>NC_079212.1:130322159-130922159 GCF_029633865.1 Lampris incognitus
CTTACTACATCTGCAGCCTCCACAGAAGCCCAAGGCTGAGTCTGGCTTTGCTCTTTAATGTCGGCGCTCCGGGTGTATACCTGCTTTATAGCTTGTATATATATATTTTTTTTATTTGCTCAGCATGCAGCTTCATCACACACACACATGCACTCACACACACACACATGAATACATGTGGACACACACACACACACTCAGACTGGAGTGTGGAGTGGAGCGAGAGAGCAGATTGTTGTGAGGATACATATTGATTGAGCTCCCCTCCCCCCGCTGACCCCCGTGCAGCAGTATAGGCTGTATGGCACTTAGGTTACTTGTCTCTCCCGCTCTCTCTTTTTTTTCCTCTCTCGCTCTCTCTGTCTCTCTTTCTATCGCCGTCTTCATTTTTCACACCCCTCTAAATCTCTTCTGCTCTACTTGACCTTTCCCTATGGCCCCCCTGTCATCTTTCCCCTCCCACTAGTTTATCAGCCTGCCCCCCCCCATCTTCTTCTGATTTACCACCATTTTCATCTTGTCCATTCATCCTTTCACGTATTTCCATCTGCACCTTTTCTCATTGTCCCCCTGGGAGCTTCTCAGATCTTTCCTTCCCTGGCAGTCTCTCTCAGCAACCCCCCCCCCCCACACACACACACACACAACCCCCATTTTTTACACCAAACCCTCTTTTTTGCCATTTTACTGCACTTTAAGTTGTTTGATTTCCAAGGCAGTTTTGACAATGTAGGAACAGCCATATGAAAACTAGGCCACTAACATCAGCAAAACAGCTTATTCAAATGATGAGTTCTGGCAGAAACAGCAGCATTTTTTCAAATTAGATCTTCTTTTTTTTTTTTTTTGCAAGGACTCACTTCCTCATTCCACTTTATTTGCAGTGCGGAGGCCAGATAAACGGTGGGGACATTGCAGTGTTCGCGTCCCGGGCGGGCCACAGTGTGTGCTGGCACCCTGGCTGTTTTGTGTGCAGCATGTGCGATGAACTGCTGGTGGATCTCATCTACTTCTACCAGGACGGCAAGATCTACTGCGGCCGACACCACGCCGAGAGGCTGAAGCCGCGCTGCACCGCCTGTGATGAGGTACATGCTCAAACACACCCATGTCTGCCTGTAATGCGGGGCAGCGTCAGCGGAGCTATTTTAGAAACCTGTGCACGCACACGCACATGCAGAACTACCCCCGTGTGACATCCTTGGGCTAAAGTCCCCAGCAAACCCACTTTCATCATTCTGCACATGTGAGTTTTCCAGTTGTAATGGGGTCAGCCCTAATCTCCCCACCAGTAGCACCCCCTAACACGCTTCCGACAAAGGGGGACAAGGGTACTGTGTCAATTTGCTGGGGTACTTTGTACTTAAAAGGCAACCCAGTGTTTTAACAGCGGCATAATTAAAAATGAACCCTCCGTCTAGAGAAGGCTCCGGCTCCCCGCACACATTAGTCTCCTGCATGAGTCAGTGACAAAGAGGGTGATCTAATAGTAGCAACCTGCAATGGAGAAAGTGGTGCGGGGGGGGGCAACCCAACTACCGGCAAACACCTCAAGCCTTTGTTCTGTCTTCCACTGAAATGAGCCTAAGCCGTGATTGGTGGGGCTCCGAGGAGCCATGATAAATGGTACTGTACCCTCTCCTTCTGACTCCTAGATCATCTTTGCTGATGAGTGCACCGAGGCAGAGGGGCGCCACTGGCACATGAAACACTTCTGCTGCTATGAGTGTGAGACGGTCCTGGGGGGTCAGCGCTACATCATGAAGGAGGGACGACCCTATTGCTGCTCCTGCTTCGAGTCCCTCTATGCCGAGTATTGTGACTCCTGCGGGGAACACATTGGTACGCTGTGCCACCGCTCTGTTGCTGACCTGCCATCCTTCAATGCTGACGCAAAGCTACACTTGGTGGGCGTCCAAGTGGCGTGGCGGTCTATTCCGTTGCCTACCAACACGCGGATCGGTGTTTCGAATCCCCACGTTACCTCCGGCTTGGTCGAGCATCCCTGCAGACACAATTGGCCGTGTCTGCAGGTGGGAAGCCGGATGTGGGTATGTGTCCTGGTTGCTGCACTAGCACCTCCTGGTTGGTCGGGGCGCCTGTTCAGGGGGGAGGGGGAACTGGGGGGAATAGTGTGATCCTCCCACACACTACATCCTCCTGGTGAAACTCCTCACTATCAGGTGAAAAGAAGCGGCTGGCGACTCCACATGTATCGCAGGAGGCATGTGGTAGTTTGCAGCCCTCCCCAGATCAGCAGAGGGGGTGGAGCAGCGACCGGAACGGCTCGGAAGAGTGGGGTAATTGGCCAGATACAATTGGGGAGGAAAGGGGGAAGAAATACAAAAAAAAAAGCTACACTTAGTTTTGATGTGTTATGCAAAGAAATATGAGCTGAAAGCTGTTGGTGATGTAGTTATGAGTTTAACTGAGAGAGGATGACTGAGTGTTGTTTTTTTTTTTTATTCTTGAAGTACCATAACAAAATGGAGCAAGTTTAAGTATACAGTTGTTTGCTGAACTTTGGCCTATTTAGCATTGAAGATGCGATCCACGCATTAGAAGAAAGGGCACACAGCGAAATATTACAGTGAACTTAGTGTGCAGGAAGAGCACACAGATGTTTATCATTCAATGTGAAAATAACCTTGGGCAAGAACAGCAGAATTTCAAGTGGTTGTTCAACTTCAAAATAGTTTGCTCATATAAAAGCCTCAACCCGTACTACGTTAGCTGAAGGCAATATCAATGTTTTGAAATTCAAACATGTATCTCCATTTATCATACACAAGGTAAGCATTACAGTAAATCCACTTAGAGAACTTAAGACATTTTTCAACAGTAAACCTACTACATTAACACCTTCTGGCCCCCTGCCATCCTCCGTTAGAGTTGTGTTGGTTTGTGTGTGTGTGTGTGTGTGAACAGGATGCCCAGCTGTGATTTGGCATGAACCTCTTAACAAATTTGCTTCGTTATTATCTGTCAGACAGGACACAGAAAAGTATTTGGCTAGGAAAAAAAAACCCCAACTGATTATAAATTGTAACCATCAGACAACACACCGAAACCAGATGGTAACCATTAGCAAATAGCTGGTTTTCCTCCCACTTCCAACAATTCTAAACATATTTAAAGCACGGTGTGTTTATACAGTACTGGGTAAGTTCCATAATGAATTTACCCCAAAACAGCTTTATGACAGCCTCAGGCTCCACTTTCTCACTCCCTCGCTCAACAACCAGCTTGTAATCTCTCAGTTTCTTCACATTTTCAGAAAGTATTTTTTTCATCTACCTCTTGGATGAAAACGGGTTAATATAATCTAGTTGAATGAAGTCTTGTGTTTAAATAAATGTGTTTGTCTTCCCTGCAGGCATCGACCAAGGCCAGATGACCTACGATGGGCAGCACTGGCATGCCACGGAAGGCTGTTTCTGCTGTGCCCGCTGTAAGCGATCTCTGCTGGGCCGTCCTTTCCTGCCTAAGCAGGGCCAGATCTTCTGCTCACGGTCCTGTAGTCTCGGGGAGGAACCCAATGGGTCTGATTCCTCTGACTCCGCCTTTCAAAGTGCTCGCTCCACCCGCGAGTCCAGACGCAGCTGCAAGATGGGAAGGAGTGGAGGAGGAGGAGGAGGAGGAGGAGGAGGGCAGACTGTAAGGTTTTCAGGTGAAGTGGACCCACTGTCATTGCAAATGGATCTTCTCAGCCTCTCCAGCCAAACACCCAGTCTTACTCGTGAGCCACCCGCCTGGCAGAGCCAGGACCAAGGAGGCGAAAGCTACACATATGAGTCTCAGCTGGACCCTTCTGCAAACCCCACCCCTCTCCAGCTCCTCAGCCAATGCAATGTCAGGACTGCCTACAACCCTGCCTGCTCTGGACAGAGCAGCCAACCACAGGACCACAGGAACAAGGAGAACGGAGGTGTGAAAAAAACGCCCATTTCAGTGTTAAAGGGCCACTCGCTGAATGAGACCTGGTTTCACCAGTCAGGTCCAGAGGACTACTATCCACCTAAGCTGAGGACCCAACAGAGTTTCAGCGAAGTCTCCCAAATCTCCCAGCACCAAAGCGGCTTCTCTTCGGACAAACGCTCCATCAGTCTGCATGGGTTTCAGAGGGACAGGGACAGAGAGGTGGGGCCACCACCGCTGGCCCAGCTCGGTAGAACCAGGAACCCCATCAATGCACTTAACTTCAGTGAGCAACTCACCCCTCTGGAGCAGACCCCCAGGGGATCTATGGAGTCTCTTGCCCTCTCCAATGCTACAGGTTAGCAGAATTTTAAACAATAGTCATGTCTATTTGGCTCTATGTTGTGTTCGCTCTTTGGGAATATAAAAAATATTATATATTATAATAACTTCTGCCATGGTCTCTTCATGCTAGCTATTCTTCTTCAACTCACCTACTGGTGGTTGGTCATGTAACCAGCAATTTAAGCTCTTCATTTTAATGCAAAGTAGATTTACTTTAATCAAAAGGCAAGAACAAACTCTGATCTCTGAGCTCTTTTACTTTCAGGCACCTCAGCAGATGGAGGAAGCAAGCGTCAAGAACACCTTTCTCGTTTTTCCATGCCAGACCTAAGCAAAGACTCTGGAATGAATGTGTCGGAGAAAAGTAACATGGACACGCTCAATTCCTCTGTGCAGTTCCGCAGCTCAGAGTCTCTTGGCAGCCTCACTGTGGGTCAGCCCTACATGGAAATGGATCCCCCCATGCCGACTCAGTACCCTGTGCAGTACTGTGATCCCCCTGGCATGGGAGTTGGCATGGACATGGCCCACCTGCCACCTGGCTTTGCCTACCAGGAGGAGGATAGGGTTAGTTTGGTGAGCAGCGCCAATGCTGCCCGCCTGCCCCCCATCAGTGAGCGTAGGGTTGGCGGTGGAGGAGGCAGCAGAAGGGGAGCGGGTATTTGCATAAACGCCCCTGAGGACACCCCTCAGCGGCGTCGGCACCACCATCACCACCGGTCCAGAAGGTCCCGCCGTTCCCGTTCAGAAAATGCCCTCCATCTAGCAGCAGAGCGTCGCGAGAGACTGCAAGAAAGGCCTCATCTGCGCGTACGTGAGGATTATGACCGATTCCCACCACCGAGGGGAGTGAGGGACCAATTTGGTATCGGAGGAGGAGGAGGGAGATACCAGCCGCAGCCTTTTCGACAGTGTCCACGGACCACCTCAGACCTGACTCTGCAGAACCCTGGGCCCCACCGCCGCATGGGCTTGAGCCAGTATTCCTGGGATGACTATGAGGATGATGATTGGTGTTCCACCTGTTCTTCATCCTCCGAATCAGAGGATGAAGGCTACTTCCTGGGTGAGCCCATCCCCAGACCCATCCAGTTGCGCTACCTCAGCAACCAGGAGCTTATCCATAAGTACAACAACACAGGAGTGGGAGGACCCAGCCGCAGTGGACAGCTGCACAGTCACAAGCGCCGAAAGAGCAAGAACTGCATTATCTCCTAACGCCCCAAAACAGCCCGTTATCCAGTCCATGTAAACAAATTTGCTTCATCTTGAAACAAAATCCAGTTCACTTCTTCAGTGTTGTCGAATATTGGTATCACGTGGTTGATGGTCTGTGGTAAATTACAGTTGGGTAAACAGTGAAACGGCACAAACGTTTGCATGATTATTCATTTTGATATTTCAGAAATCTTCCTGTGTATTAAGGCCAACAGTAAATGCATAAACCGGCAGTGACGTCATAATGTTTCTCAAAGCTGACGTGCAATTATTATTATGTCATTTCCATGCAGCAACCAGTGTGTAGGTTCAGCTCAGCTTTTTTCAGGCAATGTGAGTTATACATAGGCTATGCTGTACTGTTGTGTTCAGCTCATAGTATGTACATAGGTAAATGAATTAATAAATTCACTTAAGTTAATGAAGTAATGTAAATATGGCTGTAAATGAGGTCTCATATTTTTATATTTTGTATGGATAGAATCATTTATGTATCGGATATCTATAATGTAGAGATAGAAAATGACTAAAACAATGCATGCATGTTTTATTTGGCTCACATGGTCCTGCATTTGGAATAAAGGAGTATTTCAGAGAGAGCTTTGATTGACAGGTGGCCTTTCTCTCCAGAGGATGGTGTGTTTTTGCATGCGTTGCGTTATGGTGTGTGTGTGTGTGTGTGTGTGTGTGTGTGTGTGTGTGTGTGTGTGTGTGTGTGTGTGTGTGTGTGTGTGTGTGTGTGTGTGTGTGTGTGTGTGACACTGTCGATTTTTTCCCCCCACAGGATAAGCGGGTTGGATAATGGATGGATGGATCCGCTCCACCTGTTTAAAATGGAAATGGGGTACAATATGGGCGGCACGGTAGCGCAGTGGTTAGCGCGGTCGCCTCACAGCATGAAAGTCCTGAGCTCGAGCCCCGGGGTAGTCCAACCTTGGGGGTCGTCCCGGGTCATCCTCCGTTTGAAGTTTGTATGTTCTCCCCGTGTTTGCGTGGGTTTCCCTCCAGGTGCTCCGGTTTCCCCCCACAGTCCAAAGACATGTAGGTCAGGTGAATCGGCCGTACTAAATTATCCCTAGGTGTGAATGTGTCAGCCCTGTGACGGACAGGTGGCCTGTCCAGGGTGTCTCCCCGCCTGCTGCCCAGTGACTGCTGGGATAGGCTCCAGCATCCCGCGACCCCAATTGGGATAAGCGGCTTGGATGATGGATGGATGGATGGGTACAATATGGCATAGATGTTGATCAGACCACTGGATTGCTAATATATAAGCTTGGGATTGTTTGGGTTAAATCATATCCATGCTCCAATTTTTACTGGGCCTCCATCCTAACACCCCATTGTGGGGACAAACAGATGGTACCGAGCCCTCGGATCAGTACTTATCTGTCAGTAGAAGTTAAGAACTGCTGACAAAGGTGTGGGGATTTATATATTCAACGTGGTGATGAAATATTCAGCATTGCTTTGGGTTCAACTTCTGTATTGTGTAGTGTCAGGATTACTTAGTTGTACAGTTCAAATGAACCTATCCTTAATGTGTTGTTGGTCGTTGTAGTTGGTATATTTAGTGCTATGTTTGTTTTAGTTTGTATGTAGTTTGTAGCTGGGAGATATAACAGGTTGGGTTGGTAGTTGGGAAGGTTGTACTGTAAATTGGATTGCCTCTGACGTCCATGTGGTCAGGAGATTACTGTCACTAGCAGACAGACACACACACACACACACACACACACACACACACACACACACACACACACACACACACACACACACACACACACACACACACACACACACAGGTCCATCTCCTGGGCAGAGATGATGGGAGACTAATACTGCTGACATGACTGGTACATCAGTGGGTTTACGTCACCTAGCCTCAGCTCCAGGCCATATGCTCCCATTAGATTGTGTTCATTCTCTGGGTTATCGAGGCAACCCCCCCCCCCCACAGACTAGAAGAGCTCTTATTTACTTATAATCGCAAGACAAAAGCAGCTGCACAAACAAATGAGATACTCTGTATCACTCTGCTGACGGCTTGGTTTGTTAGTAAATCCCCGACCTACCGCAGATGACTGTTAGCTAGCAACCCCAACTGTGACATATAGATTGTTTATCACTGCAATCATTGTTGATAAATTGCAATCATTAAACGGATGAAATTATTTAGTCAAAACACAGAAACGGGCCACACGAATGCTCTCACACCGTAAGAAGCTGTAAAGAATATTACAGGTCTCTGTGTGTGTGTGTGTGTGTGTGTGTGTGTGTGTGTGTGTGTGTGTGTGTGTGTGTGTGTGTGTGTGTGTGTGTGTGTGTGTGTGTGTGTGTGTGTGTGTGTGGCTTCTCCATGTGTATAATTAAAAGCTAGTTGAGGAGATACAGTGAGGGGTGCCACAGATTGCAGCCATATGTTTTCTGCGCCGGGCCATATTCTAGGGTGGTGCAGTGTGTGTCTGTAGGGGGGTAATCCCTGAGTTGGTGTTGATGCACCCAGTTGTCACATTGTCCGCCAACGTCTGGTTCCAAGTAAATTAGATCCAAGAGTGATTGGGTTGTACGGGATGAACTCAACACACAAAGAGCCAATAGTCTGCTGATAATGATTTGCTGAACAGAGAACGCAGTTTTACTCCCTGAGAGTCATGAGGCCCTTAATGAGCAAAATCCAAAATTGCTTTTCTGACCAGTCATATAGATTCAAGACAGATATTTCGCGAGCTCTCGGCCATTTGGAGACTGGATATTGTTGTCATTGTAACGCCACAGAATAGCATTCAGGCTTAACTTACCTTGAGGCGTTAACTTACATAATAGTATTTTCCATCCATCCATTATCCAAGCCGCTTATCCCAGTCGGGGTCATGGGATGCTGGAGCCTATCCCAGCAGTAGTTGGCCGGCAGGCGGGGAGACACCCTGGACAGGCCGCCAGTCCATCAAAGGGCCGACACATTTACACCTAGGGACAATTTAATATGGCCAATTCACCTAACCTACATGTCTTTGGACTTTGGGAGGAAACTGGCGCCCCGGAGAAAACCCACGCAGACACGGGGAGAACATGCAAACTCCACACAGAGGATGACCTGAGATGACCCCTCAAGGTTACCAGGCCACCATGCTGCCCATATTGTTCCTGGATTTTCCTGATCAGCTAAACCACCAGACAGCAGTTGTCTGTTAAGCCTTGTGGCAGGGAACATTGTTGGGGCCCAAATCAGTAAACTGATAAATTTGAAGAAGTGGCTATTTAAGGTGTGCAGAGTGTGGCAGCCAATAAGCGAATATCTTTAACAATCCAATGCCTCAGGAATGTGCTGAATCCTTCCATATGACCCTGCTGCACTTGGTGCACTGTCAAGGTGTGTTGCACTGAACAATTAAGGAGTCTGGAAAACAACTCAGCTGATTTTCTGTTTCCTCTCATAGCAGTTGTTCATCGAGTTAGAATCACAACACTCCCGTTCAGGACTGGTGGAGATGCTAGTGTCTGGAACACAGACAGCTCACTCTTAGTTAACGCTGAGGTATGTGTCCACTCCTTATTGGATAAACAGCATGCAGATCAGCTGACAAAGTGAAAACAAACAATAGCTGTCTTCAGGGTTTGGCTAAATCCTGTGCAAATCCTCTTTTTCCCCCAGGCTTTTCAGACCACTGAAAATGAATGCTATAGAGTAGAGAAACCCTCTGCTGAATGCAAGTTAAATAACATTTTGGTTTTCATTTGGAAGAGATTTTAACAATGAAAGGAATCTTTTTTTTTAAGATTACTACCTCAAGTGTGCCAATGAATATCCACAGAACTGGAGTCTGGAATATTATTGACATGTGCTAAGCAATGGGCCTATACGGATAATACACTATGCTTTAAGATAACCCTTGTTTACCACTATAAACCTTTATTTTTATTCTTAAATAGTGTAATTCATGATACATGAGCCACTCTATTCTGATTAAAGTATATATTTTTAAGATGAGGGTTAGGTTTGGGGAATATAAAATATCTTGTTAGTACTAGATACTCGTGTATTACAATTTACTTCCACCGGAAACTATACATTTTGCTGTAATTAACAGCTTCACGTTGAACTTCGGTGTATCTGGAACCCCAGATGCACAGCTGTCATGGGTTGGAGCTGTTTTGAAAGACTTTAAAAAGCCATAATTACCGGTCCTTAAAAGCGAAGTGGCTGCAAAATTACAGCTGTGTTCAAGAGTAAACTAAAATAGCCTGATTCAATTATTTACAAATGAAGAATGCTGGTGATGTGTTATCGCACCTTTACACACACAGACACACACACAAAGCTAGTGTCTACATTTGCACGCACATATGTACCACCTCAACACACATACACATACACGCGCATGCAATCACAAATGCTGCAGAGTTTGATGAATTGGAGAAGTGTGACAGGGATGATTGAGACCCGACCAGCAGTTTTCCTCCATCCACCTCATCATGTGTGTCCAATTGCCGCCGTAAGAATGCAACACAACACCACAATGCATCAACAGTCCTCTGCTGCCATCACAGTAATAATTGACCTTTACCACAGCCCGACATTTAGATGGATGAGCCAGATCACTGATTGGAGGTAAGGGGAGATAACAATGCTAGGGGTTAAATGCAGCAATCTTTCAAGTTCAGCAGGGGATTTGAGATGTTCCTTAACACATCAGTGTTGAGAATGTCCTTCCTGCGGACCCCCAAGGTGCGAATCCCCATATTCCAACAGTATATCCGGATACGATAATTGGTCTATATGGTCCATAATCCACATACTTAGAGGACAAGCAGGGCAGCAGAGGATTTCCCTCCTGGTCACCCTTCTCCCAGAATCCCCTGTGTTAAACTGATGGGAACTGCTCAGTAACACAGAGCAGTAGTGGCTGTCCTAAAGCTAACCCCCTTTCTGAAGTGGATGTGTTAATACTGCATGACAGTTACACCCCTCTCCATCTGCTGTTCCTGTTTTGTTTTTTTCCCCTGTCTTTTCTTGTAAACTCTTGTCTTATCCTCTTCTCTTTATCTCCCACCTCTTCTCGCAGGGCGTCCCCACTTGAGGATTTAAAACCTTTATCCTCAGACTGAGACCTAATTCAAAGCCCACACTTTTAAACATAACAAATTCTTAGATATGTTCAAAATGAGGGCCACTAGCCCATTAAGCAGGGTGTAAGACTGACTTGCGGACCATGGCTAAATCCTGAGTACTTGTTTTAACCTCTGTTCTACACTGCTCAAGTGTGACCTCTGCCCTTTCACAGGCCTCAAATGAGACTTGTCATCACCATGGCACGAACCCTGCTCCATGTACTAAACTTCACCTCTCAAACCAATCTCCATATAATTAAGGACTGAGGGGGGAGGGGAGAAATCCCACATTAAACCGGCCCTGGTTAAGTGTGGTTATCCTAACTGAGCATTTGTCAAAGCCAGGGAGACGCCCAAACAGTGCACCAGCTGATCGAAGAGAGGAGAAGAACAGCAGCTGCTTAAGCGTAAACCAGTGGTGAGTCCGTATGTGGCGGGAGTGTTGGAAAAATTGAGACGCGTATTTTCCAAACACCGCGTCTCAGTTGCTTTCAAACCCCAAACACACCGCACCAGAAATTGGTGCACCCCAAGGATCAGGTCCCCCGGCACAAACAGAGCAATATAGTGTATGCGGTTAAGTGCCAGGAGGATTGGCTGTGACTTGTACATCTGGGAAACCAAACAGATGCTGGCCAAGAGGATGGCACAACACAGAAGAGCTAACACGTCAGGCCAGGACTCTACAATCTACACCCATCTACAGGCCAGTGGCCACTCTTGCAAGGATGAGGATGTGCACATCCTTGACAGGGAGGAACGCTGGTTTGAACGGGGTGTCAAAGAGGCCATGTATGTGGAGAGTGAACGACCATCCCTGAACCAAGGGCGGGGTCAAGTGTACATCTGTCACCATCTTACAATGCTGTGATTGCAACCATTCCCCAATGCTGGGAAATCCCCGTGCTGGGCGGCACGGTGACCCAGTGGTTAGCGCTGTTGCCTCACATCAAGAAGGTCCTGGGTTTGAACCCCAGGGTTGTCCAAACTTGGGGGTCACCCCAGGTTGTCCTCTGTGTGGAGTTTGCATGTTCTCTCCGTGTCTGCAGTGGGTTTCTGCGGGTGCTACGGTTTTCCCCACCATCAAAAAGACATGCATGTTAGGGTTAGTACTCCTGTCTGTGCCCCTGACTGAGGCATGGCAAGAAACTGGAGTTGGTCCCCGGGTGCTGCACGGCGGCTGCCCACTGCTCCTAGCTACACAGCTAGGATGGGTTAAATGCAGAGCAGAATTTCCCCATGGGGACTGATAAAGTATATCAAAATAAAAAAATCAATCCTCTGTGAATAGTACACATGGCCATTGCAACTCAGATGAACTGATTCAACTTTCTGTGATTTCCTTACCTGGATTAATGAGCATGCATAAAGAAATTAAGGACTGAGTTTTGGTTAAAATGTTCTGGTAAAAATGTAAAAAAAAACATCTAAAAGGCAAAAAAGTCTGATAATCATCCCTCATGTTATGATTGGCCAGTAATGATGCATACATTATATTGCTCATTACAAGTTCATAATTTACCCACTCATTAGGCATGATTGTTTCCTTTCATTCATAAAGAGAGCACGCTTATAACAATTCATCTCTAGTGTTTGCCCAGTCTGACACATGGCAGTGTGACATGTTGCCAGGTTTGGGTTAATCCGTGGATCAAACAGCTTGGGGCGCACCTCTCCATAATGGAGAGTGGCATGCTGGGTACCTCAATGCTGTGCTACCAGAGGGCTCCGTCTGGTTCATGATGTCAGCCCTCCTGGTTGAGACTCATTAAACAAGCCGAGGGCCCATCTGTGTGCCACCTGCACTAAATCACCATGGCTAGCAACATTTAATATAGAAGGACAAAAGTCTCTGTTTCTACCAACTGTTCCACCATCTCTCTTCATTGTGCATGCTTCTGTCAGAGTTTCAGCATCTCTTGCATCATCTTTATCTCTCCGCTTGCATACCCCCCCCCTTTTGTCTCTTGAACGTTATGATTGATGGCTCCATCAAGCTCCAAGCTGTAAATGAAGCAGAGACGGCCTGTGTGCTTCAAAGACCCTCCAACATATATGAATTATCATCATGTTATGACTCATGCACAAGACAACTGGGTTTGAGACGGTGGTACTAGTACAGCATAGTTAGAAAAAAAATGTCTGATACGCAAATGATAATCTTTCAAAACGATAAATAAATTCAAAGAGGAAAGTTATTTCTCTGCATTTCTGAAATACAAGTGATTATTCAATTAATTATATCTATGGCACCAGTAGTAATTTGTTGGCAAAACCATTGAAATATTTGATCTCGCCTATGATACCTGCAAGTCTGAGTTGCACGCCAACACTCGTTTCCTCTCAGTAGGTATTACCTCTTTTAAATTTTTAACCATTTAATTATTTCTAGGCATTTTTTTTGGACATACATTATGTCAGAAACGGATGGAGAAAAGGGCCAAATTATTTAGCAACTCTATTTTGAACGTCTTATCAAAAGCCTTTTTTATCCTCCAGGTTTTCGTCAGTGAAAACTTTACGAAAACCCCATACAGTGAACTCACATTAAGAGTTTGCTCTTCACCAAGGGCACAAGACTTAAGTGTTGCCATGTCCCTCTACATCTCCCGCCATCCTCTGCTCCTTCTTTCCCACTTAGACAAAGCAGATCACCCTCAGACAACAGACAAGTCTTGTTTTCAGCTGACTGGACACTGACAATGCGAAGCACCGACGATGACGCATTGCAGCACTGCCGTGCAAAAAATGAGAGGTAAATGTACTTCCCTCCCCACGGTGCACACACCACATATCCTCACCACAGCTCCCGCTCTCCCGCTCGGCCTGACCGAGGCCCCGAAAGCCGTTTCACAATGCAGCCCGGCGGAAAGTTAACTCATGAACCAAGTAATGGCCCCTACTTCACCCCGCCTGCCCCTGCCCCCCCCCACCCCTTGCAGGCTCACTACGAGAGGAAGCTTTGCTGCATTGCTTTTTTTTTTAGCAGTGCCGGCCAGGGTGAAAGTTTTTAAAAGGCCTAAAAATAATTACTCTATAAAAGGAGGCTCTTCCAAGGTATGAACAAGAACAATAACCTTTCAAATGTTTTGGTAAAACAGACAAGTATCGCTCTTTCGAGTATAGGTCAAATGACACACTCTCTCTCTCTCTCTCTCTCTCTCTCTCTCTCTCTCTCTCTCTCTCTCTCTCTCTCTCTCTCTCTCTCTCTCTCTCTCTCTCTCTCTCTCTCTCTCTCTCTCTCTCTCTCTCTCTCTCGCTCTCTCTCTCTCTCTCTCTCTCTCTCTCTCTCTCTCCGTAATAAACAAGGTACACATGTATAAACGCAGACATTTATTACGCATTAACATCCAGTTTGAATGCATGTTCCCCTCTGTAAAGCCTGGCAGGCCGGGGAATTTGTCGTTGTGCATCTTGTAGAGGGTTTGGGGCTCTTCGGTAGTTTAAACGTGTTCTTGGCCTGAAAATAGCAGATGGAACCTGCCACCTGTTGACAAAGTAGAGGCATTACAGCTGAGGGAATCTCAGCGGGCCAAGCCACCGACACCCCCACCCCCACCCCCGTGACGTTGCAGTGGGGGGAAAGAGACGGGACACGCGTCTTGGGGTTGTCATTATTCCAACTAGTTTGGGTTTAACCGGCCGGTACACAACTGCTTTTTACCAGAGTGAGCGCAAACAAGGCAGATGTGAGATTTCCTCAGAAATATAATTGTATGTCTAGCAAAAAAAAAATAATATATATATATATATATATATATATATATATATATATATATATATATATATATATATATATATATTATATTAGCCACAGTGACCAGGCAGAGGGGTCTGGGCGCAAACCCTTAGCCGTCATTATGGTTCCTCCAGTTAATCCCCCCAGTTAATCCCCCTATACAGTGATAATGAGGAGCGGCAGGGCGTTGGTACAGGATGATCGGCCCTGCCAAGATAACGTCAATCACAGCTGGCATGCCCAGAGTGCTGAGCTGTGGGCACGGAGTGTTTCGTGGCTGATGAAGACCCCATGGCTGCCAGCAGCTGCTGGCCTGTGATAAGGCAGCGGAGACCCTCAGAATACTTGGCTACATCGTTAGACGGGGGGCTGAAATTCGCCGACATCCAGCTGATGTTGAGAGAATGCACAGGTCAGGGTTTGGCTTGGAGGTTTCATAGAAAGGAGTGAACTAAAATCTCAAGACCTGAGAACAGTTTTAAAAAGGGCAAACCGAGCGCAACATGGGTGGATATGATCTGGAGCAGGCAGCTCTGTCGTCTGCTCTGCAAAGTAAGAGTGTAATGGACACAAGAACCTAAAGACATTTCATTAAAAAGGGATGCATAGTACAATTTTAGTTTGCATGCAGGTGCAACACTATGTCACCTCTGCTTTCATACAAAGTCATTCTGGATAGGGGCTCCCACTAACATTCCAATAACATCAAAGTTTAAGAAGTCTTCATTTGATTAATCACTCAGTTTAAAAACAAATATGGATAACAGATAAAATTGTTTTTTCCCCTATAGTCCTCTATGATGTGTCTGTGACCACACTGAATTTCTTGTTGATATACTTTAAATCACTTCCTACTATCTGAACCATCTCATAACTTTGTCTCCATGGTCTTGTCCTTTGAGAAGGATTTCCCGCAGATGGTGATAGCTTCAAACTCCTCCGAGATCTCCATTAAAGTCTTCTCCTTGGTCTCAGGTACCATGAAGAAGGTGTAGAGAGAACCCAGCAGGGACATACAGGCAAACAGGACAAAGCAATATGACTTGAGTGCATCCTAGAACAGATGGAGGGAAAGAGAGAGACAGGGCGAGCCTTTTAAAAAACACAAAACCAGCAAAGATCATTGACTTTTACACAATGTAATGCTTCATGAAAGCCTTGGAATGTGACCCCCCCCCCCCAGGCCTTCAGTACAATATGACATATAGTATGACAAGGACTCTCCTTAAATGTGTATTTTGGAAAGGGAGGTGACCACGACGATTGCATATTTATTTCCAACAGTCGATTCAATGCTTGAAATGTGGAATCTGGCCTGATTGAATTCCCTGCTTTCAAAACAGAGGACCAGTATTTGAGAAAAAGCCTTATAACTGAACGCCTGATAAGTACATTGACATTTTCCATCCATCCATTCATCCATAATCCAAACTGCTTATCCTGCACTCAGGTCATGGGGATGCTGGAGCCTATCCCAGCAGTCATTGGCTGGCAGGCTAAGAGACACGCTGGACAGGCCGCCAGGCCATCACAGGGCCGACACACACACATTCACACCTAAGGACAATTTAGTACAGCCGATTCACCTGACCTACATGTCTTTGGACTGTGGGAGGAAACCAGAGCCCCCGCAGGAAACCCACGCAGACACGGAGAGAACATGCAAACTCCACACAGAGGATGACTCGGGACGACCTCCAGTGTTGGACTACCCAAGGGCTCGAACCCAGGACCTTCTTGCTGTGAGGCGACCACGCTAACCACTGCACCACCGTGCCACTTCCGAAACAAATTATTGACATTGACATTTTCACAGGCCAAATTTATTCTAATATTGATGGAGGCTATATTTAGGCGATTATTGTTAGATTCTAGTTTCCACTATGGTCTTTCTTCTAAACAAAATTATCATGCATAAATATGGTTATCATGGGTCATTAGCGACAAGCTGTGTGCACTCACTATGAGGAAAGGAAAGATCAGGCCAAGCAGGGCAAAGCCCAACCAACGCTGGGTCCCCAACAGTACAAACGCTGCCGCTCGATTAGACTGAATGAAGATCTCATGGCTGAGAGAAGAGGTCGCACCCGCTGGATGAGCCAGAGAGAAAAAGAGGTGATCCATTTGGCAAGTTGGCCTGACATTTTGTGAACTTGCAGGAGGTCTGGTGGCAGATTCACCCATCTTGAATCCCACTCAGCTGGACTGTAAGGTACGTACCAGGTCCTCCCCCATAAAATATGATAAAGAGGATGATCAGGCTGACAGTAACGTATGGAACCCAATTGTTGGAATCCTGTTGAAAGGCAAATGAGTTGTATTTTAACATCCGATATTTATCTTTGTGTCAGAACAAGTCGGGGCAGCGTTCAAAGACTTTGCTACTTCTTTGTAATCATCCCGACTAAAAGCCGAGTCACAGGCTTACCCTCAGGTTAAGTGTGATAGTGATCAAGACCATGATGGTTGACATTGCACTAAAGCCTGCCCAAAGCAATGGCCTCCTCCCCACACGATCAATCAGCAGACCCTGAGAGAGAACGAGAGAGACAGATTCTATCTCAATACTCAGCTCAGTATGCGATATATAGGTGAAGAAAAAGCCATGGGGGGAAAAAAGGATATGCTTCTGTGCTGTGAAGAAAACAGACATTATTTTACCCTGGGACTTTGTGAACCAACCAACCACACACACACACACACACACACACACACACACACACACACACACACACCAATGATCACGAGGTTGAAGAAATACAAAAAGACAAAAAAAGCTGATATACATAGGAACTGACATCACAAATGTCCCTTCAGCATCACATTACTCACACAGGAGATGTAGGTAAGAACTTCACATGCTCCCACACCGAGCGTGACGTAGCGGATCTTCTCCCTTGGGATACCTGCTCTCAGGAAGATATCGAAGGAGAAGACACTGATCTGGGATTGGGGGAGGGGGGGTGGTTCAGTTGGCATTGGAATCATAAATTCATACAATTGCAAATGTTTGTGAGTTTGAATCTCATCTGACAGATACTTCTAGACAGATTTGGAATTTACTGGCAGTAGGTTAAAGGGAGTTGTTTTTTGGAGGAAAAAGAAGATACATATCAATATTTGGTTAAAATAAATAAATAAATAAATATATAAAAATTTGATGCGTCCTTACCGCAGAAATGCCTGAAAACTGGCTGCAGAAGATGATCACTACCATCACGATGAGTTGCCATCGGACGCTCCTGTCTCTAAGTAGATCCAGTGGACTTTTTGACTGGACTCCCTTCATGGCTTTCTGCTCGGCCAACATATCATCAATTTCCCCCTTGTAATCACCTTGACCCCACAGAATCTGGAGGGCTTGAATGAATATAGTTGGTACAGAAGGTAGACAGAGAATGGGGGTAAGAAAGAAACAGAGAGGAGGAAGAGAAAGCAAAGAAAATAGAAAAAAAAGGGAGAAGCATGTTCAAATCATATTTGTACAAAACAGACAATACATGACTTGAAAGGAGTAGCTGGTTCGCAGTTGCACCACTATGGCACAGAGCTGTGTGCTGTGGTCCATAAGTCATAACACTTGTTGCCTCACTACAAAAATCAGCTCTCAACACATTTCTACATTTACCACAGCACAAGTGTTTTCAACAGGTGCATTTCATTTTGCAAAAGGGCATTTGGACTGATGGGCATTTAAAAGAAACAAAACATTCCAACCTTTTTTGCATGCTTCCGGGTCATCTTTCTCTATCAGTGAGTATCGGGGAGCCTCGGGAAAGAAGGGCAACGTGAGCAGCTGAACTACTGACAGACACGTTGGAATACAGAGGAGAATGTTCCACAGCTCCTCACCACCGAGGATCTCACTTAAACAACCAAAATCAAGCATTGCATTACACTTGCTTTACTTTATACATTTCATGTAACGGGGGGGGGGGGGAAAGCATATATAGGGAGCTTCGTTATTCAGATGCAATAGAAGTAAACTTGTAATAAAATGGGTTTTTATCATTCCCCACTGTCTTGTTGAGAAAAGCAACGATGAAGGAATACCTCAGGCCAAAAAACTGTCCGGACAGTTTGCCAACTGAAAGAAAGATACCCGAGGTCAGTATCACCATGCCTCTTAGGTTTTTGGGTGAACTCTCCCCAAGGTATATTGTATGGATGCTTGTTCCTAAAGCTGAAAGTCACATACACATCCCACAGTTTACTTTTGCTACTGGCCATTTTCAAACAAATTCATTGTCAATGTTTAACATGTGGTGATATAACCGAGAGAAATGCTTTTTTGTCAGTGTGCCATACATATCTGTAACAGAGAGGAATGCATGTGTACTATTGGCTTACCAGCTGTAAAGCCATACAAAAACCGTGCTATCACAATCATCTCAAAAGAATCGGCACTTTTGCTTGTCAGCATGATTGCCGCTGCAAGTATGGAGATGAAGTTGTTTCCCATCATCGCTTTCTTTCTAGAGAAGGATTAGTGCCAATCAATCAATGTGTCATACGGATAGTTATACATAAGAACATATGGCCTACTTATTGTGTAAAGTATTACTCACCTTCCAAACCTGCCTGCTACAATTTTGACACTGAGAGCCCCTAAAAGTCCACCAATGGCAAAGAGAGAAACAATGGCTGACCAGATGAGTGTGACTGTCTGTGGAGAGGGGGGTGTTTTGTATCGCTCATACAAACTACGGTTGATGAAGCCCTGTATGAACTGCAAAAACCAAGTGAGAGTGTTAAGGGAACCATATTTACATTTCAACTTTGTCAGATGAAATAATGCACAACAGTGTAATTAACCACAGACGCTGGTGCACCAAGCTTAGAAGACACTGACAATGGTTAATGAGAGTGATGTTTCCTAGTTTAATGTATAGGCCCTCCTGCAGACATATGGTTTAAAAACGTCACCCTCTTATCGGTCCATTCAGAAACAGAGAGAGAGAGAGAGAGAGAGAGAGAGAGAGAGAGAGAGAGAGAGAGAGAGAGAGAGAGAGAGAGAGAGAGAGAGAGAGAGACAGAGCGAGCAATCAAACAAAAGGTGGACAGTTTGTCTCGCAAACTAATTTTAGCGGTTTAACTGCTCCATCCAATGGTTGATTTTTAGAGACAGCACTGGATCGTTCTATGTTACGCTGACATACAAAAAAACAACAACAAAAAACACAAAACAAAAACTGATAGAATAGAAGGAGAAGGTTACAATTGTATCTCACAGGTGATGGGGAACTGATTCCAGTGATATGGAAGCCATTTTGAAAGGATCCTCCAAGTCCTAATATGACGACGAAGAATAAAGCATTGCCACGGGTCTGCAGTACAAACCAGGAGTTAGGAGTTAAAAAAAAGAAAGAAAGTACGATCTAGTATTGTCAAAAAAGTTATTTCAGAAGCCAAAACTTTCTGAGCCTATTTGACATCTGCTCAAAAAAAAATAAAAAAATATATATATAAAATCCAGTGAGTCAAGTAAATTCTTTATGACACAGTACAAGCCTGTTTCATGCCATAAGCAATCATCAGCTGTCAAAAAAAAAAGTTTTGTAATATAGCTTTACTGACAGCTGATGATTGCTTATGACATGAAACAGGCTTGTGGCTTGTATTGTCCCAAAAAGAATTTACTTGAATCACTGGATTATATATACATATATATATAAATAACTTTGTTAAAAGAAACACTCAACGGTAGGGAAAGTGCTCAACAAATAAGCAGCAAAATAATCCAGTGAGTCAAGTAAATTCTTTATGAAACAGTACAAGCCTGTTTCATGCCATAAGCAATCATGTATTTTTTTTTTGAGCAGATGTCACATAAGCTCGGGAAAGTTTTAGCTTCTGAAATAACGTTTTTGACGATACTAGATTGTACTTTCTTATATATATATATATATATATATATATATATATATATATATGCTGGTGTACATTTTCTTTCCTTTTACTGCAATCAAAAGCATCTCATTATTCTTGTTAAAACATTAGGTTGCACAGCAAACTAATAATTTGTGATGTAAATTCCATGTGTTAACTGTTTTTCTTACACGAATTTGATTAGATTATCATGTGAACTAGAATAAATTAAGATAAAAGTCAACCCACCATATGACTCGACAAAATCTCCATTCTGTCTGGATTGTGAGCTCCATGTGCCACCGCGTGTAACGATTTAAGTGATACTATGTGTCCTCTGCTGTGTAATTGGTCAGCTGTGGTTAAATTGTTACTGTTATGTGTAAATGTTTAACCACAAATTTTGTGTGAATCATCGTTCATATGCATTTACCTCACTTCTCTACCTGAACTGTTACAGACTAGTTTATCCACCTGGGGAAAAAAAGAAAAAAAAAGCTAAATGCCCCAAAAATCTAACTGCAGACTGATATAAAAAGGTTAGCAGGATTAGGTGTTAGCCTTTCTCAAAGTGTGTTCGTCGTACCTCAGACCAGGCGGTGACGCTAAGCGGTCAATTTTTAAAAGTTATCTCCGTCCGAGTTTCTTTTCTCCACTCGTTGTCTGATTTCCGGCGGAAGCAGCAACTGTTTTTCGTAGTCATCGTTGGCTAGCAGGTTGTGTAGCCACCCGTAGCCTATCCACTCAAAGAAATCCTTTTGTTTTTGTCGTTATTTTGTTTTTATATTTGCCAAAATGCCGCTGGAGAATTTAGAAGAAGAGGGTTTGCCAAAGAACCCTGATCTCAGGATTGCTCAGCTGAAATTTTTGCTAACAATGGATGGTCACCGGCAGGATGCCAAAGTGAAGACTGAGCTCATGGACGCTATCAAAGCTAATAGTGAGTCAACTAAAGCCAAGTCGCTGTATTCCCACATAGTCAACAGATACCACTGATATAAATGCAGATTTACTTAAATGTAATCGTCGTGCCCGGCGCATATTTGCCTCATTATTGTTGGTAGATTGTCAAAGCCAAATCCACATTTCAAAGGGGAGGTATTGTAAACTGGGTAGCAATTAGCTTAGATCAGCTAACCAACATTTCAATTTAAGCTAGTATGCTCATGTAGTTACCATAACGGCAAAATAACATTTGCCAGCGACCTTGTTGCTATCACCCCTTTATTAAATCTTCATTTTGGTTTTGTTGTGAGAGTAATACTGTTTTTTCTTGGTGCGCTGTCATGACTGTGCATTTAGATTAGACTTGATTATTGCATGATGTACACATTTTAGTCGATGCTTCACGTTTTACTAACAAGCTTAAACGGTATTGCGCTTGTTTTGTTTTAGACATGGCACCATACTATGAGGGCTTGTGCAAGGACCTGAAGTGGCAGCAAGACAGTGACCTGCTGAGTAAAATGAAAAAAGCCAACGAGGAGGAGCTCAAGCGCTTGGATGATGTGTTGGAAGATGCAGAAAAGAGCTTGGGAGAGAGTGAGATCCGAGATGCTATGATGGCCAAAGCTGAATATCTCATCAGAATTGGGGATAAGGTGTGATTACCTTTTGACGCATATATCATTGATGTTTGTTTTCCCAGACCATAGTACCAACTCTCTCATTACCAATCAGAAAAATTAACACTAATCGCTGCACAGTAGCGGGGAGATTTTTGGTCTGGCCGATTATTTGATTTACCCAGTAAGCCACCTGAACATATAGGCATCTATTTCTTGGAGATTCAGCTCACCCTGAAATCCTTTTTAAAACTGTCTACATGAGTGGTAAATAGAGATATTACTAACCACAGTTTTGTCAGTTCACAAGTAAGGATGTCATTGTAATAAATCCAATAATTATGCTAAATCAGTCAAGTATGTGCACTTTGAATTGTACACTGTAAATTCTAAAGGTTAAGTTTACTTAAAAAAAATAGGAAACCGATTACACTTGAGAAAAGTAAGTAATTGAACTTTATTGTGTCAAGTTATGTGAAATGATTTTATGTGAAATGAACTTGACACAATTAAGTTCATTTACTTACTTTTCCCAAGTGTAATCGGTTTCCCAAATTTTTTTTAAGTAAATTTAAGTTTTAGAATTTACAGTGTAATAGGAGTTTGCCAAGGCACTGTTCATTGCGAAATTTGCTTTTGGATGCATATTCCTTCAGTTTAATCCAGCAAGCCCAAAATTCCAATTACTGACTTGAGAGCACTGAATAAACTTTATGATTAACTCCACCTTGCATTAGCGGTATATGGTGACTGGAGAGTGAGCGTCAACAACCTTGGTAAAGATACCAGTTAGCATTACTCCATGGTCCAGATGGATAAAACAATGACATTATGGAGAAATGTTACAGATTGCACACTTATTACCAAAGTAATGGCACTAGTTAACATTATTTGTCGGCGGGGAAAACTGGGGTAAGAGATGCCCACAAATAAGTGATCCGCAAATGTTTGTTGTAGTGTAATCATTTGACAAAGTAAACAAATCACATCAGAAGGGACACTGAATGGGTCCTTGCAGATGCAGGAGTAATTTTAACAGATGCACTTCATACTTAACCTTGAACAGATAAGCTAATATTTAAAAGTAAATTCAAAGGTTAACAGTTTTGGGTTGTGTATGCCAGTAAGGGTATGCAACTGGAATCCAATTTGGACTTAGATGTTCCTACTAAAGCCTACTCATTCAATTAGTGTTTATTTAATGTCGGCTAAGCAATGGAAGTGTTTATCAGGAATGGGGCCAGATGTTAAAATCTGTGGACTATTCGCTATTTTCCTAACATTTTTATTTTGCCACCTGGGCTATATTAATGAAGCATTGTTAACACAAGAGTCATCTGTTTTCAATTTGAGTTGAGTTCTGCAAACCGCAATCACTGGAGTCAGTATTTATCAAGAAAAGTCTTTCTAATGGATATCTTAATAGCAGTTTTGGCCAAAAACTCTTGATCATCTCAGCTCTGCAAACAGCACTTTTAAGTGTGTTTTTGTATCCAATTGTTTCAAAATTTTCAAAGTCTCGAGTTATTAAGTTGGTTAACTTGTCACTCTTTGTGAATTGCATATTGGAGTGATATAATTATGTAAATTGCTACTCTACACTTAAACGATATCTTTTATGACTACTATTTATCTATAGATGGATTAGATGTATATGTTCATATGGCTGTAATACTTGAAAACACAGCTCATAATTTTAATGATATAGAAATTCATATCCTTACCTACAAACGGATATGATACCACTTTTCAATGGCAACTGAATTTAATGATGTTTGCCAAATGTATCTTTTTTCCCCCCAAACAATTCTTTATTAACACATCTGATTTAGTATACAGAACAAACAAAAATAAAGGAGCCAGGGGTACATTACATTCCATTATATAAAGATATTAAAAGACATACATAAATTAACAGTTTTGACTCCCATAATAAAACAAAGTCTTTGAAAAGATGATCAGGGACAAATCTGCAAAGGTCTTGCCAGAATTTCTTGGTGTGAGAACAGTGCCAGAATAAGTGTAACACTGTTTCTGGATGTTCATTACAGAAAGAACAGTTCGTGTTTACAACTCTTTTAAATTTCTGCATATAGGGATTGGTATTATGAATGATTTTAAAGGGACATCTCTTTAATCTTATTTGTGATTAGGTACTTATGTGGAAGCACCCAGACCTTCTTCCAGTGTATGTCATTAATAAACTGGTTCCAATGTGCCGTGACATATGGGATAGAGACAACATCTCTTTGAAATAGGGCACACATGGCTCTATTACTATTTTGGGGTCACAATGAAAAGCAAATCTTACCTACTGGAGAGTCAGCTGTATCAGGGAGAGAAGGGTATCTGGGTGCAAGATTAGCTATATTTCTGAAAAGCATTAGGGTGCCAGTTGGAATGGCATCATAAACTATTGCAAATTCTTTGGGGGTTACTGCGAAATTATATGTATAGATAAAAATTCTTTGCAAGAGAGTAAAAGCTTCTCTCTACTGAACAGCTGACCCACCAGCAGAATCTGGTTTTGAACACATTTTTCTAAGAAGAATTATTTGTTCTTAAATAAGATGTCTCTATTGTTCCAACTAATATAAGTATGAGGTGAAAAGTTGTGCTTATATATCAGGGACCAAGCTAGAAGGATCTGCTTATGAAATTCAGATAATTTTACAGGGAGTCTGTCTATATTATAATAACAACTTAAAACAAAGCTCAGGCCACCAAAACAAGAGAAAATGTTATGAGGACTAAAATTCCAGATTGAAGTGGGTTTTTTTTAGAAAATGCCTTTAACCAACCTTACCTTGTGTTCCCACAGGAGGGAGCTCTTACTGCCTTTAGGAAGACCTATGACAAGACAGTGGCCCTTGGTCACAGACTAGATATTGTCTTCTACCTGCTCAGGATTGGCCTCTTCTACATGGATAGTGACCTCATTACACGGAATTCGGAAAAGGCGAAAAGGTAATAGCTCAAGTGTGGATCACGTGTTGTCATTTTTCCATTTTATCAACTCAAGATTTATTCTTTTGGATATATGTCCACCAGTTTAGTTTGTTGTTACTTTGGCTTTTGGTTCTATTAACATAATTTTGAAAATTAGTATTCCTTTCCAACTTACATTTTACCTTGTATGTTGGTTTCTGCTATAGTTTAACCTTAAAGAAAGCACAACTCCAATGGCCTTAGTACTGTACCCCTCTTAGTATTTAGTACCCTTGCTTCTTGTTTCTCTGCAGTCTTATTGAGGAGGGAGGTGACTGGGACAGACGGAATCGTCTGAAGGTCTACCAGGGCCTGTACTGTGTGGCGATCAGGGACTTCAAACAGGCAGCTGAACTCTTCCTGGATACCGTTTCGACTTTCACCTCCTATGAGCTCATGGACTATAAGACCTTTGTCACCTACACAGTCTACGTCTGTATGATTGCGCTCAAGAGGCCTGATCTGCGTGAAAAGGTAGGCGGTGAAACAAAGTATAGCTGCATATTGTGTGGCCATAAGAACCTAGGGAGGTGTGTGTGTGTGTGTGTGTGTGTGTGTGTGTGTGTGTGTGTGTGTGTGTGTGTGTGTGTGTGTGTGAGTGAGTGAGAAAAATTATTATTATTAGAAGACCCTTCTAAAAAATGGGATGGGATGTAAAAAGTGCATATTACTTGTTTTTTCTTGTGTTTGAGTTCCATTTCCAATCCAGAGTCCTTTAAAATCTGCTTTTGGTCAGCAGTATATTACTGTTATTGCCATCATGATCGATCAGACCTCTGATGGCTTCTGACTTATAATAACATTTCGTAGTATGACATGGATTTGCCTGGTGTTTCTCCTACCATAGTTATTAGTGTGCAGGCTGCCCACGAATCATGAATGAATTCCTACTAATCCCCCAGTCAGTGAAAAGTGAAAATGAATGTTTTAATTTTCATTTCATTTTACTGTACCCTAGAATTATAGGTTTTCAAATTAGTAATCTGTAGTTCTGATTATTTATTTTGTCCACAAAATGCGACTTTGGATCATTACCCATGCAGGGGAGTTGCAGCAACGTCGACAGCATAGATGTCATGTACTGTCAGGTATTTCGGTGTGGAACGATTAAAACGCGACATGTTTCAAACTCACTATTTGCTTTCTCTAAAGATTGGTTCCAGTGTTTCCCAGGCCTGGTGTTTTTCAGGCCTGGTGGTACACACCGAAAAAACCCTAAACGAACGAGGCGTGTGGAATGGCGTATTGACATATCAAGGATTATGATACTGACATATCAACAGGTAGTTCCAACCAAGCAATCTGATTGGTCAACTAGACATTAAGACCGCGATCAAATCAGCATGACAGCAAACCTAGCCATGCTCAAATGAAAAATCCCTCATTACTATAAATATTACTCCCCCATTGATTAGAACTATACATATTTCCATGGCAACATAATAGAAAACAATGGTGCAATATGCTATGTGGAAACACAAGGCCTTTGGAAGCCAGCCCCTTCAAACAGCTGTACAGCATCACCTGCTAAACAGCAGTGATCCAGCAAGGACTTCTGCATATAAGATCCAGCAAGGGAAAATGGCGGCGCGAGTTCACGTTTGCGGCAGCCTCCCCCAGTTCCGACTATGCAGTGTCGTTATCCATGTCTACGTCTGCGTCTGAGTTTGTGTCATCGTGTGAAGAATTATGTCTGTGGTCATCGATTTTGTTTTATGGCTGGGAGAGCTGGCAATGGATCGACTGGGAGAGCTTGGTCTGCTGCGTCCTGTGGGCCGAGGGACCACGGCCCTGCCTGGAGCTGCCCCTGAAGAGGAAACACCGAGGGCAGTCTGACAGGACATGGATGTAGGGCAGGCTACACTAGCTGCTAACCCATGCAGACCGGTGGTTCCGACAAGAGCGAGGGCGGTCTGGCGGTGCCTTCGCCTAGCGTCAGCTGTGCAGTGTTTTTTGTCTGCGTCTGCGTTTGTGTTGTCGTGTGGAGTACGGGGGAGGTGTCTGGGAGAGCTGGCGTTGGATCGGCTGAAGGAGCCTGGTGTGCTGCGTCCGGTGGGCCCAGGGACCACAACCCCCACCTGGAGCTGTGCCCGAAGAGGAAGCACCGAGGGTGGTCTGACTGGATGTGGAAGTGGGGCAGGCTAGGCTAACTGCTAGCCCATGCAGACCGGTGGTTCTGACAGTCATTCGTTCTCCTGGACAGTGACATTTTTGGACCGTGTTGCAAATTTACTGAATGGACTGTGTTGTTGACTGTTTGTGTGTGTGTGTTTTTTTTTTTTGCTTTGTGCTCTCCGTTTTTGTATGTTGTTAGTGTCGTTTTCTTTTGGATATGTGTTTTTTTGTCTTTTGTGTTGCACTGCTCTGGGCTGGGAGAAACGAAATTTCGTCTCTTTTGTGTATCAAAGTACATGACTGAGATGACAATAAATTGTTTCTGATTTCTGACTTTATGGACAGCTGTTTGAACAACTTATTAGAGTAGTAAACTAGGTTTCGTTACATAGGAATCTACTGACATGACTGTTTCCCACGTATTAGTCAGACCCCACATAGCTGCAGTGAAACGGAGAGGAGTCATCAGGACACTGTACCACTGAGCTGACAATGTCCCCACCGATACTGGCTGAGGCAGGGGAGAAATCCCAAATTAAACAGGCCCTGTTTAAGTGTGGTTATCCTAACTGGGCGTTTGTCAAAGCCAGGAAGAGTCGTATGTGGCGGGAGCGTTGGAAAAGTTCAGACATGTATTTTCCAAACAACGCGTCTGAGTTGCTTTCAAACACCAAAAACACACTGTACCAGAAATGGATCCACCCCAGGCGTGCGGGTAGCGTAGCGGTCTATTCCATTACCTCCGCCTTGGTCACGCGTCCCTACAGACACAATTGGCCATGTCTGCAGATGGGAACCTGGATGTGGGTTTGTGTCCTGGTTGGTTGGGGTGCCTGTTTGGGGGGTATGGGAAATTGGAGGGAATAGCGTTATCCTCCCACACGCTATAGCCCCCTGGCGAAACTCCTCACTGTCGGGTGAAAAGAAGCGGCTGGTGACTCCACATGTATCGGAGGAGGCATGGTAGTCTGCAGCCCTCCCTGGATCAGCAGAGGGGGTGGAGCAGTGGCCGGGATGGGCTCAGAAGAGTGGGGTAATTGGCTGGATGAAATTGGGGAGAAAAGGGCGGGAAAGTCCGAAAAAAATCCACAACTAATTAAAAGAGTCGGGACTTGTTAATTGGTGAACTGTCCACGATTTGTTTTGTTTTTAGTTATGTTTTTTTCTTCTCTCTCTATAATCTCACTATATTATTTACAACTTTATTTGGACATTGGCTAGCATGCGGCCACACCTTAGGGCCCCACTTCTGTTGCAGTGTGTGAAAATCCCTAATGGGGGCTTTGACTTTACAAAGCCCCGTAAGGCTCTTTTGACAAGTGCCTCAACATCGGAAACAACTGTTCGTAACTGTTTTAGTGGCGTTTTGTTAAAATTTGTTTTGACATGGTTCTTGTTTTATGTTTGTTCCCTGGTAGAGACATTTTTGTTGTACAAATCTAATGCCAGTAGAGACATCGGGAGAGGTTTATTTGTGGTAATCACAGTGTTGCCAGATAGAGCTGATAGTTTCCAGGCCAAAAGCAGTCCAAAAACCACCAGAATGCACAAAAAAACGCCCAAAATATAAAATCAATATTTAGTTCAGTAATGTTATTTAATTGCCATACTATACACCATAAAAACAATGTACACTGACAGCCGAAGCACACAAAAAATAGCCTAACTCTTATAACGACAAACTACAGCACCGCAAACCACAGCATACCGATTTTAGGTGCTACCGCCACCCTCTGAACAACATATAAATACTGTATATAAGAGTCATCAAATGGCTTCGCCATGATGCTGCACATCTCTTTACTCCTCGAGAAGTTGCAAGTCAGACAGAGCTGAACCAAGCAGTTACAGACAACTATCGTTTTTCATGTCAATGCAGCAACAATATATTGCGCTCAAATCTATGTCCCTCTTTGCAAAAGCACAAACACACAAAGAGCGCGTTCAGTGCGCTCAAGCGCGCGCACACACACTGCACTTTTACAGGGTAGATTTAAATTATTTAAAATATTTTGATAACTATTTACATACACAATAATCAATAATTATTATAATTATTAGCTTTTACTTCAGACAGACAAGTATGTGTGATGTCTTACCTTTAGATGCAGAACAGGCTGTCGGTTGCAACTATAACACACTGGTGAAAAACACATCTGAACATTTGAACTTTGTAGAACTATGTACAGTCTGGCACAGCTGTCTAGTACATGGATGAGTCAAACCTGCCCAACAGCTGTCAGGGAGGTTGGAACGTGGCTGAGGTCCATGCGTTCCATGTTAGACCTGTGCACACATCCATCAGAGCAGAAAGGAGCGGTAATCCCATGCGATTTCTGGTATCGTCCTTGAGTAGCGTTACTTGGGAAAATGCTCTTTCTGCATGCGCATTTGAGATGGGCAGGGTCAGAAATCTTATTGCACCTAGTGCTAAATCCTGGAAGCACTGGTTTCCTCTGGCATCTTTAAGAGCTTCCACCTCCAGCCAAAAGGCATCAATGGGCTGATCATGGGAGAAATTTGCTGATGCCACATTTCTCCACTGGGTCTCAAGTGCGTCAAGTGAGCATGAAAAAAACTCCCATTGGCAAGTCCTGGAGCCGTGGCCTGTTAATGGTGGACATTACAGAAGCTGGGCACAGTAGCTCCAGTTTCTGCAGCATTTCTAAAGAGGCAGGTAAGTGCACCTGATACTGCACCAGGACTTCTTTCAGAAACTCCATGCAGCGTGTTGTAATGATCTGCCTCTTTTCAAGTGGCAGAGTACTGGCCTCTAATTTCTGACTAAAAGAGGTCCCCAGGTCTGCATCAAGCGGTGATATGAATATGTTAGGGCATTGTAGGTCCAGTTCCCTGAGCTGTTGATCAGTGTTCATGCGAAGTATGCTCGGCTTGATTATTCGTCTCAGTGCTGACATGAACAGCCTGTTAAGGTCCCTGAAAACGCCCAAGCTGTCCTGTTTCCAGCTGAAAGTACATGTTCACAACTTTGATCTCCTGAAGAATTGGCCATAGAAAATGCATGTAAAGACTGTTTGTCATGTCACTATACATCTCACTCAGGAGTCGCATAGCATAGCAGTGCTCAGCATTTGCTGCCAGAGTGAAGTGTAACTTCAGCTGATCTTGCTCAAGTATTCTGTCGATGCAGTCAGCTATCACTAACCAACGGGTAGCACTTGGTGGAAGCATTTTCAGCCGACATTCCCTGTTGTTCATGGTCTCGTAGATAGCTCGATAGTCACTTTGGTGCTTGGCTGAATGAGCGAACCAGTTGTGGGTCTCTCTCATGTAATCCAGATTGCTGGGGAGATGTTGCATCGCCTCGCGAGCGACAATGTCAAGGGAATGACACACACAAAGAATTAGCTGTAAACTGGGTTGTTGCTCTTTGAGTAGAGTGTAAACTGAATGTTGTTTACCAACCATGACAGTGGCTCCGTCAGTAGCAATTCCCACCATGTTGTTAATTTTTAGACTGCTCTCTTCCAAAAAGCTAATGATAGCTTCCACAATCCCTTTGGCATCTCAACGTGAAAGTTCAACCAGGCCGAGGTAATTGCTGACAAAGTTGTTGTTTCTTGGAGCGATATTTCATGCAAAGCAGCTTGTTTGCCAAAATGTTGGTGGTTTCAACCAGGTAAAGTGATTAAGGGGACTCACCGATGTCCTCTCTAACCTCTTGTGTGAAATGCGGTGCCAGTACTGATTTGATTACAGCCGTACACTTGGTTCTGTGCATTTTAAATTCTCCGATCTCATCTTGCAGTATATCTGATAAGTCATTCACAGCATTAATAGAAGTGTGGCAAGCGATATACGTTGCTATCCTGAGCTCCCGGCGTTTCTGGTCATCTTTGATGTTCTGGTTGCTCGTCACGGGCACAGTAAAGGTTTTCACGCTTGGCAGGCAACGAGCCTTGTGTTTGCTGGTTGCACCGTGATCTTTTAAGTCTTTTAAATGGGCCCTAATGTCGCTATTGCAAAATTTGCAATGCGCCTTTGTCTCGTTGGTAGCTGGCATAATCCAAGCTTTTAGATCAGATCAGGGTCCGTTTCCCATTCTTTTCAGTACGTTTTTGTTACATTTTCCCCACTTCGGTATCTTGTCTGCTAGTAACTTGGTACACCGCTCGCCAAAATGTTTAACAACAAAACGTAGCCTACCCATTACGTCCAGTGCAGGCGCTTAGATGACGATGTTACAAAAAGTTTGTGTGTTTGCAACACTAACAAAGACTACGCCGCAGGTCGTTATAATAATAGTAGCATAACTCATTTCTCCTTTCACCAGAATGTTTTGCTTAGATGTGTTATTTAGCTTAGTTAAACACATTTTTTCTAAACATATATATTTGAATATACTGTAATTTGTAATACAAAAAACCCACCCAACTCATGGAAAACCAGCCCAAATTATGTCCACCCGCCCAAGCCCATTTTAACCTGCACAATCCAATCCAAAACCGCCCAATCTGGCAACACTGGCTGTAGGTGACTATGAAGAAGCAAGTCCTTTAAGTTATTTCATTTAATGTGAGTGGGATTTTAAACCCAGCTAAGAGAAGTCAAATACTGTCGAAAATGAAAAGGGAAAATGCACACATAGTGCTACTGCAAGAGACGCATCTCACTTCATCAGAACACGGAAAACTAAAAAGAATGGGGTTTTCGAGGGTGTGTTATTCATCCTATAAATCAGGTCATAGAAGAGGCGTAGTGATTTTAATATCCCAAAAAGTACCATTTGATCAACTTTCAGAGGTTTCGGACAAGGAAGGGAGATATACACTACCGTTCAAAAGTTTGGGATCACCCAAACAATTTCGTGTTTTCCATGAAAAGTCACACTTATTCACCACCATATGTTGTGAAATGAATAAAAAATAGAGTCAAGACATTGACAAGGTTAGAAATAATGATTTTTATTTGAAATAAGATTTTTTTTACATCAAACTTTGCTTTCGTTAAAGAATCCTCCATTTGCAGCAATTACAGCATTGCAGACCTTTGGCATTCTAGCTGTTAATTTGTTGAGGTAATCTGGAGAAATTGCACCCCACGCTTCCAGAAGCAGCTCCCACAAGTTGGATTGGTTGGATGGGCACTTCTTTGAGCAGATTGAGTTTCTGGTGCATCACATTTGTGGGGTCAATTAAACGCTCAAAATGGCCAGAAAAAGAGAACTTTCATCTGAAACTCGACAGTCTATTCTTGTTCTTAGAAATGAAGGCTATTCCATGCGAGAAATTGCTAAGAAATTGAAGATTTCCTACACCGGTGTGTACTACTCCCTTCAGAGGACAGCACAAACAGGCTCTAACAGGTACTATTTAATGAAGATGCCAGTCGGGGACCTGTGAGGCGTCTGTTTCTCAAACTAGAGACTCTAATGTACTTATCTTCTTGCTCAGTTGTGCAACGCGGCCTCCCACTTCTTTTTCTACTCTGGTTAGAGCCTGTTTGTGCTGTCCTCTGAAGGGAGTAGTACACACCGGTGTAGGAAATCTTCAATTTCTTAGCAATTTCTCACATGGAATAGCCTTCATTTCTAAGAACAAGAATAGACTGTCGAGTTTCAGATGAAAGTTCTCTTTTTCTGGCCATTTTGAGCGTTTAATTGACCCCACAAATGTGATGCTCCAGAAACTCAATCTGCTCAAAGAAGTGCCCATCCAACCAATCCAACTTGTGGGAGCTGCTTCTGGAAGCGTGGGGTGCAATTTCTCCAGATTACCTCAACAAATTAACAGCTAGAATGCCAAAGGTCTGCAATGCTGTAATTGCTGCAAATGGAGGATTCTTTGACGAAAGCAAAGTTTGATGTAAAAAAAATCTTATTTCAAATACAAATCATTATTTCTAACCTTGTCAATGTCTTGACTCTATTTTCTATTCATTTCACAACATATGGTGGTGAATAAGTGTGACTTTTCATGGAAAACACAAAATTGTTTGGGTGATCCCAAACTTTTGAACGGTAGTGTATATTAGTCTCAGGAAAAATAGATGACACTATCATAACACTGGGTAGCATTTATGCCCCCCCGGAAGAGATTTTGCTTTTTACAGAAAGATATTTGATTTGATGATAGGGGCCAGAGGAATTATCATATGCGGTGAAGACTGGAACATACGTCTCAACCCAAAACTCGATTCATCAAAAAACTCAACCGCTACATTATTGCATAGAAAAATTAATGTTCTAATGGCAGAATTGGGCATATTAGATCTTTGGAGGGATTTTTATCCATCAGGCCGTGATTTCCTTTTTATTCATGCCCCTATGATGTATATTCAAGGATAGATTATTTTTTTGTGTTAAAGAGAGACCGCCATAGAATGCATAGCTGAGATATTGGGAGTATTGACTTATCTGCTCATGCACCTCTCTCTTGCACTATACATATCAGAGATAACCTGGGGAGAACATTGTGGAGGCTAAATACAAGTATCCTAAACAACCCACAATTTAAAACTCAAATGAGAGAGGAAATAAAAATGTTTCTAGAAGAGAATGATGAGAGAGGTTGATTCGGCTATAGTATGGGATGCCTTAAAAGCAGTCATTGGGGGGAAATTATGTCTTTCTGTGCCCACAAAAAGAAAGAAAAACAAGACATAAACCTTAATAAAGAATTAAAAGATCTTGAGACACAACATAAAATGGAACAAAAACAGAATTTGATGACAAAAATAAAGAAAATCAGAAATGAAATAAATATATTGTATTCACAGGAAATTGAAAAAAGATATTTACAAAAAAAATACTATGAGTCAGGCTCAAAATCAACTAAACTTTTAGCAAGACAGCTACAAAAACAACAAGCGGATAACACAATATACAAAATAAGGAACACGGACTCTAAGACTATACAATGTAAACAAGATGAAATACAAAAAACGTTTAAAAAGTACTACAAGTCCTTGTACACACAACCCCACTTAGAGGACGAGCAACAAATTGGAAAGTTCCTTGATTCTTTCAATTTACTGGTTCTATCAGAGGAACAAAATCAAACATTAACAGCTGCAGTAACTGAGACAGGCTAAACAGCACCATCTCCAGGCTCAAAGCGAATAAGTCACCCGGTCCGGGTGGCTTCCTGTCCGACTGGTATAAGGCTTTTCGACTCGAGTTAATACCAAACCTTCTTCCGGCTTGCAATACATTTTTAATTTTTGCTAAAAAGCCTCCATCATAGAGTGAGGCAGTTATCTGTTATCCCAAAGGAGGGAAAGGACAGATTAGAATGTGGATCATACAGACCAATTTCAGGGCTGAATGTTGATTACAGGCGGCACGGTGGCGCAGTGGTTAGCGCGGTCACCTCACAGTAAGAAGGTCCTGGGTTCGAGTCCCAGGGTAGTCCAACCTTGGGTGTCATCCTGGGTCATCCTGTGTGGAGTTTGCATGTTCTCCCCGTATCTGCGTGGGTTTCCTCCGGGGGCTCCAATTTCCTCCCACAGTTGAAAGACATGTAGGTCAGGTGAATAGGCCATACTAAATTGTCCCTAGGTATGAATGTGTGTGGGTGTGTGTGTGTATGTCGGCCCTGTGTGATAGTCTGGCGGCAACTCCAGGGTGTCTCCCTGCCTGCCGCCCAATGACTGCTGGGATAGGCGCCAGCATCCCCTCGACCCTGAGAGCAGGATAATCGGTTCAGAAAATTGATGAATGGGTGTTGATTACAAATTATATACAGCCATCCATGCCAAAAGACTGGAAAAGATCCTTCCCCAGCTTATACATAATGACCAGACTGGGTTTATCCCACAAAGACAAGCTCATGATAATATTAGACGATTGTTGCACATATAAACCATATCCAACAGAATGAATTGGAAGCCCTCTCAGTTAGTCTGGATGCTGAGAAGGCTTTTGATTCAGTGAGTTGGCTGTTCTTATACAACGTTCTTGAAAAATTTGGCCAGTGCAGAAACTTTGTAAAGGGCAACCGTGCGTTATATAATAAACCATTAACCCAAACAAAAATAAATTGGTACCTTTCAGACACTATTATATTAGAGTGTGGTTCGAGACAAGGGTGCCCAATCTCACCGCTACTCTTTGTGCTTTATATTGAGCCTCTTGCACAATGGATAAGGCAGACTGAAAGCATCAAAGGCATTGCATAAATGGAGAAGACCACAAACTGGCATTGTACGCTGATGATATTTTGATACATTTAAGTAAACCCCCGAACTCATTTTCTGAATTAATTAAACTTCTAGAAACATTTGGTAGATATGCAGGATACAAACTAAATGTAAAGAAACCACAAATTTTGGCTTTTAATTATACACCCTCAAAACACTTTAAGGAATAATTCCACCTTAACTGGGATCAGAGCTCATTGAAATATTTAGGAATATACTTACCGAAAAAAATCTTAACAAAAATTAAAGACAACATACACAGATTGAATGCTCTTTCCTTGGTCTGTCATCGAATTGATTCTGTAAAGATGAATGTCTTTCCACAATATCTCTATTTATTTCAAGCACGCCGTGTCGAAATTTCTTCAAAACAATTCTCAGAATTGAATAAGATTATTTCCAGATTTATTTGGCAGGGGGGAAGAAAACCCCAGGGTTAAACTCAAAACTCTACAACTATCAAGGGAGGAGGTGAGGAATGTCATTACCCTGTTTTAAAGGATTATTTTTATGCAGCCCAGACAAAACCCTTAATCAACATATGTAACCCAACACTTCATGCCAGGTGGAAAGATATTGATGCAGTATTTGCTCACAAAAATGTAAGAAGGTTTAAAGATAAGGTGCAAAATCCATGGATTAATGCCCAACGAAAAATCTGGAATGATGAGAAGAATATAAACTGGGCCATGCATTACAATTAAAAAGGTATACCTATGATCCTGAGTTCAAGCCTAATAAAATGGATTATAGATTTAAGTGCTGGATTTCAGAAGGAATAACAACATTCTATTCCCTAACAGAAAAGGGACACTTAAAAGACTGAAAACTTTCGGAATGAATATGATCTTGAAAAATCCTATTTTTGTAGATAGCTCCAGATACATAATCATTTTGAACATAACATTAAAGATAAAACAGACTTTAATGATCCTATACTGAGGATATTTATTGGTGCCTATCAAAAAGACTCAAATAAGGGTGTTATCTCGAGATGTTATAAGGGCCTTATGACAAAAAAAATCCCGCTGCACAGAATCCATTACATGGCTTGATTTATGTATGTAAATTCCAGTGGAAATGCATCAACTCCCACATATGGCGGGAGTTCAGGTGGAAGTGTTTTATTCAATTTAAAAAAAAATCATTATTATTACACCAAAACTGAAAGCACATATTGATGGGTGAGACACCAAATGTTGGAGATAGTGTGGACTTCAGGAAGCCAACCACTGGCACATATTCTGGGAGTGCCCAATGATAAGACCTTTCTGGGCAGAGCTTCGCAAAATATTGAAAAGCATACTTAACAATGATCTGCCCTTGCAATGTTCCACAATATTCTTAGGAAATGCCAATTTCCAGGCAGGACGGCCAGATGAATATTTATTTGGTATTTTGATATCTACTGGTAAAAAAGCACTCACAAGGCGTTGGTTACTTCCTGAACCCCCCACCCCACAATACAGGAGTGGATAGATATAGTAAATTACATTTATGTCTTCATAAAAATAAGTTTGTTAAATTCTGGAGCAAGTGGGGGTCAAAGATGTAAGGCCCTTAAGGCCAGATTTTGTGGAGATATTGAATTAATGACATTTTAATACATCCTCTCTCTCTACCCTCACACTACCACGCATTGGGAATAATAACAGAATAAACTAAAACAAATCTAGATTATATGATATATTTCTTAATCATTTCACACAAAAAGGTTATGACAATATAGGACTATTGACATACAAATAACGCTGTCTGTCAATCATATATTCTATATTTGTGTCAGTTTATTGTTTTTTTTAAAAACTTGAAAATATTACTTAGGCCATTATTTTAAGAAGGTGACGATATAGAGTCTTATGTACACACTTTACCTCTCCCAAACTGTATTAAGTTCTTAAAGTTTGCTTTTTTATATATTCTGTATTTTTTGTTTTTACTTTCTCTTGTAAGTAAAAAAAAAAAACCCTGAATGGCAGAGGAAAATGAAACGGTTTTTGTTTTAATATAAATTTTGTAATATATACTGCTGTGGAAAATAAAGAATTAAAAAAAAGTACTTTAAATTCTTATTTCCGTTAATTCTGGCTTAAGTTGCCTGGCTGAGCACCCCTTCAAATACTCCATTGCGCTAGCACCACACTACAGTAAATAAACTGTTTCCTGTCACATTTGCCTCTGACTAGACGGTATCAATGTTCTTTGTTTGGATACTTCTTCCAGGTGATAAAAGGGGCAGAGATCCTGGAGGTGCTCCACAGTCTGCCAACTGTTCGCCAGTACCTCTTTTCCCTCTATGAGTGCCGCTACGCGGTCTTCTTCCAGTCTTTGGGTAAGCTAACATTGTATTGATTTTTTAAAATGTGGGTGCCCTTTGTATTTCTTACAAAATTAAGCACTGGCTATGTTTTGGTTTGCTTATTCGCGATAAGACAGACAGATCTTAACACTTAAGACGAATGTCCGCCAAGTTGCAGAGCATTCCTTGCGATTGGTTCACTTGCTCCTTTAAAAATGTTAATCAGATAGATACTGCAATCTTGTGACCTTTGTTCAAACTAATGTAGTTCAAAAGCATTTCCGTAAATGTTACCATGTCTTGAATTGGCAAATTGCCGATAAAACAAATCTTTTTTCAAGATATTGACTCTGGCTCACACTCACACAAGTTGCAATGGGGTTTTGGACAACATGATTCATGGAAAAGATGGCATGAATGATTTCAGATGACAAGATTTTCAGCCATAGCGATGCCTCTTGATGTGCGTCTGTGCAGAAAAGCAGTGATTCCAAGGCACACCTTTACAGTGTACTTCTTTCTCCATTGTCCTTTTCCTCCAGCCTTGGTAGAACAAGAAATGAAGAAAGACTGGCTGTTTGCTCCTCACTATCGCTATTACGTGAGGGAGATGAGGATCCAGGCCTACAGCCAGCTTCTGGAGTCTTACCGCTCCCTTACACTGGGCTACATGGCCGAGGCCTTTGGTGTCAGCACAGAGTTCATTGACCAGTGAGTCCCTCAGCACAATAAAATGACAAAAAAAGTTCACAGTATCATGTATTTTTCAAGCTGTTACATCTCTTGAGCCACTATTAAAGTTTAGGAACCTCCTCTGGATTTTTTATGAAAATAGTGCTGCTTGGGGTGAAATTGATTCTATCAAATAAGATGAACTGATAAAAAAAGTGGACAAAATGGATTGTGTACCATGGTTTAAGCCAATTTTGGAGAAGATTAATCTGTTATTTATAAAACCACAATGTGGCTTTATCACTACAACCTTGCAGCCCCAAGTAGTTAGTCATCAGACGATGAATTGTCACTCCATTGTAAGGCCTATTTGGGTTGTAACGCTACAAGTTTGTGTGTGTGTGGTGGTGGTGGTGTTGCACGTGTATGGTTTAAAATTTTGTTTGACATCCATGCTCTAATCACTACTGTTTGTGATGATTTCATTTCCCCAGAGAACTCTCTCGTTTTATAGCCGCTGGCCGTCTCCATTGCAAAATAGATAAAGTAAACGAGATAGTGGAAACCAACAGGTTTGTAACTTTTAAGTCTTTTTCACTCATGTACAAGAGCTCAGTATACCTACATAGAGAACAGCTCTAAATTTCTCTTCCTCTCCCCAGACCTGACAGTAAGAATTGGCAATACCAGGAGACCATCAAAAAGGGTGACCTGCTCCTGAACAGAGTCCAGAAGCTATCACGCGTCATTAACATGTAACTGGGCCATGTTTGTTACCGTTTCAACAGAGAGGAGACTTGTATTGTTTCTCCTTTTAACCAATTATCTGAACCAATAGTTTGTCTAAAAAACAAAAAGGCTACCCTTGCATTGTGTATATATAAATAAAAATCTTTGACCGTCTTTAGTTTCACGTTTGACGAGTTTTAATTTCAGAAAAGAGGCAGAGACATAAATTTCATATAAATAGCAGTATAAATTATTTTATTTACAGAAACTTGTTACAAAACAAAAACTATACAATCTTTTTTCTTTAAATATTAAGTAATTCTAACCTATTGTTTTTGTTCATGAATTACATAGCAGCCAACACAAAAGTCCAGCTGATCAAAATGATTGATAATGTAAAAAAAAAAAAACTATACACACTTTTACATTGTATGAATGGTGGGCTTCATTTCCTCTCAGAAGCAAGCTGTGTTCTCCCACCTTCACATTCCAAGTCTTTGATGCTTGATTACTGATAAAAATGTAATTGCTAGGTTTCCATCTACTGGAAACAAGGTTCAAATATGTCAGTGGAGTTGAAGGGTAAACAAAACACTTGATTGAACATTTTACACACTAATCCTAGTAAGCCAGAGGGGCTTGAGCTGCACACTCAGGCTTAAAGAAAGTCATTACGTCTCGAATGGAAAATCTGGACAAAAAAAAAAAAGGCTAAGTGTTTCATACTGGGCAGCTGACAAGCTCATTTAGGGTTCATAGGCAGATTCTATAAGCAAGCTCCTTAACTGAACATTCAAGTAAAGTAACCCCCCCCTCAAAAAAAATAAAATAAAATAACCACTGTCCTCAAACAGTCTGAGTGAAACAAATTCAGGCACTTTCTTATTTCCTAAAAAGCTGCAAACTATTTCCTTTAAAAGCTGTGATTCAAATTACTTGTTTGGCAAAGAGGCAAGCAGTTGGACAGGAGGAAGTGATCCTCTTCATTGCAATAATGATTGCTCCAGTCCCTCTAACTTGAAGAAGGAAATGAGTGTTTCCATCATGAAATGTGTTTGAGGTCTTCTATCTACAAAGTGTATGATTTAAGAATGCAGGGACATTGATTGGACATCCAGCAAAGCATCAAGCTTGCATTTTAGAATCACAGGTTCATAAAACATTTTTTTAAGCATTTTGTTGATTCATAGGCAACCTATATAGTATTGTAAAAGCACAAGAGTGAGACCTTGAACAGTTAATAAAGGTATCCTCTGTCATACAGACACATGCTACAGGGGCAACATTTCAATTTTTCCTTAAAGGATCCCAGTACATGATTCATGAGATGCTTCAGCTTCTACTTATAGGCGTATTGCATTATTATAGACTTGGCAGTGAACCACTTCAAATAATCAAGTACTTCGACTTGTCATCTTGTTAACTAAATAAATAAGGACTTTTCAATTGTACCAAAAATTCATGTGTACGAAAATGCCTGTGCAAAAATACATATTTCAATATGTACAATTCATTAACAAAATATGTATTCTCAAATAGGGATACTTCAATACTTGTTTGATACATAGGCTACAAGGAAAAAATGCTGAAGATACAAAATAAACTTGTCCCCTCTGCTTCGCACTTTGACATCAGACATCAGTGGAGGTTCAACGAATCAACAGGTGTCACCAAAAAGTATTAACGTTCCCTGCGAAGCCATCTCCATGAATCTCATCCAATAGAGAGAAAAACACCCCCCCCCCAACTAAAGACTGAACTCTTCAATTATCAAAAAACAAGTATGTCTGGCTATCCATTCTGTTGTGACAAATCTTTGCTCCTACGTCAACATAAGGGTTCCATATCTCACTTTAACATTAACAGCCAAAGCTGGGGTAGTGGTTACAAATGCAATGGACAATCTTGCTGACACAAGACAGGTGGGGTGCATATATTTGTTTCAATCAAGGCATACCATTCTTGATTCCCTGTGTAGAAGAAAAGGCATTCCAGACACACCTTCGCAAATTTCAAACAGCTGAATGGATATACACTGAACGGCAAATGACTGCCTCAAAGTATCAGATAGCAAAATGCAAAAATAATGTTTGCACCTATGCAGCTGTTATGTACCCACATAGAATGAATGCATCCTTATCAGTTTGTGAGTAAGGGTGCCTACCTTTTAGTAAAAATAAATGTTGGTGAAGCCAACAGCGGCCTTTGACTAGCTTTGTGGGCAACTATGCCCTTCCTGTGGAGCATATAGTTAATTAGTGCTGTTCACAGTTGGGGGAGAGGTCTACTGTGGCTATCTTCTTGCACAATGATTCAGGACCAAACTATCCTTCTGACAAAAGGTTCAATTGAATGGCTGCATCAGGCATCTGTTTTCACAACTGCATGCACAGCTGATTACCTTCACCAAATCTGCAAAGATTCTGTAGTTCAGTGTAAAAAGTGTATGAAATCATAAAAAGGTAACACTTGCATAATTATACTGGGTAACAAAGATGTGACTAGATCCATCCCCACTGTCTTGTCTCTGGCTACTCTATGTAACCTGAGGTTACTAAAAATGTCACTAAAAACAGAAGCGTTGAACTGATGAAAGAGAACACAATTCTGTGTTGTTTTAAGTGTTGCAGCTTGACAGTTTGCTCCTCCTCCAGCACTCTACTGCCAAGGCCTCTGAGATTAGGCGCTGGGGGTTTAAGTAAATTGGGATTTCCAGTAGTCCTGCAAATTCTGACACAAGGAAAAAAATAAAAAACAAAAACAGTTATACATGCACACACACTCAGTCACTCACAGATGAGATTGGCGTTTAGCTTCCCAGTTGCTTGGCATTATGGCGGCTTTTTGTGGCAGTGCATATGCCAGCCCTTAACCTGAACCCTCTGAATGTTGCACTGAAGGTAAAAAAAAAAAAAAAAAAAATCTGTGGCTGCTGCCACTTCTCCATCTCCTTGAACCAGACAGGAAGACCTTTCAGAACCCAAGGACAACACTGATGTGGGGGCATTGTTACTTATTCATTAAGATTTCTGGCCCTGCATGCCTGCTATCCCCCTCCCAAACACACACACACGCACGCACGCACACATGGCTTTGGGAGAAGTAGTATAACGATCACTACACTGACGTCACTGGGCTGTCCAGATCATCTCCACCCTGAGGATCCTGGGAAGCTGAGTGTAGCGTGGATTTGTTTTTGGAAGGCCTCATGCAGTCTGGAGCAGCTGCTCCCTCCTCTTCCCAGTCCACCTGCCGGTTCCATACACAGAACCCGGACACCACTGTCAGGGACGGGCCTTTGGCTGGGGAGGAGGGAGAGGGAATCAATGTCAAAAAGGATGTTAAAAGTAATCTGTCAATACGGTTATGCTAATTTACATTGAAATGCCCTTGTCAAAACAAACTGTTCTAATTCTAGTTAAGAAGAGGGATACCAATCATGTTATTTGCTATTATTTCCTTTAGTAATTCACCATGCTAAAATTCAGCTTTGAGATCTTTTGTACCAACATAAATAAAGAGATTTGAGTATTGGGGAATACAAAAAGAGACCCATTAAAAAGAAGGTGCCAAGATTCACAGCTAGCACTAAGCTAATTTTCAAATTGAAAAAAAAAAAGAGCCTGATAACTGAGGCTAAAAAGAAAGAAAACTGAGCTACATCCATTATTAGGATCACCTCCCTCTATGAAATGGCAATGACATTTTGCCAATCAGAGTTAAAAGTGCACTAGAATTTTGGCTTACAGCTCATGTTACATCTACACTGTTAAAAATTGTCAAGATTACAGGTTCAAAAGATCCTTGTTTCGTTTTAGAGTACATCTTAAGATATTTCATTTTTTTAAGGTCAAACTGCAATCGGTTTCAAATACTTCTCAGAATCATCCTAATTTGGCCAAGTATGCACACATACAAGGAATTTGACTCCGGTTTAGTGGCTCTCAATGTACTTAAGAATAACAACACAACACAACAATCTTCAGGAATATACTATATTGTGGAGTTAGAAAACAACGAGACAGCATGACATACATTCGACAACGACACTGAACTGAGAACCGGAAGCGGAAGTGGATTATCTGACCCCTCGCCTCTTCCCTTAAAGGTACACCGTCCTCTTAGGTGAATGTCTCTCGTTATATAGATGTGGGTCACCACAATATATATATATAGAGTATATTCCTGAAGATTGTTGTTATTGAAGGTGCAGAATGTTTTGGTGGGCACACACGTTCTCACAAAAGCTGATGCAAGATGTCACAGTGTCAGTAAGTTCATCCAGGTCTGTAGATGCAGCCTCAAAAACACTCCAATCAGTGCAGTCAAAGCAGGCCTGAAGCTACGGTTTTGACTTGTTGGTCCATCTCCTCACAGTTTTAACCACAGGCTTTGCAGATTTTAGTTTCTGCCTGTACGTTGGGAGAAGATGAACCAGACAGTGATCAAAGAGTCCCAAAGCTGCACGGGGGACAGAGTGATAGGTGTCATTTAATATTGTGTAGCAATGATCTTGGGTGTTTTTGTCCCTGGTGGGACACTTAACATGCTGTCTGTATTTTGGTAGTTTGTGGCTGAGGTTTGCACTGTTAAAATCCCCAAGGATAATGAGAAGGGAGTCTGGATATTTGTGCTCCATGTTTATCATCTGGTCAGCCAGGTATTGTAACACCTCACTAACCCAGACCTGAAGTGGTATCTAAACACCAACCAAAATAAAGGAGGAAAATTCACAAGTTGAATAAAATGGTTGACAGTCAATGAAAATGGTCTCTAAGTGAGGTCTGCATGATTGGTTCAACACTGTGACATCTATGCACCAACCTTTATTTATATAGAAACAGGATTCCACCTCCCCATTTTTTCCCTGTTAGCACCGTCTCATGGTCCACTCGGAGGAGTTGGAAATGCAGCATATGGGATCTGGTGTCCAGCATATTTTCACCAAGCCAAGTTTTCGGTAAAGCGCAGGGCGGCATATCTGGAAAAGTCTGTGTTTGTTCTGTTGAGGAGCTGCAATTCGTCCATTTTGTTGGCCTGAGAGCAGACATTTGCCAGGTGGATTGATGGGAGCGCAATTCAAAATCCCTGCCGTCACAGTTTAACAAGCGTTCTGGCTCGCCTCTCCCATCGTCCGGCGAAACCCATGCAGAGCTGCTGCTCCTCCAACTAAAAGCTCGGTAAAAGTGCCCGGTTCAATGAAAAACGGCGAAAAAGTTTGACCAGTGGTTTAAAAGTCAGAGGTTTAAAAGTTTTTCCCTGCTGAATGTGATCAGAGTGAGAGTTGGAAACTAAACAAATAAACAAAAACAGAAAAAGTACCAGAGAGCACAGCACCTGCCATGTGCGGCACCATCTTGTTATAACAAGATGAGAGACAAATTAGAAGGATGATTTTAAAGGTGCAGTTGGTAACTTTTTTGTGTTTTATTTGGTAAAAATGCCATTATACCCTTTCAGCTATCAGTAATATAAGTGGTAAGCTTTGACCAATCAGGGCCTCTCTCTGGCCTCTCCGCCCTGATAGGTTGAGGGGCTGTCCCTACTTCTTGTCAATCATGTTGCTGTCTTGAGTTTCCTGAGCGTTCACGAGAAATCCATAATAATGGTGGACAACGAAGCTCAGGCAGCGTTGGAATCAACTCCTAGTAAATGTCCAATTCCTCCAATGCCAACAACTGCATATTCAAGCAAAAAAACCGAAGACATTTTTACTGAAAAAAATACCGGTTTTTTTTTTCTTACTGAAAGAAAATACTGTTCATGTGCGTTCACATGAACGAGCCTGAGTTTTGTTTGGGGGAAGGGCTACCTGAGGAAGGGAGGGGGTGTTGGTTTTTGTGTTCAAAATCTCTCGAAATCTCTCTCTCTTGTTCTTTTCTCCAGAGTTACCAACTGCAGCTTTAAGAATGAATGATTGCATTCATTAATTCATTTATATTTAGGAACTAAAACCCACCTGATGTAAGTGAGAGTTGTTAGGTAGCCCTGGAGTCCCTGGAACACTGCGCCCATGCTTCCCATGGATATTGTTGATAGCCGGTGACTTGGCCACCTTAGGCCTGCCTGGACCTCCTCCTCCTCCTCCTCCTAATCCCCCACCACCACCACTGCTGTTGATACCACTGGAGGCCGGGGAGCTTTTGCGCTTCTTGCTCTCTAGGCGCCCATCGGAGGCATGGTGGCTGAAGCTAGCATGGTGGTCAGATGAGGACTGATGGTGGACAAAGGGCCCAAGGGAGAGCGTGGAGTCACTGCTGTTCATTACCACACTCATGCGCTTGATAGACTCTGCAGGGCTGCCTGAGGGAGGGCCCCGTGCTGAGGGCCCCGAGGAACCACCTGCTGAAGCCCCAGATGGCTCAGCCTTCAAGCTGAGGGAGTTGGTCCGCACGGTTGGGCCACAGTTCAGCCCCACGCTGTGGACCCCACTGTGTGAGGAGGACAATGAAGAGGCAGAGGGGGCAAGCAAGCTATGGTGGTAGGTGCTCCCTGAGCTGCCGACATTTGCACAGTTCTTCTTGAAAGAGGAGGAGGAATAGTTGGCATTAGAAGAGGACTCTGAAGAAGCATAAGACGAGGACAGGAGAGAGCTGATCTTCCGCTTCTTCCCCAAGCTAAAGCTACTGCTGCTACTGTTGTTGGCCATGCTGTTGCTGCCCCCACTGGTGGAGTTGGTGGTGACAGGTATGGAGGAGCCAGAGGAGCTCTCCTTGGCCCTGAAAGACGATGACTTGGTAGTGCTGCTGCTGCTGCTGGAGGAGGAGGAACGGGACTTGAGCGCACGGCCCGGGGCTAGGGAGGGAGCAGAGGAGGAAGAGGAGTGGGCTGAAGGCATCTGCGGCGACAAAGACACTTGTCGGGCCTGTGCGGTGCTGTAGGCCGGGTGCTCGGCCCCACCCTGTGGGGAGCCACGGGCATTTAAGGTGGTCCCATAGGAGAGCGCTGACTTGCCCTCATAAGATTGGCTATAAGGAGGCTGGGGCATGGTGACATGGGGACCGAGGAAGCCCGAAGTAGGAGTGCTACTATGGGAGTTTGTGCTTGTCCTGTGGGCAGGTGCAACAGAGGAGGAAGAAGACGAGGAGTTCTCCAAGGCCAAAGGGATTTTCCTGCAAAAACAATATACAATGCAATTAAAGGTGATGTTTCACTCATGGCTGCCCAACCAGTCAAAAATGTTGCTGATAGCACAATTTAAGCATAATGACCATAACGATTATCTTAGACGAAAGGACTCTAGACTTCACCTATGTTCCCCTTGCAGTCACAGTGTGACAAAAATCAAATTCAATATTTTGCAAATGTATTTTGACTTTTGACATATCTTACACTGATTAACTACAAAAAGCTAAGAGTCTTGGCATGTTTTCTGAGAGACTTACTTCCACATCTGAGAATTAACATGCTTGTCCATCATGGCAGTCAGCACACATCGAACCCGGTCCCAACGCCGGTCAAATGAGTAGCAGCCTCTCCCAAACAGTCGACCTCCAAAGGTACAGTACTGGGAACAGACAGTGAGGGAGCTAGAGCATTTAAAACCAAGTGACATGTTTTCTTGGCTCCAACATCTGATTTGCAGGTTAGCTCAGCTGGTGTATTACTTTCAACACTACATAATTCTGGGCCTGGCCAGGTTTTGCTCAGATCAGAGAAGATTTGAAGAATATATAGCTTTTTCAGATCTCCAACAAATAGGTACATGGAATGCAATGGTTGATCACTTACTTCTAAACATTCACGCAAAGTGGCCTCATCCAAAGGACCAATAAAGATTTAAGAGACACTAGTTTTTGTCAACAGAACATCAAAAATGTTCACTTAAATTTCAATTACAGCTCTCAGGTATTAAGGTCTAATCATTGTAAGTGAAAAAAGAAAAACAGTAATTACAATAACTGGTTGAAAAATTAGTAAAGATTAGAGAAATCCATAGGAAAGATAAATAAATTGAATATCTATGCTGACAATACGCATTAGCTTGAGCAACAAGATGACACCAAAACTGGCATCTAAAGTAACTATGAGATTAGACAAATATTTGCTAGGTTGATGTTAAGACCAGTGGTAAGGGAGGTAACTTACAGCTGCCGGTCGAGGGTGATAACCTGAATAGTGACAGTCCAGTTTGTCAGTGTTCTCCTCCCGCTCTTCATTCTCGCCCTCATCACTTGAGGGTCGTGAAAAGCCGTCCACAGTAGCTGGGGGATGGTGTGGCGATTCATGGACTACTGCAAGGTCTCCGGGGGTACCCCCACCTCCGTGACTGCTATTTAGCCTAATTGAAAAAGAGTGTATTAAAATATTTAACTGTAAATGATATATCACACATTTCTGAATAAAATACAACAGAGCAGGGTGTATCAATCGTGCCGTTTAAAAAAAAATTTTTTTTGGTCACCAGAACACTTGTATAGAACCCCAGAAAGTCAACCAAAGGGGGGGGGGGGGACAAAAAAATTCCACCCAAACTGTAATATATAATTTATTTTGTTGATTAAAAAAACAAATCCATCCAAATTTTGTTTTCACCCCCCCTCCCAAAAAAAATTATATATATACACACACACACACACACACACATAAAACTGAGTTTGGACAGATTGTTTTGTGTGTGTTTTTTTCTACTAGCAAATTTATAATAAAAAAAAAATGCACAAGCTAAATATGCTAAAGTTAGCATGCTATATGTACTTTTGAAACAAGGAGTCAGAAGTCCAATACCACCCACCCTCTCAATATACTGTGCCTGATCTATCCAGGATGCATATTCTTCGTTAGCCAAACTGTGATATTATTTACATTGTACGGTTGTAATCCTATGATATTTGATGTTTGTTTGACATTTACAGTAGGTCTAGTACATTGATACTACTCCATTTAACTCCCGTGACCAATCTATCCAGGCAATAAACTGATGAAACATCTTCTTAACCATTGTAATAATGTTGCATCCTGACAAATACTATAATTTCATTAGGCTTCACGATGATAGATAAATTAGATATAGCATGGTCTGTCAGTCTATTATCCAAACTTGCCACCGCCTAAAAAGAGAACTTAAGAGATTTTGTATTAGACAACTGCTTTTAATGATATAGGTTTCATATTTGACTGATTATAAAAAGGTTAATTATTTGGCATTCATCTTCTCTTTCCCTGTAATTACTTTTTGTTATTGACTGAAGCCCTATCCTGTAAGCCTCAAAGAGATATGGCCCATACTCACAGTCCGAAACTAACTATATGTAGTGACTGAAGTAAATCGTTATTTACTGCTCTCTTTCCAGAATGGTAGATATCTGCAAACATGCTGGGTATCCTCTACCCATCTATTTGAATGTGAGAGTCCTGTCTACTATTTTTGTTGTTGTTGTGATTCACATTGCTTGAACAGTCAAGCACTCAATAGCCCCTTTAAATTTAGAAATTTGTAAAGCTCACCTGCATAAATAACCATTTTCTGTGATGGGAACAAATATTAGATAAGGATACTACTGTCAGGAAACACATACCGTGGAAGACCAGAGTTGTGAGGTTTGGGCTTGCCAAGTAATGAAGGCTTACTGGCATCTACAGCGGGCCCATTGCCATGGGCCACCTGGTGGGGATCATGGGCAGCTGCAAGGCGGGAGGAGGGGTGGGGGTCCCTGAGGGGGGGGGTTTGCTGGGAGTGGGGTTGGTTGAGCTCCCTCTCCCTAGTTCTGCTCTTGTGCTCAGCCAGCAATGTGTCAAAACGCTTCCTGCGCCCTGGCACCGCCCTCCGCTGGCTTAAGGAATGTGTCTGGTGGCAGGGAGTAAGGGAGGTGTGAGGAAAAGGTGTACATTTACATCATACAATGTCATATCATGTTGATAGTTCGAGGATTCCTGTGAGCTAAATCCCTTCCAACTTGCCTCCTTACATAGGATGTCAGAGTTGAAAGGTCAGTGCTGCTGGAACTGGTTTGATCCAGTGCCACGCTTTTAGACAAGTCTGGGTCTTGAAATTTGGTACTTGGTTTAAGGACATTCCTACTTGGATTAGAGAGGTCCAATTGAGAGAAAAAAGAGACTGATTTTCAATTGATGTTTTCCTTGTTTGAATTGCATTAGATACACTAATCATTTGGCTGATGGGCTTGAGATATGCAAGTCCAAATAAAAATCCAGCTATATGAAATCATTTCAGTAAATAGACAAAACAGTAAAGGCTGGTTTCTTGGACACAGATTAAACCTAGTCCTGGACTAAACTGACTGTTGTAGGGAGAATCTCCATTCAAAATCTAGTACAATCCAGGACTGGGCTTAATCTGTGTCTGGGAAACAGACCCGACAACTTAATGGTTAAAAAAGACATGTTCTCCATTTCAGGGGCAGTATGTTCACAATGAGCACAATTTAGATTACCTTTTTGGTAACGGTACTAGTACAACTTGTTGCACTCCTTAAGCTTAATTTATATGATTAAACAATGAATCTTTTTTGGGTATCCATGATCTGAATACAAAGCAGGATCCCATATATATTCATGGATATGACTAAAAAGTTAAATGTCTTCATTGCCAAGACGATATGGACCAAATATGTAATTTTCAGCATGTGCTATATTGTTAAAACAATTACATCAGTAAGAGTGCAAAACCCTCAACCGGCATATTATTATTGGCACATTATGAAGAAAAGGGATTGGGTACCTTGCATGTTAGCGATCTTGTGCAAGGTTTTCGAGCGGTCATATCCACAACACCGCAGTGGATATCTGGATTGAATTCACGTTCTGAGGGCACAGGAGGCAGGGGGGACAGAAAAGAGGAGGAAACTAATTATTCATAGAGACTTAAAGCAAATCTGTAACTCTTTAAAGGAGACTGGTAACTAAAAAAACACAAGGTATATAAGGTAAGAATAGGTAAAATAGAATGGGGTTTATCTTGTAACCACAGGATACTATCATGAAAAACTTACAAGTGGGTTGATCTGAACAATATATTTTTAAGGTGGACCTTTTTTCACAATGTTTGTCATATTTGGCTTAACCAATTAGTCGACCACTTGTTCCTGGAAACACAGACCCACCTGTTAAGGTGAGGTTTTACTGCCAAACTTATTGAAACATTTTGATATCTTGTCTGTAAGTTAAAATTGGTGTTTCCTAAGTTTTAAGCAACTTAAATACCAGTAAATACAGATTATTTTATCCTACTAGACGTGTCTCTTTATAATATTCCATTCCATTTTCCAAGCCGCTTATCCTAATTAGGGTCGCGAGACGCTGGAGCCTATCCCAGCATTCATTGGGCGGAAGGTGGGGAAACACCCTGGACAGGTCGCCAGGCCATCACAGGGTCGACACGCTCTCACCTAGGGACAATTTAGTATGGCCGATTCACCTGACCTACATGTCTTTGGACCGTGGGAAGAAACCGGAGCCCCCGGAGGAAACCCATGCAGACATGGGGAGAACATGCAAACTCCACACAGAGAATGACCTGAGATGACCCCCAAGTTGGACAACCCCGGGGTTCAAACCCATGACCTTTTTGCTGTGAGGCAACAGCGCTAACCACTGGGCCGCCATGCTGCCTATCTTATCTATATCACAATCAAAATCATATCCATAACTACTCTTATGGAATGCAGAGATTCTTTATAATATGAATATAACTGATCTTGTTTCAGTTATCTGTTTCCATATTACAAGGTTAAATATACACTACCGTTCAAAAGTTTGGGATCACATTGAAATGTCCATATTTTTGAAGGAAAAGCACTGTACTTTTCAATGAAGATAACTTTAAACTAGTCTTAACTTTAAAGAAATACACTCTATACATTGCTAATGTGGTAAATGACTATTCTAGCTGCAAATGTCTGGTTTTTGGTGCAATATCTACATAGGTGTATAGAGGCCCATTTCAAGCAACTATCACTCCAGTGTTCTAATGGTACAATGTGTTTGCTCATTGGCTCAGAAGGCTAATTGATGATTAGAAAACCCTTGTGCAATCATGTTCACACATCTGAAAACAGTTTAGCTCGTTACAGAAGCTACAAAACTGACCTTCCTTTGAGCAGATTGAGTTTCTGGAGCATCACATTTGTGGGGTCAATTAAACGCTCAAAATGGCCAGAAAAAGAGAACTTTCATCTGAAACTCGACAGTCTATTCTTGTTCTTAGAAATGAAGGCTATTCCATGCGAGAAATTGCTAAGAAATTGAAGATTTCCTACACCGGTGTGTACTACTCCCTTCAGAGGACAGCACAAACAGGCTCTAACCAGAGTAGAAAAAGAAGTGGGAGGCCGTGTTGCACAACTGAGCAAGAAGATAAGTACATTAGAGTCTCTAGTTTGAGAAACAGACGCCTCACAGGTCCCCAACTGGCATCTTCATTAAATAGTACCCGCAAAACACCAGTGTCAACATCTACAGTGAAGAGGCGGCTGCGGGATTCTGGGCTTCAGGGCAGAGTGGCAAAGAAAAAGCCATATCTGAGACTGACCAATAAAAGAAAAAGATTAAGATGGGCAAAAGAACACAGACATTGGACAGAGGAAGACTGGAAAAAAGTGTTGTGGACGGATGAATCCAAGTTTGAGGTGTTTGGATCACAAAGAAGAACGTTTGTGAGACGCAGAACAAATGAAAAGATGCTGGAAGAATGCCTGACGCCATCTGTTAAGCATGGTGGAGGTAATGTGATGGTCTGGGGTTGCTTTGGTGCTGGTAAGGTGGGAGATTTGTACAGGGTAAAAGGGATTCTGAATAAGGAAGGCTATCACTCCATTTTGCAACGCCATGCCATACCCAGTGGACAGCGCTTGATTGGAGCCAATTTCATCCTACAACAGGACAATGACCCTAAACACACCTCCAAATTGTGCAAGAACTATTTAGAGCAGAAGCAGGCAGCTGGTATTCTATCGGTAATGGAGTGGCCAGCGCAGTCACCAGATCTGAACCCCATTGAGCTGTTGTGGGAGCAGCTTGACCGTATGGTACGCAAGAAGTGCCCATCCAACCAATCCAACTTGTGGGAGCTGCTTCTGGAAGTGTGGGGTGCAATTTCTCCAGATTACCTCAACAAATTAACAGCTAGAATGCCAAAGGTCTGCAATGCTGTAATTGCTGCAAATGGAGGATTCTTTGACGAAAGCAAAGTTTGATTTAAAAAAAATCTTATTTCAAATACAAATCATTATTTCTAACCTTGTCAATGTCTTGACTCTATTTTCTATTCATTTCACAACATATGGTGGTGAATAAGTGTGACTTTTCATGGAAAACACAAAATTGTTTGGGTGATCCCAAACTTTTGAACGGTAGTGTACATTAATATTTACCTTGGAACAAAATGCAACAAAAATGACCAACTGAGCCAAAAAACTAATCAATGTAGAGTCTTAACACTTGACGAAGAACTAGTGAAAGAGAGAAAGAGCCAGAAGTGGGGAAAAAGAGAGCGAAGGCGAGAGTGAAGGAGAGGGGATGTTGAGAAAGCAATAGGTGTTAATGAATTAAGAGTTGACAACAACAAACGTAAACACAAACTGTAGGACCTTCTGCATTGGTCTCCTATTATGTCCCCATCCCCCGACTAACCTGACAATCTCTTGTAGAGGTGACGCCTGCTACTGGCGTTGCTGCTGTCCTGCTTCTTGTCAGACAGGACTGAGAGGTGGCCCTTGCCATTGGGGATCTGACCAGGGGCCAGTAAGGGAGGCTTTGGTATGGAGGGACAGTTAAGGCCTTGCTTGAGGGCTGATGAGGAGGAGGAGGAGGTGGTAGTGAGGGTCGCAGAGTTGGAGCTCACAGTGGTGCTACAAGATAAAGTAGATGAGGAGGAGACAGGGGCAGAGGGGGCCTGTGCTAGCTTGGCTGACGGATCCACCTTCAGGTGCATCTTCTCCACCTTGACAGCTGGAGTGAGGCTGTAAAAGAACGTTAAAGACAAGTAGGTTTAAACACACACATATTCCCTGACCGAACTTGACCATATCTTTCAGTGATGAAGAATTTTGATGGGAACATACATGCTAGCTTGCTCCACAATGTTTTAAGGCTCTAACTTACATAGCTTTGTGAGGGTGTGGGAGATGTGGGACTAAGATTATGAGGGAGGGGATTTAACTAAGGGATAAAGTATAATGTAGATGATTTGAAACAAAGGTTTATCAGGCTTGAGAGAGTTAAAAAATTAAACAACAATGCTTTAGCACAGTTCAACCTAGATGAGTGTTGTTCATCTTTATTATGCATAACTTAACTGTACTTTGTGAATTTTAACCTGGCATTGCAAATGGCACTGCCAAGAATTGATCAATCTAATGTAATAAAACTGAAATCAGTGTTGCTTCCCACATCAAGGCTAAACTTTTGCAGTCACCGGTCATCTCTGATGACTGGAATTTCCACAGGGCGACCAAGATGGAACACTTTAGGCATCCTTTGAACAACTAAAAACAAGCTGCTGACACATAGCAGTCTTAAACCCTAAGCCCTTTGTCGCTTAATTCCATTACAAAACACTTGAGCAACACACAGATTATTCAAAAACACTGTTTACTACTGTAAATGAAAGAATTAAGACCCCACTGTGTTGGTTTAGCTCAGTTTTGTGTGCAAAGGGAGGACCAAAACTTAACAAATTTTGCTCAGCAAAACTTACATTTTTTCTTGCTGCAACACCCTGAAAGGAGGGAAGTGTTGCCTTCGTTGAATGCCTGGCAGCTTCTCTTTGGCTGATTTGAGGAGTTTGGGGTTGGTAGAGGAAGGAGAGGAAATGCTGGAGCCTGTCGTTGAAGGTCGACCAAGGATAGCTCCAGTCCCAACTCCAGACCCAGAGCTCATTCCAGGCCCAGCACCAAGTCCACTGCCACTGCTTCGGTTTCGGCCTGACAGAGGGAAGGGCGAGGTGGAGTTTGGCTTGCTGGCCGAACTGTGTCGTCTCTCTGGGGAGATGAGAGAAAACCAGCCCAGTGATAAGGAGGCAATCCAGCGATCAGCTTTAAAAGTTTGGCTAAAACACCACAAAAAATTGGGAACATCAGCTAAGAGCAAGACAAAATCCAACACAGCAATATAAAAATCTCCTGAAAACAGCAGTAGGCAGGTATCAAGTACCAAGTTTTGATCCACGCCAACACGTCTTGAAACACCACTAGTTTACAGGCCAATAAGTTCAATTCCGGTCTAACTTAAGAGTAGAACAGCCACAGTAAGAAGTGATAAAAGAAAGGGTGATCTGGGGAAAGATTAAAAAGACCTTAACTTTTGAAGGATAAACAAAAATAGAAGAAAGCAGTATATGCCATCAAGGGCAAATATTTTCCATTCAAAACTTTGCATCTCCTCCTGTTTGCATAGACTATTGTTTGCAACATAATCAAACATTTATTAAATTATTTAAGTTATGTATTCTCCAGGTATTCTTTTTCAGGTATTCTCCAGGTATTACATTATTCAAGTTATGTATGCTCCAGGTATTCATGTTCAGGTATTCTCCAGGTAATACATTATTTAAGTTATGTATGCTCCAGGTATTCAAGGGAAGCGCCGGTCAACCAGGGAAATGAAAATAAAATGGAAAAACATTTTTGTTCCTTATCAGATTCTGAAGATAAATTTTATCTGGCAAACTTTGGATTAAATAGAAAGCATCAGTAAATTAGAAAACATTAAATCAATGAAGTATGTTGTTCTAAGATAGCAATCAACCAATGTTTTTTTTTTCTTCTTCCCCAAGAAAATATTCAAAATTCTCGAACCTTTACTTGAGAGTTGCTATAGGGCAGTGTTACAAGACCTCCAGGGTGAAGGGAGGGTCACACTGATAGACAGATACTGCTGTTGCTGCTCTGATCGTAACTGGAAAAGTGTGATGTGATGTAAGTGTGTGTGTGTGTGTGTGTGTGTGTGTGTGTGTGTGTCAGTAGGTAAGTGGGGTGGTGGAAGTTCCAAAATGACACATTTATAGCTGGCCTTTATCCCCACAGTACAAGCAGAACATGCATGTGATATAGAAATCTTTAGAATTTTAATAAATTGTTTATTCTAGTATACTGTATTATTAGCTCTGACTGTAAATAAAAATCTAAACAGACAATATTTAAAAGGTTATTAATTTCATAAAAGAAAAATTGGTATCCTTTTTGGATCAAGACCTCCTGAATATCATTTGGCTATGTAAGATAAGGGCTGCAGCCACTCATAGCTAGGAGCAATACACAGCTCCACAGACATATAGCAGAGAACTGCTGGTGAGGAAGGCAAATATCAGCAGACTGAATATCTAGCCGCCCTTTCATTTCACTAAATCTATCAAAAGAAGACAGACCCACTGATGTCCGAGAGATGAAGAATCTTCAACCTTTTTTTCTTTTTGGTTACACTTTATTTTAGGGGGTTGGATATTACATAGTAATTTCCAAGTAAGGCTGAAATTACCTTGTAATTTGGGTTAGGGTTACGGTTTGCTGTAAAATTACCTGTAAAAACTACCACCTTATTACTAGGTAATTACAAGGTAATTTCAACCTTATTTCTAAGAAATTACGTGATAATTACCACTTTATTACTAGGAAATTACTGGGTATTTCCGACCCCTAAAATAAAGTGTTACCTTTTTTTTTAACCTGATGTTGAGTTGTCCGAAAAATTTCTCACTCATTTTGAAAATAAGGTGGAGAATATGAGGTCTCAAATCTAGCCCGGCCCTTGCACCCATTCTATTCTCCATGTTAATTCTGCCCCGTTTACTCAGTTTCAACAAATTACAATTTAAGTGTTAGAGTACAGTCTCTAATATGAACTCCTCCTGCATTTTAGACATCATTCCCACTAAGCTGCTCAAGGAGGTATTTTCAACTGTCAGCCCCGTTATTCTCCAAATTCTTAATAATTCTTTGGCCTCTGGTTCTTTTCCAGACAGTTTTAAGCATGCCATTGTTCACCCATTGTTGAAGAAACCTAATTTAGATCCCCTGTCCTTAAGTAACTACAGACCAATCTCCAAATTGTCTTTTCTATCTAAGGTTCTGGAAAGAGTAATGTCATCTGAATTGATTTCTTTTATGAACACTAATAGTTTTTTTTAACAGTTTCCAGTCTGGTTTTAGAGCACTTCATAGTACCGAGACAGCTCTAGTTGAGGTCACTAATGACCTACTGCTGACTGTTGACAGAGCTGACTGCTCGATTTTAGTCCCTTTAGACTTAAGTGCTGCCTTTGAGTTCTTTTAGACATAAGTGCTGCCTTTGACACAGTTGAACACAGCATCCTCTTATATTGCTTAGAGACTTAAGTTGGTATCAAGGGCTCGGCTCTTAGTTTATTACACTCTTACCTCACCAACAGAACTTTTTCTGTTGTTCTGGGTAACTCTACTTCCTCGATGGCTAAGTTGAGTTGTGGTGTCCTTCAAGGCTCAGTTCTTGGCCCCCCTCTCTTTTCTATATACACTCTGCCCCTTGGCCAGGTCATTCAAAATCACAATGTGCTCTACCATCTTTATGCTGACAACGCTCTGTTATGCATGCCACTAAAACCCACAGATCCTAGTTCCCTAGCAAATCTCACAACTTGCCTCTCTGACAATAAATCCTGGATGTCCAAAAATGTTCTTAAATTTCATGACGATAAGTCTAAGGTCATTCTGTTTGGTCCCCCAAATTACATAAGCCCTTTTGGTACTAATCTTGGTGGTCTGTTAGGTAGTCTTAAGCAGACTGCTAGGACTCTTAGGGTGATATTTGATGCTAACCTCGGTTTTAATAATCAAATCAAACCTGTTGTTCAGTCATGCTTTCTGCAGCTCAAGCTAATCTCCAAAATTAGGTCATTTTTATCAATTGCCTATCTGCAAAAAGTTGTACATGCTTTTTATCTATTCTCGGCTTGACTATTGCAACGCACTTTATTCAGGTATCAGCAAAGGCTCCCCCCACTATCTGCAGTTGGTACACAATGCCGCTACTCGGCCATTACCGGGATAAAGAGGCATGACCATATCACTCCTGTGCTTGCCTCCCTACACTGGCTCCCTGTTATACTTTGAATCGTTTGCTTCTTTTAAATCTCATCTTAAAAATGTTCTTTTGTGTCCAGGTAGCGTAGCGGTCTATTCCGTTGCCTACCAACATGGGGATTGCTGGTTCAAATCCCCATGTTACCTCCAGCTTGGTCAGGCATCCTTACAAACACAATTGGCTGTGTCTGGAGGTGGGAAGCTGAATGTGGGTATGTGTCCTGGTCGCTGCACTAGCGCCTCCTCTGGTCAGCTGGGGTGCCTGTTCAGGGGGGAGGGGGAACTGGAGGGAATAGCATGAGCCTCCCTCGCGCTACGTCCCCCTGGCGAAACTCCTCACTGTCAGGTGAAAAGAAGCAGCTGGCAACTCCACATGTATCAGAGGAGGCATGTGGTAGTCTGCAGCCCTCTTCGGATCGGCAAAAGGGGTGAAGCAGTGACTGGAACGGCTCGGAAGAGTGGGGTAATTGGCCAGTACAATCTGGGAGAAAGGGGGGGGGGTTTAAAAAAAAACTTTTCTTTTTGCGAAAGCTTTGACAAATGTTTGATATTTATTCATAGTTTTTATTTTTACTCTTAATTATTTTGTCTTATTCTTATTTTTGCCTTGTCTGGTTTTATTTCTTTGTAAAGCACTTTATAACATTGTTTTAGAAAAGTGCTATATAAATAGTTATTTTTATTGTTATTAACCTTCCCAAACTGATCATGAAAGCATTGTGTTATTTGCAAAACTGAGATGACGTCCTCCAATTTGTAAATAATGGTTATGAGGGTTATGACATAAGGTAGGTAAAAATTCAGTAAATATTTGGCTTGAAACTGCATACCAAAAATGTATTCAGTTACTTTAAGAACCATCACACATCCAATATGAGGAGTACATGTCCAGTGTCTATGAAAAAATATTGCGCAGAAATAGTCGGCGGGCAGGAGTTTGTGTTTGAGTCCCAGCCCAGGCCCTTGCTCCATGTATCCCTTGTGCTTGTGAGTTTCCTCTGGGTGTTCCCCTTTCCTCCCATATCCAAAGACATGCAGTGTTCCTGCCATTACCCTTGACTAATGATGGGCATGGTTTGGTCAACCGAAACTGATCCTTAATCAAAATGTCAATGTCTTTATACCGAAATATCAGCTTTTTTTATTTAGGCATTAAGATTAGCTTGGCTGTTTAGTGTTTTAAAAAAAAAAAAAACCTTTTAAAGCGAGTATTCTGTTCCACTTTAATTGGTGGTTTGAGATTAGCAGTGTAGTGTACTACTACAATGAAATATCATGTGCAACAAAAGCATCATGACAAATCTCTCCATGAAGGAAAACAAGCAAGTATGGCATCCTTTGTTACCGTTAAACACAAGTGTGATTCCAGTAGACAAGAGCAGATAACACAACTCATCACTTCAATGATTACGAAAGACACGTTACCCCTTAATTTTGTTGAGGGGGGAGGCTTTCGTGATCTCATGGAATTTGTAGAACCAGAATAGCTTGTTTGCAGTCACGTGATTCTGATGACGCGTGAGATTCAGATGGAGGGCAGGAAGTGAAAAGCAGAATGGATGAGATGGAGCTAGTTTAGCCCAAACTGTGCTAGTTTAGACGATGAGAGAAAGGTATAAACACAAAGCAAGATATGTTGGACATGATCCTTGTTATGAAGAGTGATTTTTCTGACTAAGTGGTCACTGCACACACGCGCATTATCCGACTCCACTCCTCCTGACGGCAGACGACGGTTCGCAGGCCATTGTTTCTGGCGCTTACAACAGAGGCATATATAACTGTAACATTTTCCTATATGGAGGGATGGGGAATTAAAACTGCTGTCGTACAAACTTGCAGCACAGACGAGAGACATACGTCCGAAAACATCACTGCCCATCTTCGAACTGTCGCTGAAGAATGGGGATTGATTGGAAAAGTCTGTGTATGATAATGCAAAAAACAAGGTTCTTGCAAATGAGACTTTGGTAGAAGAATGGGAATGATTGTGCCGTTATGCCCATGCACTCCAGCTTACCATAAATTGTGGTTTCAGAAGCGTTAATATGAGCCTTGTGGTGGCGGCGTGCAGCCGTTTAGTGTCTCATTTTTACCATAGATCCACTGCAACAAGTGCATTAAAAGAGAAAGCAGGAGCTTCAGTTTGCCCATCCACAAATTGATACAATACTGTCACACACGCTGGAATTCAGTGTTCGATATGATGGAACGGCTGTATGAGCAACGATGGGCAGTGACGGCCACATTGTCAGACAGGAATGTCACCAAAATCAGTGATGCACAGAGCCTGGAACTTACCAATGACACCTGGCAGACAATGGAAGATATGTTGCCAGCACTCAGATCTCTGAAGTGCGCGACTACAGCACTCTGCAGTGAGACACACGTGTGCATCTCAGCGGTTTACCCAGTGACACAGCCTCATGAAAAGGCACCTGCAACCTGTAGCTTCAGAATCTCCAAAGGTAACAGAGTTCAAACGGGCTGTAGCAAGCGCTCTCAAGAGGCATGTGATGGATAAAATATCTCCTGCTAAGTTGCAATAAATACATACACCATACATTTTTTATGCAACTAATTAATTAGGCCTAATTCTTTAACATCTGTTTCATCAATTGACATTTCATTAAAATAATTATTGTTTACTTTTCAAGCTTTTCTCATAGATGCTTATTAGACACTTTGTGTAACTATTAGGTCTAATTCTTTAACATCTTTCATCAATTGACATTTCATAAAAATAATAATTTTGTGTGTTAACTTTCCAAGCTTTTCTCATACAGACGCTTGTTGTTGATAAAAATGTAATGTCCAATGATTTTTAGTTAGAATTTTTTGTTTTATTCAAGTTTTCTAATACAAAATTAACTTGATAAAACAAAACGAATGGAAGAAAACATCATCATTGGGGGTTATTCAGGGTCAAGTATGACCGTCCTCCCTTTGGGTCCTCAGATGGACATACAGGCCAATCCTGGAGCTGCTTAAAGCGAGGACATCTGCGCGTGACAGCTTTTTACGTGGAGTGGCTGATGCACCTGCAGCCACCACACGGTCCTTGGCAGGGGGTGGCCAGAGTCCAAAGGCATGGAGAACCAAGACGATTGGGGACCACCCTCTGTTGCAGCCTTCATCCATTTTCACTGTTGTTGTGACCTGGAGACATCTTCCACCAGTTCCAACATTGAGGTCTTTGTTGGATCGCGCTTTGTCTGGAACCTCCCCCTTGACCTATCTGCCTTGGGTGATCCTACCAGGAGCCAAGCTCCAGACAGCATAGTTCTTGGGATCATTGGTACACGCAAGCTTCTCCGCCACAGCAAGGTGGCGATCCAGGAGAAGGGAAGAAAAAAAAATATATTGAGTAAATAAAACTATTATTTTGGGGCACATTTCACAAGCTAAGGTCTGAGAAAGCATCTGTACACACCAGTACACATATACACTTATAAATAAATTAAATTAAGAAAAATAGCTCCTACAGTGAATTTATGTGTGTTGCAGGCAAACCAGGGCTGATAAGACTCATGCCTAGATCCCAGGCACAAGTACCTTTGATTTGTGGAGCCTCCAATGCCCCTCTCCATCTGCGAAAAACTCAGCAAAATCTTCGATGGAGCTGAACTGGACCACCAGGGGCCTGATAACCTCGGAGTGACTGTAACCACAGCCACATTGCAAGCTCCACTGCAATCCATCATCTGCTTGGAGAAGACTATGGCACAGCAGATGACCAGAGAAACAAAATCGAGCTGTACTTTAGTGAGCCATGCATACCACCAGACCAGAAACCTCTGCTGTGATGGGAAATGCATGAAAGGAGATAGAAAAAGCTCAGTATTCTCGCAAAGAAATACTTAGTTATTCCCGCAACGTCCATCCCCCACAGCGCGAGTGTTCCCCACTGCCGGTCTGATTGCAAATAGACTCCGTACTCAGCTTTCTCCAGAACACATTGATCAATTCATTTTTCACCAGTTACCGATGATTTATGTTTTATTTTTTATTTATTTAACGGTGGTTTTGGATTTAAGTTGATATTTTATTTATATTTTTTCCCATTTGTGAAAGTAGGCTATCTGCATATTATTTGCCTATTTATTTTGGTTAAATGCAATATTTAAGAGTTGTATTCTGGGGGGGGGGGTAGCCAATTGTTTTTATATTTAAGATACTGTATTTTCTTCTACCAGGCATTATTCCACATTTTAAAAGTTTCAATAAATTAATCAGAAATATCCCTTGTAGAGTTGTTTTTATTGGCTGTTAGACAGTAATAAATGCATTGTACTTAATTAATGAATTTTATTGTTGGCTGTGGTCTAACGTGTTGGCATGTGCTTTTACAGGCTATTGAATATATAAAGTAAGCGGTTAACAGATCAAATCCCCCCATTAACCGAACATGGAAAATAATTGACACTGCCCACCCCTACCTTTGACTGAGGCATTGGCCTTACATCTTATACTTCACTGTGGCTGACCACTGGCTTTAAGTGGTTAGAATGGGTAAAATGCAGAGGACAAATTTCCACATGGGACTTAATAAATTGTAACTTAATTTATTTATTTCCCCTCTAATTATTTCATGCTTTGCTGCTTTGCAGCTAAAATACATTTTAACGTAATTATTTTCTACTGCTATAGAAGTATTTTTCAATTGTAAAATGAAATTAAGTATTTGGATGTCTTCAGAATTACATCAAAAATAAAGTAAAGATTTTGTAACAGTTAATCATTCAATTCCTTTGGTATTTCACTTGTAACTAAAACTGGGCTAAGTGTATTCGAGTTTCTTGACATCACTAAATAAATTAACAAGATCACCCTATGTTGATTTCATAGCCACCGCTTAAATTTTATGAGTGCACAGTAAAGATCAGCCTTTGTGAGGTCTCACAGCTGAAACAGCATATAGGTCAACATATACGTAGATCAATCCTGCTATCATGAAGATTGAGGATAAGCCAATGAAATTTCACCTTGAAGTTGTTAGAGGGCAAAAGGCTGGAAAAGGTTCTAAAAACATTGGCAAAGCTTTGAACCTTTCTTAGAGCACCATAAAGTCTGTTGCTAACACCACACATTACCAAGATCAAAATGTCCAACCAAAAATCACCATTTTTGTCTCGTTGCTCAGATCAAGCTACCAAGAGGACAGCTACAATGCTCACAGAGCTATGCAACTAATTGGCTGAAAAGGGGGAAACTATTCAGAGATGAACCATCGCATGAGCTTTTCACAGATTCTCCCTCTTTGGTAGAGTGGCTAGAAGGAAGCCACTTCTGAAAAAGCCCAACGTTCTCCTATTTCACATGACAAGCAGCAAAATGGCACAGTGCTGGCAGGGCCATTTTTATTCTATGAGGAGAGAGCATTGACACCCAGCTCACTGCGATCCTGGACTTTGGCGGCGCCTACCACCTAAACCTGGCGTATTAGTAGTCCGTCCAAAGTTTATCTTGCTGAACTCTGATCTCGTCTTCTTTTGACCTTTGAAAGCACAGCCAGTGATCTTACAGTGTGACGTAACTGGAAGTACACAGCAGGGAATCAGTTTTATGCAGCAAACAGAACCAAAGAGTGTGGGAGGCAGAAAAAACAAAGTGAGTAGATTAGCGCTAAAGTGTATTTTTTTCTTTTTATTTGGTTTATTTCCCACAGCTCATTACCTCTGCTCTTCCACTTCAGTGATGATGTAATAATTAGATCACACTACAATGCTAATAGTACGTAGAACCCTGCAGTGAGAAAATGCCCCGGACGCTTGTCATGTCAAACAGCCCCAAATGATGCCTCGAGTTTGCTAGGTGCCATGCTAGGTGCCAAATCTGAGACCTTCTGGCAGAATACTTTGTGGTATGATCAGACTAAAGCTGAGCTCTTTGGCCAGAAAGTAAAACGGCAATCACAGCCCAACACCCTGGGGTAAAACCATTCCTACTGTCAAACATGGTGGTAGCCACATTAATGGGTTGCCTTTCAGCTGGGGGACTGGACAGCTTGATGCCATCAAAGCAAGATGATCAGAACCACATATAGGTAAAGGACAACGTGATTTAGTCAGCAAGACATCTACATTTAGGGAAAAGATTCATGTTCCAACAGCACAATGACCCAAAGCAAACAGCAAAAACTACAAAGCATTAAAACAAAAAGGAGGGTTAAAACCTCTAGGCTTTAGCTGGAATGGCCCAGCCAAGGCTCAGACTTAAATCCCATTGAAAACCTGATATGACCTAATAAATGCTGCCCACACCAACTCTGCCAAAATATAATTTGGTAGAGTTGGAACAAATTTTTATGAAGGGCAAAAATTCCAAAATCCAACTGTGAAGCTCATACAGTCTGAGAAGACTCACAGCTATAATTACTGCCAAAGGCCTATCTAAAAAGTACTGAGTCCGGGGTGGTGAATACTTTTGTAAATGAGAAATATCTTTTAATTTAAAAAAAAATGCTATTGAATTAAAAAAAATTACTCCATAAATGTGTTGGATTTAGCATGTTACTTGAGGGGAAAAATATTTCTATTTCTATGCATTCAAATGTGGAGGTGTGTAACAGGGAAAAAATGTGAAAAAGTTAAGGGGATGTTAATAGTTGCTGAAGGCTATGTAGATCATGACTGAAGCAATGGTCTATCCTCTCCCTGCTCCAAAAACCCCAATAAAAAGGCAACACTAAAACACTACTGATATCTATAAATACGGCCTTCAAAAAGCCAAAGAACTGAGACTAAAAACTGTGATCAATAACCATAATCACATCACAAAATAATGTTCAGGCTTGATTGTTCTAACAAAAAAAGGTTTAAACAGAAATTTCTTAGAAATGTTATGTGTGAGTTATTTCATCTAGTTGTCTAACAGCAATTTTACAGCAATTTATTGCAATACAATTTTCTGTCAATATCATTCGGCCCTAACCATAATATTATCAGCAAACATGTATACCAATTCATGAGGATTCCATGCATACCTAAACTTTAATTTTGACCCAACTAATGTATGCATTAATTGAGAATGAAAATTTAATGGTGGCATGGCATTTTTATTTCTTGAAATATGCATTAACATACCGAATGAACTATATGTCTACAAACGAAAAGAGGGAGGGAGAAAACGGGTTTTGAAAGGACGTCCATATTTCACAAGCTTATGAGAACACTCCTTCACACCTGGGGCTTGTCTCTAGTTTCCTTCTACCCAGTCATTAAACACTCCAGCTCCCACTGTCCCTCATATCCCACTAAACCCCCTCCTTAGCAGCAAAAACACCCAGAGGCCTTTCTATCTCTTTTACCCTCCCTCCCCTGTGATTTTGGCCCATCCAAACCACCTCTAACAACAAGTCACGCACACAAATGCACATCAGAAAACACCAGCGTGACACTCCTACAACTCACTGCAAATACCAAGAGCAAACAGCTAATTTCATTGGCCTTGCAAGTTGAGTTAAAAAAGAAATCGGGAAAAGGGGGCAACTGAAATAAGGGGAGGAGCCATAATATTTTCTTTCATGCTGTCAAGTAAACTGTTGCCTCAGCGCTAAGGGTACTCCCTGGCCTTGGGAAACAGGGAGGAGAAGGAAAAACATGAAAGAGTGAGGGTTACTTTAAAGTAAAGCCATGTTTGAACACAATGTCTTATATCACATGCATAGGAAGCATTCTCCAAAGCTCCTCAGAAGGTCGGGTCTTGGTAGCTGTTGCAAGATTATATAGAGCACTAGGTAAAGAGTAATGATACAGTGATAGTCAAGATAATATAGGCCACGGTTAGCAATTTTTCAGCTGTGGTTTTGTTAAAAATTCCTCTGCTGACTTGGCTGTTGGCAGCTGAACAAAAGGCACCCATGATTCAAAGATATGCTGTTGTCATACCATCTGTGTGTGTGTGTGTGTGTGTGTGTGTGTGTGTGTGTGTGTGTGTGTGTGTGTGTGTGTGTGTGTGTGTGTGTGTGTGTGTGTGTGTTTCAAGGAGTCTTTGTTTGACTGTTTCATAAATGAATGCATAAAACAGCAGCTTGCAGTTTCCCGTTCTGCACGGAGTGTCACCCCTGCTGGGAACAGCCTCAGTTGGGAAGCACAAATACCTATTGGTTGACAGATGGGCTTAAAGCAACAGCCTAAAATCATATGGAGACTATCTCCATGGTGCTGAGACTGGTGTCTTCACCCAGTGCTGACGCTACATGGAGTCTTTCTATGGTGACATCAGAGAGTGTTTTTTGTTTTTTTGTTTTTTTTGGGTGGGGGGGGGGCTCGTATTTGGGCATATAGAGCACTCCTACTGTGCTTAGCTCGACCGTGTGCCATACTCAGATATCACACACACCACTGACCATTTCATCTCTACTGCTTGCATGATCTATAAGGTTGACTAAAGTTGTCTCGTTCACAGCCATATGCAAGCAGGATTTTATTCCAATCAACTCTAGAAAGTGATTTTCCTGATTGGCAGACCTTCAACAAGGAAAGGGGAAACCGCTCAGGCAAATCAGCTGTCTAGTGCTTAGTCTGAATGAAAATGTCTCAATGGCATATGTCAGACACTACCAGTCCACAAAAAAGAGGGAGCCTTTGTTTAATATTGTTTTAGAAGCTTGTATAATTAAAAATGTTAAATAACTCAGCATTTGGTACAAAAGAGTGGTGAATGGGGATATTATCTTGATAACAATAGTTTACACACAAAGTAATGCATCATAATTAACCACTTATTTGCAGTCAATTACTTTGGAACTTTAGCTTAAAATCATAGCCAAATGGCTGAGCTAATTGCTTTGCAGCCGTCTATGGATCAAACTGTACACAGCCTGTATCAACAAAACATTTTGCTCTCTTGCCCAAGCTGTCTACCATTACTGCTACAATTGTTCGACTTAACAGGCACTTCTTACAGCGTTGTGCATGTTTACTTCTCATTCAAAAGGATCGGACAGGTATGGAAACTCAGTCGTAAGATGGAGTATTAGCGGTCTCGTCTAGATAAGTCTGTATCAAACGATTAATCCTTTATCAGAGCAGGAGTCCTTCTGTCTGGACTGCTGCATGTTGACACAGTAACAATAACAACCCCATTGGGAGCCATGTGTCATATCTCCCTCTTGTGGCTGCTTGTTTAGTAACACTATTTAGGAAATTAATCCACTTCAGTAAAATTATCTCCTTGAGGTCAGTCATAGCCAACATCTAAGAAACAAAGTGAGAGAGATACTTGAGTACATGGCTAAATATACTTTAAGGGAAATTTCACCACTTGTAATGTGCTCATCTAGGAAGTATCGATGTTCGGCTATGGAGTAACTCATTAGCAGAGAAAATGATCTTTTCCTGTTCAGAGAGCCAGTCCCACAGTTACTACATGTACCAGCAAGCTTGTACGAGGTCGCCACCATTTTGCCAAGCCACTACAGCTGTAATACATCTAATATGCTCACACACATCCTCATTCTCTCCTTGTAGTCTCTTAGTTGTTTACTTCCTGTGTGTGATGTCAATTTACATGCTATCCTTAGGCGGTGCTAACAGAGAACAATTTCATCCATGTATATGGAGTAAGTTTAGTCACGCAAATCACTATTGTCTATGTGATTGTATGGCGCTCTAGTTACAGAGCCACATGTTTTTGAGTGGAGTCTTCCTTAAGTCCTTAAGGATGTAACAAATTAAGAGTCAAACATTTCTGAATCTTGTCTAGAGCATTGGTTCTCAACCTGGGGTTGGGACCCCCTTCTAGGGGCCGTCAGATGGTTATGGAGAAAACAAGCATGAAACCATCCAGACCCACGGCGCACCTGATGCGAAAAATATGTGTACTGTCTCTTTAATTGCTCTTCTGTCAAAGAATAAAAGGTGGGGCCCTCTGCACTGGCCCTCAGTATACTCAGACTCTTTGAGAGAGCAATACAGTACTTAACGTTTGTACGTTTAGTAGATAATAATCATTCTTCATATCAGGATCAGCATGAAAAAAAACATTGCAGGCACTGAATGTTACATAAATCTAATATAAATCATTGTCACCTTTAAAAAAATTCAGTTTATTTATATGATTCACCTGAAGACATACATCAGCAACAACAGCTTGTTGTGCAAATAAATAGACACTTTAAGTGTCAGCTTTTTAAGAGGACCCTGGGATCCAGCGGTCTTGGTGGCTATTCTGCATGGAGGAACGGTTGTCAAAAAAAAAACATCAAAAGACAGTGAGGATAACAGCAGACTATTAGCAGGTGCAGACCAGAACAACAAGGTTAATATACATAGTTAATATATCAGACAAATTTCTTACTCAACGTACCAACTAAATGTCCCTACGTCCTTACTAAGCGTCCCTCTCAGATCGTCCATGAGTGAGTGCCCAAAACGTGCGCCACATACGTAGCCCGCAGCGCCGTGGGAAAAATAAAATAAAATATTTTAGAATGGGGAATGATTTTTACATTACATCGCCTGTACCAGTTATATAATTTGCCTTAGAATAGATTTTATTGAATGTGTTTGTGAGAGTCAAAGTGTAGGTGCACACGAGGTGCCGTTATTTCAATAAATCGAAAAACACTAATTAAAGCCAAAATCAAATTAGTTGTTCTGTCTGTGGGTTAAACAATGGTCTTCCTGTGTGAGTTTGGTAGCTTTTATGTGTTATATTACAGTAATCCTTGAACAGTCTTGGGCAGACAGTTTATAAGCGATCAATGTGTTTCCATCAGGATGTTGCGAGTTAAATGCCCCAATGCTATGCAATTGGGGGGGGGGGGGTCACATCATGAATACCAACCTGATTATTCTGTGGGGTTGCAACTCAAAAAGGTGGAGAACCACTGGTCTAGAGCACAGCCATATGAACCAAGTTTGAACATTTTATCAGGGCTGAAATCAACCTGACCCTAGGAATTGTTTGAAGTCCTTAAAAGACTTCAAACAATTCCTGCAGAAAACCAGGACGACAGGACATGGTGTGTCACTACATACCTCAATCAAAAAAAAAAAAAAAAAAAAGCTCAGGGAGCCGGCTAATTGCTCTGTTACCTTCTATGTGTCAGTGTGGTCAAGCTTTCATGACTTGCAACAAATTCACAGCGAACAAGGTAAAACTGTTAATAGTGAACGGGGTTCAACCGTCAAGTGTTTAACAAGATTTCCTGCAAAGAGATCTCTTGAATCTATAATTCATCAATTCTCCTTGGCACTCCAGTGAAAGACCCAAATTCAACTACTCACACAGCCTGAAAAGGGAAACCCATGCACACACAAGCACAGACATATATTCTCCCTAGTCAGCTGATGAGCATGAGCAATATGTCTTCAGGTAGTGTTGTAATAGAACTTAGTTGATCTGTGATAGGTACGGATTGCCCCCCACGGATTGGCATGCATGTAAACTGCAGTTTAATTGCAAAATTTAACCATCATAGTGAAACAGTTTTACTACTGTTGTTAATTTTTAAAGTAATAATTCTCCAAATCTCCATGCAGAGTTACAGTGAAAAGATAAACAAGACAGATGCATGCTGTAATTTACTCTGAAGCACAATGATTGGTTGATTATGCAAAAAAAAAAAAAGCCATTGTGCGTTCACGTGAAGAGGGCATGTTGAATCCCAACGAATCAATCAGAAATGCTCGCATTGCAAAAAGTGCAGTAACAGCCTACACCAGGCACAGACGGCATGACTGCTACACTGACCGTGGAAGCCGCGCACACCTGCACTAGCATCACATTACTGATCTCTATTTTAACGCAGCTGGTCTATTTTTTTTTCTCTACACGCAGCTACGCGGCCCTCCAACAGGTAAAAACTACATAGAACTGTGTAAAAAAACGAGTACAACTTGTTTGAAAATGATTAAAATATATACCTGATTGTACCAGAGGCAATGCAATGCAGCAATGCAACCTTGTGGGGGGGGGGTTCATTGCACATTAAAATAAATCAATTAAATCAATGTATATCCATGACACTGTAGTTAAAATGATCGAGTTCATTAATTCAGTACCAGTTAACATAGCCTACACTTACTTCCAAACCCTGCACAACCAACCGCATTATCACTTGGAAAAACTCAATATGCATGCAGTGCAGCAGAAAAAACAGCTGGCATGCAAACACATGCAACACACACGCAGTTGGTGTAGCAGGTAAAAGAAGAAGAAAAAAAGCCCTGCCCTGCCTATGTGATGAACCACATCTGTTCCATTTTAAAGAGGCCGTAGACAACATTTTTTGCTTTAACTTTTCATTATGAAGTAAATAATGATTCCATAGTGTAATGGCTATAGAATAATGACACCATCGGTATTTAGATTGGGTCTTTATAAGCCTAGCTTTCACTATGCAATTCTGTCTGCCACCGGGTACGATCTCACAGGAAACTGAAGGCTCGATTTACGGCACAAAGAAAGTGCATCAACCATTGTACAACCAAAATAGAAAGAGAATAGAGATTTTGTTTTTCCCAGTAGCTATAAGTATCTATCCCCAGTAGCTTAAATGGTGGAACAACTGAAGTGACAGCGGAAACTACCTGGCAAGTTACAAAGAACCCCATTGACAGAGGAGGCAAAGAAGGCAAAAAGGGAGAGTGGTAGAAACAGAGATAAAACAAGAGTGATCCTCAGATGGGCATTCCCTCAATGGAGAGAGCTCTGGTGTCATATCCAACTCTGCTTCTCCGTCGAGACCCGTTTCCCCCTAGCCAGACAAAAGCATTCGCATGGAAACGGGTTAGCTATCGGTTATGATTAGGTTAAGGTAAACGTTATGTTAAGCTTAGGGTAAGTTTGAGGTTAGGGTAAGGTTAGGGTGATTTTGAAGTTAGGTTAAGGTTAATCAAGTGTCCCAGTGTTGTATTGAAGTCTGGCTAGGGGGTTAACAGATCTCGACGGGGAAACAGTTTGATGCAACATCCGGGACTTGAGAGGGTTCCAGACTGACATTCAGTTGGCAATATTTCTACTGGATCTGTAAGTAACACAAACTGCCTACTTATTAACACTACCGGATGTTTTAGTCTGCTTTTATCATAGCTCTGAGTTTGGGGTTTCTAGTTCAAATTAGGATTCTTACGGTTGTTTCTTGCTTTGGACAGCAACCAGGTTGCAAATAAACGGAAAGTGACCGGATTGTCTTTGCAACAGCAGCGCAACAATACCGCTTGTAAACGCTAGGGGGTTAAGTTGAAAAGTTGTCTACTGCTGCTTTAAAGGTGACAGTCACGGTTAGAGGAGGAACGGAAGAACTTGAAAAGCCTCCTGCATCATTTAAGTCGCATGCATGGGAGCACTTTTGGCTTGCCTGTAAAATATATTGATGGAAGAAGGGTGGTGGGAAAAACCGTTACAGTGGGTAGGCATTGTGCCACGAGAAAGCCATGTGGGAATGGAAATACATCAAGCATGGCCACCCATTTGATGCAACATCACCCTGATGTGTCAGTGACGGGAGCCAATTGATTATTGAATACTTTATATATCTTACGATTTTATTTAAACATTGTACATCTTGAATATCGTTTTCATTTACGACTATGGTCAAAAGTTCCTTGCTTTAAGTGTTTTAGAGAATACATGTAAAGCAAAGTTACATTTGTCTCCCTTTTATCATTTTTTTCGCTGATCCAAAAAATTATCCAATCCCTGACTCAAAACCGTAATACAATCCAAACCGTAAGTTTTGTGATCCATTGCACCCCTATCTTTAGGTTTATAAAACAACACATTATTAGAAGGCATACCCATGAGCCTGTGTCTGTCCATGCACACACTTAGGGCCCAGGCACACCAAACCACTAGCAGTGATGAAGGCCGACTGTTGCGTCGCCTGCTGTCTGGGCAAAAAAAGCAACCCTGGAACATACCACAAAGACTACAGATGACGGCCAACTATGCTTTGGATAAAAGTGTCGGCTAAATGACTGTAATGTAACTAGCATGTACGTTCTGCACCATTTCGCTAAACTGAAGAGCCAATCAGAGTGATTTTTCTAAGCGACGGGCTCCGCCGATTCAACACACTGAATCAGCCGAAAAGCTGCCAATAGGGGTCCGACTAGTGTCGACAGTGCGGGACACACTGCAAAAACTAGGGTCACAGACGCTCGCTGACAGCCGACCGTCAGCCTGGTGTGTCAGGGCCATTACACAAGACTCAAGAGAAGTACATAAAATATTAAAAAAGGAATTGTAAACATGCATAAATCTGAGACTGGGGGGGATATGAATAAAAAAATTTACACTAAAAAGGGGGCAGATAGATAAAACAATGTCTTTGCAGCTCCCTAATTCAGGTTAATGAACTGAGAGAGAAAATTCGTGGGGTACAAGAAGAGGAAGTTAATACCCCAGAGCAGGGGTCTGAAACTACCAGTCCGTGGGCCACATCCGACCTGCAAGGTAGTTTTGCGCTTCCCGCGCTATGTTTTAGATTTATTAAGAGATCCGGACCGCCTATCCATTTTGCATACTACTTTGGTGTTTGTTTTTTTTTATAAACGTTTCTCTGTGTTTCTAGTTCTAAATACTCAGTTAAGATTAGTTGTGAGGCCAGTTGCAGATGACATAGCCTAATGTCAGTTTTGCAGCACTCTCTCACACGCACACGCGCATGCACACACACGGTAGCCAGGCAATGCGAGTACATAAACCCAGTAGGCTAGCCCACTGCGAAATGTCACTTTCAAAAGGCAAAAAAAAGTTGACCAGGAACACCGGCAGTTCCAAGAGAAATGGGCATGCGACTACTTCTTCACTGAATTTAAGGTGTCCGATCTGTCTAATTTGCAAGGAAAAAGTTGCCGTCCTGAAGGATTTCAATCTGAAGCGACATCACACTACTAAACATGCTGAAGAGTATGATTGGTTCAAAGGCGAGGTGAGAAGGCAGCACACTTTCAAAAAAGTCTGTCCTGTCAACAGAACTTTTTCACAAAGCCAAAAAAAGACTGTGACGCAGCTGTCGAAGCTAGCTATGTGGTAAGCGAGGCAATAGCGAAGGCTAGCAAGCCATTTACGGAGGGACAGTTTCTGAGAGACTGCATGCTGCTGGTAGCAAATATCATTTGCCCGGAGAAGGCATCTTTATTCAGAAACGCCAGTCTCAGCCCAAATACAATTGCAGAATGGATCAGCGAGTTGTCTGGCGATATTCACAGTTTTGCACTAAAGCAAACAATTTCACGCACTCAAAGAAAAAGTTGAATCAGTTCATCTGGACACGTTTACTGAGAGAAATGTTTCATCACTCATCTAAGTGACCCCTTCAGTCTCAAATGACTGCAGGTATCCCCACCCTTATAAACAATACAGTGGCATGAAGAGGTCACTTAGATGAGTAATGAAACGTTTCTCTCAATAAACGTTGTGTCTAGATGAACTGATTCGACTTTCTTTGATTTTCTTACCTGGATTATTGAACATGCATAAAGACAGATTTCATGCACTATTCTTTGGCACTTGATGGAAGCACAGATATAAATGACAATTCTCATCTTGCTACATTTGTAAGGGGTATCAATGACCGTTTTGAGTTAACAGAAGAACTGCTAACTTTATATCCAATGCAGGGACAGACTACAGCCAAATATATATTTCAAGTGTGCAATGCAATTGAGGCTGCTGGTCTACCCTGGAATAAACTGGTTGGAATCACCACTGATGGTGCTCCGTCAATGACGGGAAGAAAAAAATGGGCTTGTAGCACTGATTCAAAGAAAGCTGGAGGAAGAGAATGTAGATCTTGCAATTGCATTGCACTGCATCATTCACCAGCAGGCATTCTGCAGCAAATGGTTGAAATTTGACAGTGTTATGACTGTATTAATTACATCAGATCAAGAGGTTTACAACACCGTCAGTTCTATGCGTATCTGGAGGAAGTAGATGCAACATATGGAGATGTGTTGTACTTCACAAAAGTGTGCTGGTTGAGCAGCAGCAGTGTCCTGAAAGTTTTTTTGAATTGAGGGAGGCAACCACAGAATTCATTTAAGAAGGCAGGCTTCATGTTCTTGAGGTTGATGATCCCAAATGGCTCATGGATTTAGCTTTCTTAGTTGATATCACACAGGCACTTGACACTCTTAATTTAAAACTGCAGGGGCCAGACCAACTTGTCACTGTAGTATTTGATAGTGTGAAAGCCTTCTCTGTGAAACTCAGATCAAGGAAAACACAGCTCACAGAGAAAAGACTTGTCCACTTCCCAACATGCCAGTCAATTACTGATGCCATTGAAAATCTGCACCAGGAGTTTCAGCGTTGCTTTTCTGATTTTAAGATCACAACACCACTTTCCAGTTATTTGCAGACCCCTCTCCTTTGATGTGGACAGTGCTGTAAGCACATTTCAAATGGAGCTCATAGACTTGCAGTGCAACACTGAGCTCAAGGCAAAGTTCAGAGAGGCACAAGGAAAGCAGGAAATGCTTGGACAGTTTCTCAGACAACTTCCCAAAACATTCCCACAGTCATCCAAACTGTTCAGGTAGGCCACGTGTCTTTTTGGCAGCACTTATCTGTGTGAGAAACTGTTCTTAACTATGAACTTTTTATAAATCAAAGCATCGGTCCAGCCTGGCCAATGAACATCTCCAGGCTGTCCTCAGGGTGACCACTGCCTGGTCCCTGAAAGCAAATGTGCCTCACCTCAGAAGTGCCAGGTTTCTAACAAGAAGTAGGCTAAATATGTAGGCCTACGCCAGGCTACACTGTGTACATAGTAACCTGGTCATGTGAAAACTGAAAAAAAAATCTAAAATAATAATAAAAAACAACATGACGGTTATATAGTCGAACAGTTTCTTCTTCATCCCTATTGCATCGGCCCTCCCCTCCATAAGACCACCTGTCAAGTAGCCCCCAGGTAAACTAAGTTTGAGACCCCTGCCCCAGAGTATGTTAATGTGTGAAATATCTACCCTCTGAGTACCAAGCAGGTTTCATGCAAGGTTCCCGAGATTTTGTGTGCTGTAACTTCCCCCTTCACTGATCCACTTTCACTAGTAACCCTGTTCACCAGCCTAGCAACCCTGTTCACCAGCCTAGCTGTCCCTGCTGGTAAGCAATAAAACTCACAACTATTAAACCACACTGTACATACTAAGTGACGGTATTGCATGAAAGATGGGTAGCAACTGAGTGTATGCACGTTTTTGTGTGTGTGTGCACATGCATGTGCCCATTTGCCTGTGACTTACCATAGTGTGCTTGGAAGGCCTGGGGCTTGACTACCTGACTGCAGTGGCTGCACATCACCAGGTAGAAGTCATCCTGGGCTGGACACTGGCCAAATATGGGCATATCTGCACACAAAAGAAAAACAGACCAGAGGGGGGAGATGTTTGAGAGGCAAATAAACTAAATTTGCATTCACCTGGTTTGCTACCTTTAGGGAACAAAGTAGTTCGGTCTAGTTTGATGGAGTAATCATTTTCTTTGTGCATGATTTGCAGCAATGACATAAAAAACAGTATACCAGCAGAAACAATAAATAAAATACTCTAAAAGGAAAATAAATCATATATGATCACATATAAACATTAAAAGCTACATTTTAGAACACAAACAACAATGTTAACATTAAAATGTGGTGAGGAGACAATTGTACCTGACGTACAGAAAAATCCAGTGTTAGCTGCTATTTAGCGAAGAGAACATGACCTATTGATAAGGATGGGGAAAGGACTGAGCCAGTAATCCAAAGGTTAAATGCTCTCAGAGAATGAATTTCTCTTTCTCACTAAGGCACAAAGAGCATGACTGTAACAGAGGGTGAGAGTGATGTGTGACATCAAATAAACTAGGGTTTTCAAATGAGATGATTGACATGAAATCCATCTCACATAAAAATGTTATTCTGTAAAAAATCTTAAGTATTACCACTATATTATATGATTATAGATTATATAAAGGGAGTGTATATCATTTATGTACACACATTTTCACCAATGCACTCCATATCAATATGTGCACTTGTGCATCGAAAGTGTTCCCCAACTTCAGCAGCCTCTCAATGGCAAAGAAATCAGAGGGTAAAAGGGCTCTTTACCACAAAGTGTTCACAATTTACCCTTGCGCAGAGAACCAGCTACCACCTAATTAAGAAGGCTAATTAAGAAATTGCCTGGAACTGATGGATGAGACGAGTGGAGGCCCTCTCCAACACATACTCTTCCACAGCCATCAAGGGTCCTTCAAACGCCACTGGCTTAGTCTGGAAGGGATGAGGCCCATTAGCGACGGCCCACATAGAAGGTTCTACCTAGCAGGCTGTCTCTTTGGGAGGTCATCTGCAGTCTTATGTGGATGAATCGACAAACCTGTCACTACTTAACATGGGTCAAGTGTCTGAGGACACATTGCTAAGTGTCTGCTCCAAAAGCCATTGTGGAAGTGAATTTATTTTCACAGCTTTTGAGGCCTGCCATAAAAAAGGAAAACATCCTCAGTTGTAGAACGGCATGTAAATTATATAACACGCAAGTCTAATGCAAATTTTAAATGTGTCTTGTTGAGTGCTTGACTGCAGTGAAAGAAAAGTGTGGAAGTGTGGTGCAGAAGATAACATTCACAACTTGCAGGTACCATACACTAATACTATTAAAGAAAAGGTTGGAAGCTAACCTGCCAAGATCTGGGTATCTCGCAGGCCCACTTGTCTGTTTTCCTTTCTATGACTCAATGACCCTTTCTGTTCTCCTACCAGCAAACCACTTATAAACTTAAAAGGCAGACATTTAACTGACATTTCAACTTTATAACTTATCAAGCAGTCCCAAATGAAAGTCAAGCCTCTCTCAACTCCTTTACTGAACAGGCTGAGAACACAGATGTCAAATAAGACAAGGCACTTCCTGGTGCGATCAATGGCAAAGTTAAACGGAAATTGTTCCCAAACTGTTGGTGTTTCTCACCGTGGAGCATTCTTCTAATGGCTCGCTCAACTACTCAAGAACTGCCTGGCCTCGCTTCACCACTCTGCATTCAGTCCACTGGCACTGACTGTATTGCTGAAATGGTTCGACTTGAAAAGTGGCTGAGCGCCATTGTGTCGATCCCATTCTAGCTCTCCATTTCCGTCTTATGTGTGTTTGTGTGAGTGTGTGTGTGTTGGGGGGGGGGGGTAAAGAGAGAGAGGAAGTGAGTATGAAGGAGGAGCAGAGAACGAGAATGGAGCAAGAAAAGACATGGGCGACAGGAGAGAACAAGAAAGAGAAACCTGGAGAGCAACGAGAGAAGAGACAACAGAGAGACGAAGCCTATACCTCAGTGAGATAAAGACAGCAGAGGATCCCTATGCTGGAAGAAAGGGAGAACGAGAACGGATGAGAGCATAAAAGAATGAGAGTTCTGTTCATTTCAGTATCCTCATTTTTGGCAGTGATGAAGGAGTTAGGGGGAGCAGCAATAGCAACACCAAGCAGACTACTATAACACACACACACACAGGCCAGCACAATCTGACCGTGACTGACACTGGCACTACATTTCCCAGCAAGCATCATTTTCACACCAGCCAATGTAAAGTCATAAAAGCAGGACAGATCCAAAGGAATGCATTCATCAGTCACTATTCACATTCTTACGATAAGCTCTCTGACTGTGACGTGTGTGTGCCGTATGTGCGAGTGTGTGTTGCAATGACTGTTAGACCAAAGGAGAGGAGAGATATCTGGTGGTGAGTCATGGCAGAGAGGTGTAGTCATCCACTCACAATACCCACTACCGACTCACTCACACAATCACAGACTGAATGAATAATATGCTATGAGAACACACAATCCAGCCATGAGGAACAGACAGAAGCTAAACAGCACAAATAATATTAGAGAGAGAAACCGCTAAGAGAAAAAAAATCTTTGAGGCAGTTGGACGTGGAGTGAGGTAACAGCCTTGAATTTTAAGTGCCGAATAGGTCTCTCTGCCTTGCTCTCAAAATATTCTCTTTGACCCAGTAAGACAACAATCCTGTCTTTTTTCGAAACATGATTTCCTTGACAAAAAGCAGACAATATTCATTTAGGTCAGGCACAGTTTTAAAGCCAACTGAATGCTCTTGCCATATCTTATTTAGGCTACTACATACTTGTCATTAGTATGGGAGACCAATCCAAAATTGTACTATGTGTAAAACTGCTATATTTTTGTTTTCAGGAATGTTCCATTCCTTAACAGCACCAATTATGCAGATATGAGAGGTTTTCGTTTCTGTTATTGAGTATGAACACCATTAGTTGCTCCTTTAATTGTGCGGTGGCTTTATGATAGCATACAGGTCACATTGGTGGCCGATGCAAAAAAAAAATGTAGATAAGTGCCCCTGACAGGTCAACTATGGTGTTCCTTTATGGTTTTCCCTTACTTTACAGTAGCACACAGAGATCATGAGAGAAAAAATGGTTCCTTCATAGTTGGACTCGCATTGATAACATCACAGGTGTGGGACAAGATCATGTGATCAGAAATAAACGTGCCTAAAATGTTCATCTGATTCCTTTTAGTTCTCCTTATTTGCCTTATTGTCAACCCCCTGTGGGAGAGAACTTCAATGTGGCACTAAATGAATCAAATATATTTTCATAAAAACTGAATTGAAACCAAGAAAGTAATGTCTATCGACGTTTCTCTGTGAAATGATGAAAGGCAGAGCAAAGAACTTGCCTGCTACAAAGTTAAATGTGAAAGAATGTATACAGTCAAAGATTAAGTTATCAAAATCTTTGAACCCTGGAAATTAAAAAAAAAACTGTGCATTTCACTGATCATAATGTTGGTTGCATTCAATGCACTGAATACGTTTCTGTGATTTATGTCAGTCTTTTCTGGCTGTACAGACCACTTCAATTTTCAAATGTTACATCACATGTGCTGGATGGAAATTGTAGCCATTCAAAAACTGTGAATTTACTTGTGATTTCAACATGACTTTTGAGATGAGGTTGAGATTTTATGCAATCATATCACTGTATATTCTCACCAGCTCCAAAAATGGCTGTTATGCACCTCCCCTGGTTTTGTTTACTTAAATTTGTGTTTGCATTACGCTGCTCTCCTATCTCTCGCAATCATTTTAAATTAATTGTATGCACATTGTGCATGGATTGTGCAGAGACTTCGTAGAGTTCTGATTACAATATAAACCTTAACATTTCCATTGCTGGATTGGAAAGAAATTCCAGCAGGATCCAATATTTGTGCATCAAGACCATTCAAAGCATCCTGATACACTTGTAATAGAAATTGCATTAGAATGAAAAATTTAACTACAGCCATTTATAGATGCATTTTTCTGGTTTCAGGCTGGAAAGAATAATGCTGTGTCATTTCACTCAAACTAGTTCATCTAGTTTAAGTTCTGAGACAAAGTCAAAATGAAAGAGATGTATACTTCTGTTCTAACAAGACATCCGCATTTACAAAGCCCCAGTTAGTTACAACATGGGATTGGAAATTAGACTGAGCGTTAAAGTTCATTTAACACAACGCCTAACTGTCAAAATGAAGTTACGAACTGGGATGTCCGATTTTAAGAAAGATATTATTTTGTCCTAAACTTTGTCAACTTTTGTTTTCTGCCAAATTGTCAATGCTCATGTCAAACTTGGAGTCTAGTATACCCACATGTGCAAGAAGGTTTCAACAAGATCGGTCACTTAAAAAGATGTAATTTTGTTGGTACGGAATCACACCGAATACCTGAATAAGGTTATCAATAATTAAAGAACAATTTATGCAGCATTTCCAAAAGAGAAATGCTGCATAAACTTTCTGTGGTGTCTCAGAAACGGTACCATGTGCTTCTGATGTTGTGGTTTAGGTTTCAGTTTGATTTATGTCGCATACCATCCTCTTTGTTCCATCATAGCTATAACTCTACCCTTAAATGTCTAGTTGGGCATGAATAGACAATGATTTCCAAAATACTATTCTGTGGCTGTAACTTCAATCAGACTTACAGGTAAAAATGCAAGTTTAAGCCAACCATTGAATAAGTCCTTACATTTTAGTTTGGAGCACAAAAATATACTTCCCTTACGCTGTTGTTACTATACATGCCAGCTGAGTATTATCATCCTCAGTAATAGTAATCTGAATTAATTCATGGCTCAGAATCAGACTCAGTGGTAAAATTGAGTCTGTTGTTATAATGAGACAGAACACATACAGTGAGGCACTCTGGCTAGCAAGTGAGAAGCCACAGCATCTCATAGTCAACAGACTGGGCTGTCAGGATTTTTGCTGACCTTTCTGTGCTTGTAAAAGGGTTAATTCAGATTACATTTAGGAGACGCCATCTCCTAAATGTAATCTCATTTTGGTGTTTTGCAGTAAAGTGTCAGTACAAGAACAGTAAAAGATTAAGTACAGTTAGTTTCTCCAACTCCAAAGGGTTTTTTTCCAAAGTGGGGATTTTCGAAAGAAATTACCTTCAAAATATAGTCTAAATTGCTGACATTCAAAAGGTGGGGAAACAGAAGCAAAGTTTAACTGGTAGCACTGAGGTTCCTGACAAACACTGTATAATTATCACTTCCAAGGAGGCCAGTCCAGTAATGCACCCCACTAAATGGATCTTTTGGAACAGATTTCAATGATATGTCATCACTTGGGCCTGCGCTCTGCTAGAGTTTATGTTGTTAACCCTGAAGTTGTTCACAGGACAAAGAAAAGATAATAATTAACGAAAAATACACTCAATTTTCATTGATTTGCGGCTCCTTGTTGCGACAACATACCCTTGATACATTAAAGTAATCTTAAAATGTGCACAACCGACGCGTGTGAGGTGTGTGAATCCGTGTCTATGTGCAAATCCCCAGAAAGCAATACACCTTTTGGTTAGAGAGAAAACCACTCACCTTCTCTGCACAAACGCATGGCTTCTCGATTTTTCCCCAAGTCTTTGAAACTTTCCTCCAATTCGGCACCTAAAATGAGGCAATCCGGTACACACAGGGCAAATAAATAGTTGCACTTGCTTGCTTGCTCGTGCTGTTGCTATCATTTTCAGTTTCTTCATTTTCCACAAACTGCATGCAATCGGGAACAAAAAAAAAAAGGCAACTGTCGTGTTACGACTCGCCTCTACATGGACGTTCCGGACGCCCGAGCACTCACCGTCGTTCCCGTGGAGTTTGACAGCATCGACCCAGTTGCTCCAAGGCTGTCCCAACATTATTTCTGGACTAGGCAGGGATCTCCGCTCCGCAACAGTCGCCATTGCTGTGGAGCCTTCTCCCCGCTGGATCTGCTGCTGCTGTTGCTGCTTCAGCTGCTGCCTGGCCGCTCTGCGCTGCTCTCCCCTGACGTCATCATCGGCCCTTTCCGACATTCTTTCCGCTACAATGTAACAACACGGGAGTCAGCGTTGCACTCTACGGCAATCTCCTCACTGAGCGACTCGGACAAACGCACGTTTTGGGGTTTTTTTTCTCGCTGTCCCAGTAAAAAAATAAAGGATAACTAGGAAAAATACGAGTAAGACAAGTCCAAATAACCCTGCCTGAACCTCATTAAACAAGCTTTCTTGCTTGTCACTTGAGCGGGAGCATGGGGGCAAATCCTACACGTCCCTCCCCTGTGTATCCTGTAGATTCTCAACAATAGAAGACAAGATTTCGCGACAAAACTTTTTTGTTCAACCTATGCCACCATTCAGTTTACCACTTAACTAAGTTCGACACTCATATTACAATACGGGAGTCATGTGAAACATAGATCATCGCCACCTGCCATGAGTAAAATGGGCACACTTCTAACACAGGGCTGTAAAGACTCGACCCCGTCGTTCTGTGAATATTTTAAGAGTAAAGTTATACAACATGTGTTTTGTTTCCTGGTGTTTTAGAGTGTTATACGGAGTTTTTTTACCATCCTAAAATAAATCTTCAATTTATTTGTCGCATTTTTGCAAATAATCTTCTAACATTAGACTTTAGTTCCTGGTGATTTAAGTATTTTATGTGTAGTAGACTAGCTCTACTGCTAAATAGGCCTTGTGTCCAAGGGGTTTTAATTTTATGTAATCGCTCAAAAACTAGAATACAGGAGACATTTACTGTCTTCATTGAATTTAAAAATTAACTTAACAAAATCAAATCTACTGTCATCTAATGAAAATTTTTAAAAAATGTATCGTGCAGCTAATGTGAACGCCAAATGGAAAGAAAGTGTGCAATAATGCATGACTGTTACAGTTGTGTACAGGACACAACTTAACCAACCTAAAAATGTCAATATTTTCCCAAATGCATTATTTATCATCTAATTTACTCTTTGCTTTTAATTTGAGATTATTTGTGCAATAGTGACCAAACACCAGATGCATTCTTTCTGATTAAGCACCAAATATTGATGACTATGCACTGAATAGAATGAAGAGTAAGCCCTTTGAGTTGCTATGAAGTAGACATACAATTGAGTGGGAATGGGGATAACAGTTGTTTTTTTAAGATTTTTTTTTTTGGCATTTTCCACCTTTATTAGTGACAGCAGAGAAAGACGGGAGATGAGATGCAGCAAAGGTCCCGAGCCGGATTCAAACCCACACTGACGTGGTAAGGAGCCTTATGTGGTACGCGCTATACCAGGCGAGCCACTGGAGCGACCCCAGGATTACTGAGTCTATATGAAAAAGAATGCAAGACAAATAAGTTGTAAAAACTGAAAATATATATCTATTTAAATGGTTAAACATTGGTTGTTGATGACTGCTGGGATAGACTCCAGCATCCCCATGACTCTGATTGGGATAAGCGGTTTGGATATTGGATGGATGGATGTTGATCTTTATGCATACTCAATAATCCAGGTAAGAAATCAAAGAAAGAAAGTTGAATTAGTTAATCTAGACACAATGTTTATTGAGAGAAATGTTTCAACACTCATCTAAGTGACCTCCTCAGTTAAGACTGAAGATTGGGGACTAGCTGCAATCACAGCATTGTAAAATGGTGACAGATGTACTCTTAGCGCCTCCCTCGGTTCAGGGATGGCCGTTCCCTCTTCACATAGATGGCTTCTTTGACATCCCGTTCAAACCAGCATTCCTCCCTATCAAAGACGTGCACATCCTCTTCCTTGAAAGAGTGGCCACTGGCCTGTAGATGAGTCTTGACCACGGAGTCCCGGCCTGACGCGTTAGCTCTTCTGTGCTGTGCCATCTTCTTGGCCAGCTTCTGTTTGGTTTCCCCAATGTACAAGTCATGGCAATCCTCCCAGCACTTAACAGCATACACCATTTGAACCCAGCGTGTTCTGGGGTTCGAAAGCAACTGAGATGTGTCCCCACCGACACAGCAGCCAGGGGAGGGGAGAAATCCCTCATTAAACAGGCCCTGGTTAAGTGTGGTTATCCTAACTGGGCGTTTGTCAAAGCCAGGAAGATGCCCAAACAGTGCACCAGCTGATAGAAGAGACCTAAATGTAAACCAGTGGTGATTCCATAAGTGGCAGGAGTTTCGGAACAATTTCTTACCCCCCCAGTGGGGACACATCTTAGTTGCTTTCAAACCCAAAACACGCTGTGCCAGAAATTCGTCTACCCCAATGATCAGGTCCCCTGGCACAAACAGAGCAATATAGTGTACGCTGTTAAGTGCCGGGAGGACTGCTGTGACTTGTACATCGTGGAAGCCAAACAGCCACTGGCCAAGAGGATAGCACAACACAGATGAGCTAGCGCGTCAGGCCAGAACAGTTCCCTGGAACATCAGGGAAACCAAACAGATGCTTGCCAAGCGGATGACACAACACAGAAGAGCTAATGCGTCAGGCCAGGACTCCGTGGTCTACACCCATCTACTGGCCAGCGGCCACTCTTTCAAGGATGAGGATGTGCACATCCTTGATAGGGAGGAATGCTGGTTTGGATGGGGTATCAAAGAGGCCATCTATGTGAAGAGGGAATGACCATCCCTGAACCAAGGGGGGTGGGAGGCCCAAGAGTACATCTGTTGCCATTTCACAATGCTGTGATTGCAACTACTCTCCAATCCCCTGTGAATAGCATACATTGCTATTGTAATGGCAATGTATGCTATTCACACAATGCATGCTATTCACAAATTGGTCATGGCAATTTGCATATGAACCGATCATTGTTTTCGGTCGTTATGCCACTGTATTGTTTATAAGGGTGGGGATACCTGCAGTCAGTTGAGACTGAAGAGGTCACTTTGATGAGTGATGGCCTGCTGCCATCAGACAATCAGTCTGTGGAGTCCTTTAAATCCAAACTTAAAACTCATCTTTTTGCCTTAGCTTACAATTAGTTGCCTTTAAGTTGAGTGCTTCACAACCTGTACTGGATGGCAGGTTGGTTTTCTGTCTCAATGAATTTACCAACCACTGTTCTGCCGACGAGATTATCGAGTATAGATTATGACTTAACTGATTATGACTAATGACTATTGCAAACTGTTCTCTTCTCTAACATGTCTTTTCTCTCTCTCTGAATGATGTCTTCTCCTTTCTCTTTTTCTGTGTTTGAATGGTGTCATGTGAGTCTCTCTTGCATGCACGTGCAGTCGGTTCTCCTCCCAGGTCTCCGTGGTGATGGTGGTCGCCATTTGGATGCTTGCTGCCTGCCCTTCCTCTCCTCACACAAGTTTTTTTTTTTTTTTTTTTTAACTGATGATGCTGGTCGCGTGGCTTGGGTCCTGGATTGTTCCGTTGGCATCTGGACACTGCTTGGCATCCTGTGCATCATGTTCTTCATAAATGTTATGTCCATTATAATTCTGTTATCCTCTTTCAATGTTGTATTATGTAAATTGCGTCAACACAACATCCATTGCACGCTGTCCGTCTTGGGAGAGAGATCCCTCCTCTGTTGCTCTCCCTGAGGTTTCTTCCTATTTTTTCTCCCTGTTAAAGGGTTTTTTTAGGGAGTTGTTCCTTATCCGATGAGAGGGTCTAAGGACAGGATGTTGTGTTGCTGTTGAGCCCACTGAGGCAAATTTGTAATTGGTGATATTGGGCTATACAAATAAAATTGATTTGATTTTGATTTTGATGAAATGTTTCTTTCAATAAATGTGTCCAGATGAATGGATTCAACTGTCTGTAATTTCCTTACCTGGAGTAGATGGATTCTTTTGCAGTATGTTTTCATAATATAGCTAGCTCTTGCTAACTTCTGCCAAGGACCACTTACCCCCACTTTAAATGAACAGCAACCTTGGCTTCATCTTTTATGCAAATCTTTTTTGAACCCACACCTCATTAAAACTGTCAGACATTATTTAGAATTGTCTAGATATTGATGTACCAAGTCCAGTTGCACTTGATTCAATTTCTTTTGGATAACCATGACCTGGATGAATGAGAACATTCACAGACATGTCTAGATATTGAGAAAGTATTGCGACACTTAGCTGAATCTTAGCTTAACTGATCCATTGTCTTCAATATCAAAATGCACCAACTTTTAAACTAAACTTTGAAAAAGGACCACTATACCACACTTGCAGACTCTTGAAATAGAATACCAGTCCATTTAGTGTTGAATTTTGAGATTTTAGTTTAAAGTTAATGTTGGAACCAGAATCTGCAATGAATCTGAAATGCATCTGGACCCAGCTGTGCAAAAGTTCAGCACATAGAACTTAACTTCCTCGGTAGTCAACCATGGGGGATTTTGGCGATATCCAGTGGTGTGAACTGGCACCGCTATCTATGAATATCAGAATGATTGCTTGCTGTTTTTAGAGACACAGTGCCCGCCTGTTGCATTTTTTTTTTGGCCTTGTCAAAGCACCCTCTGTAATTAGTCATATTTGACAGTAACAGACCTCTTATGATGACAACTGTTTTTTTTTAAATTAACATCTTCCATACATAATGGAATGTGCAAGTCTAAACGCTGTGTTTGGTTTTAAGCTGTTTGTAGTTGTGTAACAATATTTTCATGGTTCATAAATTCTAATCTTGTTTGTCAATTCTAAACTTAGGGAGGAAATATTGGGTTGATGTAATGTCATTCAAAGTGAGCAGTACACCGTTTTATTCATACTATACTTGTTTATACATATCTATCAGCTTGACACCATCTCAGAGCAAATTTGCTCACAGATTTATTTGCATATTTGCTCACAATGTCACACACCAGGAACATATACAAGGAGCAGTATGTGACAGTTAAGTGAACATTTGTTAATTAAAGAATTTAATAACAAAATTGAATAATTTAATGCGCAATACCAACTTAGTTTATACAGCTCTAGTAATTTCAAATACAAATCTCCCCAAAGTGAATCACATATGCAAGTTAACTCAGGGGGAGGTGGGATCTAGTATGTGTTTACATATACATTCAACTCTATCATAGGAATGCTGGTTTGTGTGTTTTTGTGTGTTTGTGTGTGTGTGTGTGTGTCATTGTTGAATCTTGTGCAAATGAGCGATAAGTGGATCATGGTGGTCCAGTGGACACAATTGGCACAAAGGCCAGCACTGTGTGACAACTGCACTTCCTCTGCATGGATTTATTTTGATATAAAATCATATTTTATGGACAAAATAATAGAGAACTGCCACACATTGTTGTATGGAAAGGTACCAATCTTTCTCTGAAATATATGTAGGTCTAATTCTAACTTGCATGAATGCATTTTTGATAACCTGGCTAGTGCACAGCTCTATGTGGGACACTGCCAAAGAGATGGGACCCATTGTGTACTTGCAAAAGCGAAGCTAAATTTTTGAAAGTTTTGAGTTTGTGACATGCTTTACAGTTTCATGGTATGCACATATAGCAAGAAAAATTTGGAAGAGGTGGCAGGAAATTACTTCTTCAGGGAATTACAGACTGGAAACACATTGCATCATGGCATTAACGACCCAGAAGCCTAGTGATTTACACAATTTAGAAGTCCAATCACTGTATGCAGCAGATGAGGAACATTCTCAGGTAGACGCTACATGTCCAAAAGATAACTTAACCAAGCATCAGATAAAGATGAAGGTGGACCGAGCATGGCTGGACGCCACGCTGGCTGCTTTTCAAGAGGAATGTAGGAACTGAGTCTGTATTAGCTGCTGCGAAGGTACTAGAAGCAGCTGTCTAGATGGATGAGACAAACGAAAGAATGAATCAATCCAGTTTTCTTCTTCCACAAGCTGGGAAATCTCAGCATACCAACAAATATGTCAAAGCACATTTTGAAATCCCATGATGTAGAAAGGTTAACCAAGGTGTGGTGAAAGATAATGTGATGAAGAGATGTTCCATGTCAGCCACGAATTATCACAACTTATTATTCTCCCCTTAGATTTTTTTCCAAGCAGTGGGGTTGAAGGGTATCAGGCCAAGCCTGCCATAACATAGCCCCACAAGCTAACATTCTTCTCCTCTCATTTTCTCTCTCCTCCATCTTTTGCTTGTTTTTTGACTCCACTCACCAGATGGAAGATGTCCTTCCTTTCCCAAAGTTACCTGCCTATCATCTTCCTGATGTTTCTCTTCAAGCATTTTACAAAAATCATCTGAATTTAATCAGAGAGATTTAATTTTAATTGTAATGCTGGTTTGGAAAGCTAGACATCTCTGTGGATAATAATACTGTTAGCTGGTTGGCTAACTTAAGAAATCTAAATTAAAAGTCAATGCAAAAGGAAAACCAATCAATTTTTTAACTTAAGCGACAAAAATAATTTTATTACTTCTATGGTTATATGAAAGAAGCCAAACAGCAGCTGATAATCACTTAACAAATTCAGTAGAGTTACGTTCAGCCATCTGCCTTTAGCATTGGCCCTTCCATTTCATTTCTAGCAAGCTTAAATTACCTGTAGATACTAGGAAATTTAGCAAGCTAGCTGAATATAAACATGGCTGGAATTGGTAACCAGAAAAAGAAACAGAATACTTTGTTTATTCAGAGGATAATTCTTTTTTTTTTTACAACCTGAGTCTTATTTTCAAAGTTTTTGCCATCGTGCAGATCAGTTATGATATTGTTTTACTAACCAGCTTTGTTGTGGAACTCTTGACACCATACCACCACTGGTCTTAGAGTGCCATGGAAGATGATCCTTCAACCTGCCCTTTCAACAACTAAAAAAACCTCCTAGTCCCATAGTTAGACCGTGTACATGATTTCCCATTATCTTTGACTTCTCAACTACACTGCCCAGGGAGCGTTGGTTACTACTGCCAAAGGTAGCTGTGTTGTCGGGGGCAATAGCCCCTGGTAGGTCTCCCAAGGCAAATTGGTCCCAGGGGAGGGGCCAGATTAAGAGCTATTCCCAAAAAACCCAATTAATTTACACCAGCAGAGTTACAGCACCTCGCCCGGAAAAGGGAAACCGGAACCCCCTCCTGGAGCCAGACCTGGGAGGGGAGCTCGCCGGCGAGCTTCTGGTGGCCGGGCCTCGGTCCATGGGGCCCGGTCGGGCCCAGCCCAAAAAAACAACATGGAGCGACCACCCCGTGGACCAACCACACGCTGGGATAAGCATTGGGGTAGGGTGCAATGCAGGCCGGGTGGCAGGCAAAGGCGGGGCCCAGGGCGTGCCGACTTCCAGCATCGCAGATTGGTCCTCAGGACGTGGAATGTCACTTCTCTAGCAGGGAAGGAGGCTGAGCTGGTGCGGGAGGTGGAGCAGTACCAACTAGATATAGTTGGGCTCACTGCCACACATAGCATGGGCTCTGGTACCAAACACCTGAAGAGGGGCTGGACTCATTACTTTTCTGGAGTTGGCCAAGGTGACAGGCTCCAGGCGGGTGTGGGGATACTAACAAGTCCCCAGTTGAGCGCCGCCGTGTTGGAGTTCTCCCCGGGGAATGAGAGGGTTGCCTCTATACGACTGCGAGTCGCTGGGGGAAAGGCTGTGACTGTTGTGGTGTGCTTATGCACTGAATAGCAGTTCGGAGTATCCGGCCTTCTTGGAGTCTCTGGGTGGTGTCCTGGATAGGGCTCCACCTCGGGACTCTATAGTTCTGCTGGGGGACTTCAACGTTCACATGGGCAATGATGGAGAAACCTGGAGGGGCGTGATTGGGAGGAACGGCCTCCCCGATCTGAACCCGAGCGGTGCCTTGTTATTGGACTTCTGTGCGAGTCATGGATTGGCAATAACAAACACCATGTTCGAACATAAGGTAATTCATAAGTGTACTTGGTACCAGAACACCTTAGGCCGAAGACCAATGATAGACTTTGTGGTTGTGTCATCAGATCTGCGGCTGTATGTTTTGGACACTCAGGTGAAGAGAGGAGCAGAGCTGTCAACTGATCACCACCTGGTGGTGAGTTGGATCAGATGGCGGGGAAGGCTGCCGGAAAGACCTGGCAAACCCAAACGTGTAGTGAGGGTGAACTGGGAATGTCTGGTGGAGGCCCCTGTCCATGAGGTCTTCAACTCCCACCTCCGGAAGAAGGTCTCGTGTATCCTGAAGGAGACTGGGGACATGGAGTCTGAGTGGGCCATGTTCAAAGCCTCTATTGTAGATGCGGCAGGCAGGAGCTGTGGTCAAAAGGTCATCAGTGCCTGTCAAGGCAGCAACCCAAGAACCCGCTGGTGGACACCGGTGGTGAGGGAAGCCGTCAGGCTGAAAAAGGAGGCCTTTCGGACATGGTTGGCCCAGGGGTATCCTGAAGCAGCAGACAGGCACCGGGAGGCCAGAAGGGCTGCCGCTTCAGCGGTCGTGAAAGCAAAAACTTGGGTGTGGGAGGAGTTCGGTGAGGCTATGGAGGAGGACTTTCGGTTGGCCTCAAGGAAGTTCTGGCAAACCATCTGGCGACTCAGGAAGGGGAAGCAGGGCTTGACTCAGGCTGTGTTCAGCCGGGGAGGGGAACTGTTGACCCGGACTGGGGATGCTGTCGAGCGGTGGAAATAACACTTTGAGGAGCTCCTGAACCCAACTCAGACGTCCTCAGTGGAGGAGGTAGAGTTTGAAGACTCAGGGGAAGCCCCACCCATATCCCTGCCAGAGTTCTCTGAGGTAGTTAAAAAGCTCCTCAGCGGCAAGGCGCCGGGTGTTGATGAGATTCGCCCTGAGATGCTGAAGGCTCTGGACATTGTTGGGCTGTCTTGGCTGACACGCCTCTTCAGTGTTGCGTGGAGGTTGGGGACAGTACCTGTGGAGTGGCAGATTGGGGTGGTGATCCCCACATTCAAAAAGGGGAACCAGAGGGTGTGCTCCAATTATCAGGGCATCACATTGCTCAGCCTCCCTGGGAAAGTCTACTCTAGGGTGCTCGAAAGGAGGCTCCAACCGATTGTCGAACCTCAGATCCAGGAGAAACAATGCGGATTCCGCCCTGGCCGTGGAACAATGGACCAACTCTTTACCCTTGCAGAAGCGCTGAGGGGGGCATGGGAGTTTGATCAGCCAGTCTACATGTGTTTTGTGGACTTGGAGAAGGCTTACGACCATGTACCCTGGGGCACTGTGTGGGGAGTTCTGCGGGAGTATGGGGTAATGGGGCAGTTGCTACAAGCCATCCGGTCCTTGTATAACCAAAGTGAGAGCTGTGTCCGCATTCTTGGCACAAAGTCAAACACGTTTTCGGTGGGTGTCGGATTCCGCCAAGGTTGTCCCTTGTGTCCGATTCTGTTTGTGATATTCATGAACAGGATCTCAAGGTGCAGCCAAGATGAGGAGTGTGTCCGTTTTGGGAACCTCAGAATTACATCTCTGCTCTTCGCAGATGATGTAGTTTTGTTGGCTTCACCAGAACGCGACCTCCGGCGCACACTGGGGCGGTTTGCAGCTGAGTGTGAAATGGCTGGGATGAGAGCCAGCACCTCCAAGTCTGAGGCCATGGTTCTCTACCGGAAAATGGTGGATTGCTCCCTCCAGGTTGGGGATGAGTTGTTGCCTCAAGTGAAGGAGTTCAAGTATCTCGGGGTCTTGTTCACAAGTGAGGGTAGGATGGAGTGGGAGATTGACAGGCAGATTGGTGCAGCTTCAGCAGTAATGTGGATGTTGTACCAGACCGTTGTGGCGAAGAAGGAGCTGAGCCGGAAGGCAAAGCTCTCAATTTACCAGTCAATCTTCGTTCCAACCCTCACCTATGGTCATGAGCTTTGGGTAGTGCCCGAAAGGGTGAGATCGCAGATACAAGTGACTGAAATGAGTTTCCTCCGTAGGTGTCTGGGCTCAGCCTTAGAGATAGGGTGAGGAGCTCGAACATCCGGAGGGAGCTTGGAGTAGAGCTGCTGCTCCTTCACATTGAAATGAGCCAGTTGAGATGGTTTGGGCATCTGATTAGGATGCCTCCTGGGCGCCTTCCTTTGGAGGTTTACTGGGCATGGCCAACTGGGAGGAGACCCCGGGGTAGACCTAGAACTCACTGGAGGGACTACATGTCCAATCTGGCCTGGGAACACATTGGGATCCCCCAGGAGGAGCTGGAGGGCGTTGCTGGGGAGAGGGACGCCTGGAGTGCCCTACTTAGCTTGCTGCCACCGTGACCCGACCCCGGAAAAGTGGCTGAAGATGAGATGAGATTCTTGCAAGTTGAACCAGCAGTGCAATCAACCACTGATAATATTGGACATTTTGTATAATAACTTTTGTTTTTACTTCTGTTTCAAATTTCATTTTCATTTTCACTAACAAGTACCTTGTTTTGATAATTGAGTTAAATTGGACTTGCTGAAACATGTCTGATGCTTGTATTTCATGGCACCATAAGACGCCATAGTAATGTTCTGTCCAGCAGTGATCCTATGTCCAAGAGCTCCAAAAAGGAATAGGTTTTTGAAATGATATCATAACTGATTTGAACAATGGCAAAAGCTATGAAAATAAAACCCAGGTTGTAAAAAAAAAATGGAATCATCCTTTAAACTATGAAATCTAACTCTACTCTTACTCTTAACATTACATAAGTTACTTAATGATGTAACTTATGCATAGGCAAAATGGGCATGTGCTCAGAGGCTGCAAAAAGCGGGGCCCACCAAAACAATAAAAACAAAAAAAGGCAAAAATGTCCAAACTTAAAAAATGTTTAAGCCAGAGTTAGTACTGATCTTACCTTTCAATCCTGCCGCTTAGATCCTCCTACTCATAAGTAGGGACATTATTCATGTCAACAAGGTCTGCAGTCAATACAATGGACCACAAAAGTGCCCTACACTCAGCTCCTCAACTTGGGATTGGTCATCATAGGAGATGTTTGCCTAGGGGAAGCCCACAATGCTATAATGAACACATGCAAAACAAGCATCCTTAATAAAAGCTATCTCAGTTTACTCAGCCCATGTGAGGACAGAATTCGAATGAATAAAAGATGATGAACAAATATTCCAAGCACTCTGAGGCTTCAAGCAATATAGACCGGTGGCTGTCAAATCGTTGGTCACTTGCCAGATGATAACAAGTTGACATCTTATGTAGAAGATGAAGATGTTCCTCAACATCACGAACAGAGTTCACCAAAGATAATTCTAACCTTTCCCATTTCGAACTCCTCAGTAGTGCCTGCCTAACAATAGGCAGCAAGATTTCGATCACCTCATGTCCCCAAGTGGTACATTGCTGAAGAAGCCAAAGAAGAAGGACCACTATATCGACTTCATTAAGAAGATCTTTAGCAATGGGCATGTAGCGCCAGCTCCTTCACTAGATCCACATCAAGAGTGCTGGTAGTAGGGTTGGACGATCATTTATATTTTCATATCACCCAATCGTAGCGACTCGAGATCGCCGATAGGCGATCCGATCACCAGAGGGCAGCGGGAATAGAAGGGAGGTGGGGGGAGTTATGTCACAGCACACCAGTGAAATGCCGGCATGGATGACTTAGATTAGTATCCAAGAAAAACATAACATCTCGTATTTGGGAGTATTTTGGGTTTTACCTGGTTTGTAGTAGTAGTATATTTATTCATTTTTATTAAATAATTATTCACTGCTTAGCATTTTTGAAATTATTATTTACTTTAGAATTGAATTTGGATTAAAAATTCTTAATATTCATCTTGACCGTGGCTCAGCATCTGACAGAGCTTTGAAATAATCAAACCTTTAAGCTTTCTGCAAACAAATAAAGTTAAAGTTACGTGAATAAACATTTATAAGTGTGAATATTTTATTTAAAATAACTAAATATAAAAAAATATATTTAATAGCAATGTCTCCTCTATTCAAACAATGGCTCCCTTTTAAAAGTCTGTGTGTCTGTGCTTGGTGCAACAATATCACAACATCATATTCCATTTAACATTATTATCTTATCTATATCACAATCCAAATCATATCCATAATGTTAACTACTCTTATGGAGCGCAGAGCAAAGTTTTGGTGAGCAGACATATGGAGAACGGAGATGCGGGGTGTCAGATCCATGGAAAAGTGACGGTAAAGTGGTTTGTAATGAAGGATTTAAAATTTACTCGTCACTTGTGCTGACTAATGGGGCTCAGCAGGTGAACATGCCGCTCCACCAGAAACCTCCCTAAATGCACAGTAGGGTGCATATACTAGAGATTATTTTTTATAACGTCTTAGTACTGATAGTAACTTAGTTAAAATTGCCTTAATATCAGCATAGGAAAAAACAATCGTCGATCATCCCTTCAATCATCGATATACAACCCAATCGTTAACTGGCACAAGCCTAGCTGGTACTAAATAGGTCTACCATCCACAGAAACTTGGACAAATTAGACCCATGTTTGACTCAAATTCAGAGCTTGGGTTTGCAATATATCTCTAAATGATCTCTTGCTCAGGGACATTCTACATTTATGACCATGATATAATACAGTACATCAGATAGTCCACTAGAGTAAGCAAGTGGAATTGTGACCTCCCTGACTTAAAGGTCAGATCTAGTAAAGAGCCTTTTTTTCTACAATTGGTACTGTTTAATGGCAATTTGGGGTAGTAATAATACACTGGGCTCATAGGTATATATCAGTTATATAAATCTTTCATTTTGGCCTCGTAAACAAAATGGCCCCTGAATTCTCACCCTATCAAAAACTGGGGCCTACGAGAACCTTGGTGATGATGTAAGAACAGTCAGCTGGATTTCGATTGACTGAATCTTTGGATGTAGTTATACTATGGAGACGAAGAGATAGTGATAATGTAACATCACTTGCAAGCTACTGCTATAATCTATTACAGCCTATCCTAACATGACAAGATGTGAGCAAGCGAGTGAGTGTTTTGGGGTTTTTTTTCGATTGTTTTCAGTACTTTTAATTAATCTGTCCTAACCTGCTCTGTGTGGCAGGAAACAGGGCAAGTGATGTTTCGCTTGGTTGAGAAATTGCTTGATTTGACTCTATTTGAGCGAAATTTTGCTGGCCTGTTCCACTGTAAATGATGGGGGGAAATGTAACGCCCACTCTGGAAGATGATTGGTTCCCGTTATTGGGAATCTGCGACACTATATTGGATCCTATCTGGAAACTCTTGACGAGTGAAATAGGCAGGCATTCACTTGCTCGTTGGTGCTATGTTAGGAACCAGTGTTAACTGCAGTAACTATGAACGGCATGAGAGCTTGTAGCACTAGCCAGCCAGCTAATAGATACAAAGACCATAACGCTTGTAAATCATGCCATTACCATTCACTAACGTCCTACAATCCTCGAATTAGAGGCTGATCAACTTCAGATTCTTATTCTGAGTCTGATTCTGGCTCATTCTGATATGGCTGAATAGCTGTCATATTGCGAAAAACAGAAGCTAACAGATGTTAACACACTAGTGCATGAACCCAAATGGATGTGTTTTCATTGTCCCTGTCAATCAAAATTTGAATGGGAGGGTCTTATAACTTTGGACATTCTCACTGCTCAAATGGGTTTTTCGGCAATCCCATGAAAACTGGGTATATGAAACTTGTTTATTTTAGTCAATTCTTACTGAAATTTTGTGAAAGTAGATGGACTGCCATTAGGAAGCATTACTGCACCAGTGTTTAGTAGGGTTTATCATGTTCTAAGCCACTAGACCTGACCTTTAAACTCAATGTGTCTTGTTACAAGAGCACTGCAAACGAGCCTGTTAAAGTTATCCTTGTGGTTAACTGGACCCTTCTATCCAAGACCATAACAAACATTTTCAACATTGAGGGAGACACGGGTCAAATATATACGGCCGTTTTTCACACAGTTTGATTGTTTTTCCCCCCAGCACATCAAGGGCTTCTCAGCCAATGAGAGCAGTGGCTCATGAATGAAAAAAAAAAAACTGGGTTGAACTCAATTAAAAATGGCTTGTAAATCGGAAGTACAGAAGAATGTGCAGAAATATTTAGTTACAAATGTTAAAATGACCTTTTTAAAAGGAAACTTAAAGTACATTTAATTAACTCCCTGGATTTATGTAAAACTGCCTACAATTGAAAATTAATGGATTCTTTATAATTTTCTCAACTTTTATGTGTAGCCTATTCAAAACAATGGTACAAGGCTGTAAAGATTATGATCTCTTACAAGTATGAATGATAGCGATTGCTTTGGATGAAGGTCCGTGACTGACTGCCATAGAGTAGCAGAAAATAAACACAATTATTAACCATAATATTGGGGGTGGGCAACTGCAGGGGGAACTCCCTCCAATGTTTAGTATGGTTACGGCCTTGCTTCTTTCTCATTACTAAAACAGTCAATCATATGAGACGACATTCCAACTAACAGGTCATCCCAAGACAAATGTGGAGATGAGGCCCAAGGTCACCAATTGTGTTTTAAATGCTTAAAGTGATGGAAAAAACTTGGGAGTACTTATCTAACTGGACATCACTGGTGAAGACGACATCCGAATTCTTACCCATTTTCTATTCCTTCCCTCAAGTGCCCAAAAATGACACCTGTCATAGCTGGCATCTGTGCAAGAGGATTCTCAGGCATGGCAAAAGTCACAATCATCAGTTCAATTCCAACAGAAAATCTTTGTAAGAGAGATCAAATACCTGCAAAATGGGTAATCACTGACCAAGTCTAGCCCCTTCAGCAAAATTCCCCATCCTCAACACAGTCGTTTTCCTCAGGGTTGGAAGTTGGCTAATGAATCCCACCCTATACTCCTTCCAGACAGACACCATGTCACCACTCTCCTTATCAGGCATTTCCATGACCAGGTAAAGTACATAACGAGGGCACAGAAGAAGCCATAGAGGGAGCTAGATTCTGGGTTGGCGGTGACAAGTGTGTCATTTGCAGCATGATTTACCACTGTGTTACCCGTTGCAAGTCATACGTACACAGGAGGAGCAACCATTTACACACAGGCATTCCTTCCCTTCACTTGTGTGGGATTGGATGTGTTTGGCCCATGGTCTGTCACATCACCAAGAACAGGGGGAGGCCAACAGTTAATGGTAGGCTGTCGTTTTTAAATGCATACAAGCTATAAACATCAAAATAATAGAATCAATGGACACATAGTTCACCACAGAGACAGAAAAGCCAAGAACAACACCTGACCTGTGGGACTGGTTTACAGAACTTTTCCTAGTGAAGAAGGGAAGGCTGCACAAGTGGAGGTGGTAACTGTTTGAAACAGCAAACATAGGCTGTTCCCGGGATGTTTTTTTTAAAAGGTTGTTCTCCTGTTTTCTAAGGACTCTGCCAAGTAAAAGGACATACACACAAACATTTATACTTACCTTGAAGTTTATTCACTTTTGTGATTTATGCAAAGTAGTTTTATTCCTAAGCGCAATTTCTATTTGTGTATTATCAGTTTCACATTTTTGATTTAATACTTAAAACTCAGCACCTGTCTGATATGAGTTTTTTGGAAAGTGTTTAGCTCGCTGTCTGACTATACTCACACATATTATGAGGCCTGAAGAGTTTTCTATTCACAAGTATTTGCTTCAAACCCATTTCCTAAACTGAAACTAAAAAAAAAAAAATTGTGACAGACAAATTTAATTCTTTTTACTGTGTAAATCTTACCCAGGCCCATCCAGCCACCACCACAGATAAAATAGAAGCCGATGAGAAACATTTTGGTGTTGGTCGTTGTAAATGCTAGTCACAACTTCCTTTCTATTAATAGTCCATTACTGACTTGTAGTAGAGAAGCACTGCAATCACACCATAGTGAATGCTTAAAACAACCCAATCAATGATATGTTACCATGACATCTGTTCTGACAAGAACCATATGCATACACACAATTCAACCTAAATGTCTAACCATAGCCAAGTTCTCCCAATCAGTGGTGGCCGGTTCTTCAGAAACCTATATGGAGTTGTGCTACCAAAATCCAATCCTTTACCAAAGCCTAAAGTATTACTTCAGATAAGTAATGTTGTTAACATCTGTAAGAGCTGCTTAATAACTCTTACATATAACTATAGAATATTGCACTTGCCAGCTTACCGAGTGTAACAGAAAGTAGCTTTTAACAGTAAGGCCTTACCTTGTCAAATGTGAACTCTGGAACTTAATTTCAAATCAATCAGACGATCCTCATCAGTGTGGTTGATTGTTGGCTGCCACACAAACTGAAGAGAAAATCTGGATACACATAAACACACATAAATACACACAGTTTAGAGATGAGTCAGTATCAGGTTCATTGTTTTCCCATGTCTTGATTGAATTAATCAGTGGTTAAGTAATCATACAGTCTCATCTGGAAGGTAACACAACCTTACCAGGGCAATCTGAGGAGGATTTGAACCTCGACTCACTGCTCGTAGAGTTCCTCACCACTAAACAGTAATAGCACTATTTGGGTTACACACTTTCTCCAGTCTCACAGTAATCTCTTTAGGAGATTGGACAACAACAAGAGAAAAATAATTTACCCTTTTCATGTTTATTCTTTGATTTCTTAACAGATGTATAACATATTTAGAGAAGTAGCTAACAACAACACAGCTTATTTCACACGTCTTTGCAATTGCTGCAAACACATTAGGATTTCCTTTTTTGTTTAAACATGAATGATTCTACATCAAAATGTAATTTGTAAAAAGGTTCTTAAAATAGTCCAAAAGTTTTATTGTCTGGTGTCAGGTAAGTCATTACACACAAACCAAATACAGCCAACACCAGCTGTTCTTCTCTGCATTTTACATTTTGACTCTTTCCTCACTGTAACACAACATATTATAAAAAGAGATGATTGAATATAGTAAATAAGTCCCAAAAACTGCCCTATCAGAATCAGAATCAACTTTATTGGTCAAGCGTGCTTATGCATATGAGGAATTTGACTCTGGTTTACAGCAGCTTCTAGTACTTGCATATATCAGTCACCAAATAAATAAATAAATAAAAGTAAATAAATAGAATAAATAAGCTGGCACGGTGGCGCAGTAGTTAGCGCGGTCGCCTCACAGCAAGAAGGTCCTGAGTTTGAGGCCCGGGGTAGTCCAACCTTGTGGGTTGTCCTGGGTCATCCTCTGTGTGGAGTCTGCATGTTCTCCCCGTGTCTGCGTGGGTTTTCTCCGGGTGCTCTGGTTTCCTCCCACGCGCTTCACCTTCAGGTCATCCACCGCCAAGCATGGAGTGGAGCACCACATTGCCACCACTGGCCCACTGGTCTATGCTTGGGCTCGGCACCTCGACCCGGCCAAGCTCACCGGGGCCAGGGAGGAGTTTGAGAATATGGAGCGCCTCGGCATCATTCGCCGCTACAACAGCCAATGGGCTTCACCCCTCCACATCATCCTCGCTACCCAGTTGCACACATCCAGGACTTTTCCGCCCACCTGGCTACGAAAGCCATCTTTTCCAAAGTGGACCTCATCCGTGGATACCATCAGGTGCCCATCCATCTGCTGATGTCCCCAAAATGGTGATGATCACCCCATTATGACTGTTCCAGTTCTGGTGCATGCCGTTCAGCCTCAAGAACGCTGCACAGGGGTGTCTGGGTAGTGTAGCGGTCTATTCCGTTGCCTTCCAACACAGGGTTCCGGTTCGAATCCCAGTGTTACCTCCGGCTTGGTCAGGCGTACCTACAGACACAATTGGCCGTGTCTGCGGGTGGGAAGCCGGATGTGGGTATGTGTCCTGGTCGCTGCACTGGCGCCTCCTCTGGTCAGATGGGGAACCTGTTCAGGGGGGAGGGGGAACTGGGGGGGGAATAGCGTGATCTTCACATGCTATGTCCCCCGGTGACACTCCTCACTGTCAGGTGAAAAGAAGTGACTGGTGACTCCACATGTATTGGAAGAAGAATGTGGTAGTCTGCAGCCCTCCCTGGCTCCGCAGAGGGGGTGGAGCAGCGACCGGGACGGCATGGAAAATAGGGTTATTGGCCAAGTACAATTGGTGAGAAAAAAAAAGGGGGGGGGTATTCAAAAAAAAAAGAAGAACGCTTTGCAGACATTCCATCGCCTCATGGACTCAGTGCTAAAGGATCTGCCTTTCACCTTTGTCTATCTAGACGACATCCTCATCGCCAGCACCTCCAAAGCGGAACACCTGTCTCACCTTCAGCCGCTTCTTGAGTGGCTCAGAGAGCATGGGCCGATCATCAACCCAGCCAAGTGCCAGTTCAGGCTGTCCACCATCAACTTCCTCGGACAACGAGTCACCAAATATGAAGCAGTACCACAGCCGTCAAAAGTGGACGCCGTTGTGAACTTCCCGCGACTGCTCACAGTCAAGTCCCAGCAGAAGTTCCTCGGCATGGTAAACTTTTACCAACGCTTTATCCCCTGAGCTGCTCAAATCATGCGACCCCTGTACGAGGCCCTGAAAGGCAAGGCCACCAAACACACTGTGGACTGGTCCACAGAGAGGGACAAGGCGTTTGTCAACATTAAGAGTGCTCTGGCTGACGCTCCAATGCTGGCGCACCCATCACCCAAGGCTCTGATCGCCATTACCACAGACACTTCGGAGTATGCAGTCGGTGTGGTGCACAAGAAGTGGGTGAAGGGTGCTTGGCAGCTGCTCACTTTCTTCAGCCAACAGCTAACGCCCCAGTGAACAGAAGTACAGCACCTTCGATTGGGAGCTCTTTGCCCTCTACCTCGCCGTTCAACACTTCCATTCCTTGCTGGAAGGAAAGCCCCCCTGGCGCAGTTCCCAGTACCCAAACGGATGTTCGACCATGTACATGTGGACCTGGTGGTTCCCCAGACCTCCTCCCACAGTTTTACGTACCTCCTCGCAATGGTGGACAGGACCACTCGATAGCCGGAAGTGGTTGGGCAGGGTTGTGTATATAAGGAAATAAATTACACGTGCGAAGTGGTGGTCAAAGACAGAAGTTGTTCATCTGTTTTCTCCCAACTTCCACAATATTATATTATATTGCTTATATATTATATACTAATATAACTTATTATGCTTATATATTATATAATATACTATTATACACTAATATATATATATTTATCTATTACTATATTATATACTTATGTTATAATTATAACAATAACAATAACAATTTGTAACCAGTATACAGCAGTTGTATGTGTATTACAATTGTAATTGTACATTTGTACTGCAAAATGTATTGTGCTGTAAGAAGGACAGTACATACCAGAACCCAAATGACTGGACAGCAGAATTCCCTCTGCAGATGTTGGTACGAAAAGACTAAACTAACTCACACCCAAGTAGTCTATTGCCATTGGCAATGTAGTAAAATAAAAATAACAATAATAATTTAGTGATTGTTCAGTGACAGTGAAGTTAGTGATTTCAGATCATTCATTCATGTACTTATTTATTATTGCCTTAGCCATTCTTCTAATTAATGGTCTTAATCATTATTCAATTATTTAAATTATTTGATCATTTAAGCTTTTAATTACCCCTTTAATCCAACAGTGGCTCAAACCTAGGTAATCATCCATAAAAAATACTAGTCTCTTCTCTGGAGCTCAACATTTTGACTAAGAACTTTAGCTGAACCCCATATTTTAGACAATGGACTTACATATTGTTAATTTTGCTGAGGAGTTTTTTTTCTTGAATTATTTACTTGTAAGTTCAAGAACTGGTTGGTGCATCAGAAAAATAAGATTTTTGCATACAATCAATAGAATCAACATCAACTCTGCATAATAGTTCTGAAACATAATGAAAAAAAACAACAAAATAATTGTTAGTATGCAAAGACACAGAGCTCAGGAAATTCACATCATTGAGACACATTCCCAATATGAATTGAATGAAACAGTGTATACCCAGTGAGGAAACTAATGCCACCAAACTTGCAAGTTCTTGGTAAATTTGTCAAGTCAGTCTGTTTTCTTAATCAACCAATGTGATAAGTACCTTCCTTATTTAGAGGTAGTCTTCTATCTTAAAAAGTCCATTTGACTTGGTCAAATTATTAGTGGTTTGCAAATTATGAGATGTATCGGAATGGAAATGCAGGGGAGTTGATGTTCCAGCTCTGAATATTAGAATCTATGTGAAATATCTACATAATATAAACAATACCCTTTTTTTATCAGCAAGTGCATTTTCTAAGCAAAACTGACCCTGGGTTACAGCACTGAAACTCATTACATATAATAGATCAGTGGTTTACAGGGAGATATTTGGATTAATGGCCAATGGCAATTTATTTGTAGTCTTATGAATACAAATTGATTGCTTGTCATTTCACTGGCATGCACATCTTTTCCATGTTGTTAATGAATTACACTGCTAAAGCACCTCCATATGTGAATTAGAATGCATCACTGGGGGGGGGGGGTAAGAGCCAGTAAAGAGAAGCTGACGTGAACGCTACATAAAAAGCAAATTTGTTCACAACATTACACACTTGTCAAAACAATACAGCATTTTTTTCATGAATATTTGTGTAGACGTGCTGATCTTAATCTTAATAAGATGAGCGCCTGACAGTATCCAATACTTGTCCTGTGTTTTATTCCAATTTTCCCTCAAATTCTTGAACGATCGACAGGAGAAGTCCTAATAACTCTATAAATACCGAAAAATTTAAAGTCAATCACGCCCTACTCAATATCATTTTTTTAAGTAAACGGTATATTGTAAGCGACTGACATTTGCACGATTTGACAACCTAGTTTACTTAGCTAGCCATAGCTAGCTAACGTTGGTTGACAGGCTAGCAAGAGCCAGCAGTTTTATGGGCTTGAATTGTTCCAACCTATCCAATGCACTATCGTAAAGCAAAAATAAAAACAATTGCAGAATATAAAGCAAATAACTTAAATGTGGAAAATATATCAGTTCCATTAGGAAATGTGAAATGACAACAAGAGACAGAAACCTTTTAGTTTGAGAAAAAATGTAACTAGGTCTGTCACCAGTACCCCCTTGTAAGGAGTGGCTAAGTTAGCTTGCTAACAGAAGCTGAGGCTTCTGGCCAGCCATGACTGCCGTTAGCGAAGGAGCTGGCAAAAGCTTGGCAGCGCAGCCGATGTCAATTATAGTCGTCATCGGTTGAGAACAACTTAATTCTTACCAAGACCCTTGACGCTGTAGATGAAATTAGGGCACCAGACGAATATAAATCTGCCAAACGTGGTGGACAAAGAAGAACGAAGATCGTGGGGGGAAAAGAACGACTGCTATGCTAAGCTCACTGCCTGTGGAGGTCTTTACCAGGTGCTCCCATGTCTGTTTACCCGACTGCACTCTGGGAAACAGACGTCATGTACGGGAGCTTGTACGCATGCGCATTGATGAGTTATTGAATAAAGCTGGTTTATGGCTTGAATTTTGAAAACCGCTCAAGATACTCGAGTCACAGGACATGTACCGAAAAGAAATTACGTGAAAGTAAAAGCATGCGGTTTTGCTGAAAAGTCAAACAACCTTTTTCTCCTTCACCAATCGCTGCTCCCCTTTATTAGAGGCGGGGCACCTTGTTAGCTTCCATTTTTTAAATAAAGTTTATATAATCGTGCTTTCTTTCGGAAGACATGGGGGTTGTTACTGACGGTGAGTTACTGTTGTAGCTAATAGTTAGAACAAATGTATTGCGATCATAACTATCCTTGAAAAGCCATTGTAGAACAAGGTGTGAATACTTGTCAACAGGAAATTCGTTGTACAGATTACAGAACATAGCTAGCTAGTAGGCATAGGAGCTAACTAGCCGAATAAGCTAGCGTATATATTAGTCAGCTAGCCGCCCTTTTAGCATTTGATTTATGTGCAAAGCTGTTGAGCTCCAGTGTCTCTCTCACTTAAGATGAAGTGATTCGGAAACGTCTACTTATTGATGGCGACGGAGCAGGAGATGACCGGCGAATCAACGTGCTCCTCAAGAGTTTCACCAAATGGTGCCATACGCCTGGCTCTCCAGAAGAAGGGTGAGTTTGTTTTACTTTTATTTTTGTTTTCAAGCAGCACGAAGAAGTTTGCTTTTCGTTTAAAAGTGTAAGAAAATAGAAACGGTAGGGGGTTACAACTCGATCTTGTGTCCCTGTGCAGATTTACACAGTACCAGAGAATGCTGGGAACATTGGCTCAATGCGAATTTTCCATGGGAAAGACGTTGATGGTTTATGACATGAACCTTCGGGAAATGGAGAATTATGAAGCAATATATGCCAGCATAGGTATGCCTGTATATGTCCCAAATATTTCTTTTAATGTTTTCTTTCTTCTACTTTCTCTCTGCGTTGAAATATCAGCATTAGCATGCACATGCGAGTTCTGTACGTATTGCCATAAAAAAACTGGGCCATCACAACCACTGTACAATGAATCTCTTTTTCTAAGATAAAATAAAGCTTGCCCACAATTTTTCACTATTTCCTTTCTGTGTTGTAGAACAAAATATTACAGCTGCACATGAAAAGATATCAGAGTGCAAAAAGGAGATTCAGAGGGCAAAGAGAATTCGAAAGAATCGCCAAGGTATGGAGAACTTACACCCAGTCTACACAATGCGTGGTTTTGTTAGTTATTTCAAACGGTGACCAAGGCCGAGTATTTACCCACTCTCTGAGACTTGGTTGGAATTTGCCAATAGTATTGGCACAAATAATGAATAATTTTAGCAGCAATAAGTGGGGAAATGATCTAAAATGTGATTACCTTTACTCTCTTTCGTTTTCCAGAGTATGATGCTTTGGCCAAGGTTATCCAGCAACATCCTGATCGACATGAAACGCTAAAGTGAGTTGCCTTTCCCCATCTGGTTCATTTCAATTATAAGGTGTATTTGTCAAAAGTTACCAGAAGGTTTTAAGTTTTGGCTGTCATTAAAATAGTTTTTAATTGGTTTTCAATTCAGGCAATTGGAGGCTCTTGACAGAGAACTTAAGCATCTGTCGCACATAAAGGAAAATGTGGATGCAAAGGTAAAACCAAATACGCATCATCTTTGTGAAGCAACTTGTGAAATTATCAGATTCTGGTGTTGAGCTATGCTCTTCATCTTTTATTCTCTCTCACCCCCAGTTGGAGTTGAGGAAGAAACAGTTTCACGTCCTTCTCAGTACTATACAGGAGTTGCAACAGACACTTGAGAGTGAGTAAATGCTATACAGCACCAAGCCTCTGATGTTGCTATTCCCCCTGATAGAATTTGTCATCACATAAGCTACCCCATGGGGGGAGGAGGATCCTGCATGATTAATTTTGTCATTCTTTCAATGATGTTACAAACCCTGTCTATCTCAAAACTATCCTGGAGATAGGAAGGTGTTAAAGGCTAAGGTGTGCACTGCAAAGGCTCAAACTAACTTCCCCCAAGTCTGGTCTTGTGTTCGGGCAAATGATGAGGAAAGCCAGTGTGAACATTGGCTTTTCTTATTAAACCGACCTTGAGTACCACTATGTTTTTTAAAAAAAAGTTATGTAACTAAATAGGGTGGCAGTTTTTGTTAGCAGATAATGTCAACATTGTTAAAAAAATAAAACTGATTAATGGCATATTTAAGGAAAGCCCAGAGGTTCCTATGAAACATTTTATAATTGGTTTCTATATTTTCTTTTCTAGATGATGAAAAATCAGACAATGATGAAAACAACCAGGAAAGCTCCACAGAAAATGGTGACTGAATGTTGCAGGGATTTTAGAGACCCTTTTTAGGTGCTATTGTTTAGAAATTGTTTTTGTAATTTGTTCATAATTTTGAATAAAGTTTTTGTCCGTTGTTCCGTTCTTGTTCATACTTTAGCTGTAGTAGTTTTATGAAGTAGGGTTTTTTTCTGCCTGCTGCATATTATAATCAACCTTACAAACTAGATCAAGATTCAGAGCAGCTGTTTTCCCATTTTCCATTGTCAGACTAAGATGATGGCATGAACTATATTCTTGTCATGGGACAAACCAGCAGAAACTGATTCATAGCCAGTTACAGATCCCAGCTTTTAGTATAAGAAAGGAAAATTGCTAGCCTATTCCTCACCAATGAGCAGTTAAGTGGAGAAAATTGGAGTTGGTGAGCATGCAAAATGTGTATTTATGAGATTAATACCACAATAATTGAATTGTTTGTTCAATTATGTATACTTTAATTTTAATAATCCCAGCTGTTTGTTTGATTTTGTATGCCCAACCTATGAATAAATCTTTGAACCAAAGTCTTGATGTGTGGCACTGTTGAGGCTATGAAGATGGTACAACACAGTGACCTTTTTCATGCCCTCCCGACAAACCCGTCAATCTGTGGTGTGCTATTAAGAATCATACGTATCATTACAATCCATTAGACCAGACTAAGACATTTAAACTTGCAGTGGCCTTCAGCCAGAAGGGAAATGAGTATTGCTTTGACTCAACGGAGAAGCCAGGTCCCTGGACCGCTGACGTGACTCACTACCCAAATTTCTCTCCAGAGGAAGGAGCCTCTGAGGCCGGTGTACTATACAGTATATTACTCATCATATACTGTATATTCTGAAACAATACTAGCCCATACTTGTTTATTGTGCCCTATCTGTATTTACAGAATGGTAGATGCATCTGTATGACCACTTCACATTTTTAAATTACATTTTTTATTGTCAAAAGATATTTGATTTCTCTGTGACAGTTAATTTGACTGTCAGATTTAACTGCAATTTGACTGTTTACCATGTTAATCATTTTGAAGTAGCAATCTAAAACAAAAACAAACTAATCACTACTTTGACTAAAATGACAATTCAGAGGATTAAAGAAAATTCAGTTTCAAGTTTATATACTGTGGCTGTCTAAACATTGAAAGAATTGTGTTGCTTAATCGATAAACCAGAATCAATCCCAGGACATTAATGCATACATACTATTTAACCCAGGAAAGGTTGCTCAATCACAAACTGGTAACTACACAACATTGTAACAATATCCGGACTGTAAAAGTAATCCTATAGGCATTTTAGCATGTGGTGTATAAAACTGAAATATTGAAGCTTTTAAGCCTTGGACTACTTCAGAACTGCACCAGGTAATTGCGAGCCTGCATGAGGCGTTTAAGGCGACTCTGCAAAGCTGCTCTCTTGCTGCCAATGTCAAGATCCTCCTTGAGCAGGAACTCCATATTCTCCTTCTCTTGCAGCATTTGTAGCAACTCGCACTGAAGCTGAGAGGCGCACTCCTGCATCATCAGGTAACGGATCACCAGAGGGATCTGGTCAGCCAAACGTTGGCTAGCAATCTAGGAGATAAATGAAAAGTAAGTAGGTGAAAACAAGAAGAAAGTGTTCTGTTCAACACATTCAATCAATGCTTATTTTGTCAAAAGTAGTAAATTATGACTTGCATGGTAATAGGATTTGAGGTGCAGCATCATCTGCTGCAGTGTGGCACCATTATCTGCGCTGTAAAATGATATATTGAATTTTGAGACTTTTGGGTGTTTCTGCTCTTTTATTTTAGGTTGTACTTCGTACTCGTACTCCTCCTCCTCCTCCTCCTCCTCCTCCTCCTCCTCCTCCTCCATCATATGGTTCAAACTGCTGCTGTATGTACTGTCCTGGGTATAAACGATAAGCTCCATCTTGAACTGAATTCTCAGCATAGACTCAGCAATTCCCTCCTTCTCTTGCTTGATGCCTTCAATCTTGGCCTTGAGAATGAGTAAAGTTCAAACCATTTTAAAATGAAGTGAATTATGATGCATATTAAATGTCAAGAGCCAAATATGTTGATAATGTTACACAGTCAAATGAAATTCCTACATCAAATTCAAAGACTCACCTTGGCTGTTTTCATGAGGTTAGGAAATCCAATAAAGATGGTACAAGCCAGCTGTATTAATGCCTTCTTAATTACATCTGGTGGAAATATAACAAACTATGTAAACTTGACAGCCCAGCATGGTACATGAATGGCTCCAGTGTCAAAACAAAATACACATGGATTGGCTGAATAAAGGAACTAACATCTATTGTTGATTAAAAGTTACATATGCTAATATACCTGCTGTATCCTTCAGTTTCTTGATCGCAGGTTCTTCCAGCTGTTTGAGCTGATCCTTCACCATGGTCTCAAAGCTCTTGTAGTTAATGAACCCTGGCAGCTCTCTTCCTCGGTACTTTTCTTCATAGTCAGCAGTCTCTTTTTCAATTTTCTTGTTGACTGCAACATTAACAGAATTTTCCAAGTGCTGTTGATGTGTGAAGAACCATGAGTTCGGTAGATACCTGAAACCTACCCAAAGCTGAAAAACTTACAGTTTTGTCCTGACATGTCGAGAAGGACCTTCCATTTTATAAACTCCTTTCTGAGTTTGGAAAAGATGTTGAGTTTTTCTCCACAGTTCAGTTCTTCTCCTGTCATCAGGCTGATAGCATCCCGGGTAAAATCTGTCACTTTCTAGAACACAGAGAAAACAAGAGAAAAGATAAGCAGAGCAGTATAATGGAGCTGTTTAATTTTGAGAGAATAAAACAAATATTGATTAAAAAATTGATTCATATTCATCATGACAATATAGACAAATTAGAGGGGTAAATTGTCACAACTAATATAAGTGCATTTTTAGCAGAGTTTTGACATATTCCGTGTTCTGTGATTGGTCCAGGGAAGGCGCTCACATTGATGAGAAAGGCAGATCTCTCTGCAGCCTCAGTAGGGGGTCCAGTTCCATATCTTTCCAATTCTGCTTGGGTCTGTGCTAGCTTCTCCTCAATCTGCTCTGATAGTCGGGGCAGAGATTTCTGAGAAAAACAGAGAAACCAGTAGCTGTGGTCAAAGTTTTAATACCCAATCTTAAAGGGGATCTCGAACTTTTGTTTACCATTTATTAACCTATGTCATACTATAAAGTCATAGGGAATGGCTAAGGTGAAGAGTGATTCACCTCAATGTGATGCACCAGCTCCAGGGTGAGTTTCTCAGCCAGTTTGGGGACGGTGGCATGGCCCTCGTCATAGAGGGTGCTGTGAGAAGAATGAAAGCATTACTAAGTACATGCCACGATTTGCCAAAACCACAATGTGAGTAATTACCAAAAAGCATGCAATCACCCAAAATGTGCATGATCTCTGAAAAAGGTTCTCTCTGTCTCTGTTGCTTCTCTCAGTGACACTTTGTCTGTGATCTCCTTCTGACCCCTGCACCTGACGATCATGTAGCCCTTATTCAGGTAGATAACCTCATTGTGTACAATGTCAACCACTGTTTCCTCTGTGCCTTTATCAACCAGGTCAGGCTTGGTCAGGATAGCTGAGAGAAAGAGAGAGAGAAGGAGAGATATGAAAATCAGAGAGGGATTGGCCACAGGTCACCTTGAGGACTGACAGTGTCATATGAGGACCCAGTGGTCAAAGGAAAGCCTACTGTCCATGATTATTACGGTGAAAACCCAAAAGAAATGCTGATGACCAAATTCACTCTGTTTGAAAAAGCACACTATATAGACCCATACATCAGCTAGTACAGCTTAGCAATTGCATATGAATGTTTACCTGACGGAGAATTGAAAGATGAGTATTAAATCACACCACACATCACATATTCAAAATGTTGTCGAAATAATAAGGAGAAAAAAAAGACAATTAAATGTGTGTGTCTGCCTGCTTGTTAATGTTTGTATATTTAGTGCCCTCTGCAGGTCGGTGGGGGTATTCCAGAAAGCCATATAGATTGAAGATTAGTATATGCTGTGGAGGGGCTACTAGGTAATTGATTTTTGTCCTAGGTTATGATTTTGTTGGCTCAGCCTTACGGCTTGAATATACTCCCGAGCGGACAGGTACACGGACAGCTGCGGACACCATGGATGTGGAGTAGTTCTGTTTATACTATTTTCTGGAATCCGCTTAGAGGACGCATTCCAGACATGTGCAGTAGATCGGCAGGATTTTAGACTACAGTTTTCAATCTTTAGGTAAAATGCCTTTTTTTTCAGTTTTGCAAGCAATGAGACCAAACTGTAAATAAATCATGAAGACTTGTATTTGACTTGTATTTAAAAAAAATAAACAATTCTGGACGGTCAGTTCATTTTGTCAAGATTACAAAACTAACTGGATGTCCAGAAAGCATCTATACTGCTATATAGGAAAAACCAACATAAAGTGTCTTAGTGAGGTTTTTGTCCGCCACGAGCCTCCAGAACAGCTTCAATTCTCCTTGTCATAGATTCTACAAGTCTCTGAACTCTACTGGAGGGATGGACACCGTTCTTACAAAAAGATATTCCCTCATTTGGTGTTTTGATGATGGTGGCGCAGAGCGCTGTCTAACACGTCAGTCCAAAATCTCCCATAGGTGTTCAACTGGGTGGCAATCTGGTGACTGTGAAGGTCAGAGCATATGATTTACATAATTTTCATCCTCATCAAACCATTCAGTGACCCCTCGTGCCCTGTGGATGGGGGCATTGTCATCCTGGAAGAGACCGCTCCCATCAGGATAGAAATGTTTCATCATAGGATAAAGGTGATCACTCAGAGTACCTTTGTATCGATTTGCAGTGACCCTCCCCTCTGAGAGGACAAGTGGCCAGGACCCCCTCACTGTAGCGGTCAAGCATACAGGTTTTTCCTTTAATTTGTCACCCATCTGTATACAGCCGTATCCCAAAAGTAACATTATAGGGGATAAAATAGCATCAATAAAGGAGTCATTATAGATGCTTGCATTTCAAAAGAGTAGTTACCTTAAGTAAATAAATGTTATTTACCAAGAGTTCTTTCTCCATCAGGATCCACCTCCTGTGCCATCTTCAAAGCCTCTGTAGTTGCGATGTCAACATTGCATGGAACAACCACCAAACTGATGGTCTCTTGCTTAACGATGAACTTCCTTATCAGTCTCTTTATCTGAAAATGTAAATTCACATTGGTCATTCAGATACACACTTAATCATATGTATCTTCATTCTGCTGTAGTCATTCTGACCCAGGAATAGGTCATACAAAAAAAAAATGTTTTAACAGTTAATGGATAAAAGTAACGGTGCATCCTCTCTGTCTCACTATGTGATAAATATGTAATAATTAACCCAATTACTAGGGTTGCAGTAAGCAGAAATCCACACACTACCTGTTCACCAATGTTCTCTGGTTGTCCCTTCACTGCCACCCTGGCAATACCCGGCAGGTCTATGAGTGTGAGGTCGGGGACATCAGGGGAGGCTATTTCCAGACTGATGAGGTCTTCACTGATTCCCACCCCGACCCCAGCCATTTCATCCTGAGCTGTGGAACAAAATATGTTATATGATTCAAAGAAATTGTAAACAGTAATTCGAGCAAAGCTACCACTCGTACCGCCTGTAACCTTAATAAATCTAATACTAACATTCATACTTCACCTACTTCTCATTGGATCAGTAACTTTTGAAAATGTTTCATCTGCAATTTGGAGCAAACCCACCTTCTCGAATCTTCCTCTCCACATTTGCGGGGTCGTCAATCTCTTCTTCATGTTCCTGATAGCTTATCTTTCCATACCATTTCTCTCCATCTTTTTGTCTCTTCATCTTTATTTCAAGAGGACATCTTGTAACAATTCCTAAATTACCAAAGGAGTGAGGAGAGTGGTAAGTAAAATTAAATGTTCTCTGTATAATTATGTAAAGAAAAAAAATGGAATTTTGTTCATTTTCTCATATTGAGCGGATTATGTCAAGTTATTCTGATTCTGCTGTGATAAAAAGCAAACTGAATGGACCTCTTTTTTCTACCCTTTTAAGACCCAAGGACTAATCCAGGAACAAACTGTGTTTGTCGCTGGCATGAATGGGTCAACACAGGTCACCCGATACAGGTTAGTGACCCTAGTCATGACTTGGGTTTTATGCGTGCCCTACACTGTTTGGCTTTGGTATGAAACACAGGTTAACGTGACTCGTATTTCGATCAAGGGAACGTGTTGGTCAGGGTTGGAGGATATGCATTTACACATGGCTCTTGAGATAAATTAACGACAATGTGATATTTGAATGTTCCCAGTGTATGTACCGCAAGCGGAAACACAAACACTGTCCAGGAATGTGTGGTTTATGGGTTATGTCACCGGCTCCTCCGGTGTGATGAAGGTAGGCAAGGCCTTGTCCCTTGCTGATCACCCTTGCTCACAACAGGGCACGAAGAGGGCACACACAAAAACCTTAAAAGGCGGTTCCTGGGTGCCCAGGTAGCATAGCGGTCTATTCCGTTGCCTACCAACGCTGGTTCGAATGTCCATGATATCTCCAGCTTGGTCGGGCATCCCTACAGAGACAATTGACCATGTCTGCGGATGATAAACCGGATGTGGGTATGTGTCCTGGTCGCTGCACTAGCGCCTCCTCTGGTCGGTCGGTCAGGGCGCCTGTTCGGGGGGGGGGGCTGGGGGGAATAGCGTGATCCCCCCACGCGCTACGCCCTCTTGGCGAAACTCCTCACTGTCAGGTGAAACGAAGCGGCTGGCGACTTCACATGTATCAAGGAGGCACGTGGTAGTCTGCAGCCCTCCCCGGATCGGCGGGGGGGGGGCAATGAACGGGACGGTTCAGAGAGCGGGATGATTGGCCGAGTACAACTGGGGAGACATTTAAAAAAAAAGTGGTGCCTTAGAGTAAGATCCACCACTCTATTTTTTTGCAGTTTTAAAAGGAAGAGGGTGGTGTCTTTTCCGGGGGGGGGGTTAGAGTTGGTTTGGGCTCATTTGCGGGAGTCCCGCGGAAGTTCCGGGAGATTTGAGATTACTGCTTATTACTACTTGTGGGAACAGCGGCAACCCAGTATTCATCTGTGGTCGTACTCTGGTGTGATTAGTCAAGGTAGGTTGAGCCCGTGTTGACTCGTGTGAGAAAGGGCGTTACTCACCACTTCCTCTGGGCAAAGCCACCCCGGACAGCGCCTCCAACACTGAGCTCTTGCCCGAGCTTTGGTCCCCAATCACCGCAATAGCCGGCAGTGCCAAGTCCTTCTCAACACCCAGGGAGCGCAGGGAGTCGATGAGATCGATGCAGGGGCGCACTTTCTCTTCATAATGTTCATTTAACGTGTTCATGATGTCCAGATGTCAGTCTTAAAGTGTGAGAGAGAGAGAGCGAGAGAGAGAGAGAGAGAGAGAGAGAGAGAGAGAGAGAGAGAGAGAGAGAGAGAGAGAGAGAGAGAGAGAGAGAGAGAGAGAGAGTCAAAGCACATCGCATAAATTACAGCTATTGAGATTAATTTTGAAATCAAAAGTACACTGTTAGGTGTAAAAAAATAACCATTAGTAAGTCATTTATAAGAAATTGGTTAATGATGAGCAAATCATGAACAAAAATTAATATAACTTTGTAAATGATTAGTTGATACCATGTTAACGTTTCACAATTATGTCGTAATTCATCCATAAATGATTAACGACGAGGTATTCATGAACGCCCAACCCAACCAGCAGCGGGCAGCGTAGGCCGAGAGAAACGTACACAAGCAGGTAAGTGGAATATTTATAATAATCTGTTACACGTGGAGGTGTAAACAGCACGTGGGACTGGGCCAGTGCCTGATAGCACCCGTTGACCCTGATTGAAACAAGCGAAGACAATTACACAAGTAATTCTTCTGTTCGGTGTCACTTGTTTTTTCAACATTAGATGATTTTAATTTGACAGTGGTGTGACTATAGCCCACACGAAAGCACCGTTTTGTCGCATTTCGCATTAATTGCAAATGGGTTCCTCCTTGATTATTGGAGCTGCTCTTTTCGGGGCCACGCTGTAGGTAAAACCGTATGTGCCCTATATTGTGAAAACGAGTAAACGTAAATATTGTGATTTGCAAGACGTTTGCCGTGAAGTTTTATTTTGAAATCAGCACCGGAAGTCTGGAGGTTGGCCACCCTTTGGTGGCGTGAACTGGCAAGTTTGACAGCTGGTGACAACGGATTTGCTTTAAAATGTATAAAAAGTACTTCTGCAGCCGCGGAAATCAAACCAACGTGCCCTTCTATGTCATAGGTATAAGTAAAAGCGGCGCCAATGTCAAATTGTGTCATTTTGTCTCTTGCTTGGCGTTGCTCGGAGCTATCGCTAACTGGGTTGACTGTAGGCTCGGCTCGGTGAATATGACTCATGTCCTGTAACGTTGACAAAACAAAAATTAAATTCCAAGATTCATACGGCACATCTTGGAGGTTAAAATGCGGTTTAATTCAGTCACATTAAACGAAAGAGAAAAGGTTGAAACACAATTATCAAACGATAAAAGAGACACCCCCTTTCCTTTCGCCACAGCTGATCCGGGGCAGCTCTGACGTCTTCAGACTGTTCTCCAAGAGGAGGCAGGCTACCATCACCTTGGAGGACCCCAGCATTAAATATGCCCTCCGGCTGATAGACAAAAAGGTAACAACAATACATTAACTGCAAATAACGTTGCTGCTTCCTGTGATGTTTGACTCCTTTATGGTCCTTTAGGATTTTGCATTTTACTATATGACAGGCTGTGTGACGCCCATTCGCGTTCATTGTTGAGCCTTTACACCCTATGTGTGTTTTGATACACCTTGTCCGCAGGGAATGGTGGGTGGGTGGGTGGGTGGGGGGGCAATACCCGGCTTAGCATGCAATGGGTATTTGCCATATGCTTTCAGTGTATTTTTAGATCTGTGATTGCATACTCGCTTGCTTCCTTTCCAGACTGTCCGCCATGACACAGTGAAGTTCTCCTTTTCCTGGCCTCCCCAGAACATATCCTCAGTCTCGCCATCAGAATCAGAATCATGTTTATTGGCCATGTAGGTTCACAAATACATGGAATTTGACTCCGGTTTCATGGCTCTCTCAGTGTACTTAACAAATAATAACAACATCAGTTTAGGACATTGAGTATCCCATAATTGTGTTTGGACTTTAACATTACATTTAGTATTAATAAGTATGCATTTAGCTAGCAATGCCATTGTTATTACCTAGGGTTGCAATTTTTACTTTCCCTTAACACTTTCCCATGATCTATGGAAATGAATTTAAACTGTATATGTGCTGTCTTGTCCTTTTCTTTTCTTTTTTTTAAAATTACTGTCACAGTATGGACGAGGGAAAATGGATGGTGGATGGAAAAGGCGGAAGTGTGTGTTGGAAAGCTGGGTGTGACGTACAGAGACTTGAAAAACCGGTCCTCTGCTGGGTTGAAAGGAGGACTAGAAGAAAACTGATTCCACTCATAGAACACTATGCCAAGAGAGGGTCCATCATCATCAGTGATGGGTGGCGGGCCTACCAATATGCTCTGCCTCATCTAGGTTACAGACATGACATTGTGAACCGCAGTGTAGGATTTGTTGATGCACAAACAGGGCTCATATCCACATTTAGAGCGGACCTGGAAAACTTATAAGGAGACTGCCTGTATAGCGGCAGGCATTACGATTCCATTCAGTGTTGTATTCTGTAAATTGTGTAAACACCACATCTACTGCACGTTGTCCACTTGAGAGAGAGATTCCTCCTCTGTTGAGGAGGTTTCTTCATATATTTGTTTCTCCCTGTTAAAGTTTTTTTTATAATTATTTTTTAAGGCAGTTGTTCCTTATCCGATATGAGGGTCTAAGGACAGGATATTGTGTTGCTGTGAAGCCTCCTAAGGCAAATTTATTATCGGTGATATTGGGCTGTACAAATGAAATGGACGTTTTGACTTGACTTGACACTCAGTTATACATGCCAACTAAAATCCACAGATCCTAGCGCCCTAGCAAATCTCACCACTTGCCTCTCTGACATTAAATGCTGGGATGTCCGACAAATGTTCTTAAATTTCATGATAAGTCTGAGGTCATCCTGTTCGGTCCCCCAAATCCCATCAGCCATTTTGGTACTGTCAGGTAGTCGTAAGCAGGCTGCAAGGAATCTTGGGGTAATATTTGATGCCAACCTCGGTTTTGATAATCAAATCAAACGTGTTGCTCAGTCATCCTTTCTCCAGCACAAGGTAATCTCCAAAATTAGGTCATTTTTATCAAATTTATCTATTCTCGGCTCGACTATTGTAATGCACTTTACTCTGGTATGAGCAAGGGCTCCCTCCAGTGTGTGCAGTTGGTACAACACGCCGCTGCCCGGCTCATCACCGGGACCAAAGAGGCATGACCATATCACTCCTGTGCTCGCTTCCATACACCGGCTCCCTGTTATATTTCCAGTTGATTTTAAAATGTTACTGCTCACTTTTAAGGCTTTAAAGGGTCTTGCTCCTACATACATTTATGATTTACTGACCTGATATGCGCCCATTAAGATCCGCAGATGGAGCCCTGCTGGTTATTCCCAGGTCTGGGCTTGTCACAAAGGATAATTGGGCTTGCTGTTAGAGATCCCACACTATGGACCTCTCTTCCTGTCGAACTAAGACAAACCAAGTCTCTAGCTTCTTTTTAAATCTCGTCTTGAAAATTGTCTTTATGGAAGCTTTTACAAATTTTTGATATTTGTTTTTATTTATTTATACTGTTTTTATTTTTACTCTTACTTATTTGGCCTTACTCTTATTTTTGCCTTGTCTGGTTTCATCTCTTTGTAAAGCACTTTGTAACGTTGTTTTAGAAGAGTGCTATATAAATAAAGTTATTATTTATGACTAATGATAGAAAAAATATTTCTCAGTTAACTAATCATTTATAGATGACTCGCAGCATATTTGTGATATGTTAACTAAGCACAATTTTTCGTTCATGGTTTGTTCAACATTATCTAATTTCTCATCAATGACTTGCTAATGATCGTTATTATAGTGTTACATGTTGCAGCTACTAGGATTTATTTTGAAATCAAAAGTACACAATTAGGTATCAAATAAAATAGATATACTTACTGTAATAACGCCACTCGCCCGCACGGTTTTATTCAGACAAATCGGTTTGGCTGAACGCAAGGAGGAGGAACAACTGCTGACGGGTCCCGAACCAGACGCCGACTGAATCTGATTGCTGGGATGGAGTTGTATCTTAACTTAAGTTTCACTTTCGTTTCTCCTGATTTCTTGCAAAGAAACCAAGAATCGGAACAGGTAACGTTTCACGTGGGCGTGCCTAAAACCTGACATCTCGACTAACAGGCGAAACTTCAATGTTTAAGGACCACAGACAAGTTCATAAACTGTAGATCAGACTAGAAATAACATACTGTGGAAGAATGAGTCGAGAGGCTGAGATCTCTCAACAGGCAGCTCCCGTGTCCCATACACTGCACGACCCCGGGAGTGCTCTTTTATTTACACGCCGAACGGAACTACAACACTGTAGTGGTTATGGGGATACATAACTCCCCTTATTGAGCTAGTAGGAACCTTGATTTACAGCTGCTGTTTCCTCGGTTCGGGTTTACAGTGACACACTTCCGCTGCGCGGGTTTTTGTTGTTGTTGTAATGGTGAAGGAATAAATGGTGCACGTTGTGTAGCCGAAAGAGAAAGTTGTCACGACTCCTGCTTAAGCTCCTCTACAACACAATGATTTATTTCCCCGCCGAGGTCGCGACTGGCGGCGTCAGTCACGGTCCCAAGGTCAAGTCGGTCAGTGAACGCTCTTCTAAGTCTGAGTCGAATCACTTCATCACGACGTTTAGTGGGACACACGTTTAATCACTCATCACTTACGATCGTCTCTCTTCACGTGCGTTCGTTCCTGTCGATGAACCAGTGGAGGTTGTCCGTATGAAATTAGAAAACGACCCCTCCCTTAGCAATAGGACCACCTATTGTATTTTTAAATCACGTCAGGACACAGCGCTGTCGCTCGACACAACCTCTCCGTGGCATTCTTTATTTAGACTGACCCAGCATCAAAGGCAGACCCGATCAAACAACCCAGAGCCCGCAGGCATCACCAATCGATCCCAGCACAATAGAACAGCACCAAATCAAATGCAGCACTGTCGATGTGTGCATACATAACATCCCCCCCCCCCCCCCCGGCAGGATTTCAAACATGAAAGGTTGACACAAAGTCCTCTAGGTGGCCAGGGCGTAAACGTGTGCGAACAGGTCGCGGGGCGGCCTGAGGCTGGACAGGCCGAGGTGGGGAGGGAGAAGGCAGGGGAAGCTGAGGCCCAGAAATGTCTGGGGCCCGTGTAGGAGCTGCATGAAGCCCCGGGGCGTCTCGCCATGCTGAGGGAATGGCTATGGTTGTGTCACCAGCTGTGTGTGGCGGAGCTGACACCTTCCGTAGACGACTGGAGTGCCACCGAGTGCCATCACTGAGGAGGTAAGTGGCTGGGCCCAGCTGACGGGTGACTTGGAGAGGAGAGGACCAGTATGAAGCCATTTTATTGTCCCTGTGGGGCCTGCGGACCCTGACCCAGTCTGACACATTGATGTCTGGCACTCTGGTTCGTTTTGACTGGTCAAACCGTTGCTTCATCCGCGTCTGCTGACGAGTGACTGAGGCTCTGACCCCAGAGGGAGATGCCTGAGGTGTGGAGGGGCGGAGCCTGTCAAGGGGCATGCACAGTTCCCGGCCTAGCATGAGAGAGGCTGGGGAGACGCCTGTGGTCGAGTGCTGTGTGGCCCGATAGTGCAGCAGAGTGTGACGGATGGCCTGCGTGAAAGAGCACCCTTGGGCCATGTGTGCTCTGAGGCCGTTCTTCAGTGACTGGTGAAAACGTTCAACGCCGCCATTGGCCTGGGGGTGGTAGTACGCAGCGCGTATATGACGGACACCCTTGCTTTCGAGATAAGCAGTGAACTCAGCAGAGATCAGCTGAGGGCCGTTGTCAGTGGTGATGGCCTTTGGGAGGCCCCAGCGAGAGAAAAGAGAGTCCAGGAAGTCGATGATGATCTGTGAGGTCACAGTGCCAGAAGTGGTGAGTTCAGGCCATTTTGAGTGTAAATCGTAGGCGACCACCATGAAGCGTTGGTGGTGGGGAACTCCATGGATCTCACCACAAATGTCCAACTGCAGGTGTTCCCAGGGCTGAGAGGGCCAGGTGAGAGGTTGCAGGGGTGGGGGAGCCTGGTGGCCAGTCTTGCCACTCACAAGGCAGGCAGAACAGTCCTTCACCAGAGCCTCGATATCTCTGTCTATCCCCGGCCACCACACCAGGTCTCGGCAGCGCTGTTTCAGTTTCACAATGCCCAGGTGGCCTTCATGCGCCGTATTCAAAACACGTGCACGGAGAGCAGCTGGGACCACTGTGCAAAACTCACGTGCCACGCAGGTGTCGTTCCAGCAGGAGAGCTCCTGTCTGACTCGGGCGAACGCAGCCAGCTCCTCTGGGACCTTGTGAGGCCAGCCGTTCTGGATGTAGGTGCGGAGCTGGGAGAGGACAGGGTCCTGTTCGGAGGCTGCCCTCAGCTCCTGCAGAGAGACAGTGGCCTGGAGGGGTGTGTGTAGCATTTGGACAATGTCCTTTTCCACACAGTCAGCGTCCGTCTGTGGAGCTGGGGTGGAGACAGAGAGAGAGAGCAGGTCGGCGACAACATTGTCTCTGCCTGGGGTGAACTGCAGGCTGAAGTTGTACTGGCGGAGGCGGTCAGACCAGCGGTGCAGCCTCAGGGGTTTGTGGCCTGTCCCAGATGTGGACAGCAGCGCTGTCAGGGCCTGGTGATCTGTCCTGAGGGTGAAGGAGCGGCCATAGAGGTAGAGGTGCCACCTTTCACAAGCCCAGATACAGGCTAACGCCTCACGCTCACCCACGGAGTACCGCTGCTCGGTCAGGTTGAGGGCACAGGAGGCGAAGGCAATGGGCTTCTCCACACCGTTCTGGGTTTGAGACAGCACGGCCCCTATCGCTGTGGCTGATGCGTCACAGGTCACAAAGGTGGAGCTGGAGATGTCGAAGTGAGCCAACACTGGTGGTGAAGTCAGTTGAGTCTTGAGATCACGCACAGCATCACTGCATGCCTTTGACCACACCCATGGCTCGTCCTTACGCAGCAGCTTGCGCAGGGGGGCTGTGGTCGCAGAGTACTGGGGAAGAAACCTCAGGTAGTAACTTGTCATACCCAGGAAGGAGGCGACCTGGGCGGCCGAGCCGGGCTCAGGGATGGCCTGAATGGCGTCCACGTTGGATTGTAGTGGAGTTACACCGCTTGCTGACAGCCGGAACCCCACGAAGTCGATGGCTGGCACAGAGAGGACACATTTCTCAGCATTGAGAGTTAGCTTGTGCTTGGACAGGGCTGCGAAGACCATGTTAAGGCGCTTGTCGTGGATTTCACTGGTGGGCCCGTGTACCACTATATCGTCCAGATAAATGGCCACGCCCAGTATGCCAGCCAGCACGGAGACCATGATTTTCTGGAAGCAGCTAGGGGCGGAGCTGAGACCGAAAGGCATCCTGGTGTAGCGAAACACTCCTGCATGTGTCACAAAGGCTGTGAGGTTTCGGCTGCTGGGGTGGAGGGGCACCTGTAAGTACCCCTGTCTGAGGTCGAGCTTGGAGAACACCTCAGAGCCATAGAACTGAGCAGTGAGTTCTTCTGAGGTGGGCAGTGGATACTTATCAGGGACCACTGCCTTATTTACTGCACGTAGATCGACGCAGACACGCAGGCCCCCCGACTTCTTCTTAGCCACCACGAGGTTTGAGACCCAAGGTGACGCGTCCACCGGTTCAATGATGCCAGCTTCCAGCAGTTGTTGCAGCTCGGCGGAGACCCCATCACGGAGAGCCAACGGGATGCGGCGCAGTGGTTGGATGACAGATTTCACAGCAGGGTTGAGGAGAGGTTGATGGGTGAAGGCGGAGAGGCAGCCCAGCCCCATAAACAGCGATGGCCACTTCTGCTGCCAAGGTGTGGCGACAGTCAGGATTGCTGCCCCCCTTGTGTCTAAGAGGGAGAACCCCAGAGCGGAGAACAGGTCCAGGCCCATCAGGTTGGCCCCACGGCGTGCCACATGAAAAACTGCATTAGGCACCAGCTTGGTTCCATAGCGGACAGTCACTTGGAGAGAGCCAACCAGATCGATTTTGGAGTCACCATACCCACAGAGGACAGCTGAGGGTGCGGACAGTGGCAGTGAACCGAAAAATTGACTGTAGGTATCAACATTCAGGAGAGACACACTTGCACCGGTGTCCAACAGCAGGGGGATGCACACATCATTAATGTTGACTGTGCATGATTTGAATGACACTGGCCCAGAGCTCACCTTGTGAATGACGGCGGTTGAAGACTGGGGGGTGTGGCCCTCTGACCCAGCCGGGGAAGATCGACAGACGTTGGCAAAGTGATTGTGCTTACCGCAGCTACGGCATGTCTGGCCACGGGCAGGGCAGTTCTGAGCCCTTGAAACATGAGACCGAGACCCACAGTTACCGCAGGACTGTTGAGGGCGGGGCCGAGAACGCCGTCGTTGCAGTTGCAAGACGTCCCCAGTGGAGTCGGCGCCCGCCTCGCTCTGGCTGGGTTGCGTCCCGAGGGGCAGCCGTGAGTAGAGGGAGGAGTCGTTGGCAGCTTGACTGGAGGTGGCCACTTGCTGTGTATTTAGCATAGCAGCACACTCAGCTGCTCCCTCAACCTGTAGTGCGATGGTAATTGCTCTGGACAGCAGCAGATCGTCTTTTTCCAGCAGGAGAGTCTCACGCACCTTTGCGTTGTTGGTGTGTTCGATTAGCTGGTCGCGAACCATCTCGTCCTGAAGCGCGCCAAACTTGCATGAGCTAGCTAGCCCTCGCAAATTAGCTACGTACTGCCGCACAGACTCACCAGGCAGTTGGTGTCGCTGACGGAATATAAATCGCCGAAGGAGGGCACTCTGTGGAGCAGCGAAATGGGTGCTCATAAGTCCCACAGCTTCGGCAAAGCTTGTGACGTTCCCCAGAGACCCGAGCACACGATGACCCTCTGCTCCCAAGCAGTGTAGCAACAGAGCCGTCTTCCTAGCCTGGCTCACGTCGTCGAGCCCTGAGGCGATGATGTAATTTTCAAACCGAGTCCATGGCACCGGAGGCTCGCCAGGTAATGCCAGGAAGGGGGCAGGTGGTGGGAGAGAGATATCAGCCATCCTCGTCGCCAATATTGTATTTTTAAATCACGTCAGGACACAGCGCTGTCGCTCGACACAACCTCTCCGTGGCATTCTTTATTTAGACTGACCCAGCATCAAAGGCAGACCCGATCAAACAACCCAGAGCCCGCAGGCATCACCAATCGATCCCAGCACAATAGAACAGCACCAAATCAAATGCAGCACTGTCGATGTGTGCATACATAACACCACCCTTAACACTAACCAACAGTCTTCAGTCCACGTACTTCGCATACAGCGGGGCAGCACTATAGGCAGAAACACGGGTATGGGTTCTCCAGTTTCACATATAGGCGCCAACTTCTTTATGGAGGAAGTGGGGAAAGAGGGCTCTGATGTTCAGGGACACTACCTAGCCATTGATCAAAATTTGTGGACGACACCTGGGTTAAAATTAAATCTCAGGGGGCGTCCGGGTAGTGTAGCGGCCTATTCCGTTGCCTACCAACACGGGGATCGTTGATTCGAATCCCCGTGGGCGCGTTGCCTCCGGCTTGGTCGGGCGTCTGCAGGTGGGAAGCCAGATGTGAGTATGTGTCCTGGTCGCTTCACTAGCGCCTCCTCTGGTCGGTCTGGGCGCCTGTTCAGGGGGGAGGGAGAACTGGGAGAGTAGCGTGAGCCTCCCACGCTCTACGTCCCCCTGGTGAAACTCCTCACTGCCAGGTGAAAAGAAGCGGCTGGCAACTCCACATGTCTCCACACGTATCGGAAGATGTGGAAGTCTGCAGCCCTCCCTGGATCGGCAGAGTGGGTGGAGCATCAAGACATTTGGTCCAATGATGACACACAGAAAATTTTGTTGCAATCGGATCTACGGTTTAGGGAGAGATGTCAACAATTTGTTTTTCAAAAAAAATCAAAACGGAGGAAAATCTAATCTAGGCCAACTTTAGTGGTTCTTGAGGCAAATTTGAAGATTGAGGCCTAATGGATGTCTCTACCAAGTTTCATGTAATACGGCGTCTGTAGGAGTTTTGACTTTTCAAAATTAAAAATTTTGATCTTTAATTATAGCGCCCCCATCAGGCCGTTTGTAGACATATTTCTTGGGCAGCCCTTGAACGCAGCCTCCAATCAATGGGCAAAATCTCATGTCTCTACCATTTACCATCTTACGGGAATTTGCGCAAAACTTTCGGAGGAAGAAAACAAAAATAAACCAATGTAACCAGGTTAAAATGAATGTTTTTATTTTATTTTGTTTGAGTATGAAATATCACCAAATCCTGTCTGTGTGCTGTTATTTGTGTTTACTACATTTTATTTTATGTCATTATTTACTTTTATGTATGTTTTCCAACGACCGTCATATACATGTACTGTCGCTTTAAGAGAGAGGTCTTGTGGGTACACGGAAGAGGGAACGCGGGAGAGGCCATTTTTGTTTTGTGGGAGGAGTCTCAAGCAGCAATCGAGCCGAGCCACACGTATTTCTTACGGTAGGACAGTTTTGCTGGTTGAGGAGAACGTAACCTTGAGTATCCCTGTAAGAAGATACTGCAAGCTGTGGGATAAAATACTTGTTTATCCTTTCTTACATCGGAGTCCCGTGGACGGTTTCTCCTTCTAACGCACACGAGTGAAGTCCGGGCAGTGGTTGAACTTCGACCCCCACGTCCGTAAGAAACACCGCTCCCGCAGGAGGACTGGACGTTTGTCGAAGGGTTTGAAACCAAAATAAATGGCAAGGTGGGCCAAATAGAGTCCTGTGTGTCCCCCCTCCTTTCTTGATCATGATGATGATGATGATGATGAGAGACTGAGGGCCCCCACAACACATGGGGCCCCACCCAACTAGAACACAACGCAGAGCTAATGATGAGAGTGACGGGCATGCAGCAGGCTGACCAGCATAGAACAGCATAGGACTGCCCCCGTTACATTGGTGCCGTGACCCTCCTGGATTCTGAGAGTGACATCAGTTGCTCGCCGCGGGAGGCTGCTGTCGTCATCAAGCACCAGACGTCCTCAGGTATTTCTACAGACTGTACACTCATGTTACAGTGGACTGGAGTTGAGCTGTGTGGACACTGGACAGTCATAGCTGTGGTTACCATGGACTGGGCTTGTGAACAGGACATTTGTATATACTGAAGGAAGAAAAACACACGGAAAAAAAAAGGTTAATGTTGATGTGATTGAAGGACTCGTGTGAATAATCTATTGATCTAAACTACTGGATATGTGCATATGTGATTAATCTATTGGTGAATTTGTTGATTGTGTGTGATTGTTTCAATCTCTTAGTGATTTCTAGATTCAATTATTTAAATGAATTGAGCTTTTCACTTTTTTATTTTATTTTTTATTTTATCTGAGTGTTAGAGGTAGGAACATGGCAGAGGGTGGTTCGTACGTAGGTGGGGGTAACATTGCTGATCAGGATCTTTTGGATCGCCAGTGTGCTATGGAGAGGGGGTACCAGTTAGATGTGGGTGGGGGTTTACGGCTAGGTGTAGGTAGGAGTTTCGGGCAGCTCTTAGAGGGCGGGGAACCAGACACCAGAGCACCAGGACCTAGAGACCCGACCACATTTGGCACTCCTCAGTTCACCTCCACACGCTACGTAGAACGGGCCAGGCCAGGTATCAGCGAAGGGGCTGTGCTAGGTAACAGCGAGCAGCCAGTGGGTGAGTTAGCCATGCTCATTACTCGGTTAGCAGAGAAGATAGGAGAGTCAATCACTGCTAAGCTGCAGGAAACACAAGTGCTTGGAAACACACACACAGACAGTGCTAGGTCTGCTGAACAGCGTTTGGAGACAGCTCCTAGTGTTAGAGTAGTAATGCAGACAGACGCTAGGGAGCCTCCTATTTTCAGGGGCGATAGCTCTGATAAGTTTACAGTTCATGAGTGGGAGAGCCTTATGACTTTGTATTTGAGGAAGCGAGCCATTCCAGTTAGTGAGCAGTCACATGAGATTCTAGCTAAGCTTATGGGGAAAGCAGGGGACGTGGTGAGGATAAAGCTGCGCAACACATCTGTCGACCACATAGCGAACCCCCACATTATTTTTGATGTACTGAAGCAACACTTTAGTGACCTCACATACTCGAGCATGCCCCTGGCGGACTTTTACAGTACGCTGCCCAAGCCAGGTGAGGACGCTATGGAGTATTGGATTAGGCTTAATAAAACAGTGGAGGTGGCTGACGAATGCTTGAAGTGGCAGGGCCGTAGTATTGAAGAGCCAAGCCACGAGGTAAGCATGATGTTTATCAAACACTGTCCAGATCAGTCTCTTGCCAATGTTTTTAAGTTCAAGTCCGCAGGGAAATGGTCTGCTAGCGAGATCCAGGAGAGGCTTGATGAGCACATGCTGGAGAGGAAGTCCCGTGTTGCTGCAGGTGGACAACGTGAAGCAGGCGCGGTAGAGCGTAGGTTCCATTCACAGGTTCATGTCCCTGTAGTCGACATGGCTCCCGACTTGAACACGACCGTGCCGGTGGTGCCATCTCCCGTCCCGGCTCATGCGTCATCTCCTATACCATTTTGTGCAAGGTCTCCTACACCGTCTCCCGCACCGTCTCCCGCACCTGTCTCTGGCGGTGATGACTATATGAGGAGTTTGGTGAGCTTGCTAGACCGTTTGGTCACAATGCAGACTCAGGTTCCAGTTAGCGCTGCAGTCCGGACACCGACGCTGACTCAACCGCCAGCTAACGCCGCAGGGCGGGTGCCAGATGCACCACAGAGGTTGTGCAGGGTTTGTAAGTCTCCGGATCACTCCACATTTTCCCACTGCAGCCGGGAGAACCGATGTATAAACTGTTTGTCTCCTGGTCATTGGAAGAGGGACTGTCCTCACCCTCAGCCGCCCAACCAGCTCCGTTCTCAGCCTGGTGGAAGAGCTGGTCGTCAGTCTCGTCCGTTAAACTACTAAACCCACACCTAGAGAGGGATGGTGTGGGTAATGTAGATGTATCCCTCACTGATGTCTCCGACCTGGCTCACTTGTATGAAGACAAGTGTGCCAAAGCACCTCAGGGTTCGCGTATGGTCATTCAGGCGACACAGAGGATTCAGGCTTTCAGTGACTTGTTCTATGCTCCTGTTCTTGTCAACCAGAGTGTGCAGCTTAATGGCATGTTGGATACTGGCTCTATGTCATGCAGTATCAGTGAAAATGCAGTAGAGAAGCTCCGCTCTGGGGGTGTTTTACCTGAGAAGCAGCAGCCTGAAGAGAACATTGTCTTGATTGGCTGCGGTGGTCTGGAGACTAGGCCTGATGGTTTTTATGACCTCAACATGCAGCTTTATGGTGTTTCCTTTGTCATATCCACTCTGGTCATGCCCGGTCAGCATGATGATCTGATAGTCGGCACAAACGTCATTAAACATGTGGCCCATGTACTCAAGAGTGGTACTGAGTACTGGGACATCGCGTCCAGACAGGAACATCCGTCTAGTCCTGACGTTGAACAGTTCTTGTCCATGTTCACGAATGTAGAGCGCTGGAGGGGTGGTGCAGTTCCTGAGAAGATAGGTACTGTTAAGCTCACCCAGGCCGTGACACTCTTACCGAGGCACGAGCACTTAGTCTGGGGCAGACTTCCTGCTAAGGTGCCTATGTCAGCTGGAAGCACTGTTGTTGTGGAGCCGACAGACTCCAAGGCCATGCCACGCAGTGTCCTCGTAGGTCGACTTGTCACACCGCTCTGGGGTGATAGGTGGGTACCCATGACTGTTGTCAATCCATCTGACAAAGCCATCACACTGAAAAGGAACTGCAAGTTGGCTGATGTGTTTCCATGCTTGGCGATTGAGGACTTTAATGTTTTCCAGGGACTGCAATCAGTTGCAGGGAGGCATGAGTCCAACGCCACAGATAGTGCCTGTCCCCCTGTCCAGCCGGCTAGGAGTTTGTCAGAGCTCGGACTCAGTGACATTGACCTCAGCTCCTGTCAGGTTAGTGAGGCATGCAAGTCCCAGCTCACTCAGCTGCTCACCGAGTACCATGACATCTTCTCCAGGGACTCTCTGGACTGTGGCGAGGTCACAGGATACACACATCGCATCCATCTGGTGGATGAGCGCCCCTTTCGCTTGCCCTACAGGAGGGTTCCCCCAGCCCACTATCAGAAGTTGAGACAGGTTCTCACTGATATGGAGGAGAAAGGGATTATCCGGAAGTCCTCGAGCGCATACGCTTCACCCCTGGTTATGGTATGGAAGAAGGATGGCGGGCTTCGGATCTGCACTGATTTCAGATGGCTGAATGCTCGGACCTTGAAAGACGCTCATCCCTTGCCACACCAGTCGGACTGCCGCGCTGGGTGGTAACTGCCTCTTTAGTACGATGGACCTCACCTCTGGCTTCTTCACCATCCCAATGCATGAAGATGACAAAAAGTACACTGCTTTCACGACTCCCCTTGGGTTGCATGAATACAATCGCATGCCACAGGGCCTTTGTAATAGCCCTGCAGCCTTCATGAGAATGATGATTGGGATCTTTGGGGATCTGAACTTCACGAAGCTTTTGTGCTATCTTGATGATCTTCTTGTCTTCGCGCCGTCAGAGGTTGAGGCTCTGTCGAGGCTCCGCACTGTGTTTCAGAGGTTGAGGGAGAACAACTTGAAACTGGCTCCGAAAAAGTGTCATCTGCTGCAGAAGCGGGTGCGATTTTTGGGCCACGTGGTTGATGGCGGAGGTGTGTCTGTCGATCCCTCCAAAGTAGAGGTCATCTCCAACATGACAGTGCAGGATCTCATGGAAGGTGATGGATGCACGCCTTCTGTTCGTAGGATCAAATCTTTCCTTGGTATGGTATTTTACTACCAGCATTTCCTCCCGAACTGCTCCTCCGTGGCTAAGCCCCTGTTCGCCCTTACAGCTGGACAAAAGAGGAGGGGGAGGTCAGCTAAGGATAAGAAGCCCCATGGCAGCTTCCGTAAGCTTACCTCCGCAGACTGGACGGTGGAATGTGGGGAAGCATTTGATCTGTTGAAGACGATGTTACTGGAGTGTGTGGTGCTTGCCCATCCAGACTTTGAGGTGCCTTTCATTTTGTCGGTCGATGCGTCTTTGGACGGACTCGGCGCGGTGCTGTCTCAAGTGCCCCGAGGAGAGTCCAAGGCCAGACCTGTTGGTTTTGCAAGCAAGTCCCTCAGTGCCTCACAGCGGAAGTATCCAGCTCATAGACTGGAGTTCATGGCACTGAAGTGGAGTGTTTGTGAAAAGTTCAGCCACTGGCTGAAGGGTCAAAGCTTCACCGTTTGGACAGATAATAATCCGCTGACTTATCTCCTAACGAAGCTGAAGCTTGACGCGTGTGAGATCCGCTGGGTGTCTAAGTTGGCGTCTTACACTTTCGATCTCAAACACCTGCCAGGGAAGAAAAACGTGGTGGCGGATGCCTTGAGTCGCGACCCTTTTTCCAAGCCCGTCAGTCAGAGGCTACTTAGGGAGCCCTACCCGGCCCTTGTTCAGGAAGCCGACGGGGTTGAGGGGGACTCTGTGCAGGATGTTTTCAGACTCAGTTGCCAGTCCCAAACAGTGAGTAGTGCGCGATCTGGGTTTGCTTGTGATGCAGCTGAGGTCAGGGCTTTTTGTCAAGCCAAATGTGACTGGCCTGATGCATCAGTATTCACAGCACTCAGTTTGGTCCAGCACGTTCAGCATCTGTCGGGTGGTCAGGATACACTGCCAATGTTATCCACCGAGGAGCTCAGGTTGAGTCAGGAGCAGGACCCCTGCGTCTCCAAGGTGTTGCCCTTTGTCGCTGTTCGGAAGCGGCCATCGAGACGTGAGAGGCATGGTGCTGACCAGAAGGTCCTCAGGCTGCTGAAACAGTGGGAGAAGTTGGAAGTCAATGATGGTGTCTTGTACAGGGTGACAAAGGACCCAGTGTCCAAGCAGAGGAGGTCTCAGTATGTTTTACCTCTGAGTCTGAAAGACAAGGCACTGTCTGGCATCCACGATCACGCTGGTCATCAGGGCCAGGACCGTACTCTCTCTCTTGCAAGGCAGCGTTTTTATTGGCCTGACATGGAGAGAGATATCAGAGCATATGTCAGATGCTGTCGGAGATGTGTGTTTGGGAAGACCCCAGAGCCAGCTGCTTGCGCGCCCCTGGAGAGCATTAAAACTTCCGCACCGATGCAGCTTGTGTGTATGGATTTCTGGTCCGCTGAGGACAGTAAGCAGCGGTCAGTCGATGTCTTAGTGGTTACTGACCACTTCACTAAGCTTGCTCACGCGTTCCCCTGCACCAATCAGACAGCGAAGCAGGTCGCCAAGAAACTCTGGGATCATGTATTCTGTGTTTACGGGTTTCCAGAGAGAATACATTCTGACCAGGGCACAAACTTTGAGAGTAACCTGATTGCAGAGCTTCTCAAGTTGGCGGGTGTAGCGAAGTCCCACACGACGGCCTACCATCCTATGGGTAATGGCGGGACAGAGCGTTTTAATCGCACGATGGGGAATATGCTCCGTTCCCTTCCGCTTCAGCAGAAGCAACAGTGGCCTCAGCAGATCCATTCTCTCACGCTCGCGTACAATGCCACTGTTCACGAGACCACGGGTTATGCACCTTTCTTCCTGATGTATGGGCGTGTCCCAAGACTGCCGGTGGATGTTATGTTCAGGCAGGTTTTGCATGATCCTCACGTTGTTGACTATGACTCTTATGCTCAGTCTCTGCTTTCCTGTCTAAGGAGTGCAATGGAGATCGCTCAGAAGCACTCCATGGCTGAGCAGCAGCATCAGGCGCGACAGTACAACAGACACGCCAAGGGCACTGTCCTGTCTGTCGGGGATCGTGTTTTGGTTGCGAACCAGAGTGAGCGAGGGAAGAGAAAGTTGGCTGACAAATGGGAGAACGGAGTGTACATGGTTGTCGGTGTCAACCCCAATATCCACGTCTACAAGATTCAGGATGCAGAGGGGCACACCAGAGTGGTGCACAGGAACCGTTTGTTGGAGGTCAACTTCTTGCCCCTTCCTGAGTTAGATCAGGGTGAGGAGTCCAGTACAACCAGTCAGTTGCTTGACTGCGCAGAGTCCGATGAGGAGGACAGTGCAGATGGCCTGACGGTCTCAGTGGATGCAGTGGGGCTAGCAGTCTCATCACTTGGAGACTCGCCTAGATCTGAGTGGGCAGAAGCGGAAGAGTTCATTCCGTCTAGTCTGGTAGTCAGTCCTGTGGGGGCCACTGCTCAGTCTCCACCCAACACACACGCACCACACAACACACATGCACCACACATAGAGGCATCACACTCACTCGATGTAGGTGTTATATCTCACACTGATTCGCACACAGGGGCACCACCCTCACTCGATACAGATGTTGTAGCTCGCACTGTCTCACGCACACAAGTAGAGAGCGATGGTCGGGTTAGGACACGCACAGGGAGGGTGGTGAGGTCAGTGAACAGGTTAATAGAATCTATGGCTCAGATGCCATTTCTACGGAATGTGAGGGTTTGAACTTTGATGGAGGTTGGAGTCATTCAAACTAGTTTAATGTGAGTTATTAGGTGTCTATCAGACAGGGTTGTTTTGGGCCAAGTGCATGGTGTGGCGTATCAGGCGTCACATTGATCTAAGGGAATTCTGAGACTTGATCAACCTCATTATTTTCTGGACCTCGTAACCGAGGTAGCTCCTAAGTTGACTGGAGGACTAGGTCCTTCTTTTCACTTGTGCCAGTAGTCAGTGATGGACTTTTCCTTTCCTCTTTCTCTTTTTATCCTGCTGTCAGGATGTTGGTGAATTTCAGGAGGGGTGAATGTAACCAGGTTAAAATTAATGTTTTTATTTTATTTTGTTTGAGTATGAAATATCACCAAATCCTGTCTGTGTGCTGTTATTTGTGTTTACTACATTTTAAATAGAGTCCTGTGTGTCCCCCCTCCTTCCTTGATCATGATGATGATGATGATGATGATGATGATGATGAGAGACTGAGGGCCCCCACAACACCTGGGGCCCCACCCAACTAGAACACAACGCAGAGCTAATGATGAGAGTGACGGGCATGCAGCAGGCTGACCAGCATAGAACAGCATAGGACTGCCCCCGTTACACCAACACAAAGACAACAGGGTTTAGACCCTTTGGGCTTGAACCCTAATGATAATAATAATATGTAAAAGCAATATGTGAAATAATAATAATGTGGAATAAAAAAATCATAAACTATTTTTTACCTACTCTGGTGTCTACAAACACACTTTTTCAACGTGATTTCTAGAAATATATGGGAAGTATAACTTCATTTAAATAATTAGGTAAAGTAATACATTCCCTTTTATCTCCCAAACAAGTGCATTTTCAGTGGTATGAAGTGGTATATAAAAAAAATTAGATGTGCTTGGGTTATAGCATAACATTTGAAGCGCTTTATAAAATTGTTGAGAAAAATGCTATTCAAATCATTAGTTATTTTCTTCCCAAAGCTTTTCGAAGCTAAGCTAAGACAAGCACACCCCTGGCTGTAGTGTAGCTTTAGCTGAACTATAGAATGTGTTTTCACACTGAACAGGGATTGTAGATTGTCCTCTATTAATTGCAGTGAGCTCTGAGTTTGTATTTGTGTTTGTATTTGTGTTGTATTTGTGTCTGTTTTTGTTGAGTCTGAATTTGTAATTTGTGATATAGCGCTATACGAATGAAATTGACTTGACTTGACTCTAAGCACATGACAGTAAAATGAAACCTACCTATGTACTACATATGTGGTAAGTATTTGCTTAGCACCTTTTTTAACTCTCATTTCAGACCAAAAGAAAGCAGAGAAAACAAAAGAGGTTGACAAATCACAACTGAGCAAGAGACAGGATGTGTTTAGGCTCGCATTAAGAAATCACATGACAAGATTTCAAAGTGCCAGTGACTGACAATTAGTGCAGCCAATCAAAGTGTTGCTTCTGGAAAACATTAGGGTGGAAAAGTTTAAGATGAAACATCCCCAGATGTCTCGATTTTCTTATCGTCTTCAGGTAAGGCCTTGCGAGGCCTATGTTGAAGAGGAACATGACCTCAAGTCAGGGTCAGCACATGCCTTTTTGGGGCCCTAAGCAGAATATGACAGTAAAAAAAATAAAAAAAAACTATCTGGCTGTTATTTCACTGAGAAGCCACTTTCCTCGTTGGATGAGGCTGCAGATGAGGACATCCATTTGAAAAGCACATTGCCTTTGCCGCCAAAAGCAAGATTTCCCTTCAATATCAGAACTGAAGAAACCAGTTGGATTAGTGACCAAAAATTTTCAGTCTGCAGTGACAGTCCAATTCTTACTTTATTTTGACATTGTAAAACACCTAGAACAAGTACAGACTGAGAACTATTTCTTTATAGCCAATAAAACTGTTATTCGTGTTAAAACAATACACAGCATATTGAAGCCAAGGAATCCCAAGCTGTTTGCAGTATGAAGAAAATGCCATTACACATGTTTATCAAGTTTATATGAGGAGCTGTAAATAGATATTAGATGTGTTGAAATCAATTAAACACTATTATCACAATGTAACAGCTGAACACTGTAATAAACAGAGCAAATATATCCATTTGCAGATCAAATGAAAGGTAAATATACAAAAATGCCAGTCATAGTAATACATTACATTACAATAATTTAGCCGACGCTTTTATCCAAAGCGACTTACAATAAGTGCATTTAACGTAGGAAATCAGCAGAACTACTAGTCATCAGAGGTCACAAGTGCATCTAAACAAGCATCTAAGAGCAAAACCAGTGCTAAAGTAAACAAGAAAGAGATTTTTTTTTTAAATGAGTGAATACAATAAGTGCGTGAAAGCCAGTGTATTATATATACTGCTCAAAAAAATAAAGGGAACACCTAAAAACACAATATAGACCTCGATGAATGAAATATTTCAGCTGAAAATCTTTATTTATTAGACAGAGGAATGTGTTTAGAGCAAAATAACCTAAGAATGATCAATGGAAATCAAAATCATTAGCCCATTAAGGTCTGGATTCAGAATCATACTCAAAATCAAAGTGGAAAATGAGAACATAGGCTGATCCAACTTCTGTGGAAATTCTTCAAGACGATTCAAAATGAGGCTCAGTAGTGTGTGTGGCCTCCACGTGCCTGTATGCACTCCCTACAACGTCTGGGCATGCTCCTGATGAGACGACGGATGGTCTCCTGAGGGATCTCCTCCCAGACCTGGATCAGGGCATCGGTCAACTCCTGGACAGTCTGTGGTGCGACATGGCGTTGGCGGATGGTACGAGACATGATGTCCCAGAGGTGCTCGATTGGATTCAGGTCTGGGGAACATGCAGGCCAGTCCATAGCATCAATGCCCTCGACATACAGGAACTGCTGACACACTCTGGCCACATGAGGATGAGCATTGTCATGCATGAGCAGGAACCCAGGGCCCACTGCACCAGCATATGGTCTGACAATGGGTCTGAGGATCTCATCCCGGTACCTAATGGCAGTCATGGTACCTCTGGCTAGCACGTAGAGGTCTGTGCGGCCCTCCAAGGATATGCCTCCCCAGACCATCACTGACCCACCGCCAAACCGGTCATGCTGGAGGATGTTGCAGGCAGCAGAACGTTCTCCACAGCGTCTCCAGACTCTCTCACGTCTGTCACATGTGTTCAGTGTGAACCTGCTCTCATCTGTGAAGAGCACAGGGCGCCAATGGCGAATCTGCCAACCAAGATGTTCTCTGGCAAAGGTCAATCGGGCTGCACGGTGTTGGGCTGTGAGCACAGGCCCCAATTGTGGACATCGGGCCCTCATACCATCCTCATGCATTCTGTTTCTCACTGTTTGAGCAGAAACCTGCACATTAGTGGCCTGTTGAAGGTCGTTTTGTAGGGCTCCGGCAGTGCTCCTCCTGTTCCTCCTTGCACAAAGGACCAAATAGCGGTCCTGCTGCAGGGTTGTTGTCCTCCTGCGACCCCCTCCACGTCTCCTGGTGTACTGGCCTGTCTCCTGGTACCTCCTCCATGCTCTGGACACTGTGCTGGGAGACACATCAAATCTTCTTGCCACAGCACACATTGATGTGCCATCCTGGATGAGCTGCACTACCTGAGCAACTTCTGTAGGTTGCAGATACCGCCTCATGCCACCTCTAGTGGTGAGGGCACTAGCAAAATGAAAAACTAACCAAAGATCGGCCAGAAAAGATGAGGACAGGCAAATGGTCTGTGGCCACCACCTGCAAATCCATTCCTTTTATAGGGGTTGTCTTGCAAATTGTCTAATTTCCACCTGGTGGAAATTAGACAATTTACCAACAGGTGAAATTGATTCACAAATCAGTGTTGCTTCCTAACTGGACAGGTTGATATCTCAAAAGTGTGATTGACTTGGAGCTACATTGCATTGCTTATGTGTTCCCTTTATTTTTTTGAGCAGTGTATTTGCAATGGCTCCAGTATGCATCAAAGAACAACGTTCTATAAACTACCTTACAAGACAGTTGCCCTTAGACTAACAACTCAATCATCCTCCAAAAAGCATGAAATATTCAATGGCAAAATGTAATTGCAAGTGAAAGTATAAAGTAAGCTTTTAAATTATAGCATTAGTCCAGAAAGTAGTTCAATTGAAAGTCAAGAGTTGATCCCCACTAAAACTCTGCCAAGATAGTGTGTGCCTTTGTCAGGCACTTCAGCCGTTTCTGGAGACTGTTCCTCGTGGTATTTATATCATGGTTCTCATGAAGCAGAGACTCCATGTTCTGCTTGTCTTGCAGTATCTGTAGCATCTCCCTCTGAAGCTGAGAGGCAAACTCCTGCAGCATCACATAACGGATCACCAGAGGGATCTGGTCGGCCAGACGCTGACTGGCAATCTGGGGGTTTGGGAGGGGAAATAATATTCAACTAAAATAGCCACAAGCCATCGAGGTTACCGCATTCATTTTGATCCCAGTTGAATCATTTAAAGCTAAGAGATCTTAGGATGATTGAAAATGGGAATACCTCTATCCACCTCCCCTAAGAAAAAAGACTAGATTTGCTGCAAATGAAAATACATTTAATTCCTGTCAAGTAGGAGAAAATAGGACTTTCAGGACTCCATCAAACTCTGTCACAAACATTTGTAAATGAATGTCCAGTTCTGTGTCATGATATTATTAGAAGAACAAGTACATTTTAGAGGAATAAGAAGTATTTTTCTAGATTTTTTTAAGATACATCTAATTTCATGTTACTCTGATGATGAAGAAACAAGTTAAGAGGTGTTTGTTTGTGCCTTGAAATTCATTGCTACCATTACAGAAATGTGTAGTCTAGGGAACATGCAATGAGGTAATCAATAAATACACAATCAAAATCTGATTTTATTTAACATACAATTTCCTTGTGAAGAAGGTGCAAAAGGACACTTACTTGGTAATAGGATTTCAAATGTATCATCATCTCTTTCAGGGTGGCCCCGTTGTCATTGTAAATATGAGCCAAGTGCCCCAAAATGTCATCATCTTCTCTCTTCCTCTTCTTTAAATTGGTGCTGTATGTGCTGTCCTGTGTGTAAACGACCAGCTCCATCTTGAATTGGGTTCTCAGCATGGATTCGGCTGTAGACTCCTTCTCCTTCCTGATGGCTTCAATATTGGTCTGGATGACAAAACAAAAATTGAAATGATATTAGCTAATGTCTTGATGCATGCTCAATAATCCAGGTAAGGAAATGACAGAAAGTTGAATCAGTTCATCTGGACACAAGGTTTATTGAGAGAAGATTGACCGCATAAGGGTTTATAAGGGTGGGGATACCTGCAGTCAGCTGAGACTGAAGAGGTCACTTAGATGAGTGATGAAACGTTTTTCTCCCCCCCAAAAAAACGTTGCATCCAGATGAACTGATTCAACTTTCTGTGATATTAGCTAATGTTTATATTCAAAATGATGCCGCGATAGTCATCATTGACTGTGATACCTTAGCTGTTTTGATGAGGTTGGGAAATCCAACAAAGCTCGCCTGAGCCAGTTGAGTGAACCCTTTTTTCACAACATCTAGAAAACATGGAAAAACAGTGGGACATTAAATAACACAGGATTAACCTATGTTGAAAGGCCACAGTGCCAGCTTTATATGATACCTGCTATGTCCTTGAGCTTCTTGATAGCAGGCTCTTCAAGCAGTCTGATCTGCTCCTTCACCATGACCTCAAAGGTCTTGTAGTTAATGAAGCCTGGCAGTTCTCTTCCTCTGTACTTTTTTTCATATTCGGCCACCTCTTTTTCAATCTTCTTGTTGACTGTGACATAAACCATATTTATTGATGTAAAACATTTTGTAGCTAATATAGCTAGATCAGGGGTGAGGCAGGGTGTTCAAGTTAGCAAGCAGGAACAGTGCTTTTTTTTTTTTTTTAGATTTGCCCCCCTTTTTCTTCCAGTTGTACTTGCCCAGTTACCCCCACTCTTCAGAGCCATCCTGGTCGCTGCTCCACCTCCTCTGCTGATCCGGGGAGGGCTGCAGACTAGCATATGCCTCCCCCGATACATGTGGAGTTGCTAGCCACTTCTTTTCACCTGTCAGTAAGGAGCTTTGCCAGGGGGACGTACTGCGTAGGAAAATCATGCTATTCCCCCTAGTCCCCCATCCCCCCCAAACAGGTGCCCTGACTGACCAGAGGAGGCGCTAGTGTAGCGATCAGGACACATACCCACATCTAGCTTCCCACCCACAGACACAGCCAATTGTGTCTGTAGGGATGCCCGACCAAGCCGGAGGCAACACATGGATTCGAACTGGCCATCCCAATGTTGGTAGGCAACGGAATAGACCACCATGCCACTCAGACACCCAGGAACAGCGCTTTTAAACATTACTCCGTGGCATATGAAACTCGGATTAACATTTCAAACTCACATTGACGTCTAAAAAAACATCAAGAAAACATGTTAATTTACATAATGGGGTCAGAGTTTTATGGTTCACATGCCACAGTAAAGAGTGGAAAGACAATGTTCAAAGTAATACAACAGCAAGCTCCCAATACAAATACATTACCATGCACTTACAGTTTTCTCCAGAATGGTCTAGATGGGCCTTCCATTTGCTAAACTCTTCTCTGAGCACAGAAAAGACATCGGACCTTCCTCCACTCTTTGTTTCTTCCCCAGTTGTGAGGCTGATAGCATCCTGATTAAATGCTGTCACTTTCTAAAATAGAGCAGTTTCAAATTAAAATGGGGCACAGGTAAGTAAATGTTGTGTTTTTGCTGTTTTAAGTTATTTTAGTTCCTAGAACTCACACAAGGCATCACACGTCGCATTGTTTTTAGCTGTTGTGCACAAATTTCTACCAGCAAGTCAAGCGCAGAGGTGAAGGAAACAGACTCACATCAATTAGGAAATAGATTCTTTCTGATTCGTCAGACGGGGGTCCGCTACCACAACAGCTCAGCTCCTTTTGTATTTCTATAATTTTCCTTTCAACTTGTTCCTCCAAATGAGGCAAGGATTTCTTCATGTAAGAAAGAAAGAAAAGCAGATGAAACGGAGTCAGATACAATAATTTCTGTATGATGATCATATATTTTTCATCATTTTGATCATATTTCATATGAAATGTTGCATCTCTGAGTTGTCTTTTACCAAACCCTTTAAATTTGTTTTGACTGAAACTGCCATTAACTTGTAATTAAAATGTAATATGGGTTACAGTGGGCATTTCATATAATTTTGGTCAGAGCAATTTTTGAACAAATGGAAATAAAACATTTCACCTCAATGTGTTTAACCAGCTCAAGAGTCAGTTTCTCTGCCAGTTTGGGAATGGATGCTTTACCATCATCATGCAGTGCACTGTGTAGCAACAATGAAGGAATAGAGTCAAATACAACAAAACCTTTTACCACCCAGCAAATACCAGATGTGCCATGTCTGCCGCAATCTACAAAGAACTGAGTTGTGTCACTAAAGCAATAGCAAAAATTTTGTTTCAGTGTGCGTCTTTCAAATTAGCCAAGTAAAGATGATCCTCTTACAACAATATTGATGACTAAACACACTTGCTTTTGCTTTGGTACATTTGGTCCCCACTATTTTAGCTGTCACAAGGTATTAAACAGGTTTCAAATGAACCCCCTGCTCAAGATGGCAGAGGTAAATGCAATTCAATTAAGATTGTGGTCACACCTAAAGTGTGAATGTTCCTCAAAGAAGGCCTTCTCTCTTTCATTGGCCTTGCTCAATGAGACCTGATCTATGATCTCCTGCTGACCCCTGCACTTGACCATCATGTAGCCCTTCTTCAAGGGGATGACTTGATTTTGCAAAACTTTGACCACCGTCTCTTCTGTTCCTTTGTCAACCAGGTCAGGTTTGGTCAGGATGCCTGTCAATATTAATTTTTATGAGAGAGAGAGAGAGAGGGGGGGCACTTAAAAAAAATCACTTTCAAGCAAATGCACAATAGGTATGGTTTAGAAATAAACAGCACCCAATGTCCTCTCTCCAGCGACGTCCACTTCCTGTGCCATCTTCAAAGCCTCTGTGGTTGCTATGTCAACGTTGCATGGGACGACCACCAAGCTGATTGTTTCTTGTTTTCTGATGAACTTCTGTATCAGTCTCTTGATCTGAAGTGCAAACACACACACATGTAGTCGAGGACCTGCCTTTTTGGCTACAGTTAAAAGGCTCTGGGCTCAGACATTGGCCTGATTTAAAAAAAAAATTGGGGGGGGGTCTAGTTTTTCTGTATTACTCTTGTGCTGGTCTCTGCATCTATATATTTAAATAGCCATGTGATGGGCCCTTGCAATTACAGTTTACAATCTACTTGGTGATGTGTTTTTACACTGAAGGTTTTTGGTCTTGGAATTCTTTCCATTTTCCTTCTTTAATGTTTACTTGAAACATTGCATTTTATGCTCTTATTCCAAAACCTTACCTGTTTTATGGGCATGCGACAGCGTAAGTTGTTGTACTTTGATATTTCCTATTCTCTACCTCTTGATGACCTAATGCACGCCAACACTAATGCACTTGACATGACATGCAGTCTTGGCTCTGATATAATTACTTTGTTGCGCTCTATTATGCCAGTCAGTAATAGTCGAATTTATCTGATAATTGATGACAGTCTTGTAAGTCACTTTGGATAAAAGCATCCAGCAAATGATTAAATGTAAATGTATCAAGCACTGTACCTGTTCACCAATGTTCTCAGGTTGTCCCTTCACTGCCACCCTGGCGATACCCGGCAGGTCTATGAGTGTGAGGTCAGGGACATCAGGAGAGGATATTTCCAGGCTGATGAGGTCATCACTGATCCCAACTCCAACCCCAGCCATTTCATTCTGGGCTAAAGGTGGACAAAAAAAAAGAAAAAGAAAAAGAAATAAGTAACAATGCATCAGAACAGCATTAAATATCTGTCATTTCATAAATTTGAAACTATAAGATGGAGTTGAATAGCCTTTGGATGCTTCTCAGCCTTGTAACCTTGCTCAATGTAGCCCTCCACTTGTGAAGGATCCTCAATGCATTCTTCATGGTAAAGACACACTGGGGGGATATTTCATATCAAATGTTGAAATGTTTTGATTTATTGAATTTAATTCATTAGTTGTAAATGTCACATCCCTTTGACAACAAAAAAAATCACCCACCTCCAGGGTCAGTCTTTACAGCGTAGCTTATATATCCTTGCCAAGCCTCTCCTTTTCTGTTCCTTTTCATCTTTAACTCAAGAGGACATCTTGTCACAATACCTGTATGAGGGAAAGGCAGATACGAGAGTTAAACTGGTTGCAGGCATAACAACGTAGTAGTTCAACATGCACCCTTCTTATATTTTGATGACAACTGAATATACTTAGTATGAGCAAGGCCTATAAAAGAACATTTCCAAAAGGCGTTGTGGTGACTCTTGGAAAACTAACCTGGCCTCACTCATTCAAGATAAACTGCTTCACCCCGAAACGACACCAAGAGGTCAAGGGTGCAAATTTCTTTAGTGATACAAAGTTTGCCATAAGAGGGTCCAACGGTTTTCTATGCCAAAATGTACTAAAATTGAGAAGAGACGGGGGAATTATTCGGAACAGACCACCTATTTTTCACTCACCACTTCCTCTGGGCAATGACACCCCGGACAGCGCCTCCAGCACTGAGCTCTTGCCGGAGCTTTGGTCCCCAATCACCGCAATAGCGGGCAGCGCCAAGTCCTTCTCAACACCCAGGGAGCGCAGGGAGTCGATGAGGTCAATGCAGGGACGCACTTTCTCCTCATAATGCCGATTCAGTGTGTTTTCCATGTCAATTTTTTATTTATTTTTTTCTGGTGAGAGGATTTTTTTTGTGTATAACAAAATCCGAAAGCATATATTTTTTCAAGGTTAGTCTGGTATATTATAATAGTAATATAATAATAATATAGTAATAACGTACTATACTGTATTTACCTTGATGGGACGTCTTGGTGGAGATGGGTACTGTACTACGATGACGACTGCAATGATGCGAAGCACTGAATGGGTTGCCAAGGTATAACGTGATGTGGGACGGACACACATAATGGCGATTACAAGCAAAACTGCGGAGAATCGAAACTTAAGGTACGCAGAGTTTCGCTTTTGGTTTCGCGGAAGCGCCTCGGGCGTTTCCGATAGCCAGGGTGTGGATGAGACGCGCCGTTCTGTCATACGCCCTGTATTCAGTTCAAGTGCGTTTCGTGACTAGAAGTGTGGTTATCCTAACAGGGCGTTTGTCAAAGCCAGGAAGACGCCCGACAGTGCATCGAAGAGAGGAGAAGGACAGCAGCTGTCTAAGCGTAAACCAGTGGTGATTCCTTATGTGGCAGGAGTGTCGGAAGAGTTGAGACTGGATGTCACTTGGATGAGTGATGAAACGTATCTGTCAATAAATGTATCCAGATGAACTGATTCAGCCTTCTTTGATTATGCTTCTCTCTTCTGCCAGTAACATTTCTTGCGCTTTTGTCACTCTGTCTTTTCGAAGATACTGGCTAAATGTGAAATTGAGTACGGTGAATGACATGAGTACTTGGGTCATCTATGGCTTCTGCCCAAACTGCGCAGGAATCGCGAGACTACCTCATTGGGACGACATCATCAGCGAGACCAAGGTCCCTTAAAGACGGTGCATATTGAGCTCAACTACACGAATGTCTTGTTCTCAACTGCTGACAGTACACACGTCTTTGTTTTACTTGCCCTTTCACCCCAAACCAGCAAGAAAATAGTGCATTTACAGTAGCCATTCTTCATTTTAAACATTATTAGTATTTTGTAAACAACAACAGCAGCAGCAATAACAACAACAGCAACAATAACAGATGTTTCGAATGAAGAAGCCACCTTGAAGCAAGCCATCTCCTCAATTAAGTCATTGTAATTGTAAGGGATTGAAAATAGCCTCAATTAAAAGTTTATCTTAAAAACTACACCCCCCCCTATTTTTTAGATTTAGATCTAATTTAGATACGTGATTGCAACGCAGTAAGGGTGTTTCTCCACCAAGCCAGTAGAGGGCGCTGTATCGCTTCTGTGGATCCCCGGAGTCAAGCTACTCCCAGCTTCCTAACCACCTCAGAATAAACTGGTTCGAGCTGGAATGAACATGGACTCATGCGTTTCTCTTCTATGATCCGCAGGTACACTGCACCAATACATTAAGCACTTGGTTGGTTCATGAAAAAGTTAACTAGATAGGTGATAGCAAGTGCTGGTAGCGTCCAATGTTTTGGGAATTGATTTATGTGTTGATTTGGATGTGACGAACTCTATGCTGGTGGTTAGCCAGTCTAGGTTCGTTGCTAGCAACGAAGTCGTGAAACGTGAAAGGCAATCTCATAATAATGTCAGGAGACATAGCGAGATGCAAGTTTGTAGGAATGTGTTACTAAGTTAAGGGTAGTACTATGTGAAAAGTGTACATTTTGAGAAATTTTTAGCTTCCGCGATTTCTATTGAGATTGTATGTCCCGCGCTCTGGGAGTGAGATGTGCACGTGCACCGTGGCAGCGTGCGCGCGCGCATGGAGCCGTGCAGAGGGAGAGAGAAGAGAGAAAGGGGAGCGGGTGCAGATTATGGCAGGAGAGTTCAGTAGTCATGAAAGTTTCTATAGTAAAGATAGTGTTCTTCAGTATGTTTATTCAATTGTATGTTTATTCAATTGTGCATTGTAAATGGATGTATTATTTGTCACTGATAATATTATAATGGTGACGTTTGGATATTATCGAAATTGCCAAAGAGGGTTATTGTTTATTATTTGAGATGTGATTGTTTGCGTGGTACTGTATAGTGAGTGATACAGTAAAATACATGGAAATGATGTATTAAAACGAACTGAATGTTTTTTGTTAAGCAGAATAAACTGGTTCGAGCTTGAGTGAACATGGACTCATGCGTTTCTCTTCTATGATCCACAGTTTATCTACCCAGCTCACCTCACCGGTCCACAGTACCCACTGTCTGTGGATCCTTGCTACCGCCCAGATTCCCCTAGGTCTAGGCCGGTAACATAATCTGCTGGTCATCTTTTGTAAACACCTGCACGTGGCTTGGCCCCCTAGCCCACTGACCACTTATATGCAACCATAGGAACACCTGTTTTTTCTTCTTCTTTTTTAGGGGGTTAATTTGATGGCATCAGACTTAAGCATAAACATAAAGTTGTTGTGAATTTATAATCGTCATGAGTGTGTCTTCCTATTGTGTTAAAGTCAGTTTATTGTGTAACCTCACACATAATGCACTGCAACCGAACGATCTGATATCGCCCTGTTGGTGTTGTTCCTACAACATCATATTTCACTGTACTAACATCATAATGCATGTGGAATGGGGGGGGGGTGAGGGATGTGGGGTGAGGAAGATATGGAACGGTGTGTTGCGTCGAACAGAAGAAGGAAAATGCCGGAGAGGAGAGAGAAATGAAGATTGGTCAGCTCTAAGTAGTCAAGGAAAAGACAAGGGAAGAGGAGAAGAGGAAGGCCAAAGAGGAGGTTTATGGATGTGGTGAGGGAAGACATGCAGGTGGCTGGTGTGACAGAGGAAGACGCAGAAGACAGGAAGAAATGGAAACGGATGATCCGCTGTGGCGACCCCTAACGGGAGCAGCCGAAAGTAGTAGTAGTAGTAGTAGATTTGCCAAATTCCTTAACAATCCAAGAGTCCTTACCCCAGACATCGATAAACAGCAACGAGACAAAAATCCCCAAGTTAGATACACTTGATGGTGTAATGGCGACAGGCATGGGCGCAAGTCCATGAATACTGGGATGGCATCGAGCGCTTTATCTGTGCCCCCATCCACAGGGTTAGTAGTTGTGTCAGAAAGGGCAACCGGCGAAAAAGTTTGCCAAATCAGTATGTGGATTGACAAGACCATACTGGATCGGTCGAGGCCCGCATTAACAACGGCCGGCATTGGTGCTGTGCCCTCACAGGGTCCTGATGGGAAGTGTAAAATCTGCTGTGGCGGCTCCTGAAAAACGGAAAAAGCTGAAAGAAAAAGTAGAAGATACACTTGATGGTGTAAGGATCACAACACTATTGCCGGCAACACTACACTTATGGCTCCCCACAAGTGCAGAAGAACAAACGTGTGTGTGTGTGTGTGTGTGTGTGTGTGTGTGTGTGTGTGTGTGTGTGTGTGTGTGTGTGTGTGTGTGTGTGTGTGTGTGTGTGTGTGTGTGTGTGTAGCAAAAGATAAAAGCCACTCTGTGTTGAAAACTGACAGACCCTTTACAGACCATAGCCAACCCTCCCTCCCTGTTGTTATAATAAGCTGGACATCAGGTCAAAGGTGAGGGGTAGAGGACTTGATTTTTACTGCGGGCAAAATAAACCAGAAAACTGAGAAACGCTAGACAACTCCATTGCACTGCATAACATTACAGAGTGAATGTATTTGTTGCCTTTATAAAGCCAGAAGAAGACAGAGACAACGCCCATTTGTTTGGGTTATATTTAAGCATCACCTTTATTAGTGTGAATCAAAACGCTTGCAAAATATATATCCCCACCCTTTTGTAAAGAACCACTTGCAAGAGCCAGTAAATGGACTCAAACACATCACCATTTTACACGGACAGAAAGATATTATACATACACAAACAATCAATCCTTTTTTATTTAGTCTTTTATTTTATTACCTGGATGCAAGCCACATGCTTGGGAGGTTAAAAAAAACGGGGTTGCACAATTCATACCTATTGCACATTTCAGTGCAAACAAACAGCAACTAATAATTTCACTGATAATTCATATTGATGAATTGCACAGATTTTGAAAAGCTGAACCAACCTGAATCAGTAAATGAAAGGCATTTTTGATTCTCAGAAATGTTGTGTACTGAGTTGATGGCACAAAAGCTCTGTATTTTCAATATGTACACCCATTTTTGCAAGGCTCTTGTGTTTTTAATAATTCTTTTGAAGTCATGCTTTAGGGAGTGCAAGATTCATGTTAGCTATTATCTCACAGTAGTTTGAACATATCGTAGAAGAGCATGGCTTACAATAATATGAAACTGAAGCAGCCATCTAAACACAGAAGATAAAATAGTTTTTCTGTCTTTATATTACTGAGAAAAAAGTGACTGTCTGTGCATGTGCAATTTAAAAATGAAAAACAATTAAAATGGAGAAACACCCTGCAATATTTACACACTGCATTTTATTAAGTACAGAATTTCCATAGTGTATTTTGTAATATATTGATATTGCTTCAAGATTTTCTACTTGACAATATCATAAGCAATGGGTTACAGGGGCAAGCCATAAAAACGGACAAAAATGGACTCGAACCAAAATAAGATTTATTTGTGCTGTCAAAATTGACAGAAAATATCTGTTCTGTGTGGTGTATTGATAAATGTTCTATCATTCACTGTTGATACGGAACTACTTATTGTTTACATGTTGTGGACCGGATGTAACCCCGCCCAGAAAGGATATAAATATTAGGTGCAAAAGCGCCAAAACCCACAACTGCGCTCTGCAATGCCTTGACAGTAAGGTGGACATGTACAGCCGAGAGATATGAATAAAAGCTTATTTTACATAAAGTCATCTCCGGGTACTTTGTCCATAAGAACACAACGCTGGCGACGAAGGGGATTCGTTTTTCCACGAAAGGTGTGAGAGAAGAGAGAGCTAACCGGAGCAACTAGCAACGTCAGTCACGAAATGGCTGTGTTTAGCAGTGAGTCGGGTTTGTGCTTCAACGAGGCTAACGAAAGCTTCAGCACGTACGAGCATCGTTTTGCACAGTTTATCGAAGCCAACGGGATTGAGGAGGGGAAGCAACGGGCTGTGTTCCTATCCGTGGTGGGTGCAAAGATTTTCACTTTACTGACTGACTTGGTAGCGCCAAAGAAGCCATCGGAAACGCCATTAGCTGACATTTTTAAAGCATTGAGGGACTTTTACGTGCCAAAGAAGAATGTCCTGAGCGAACGTTATAGCTTCCGTGCCCGCAAGCAACAAAGTGGTGAGTCTCTAGCCGAGTATGTTGCCGCGCTAAAAGGGTTAGCAGCCTCTTGCGCATTTGGCGCGACGCTAGAAGGACAACTGAGAGATCAGTTAGTATATGGTATCAGTAGTAAAGAGCTGAGAACTAAGCTGTTGAGTGCTGCTTATGGACAAGAGCTAAACTGGGCTAAAGTGATGGACACGGTGAACAATTTTGAGTGCACATCCACGAGTCTTGGAGCGTTCCAGCAAGCTCCGCTGAGAACAGACATTGTGAGAGCCCGCAGCTACAAAGGGAGCGCCAGTGCGCGCGGAAACGCGGCACACGACATGAAAAAGGGCACCAGGGACACGGCGTGCTACCGGTGCCTCGGAGAGGGACATCAGGCAGCGACATGCAGGTACAAAGAGTTCCAGTGCAGAGCCTGCAACCGGAAGGGCCATCTGGAGAGGGCGTGCAGGTCCACTGCATCATCGGAGTCGGAGACGGCCAACCACGGCGGCAGCTCCAGACGGCCACTCCTGCAGAGAGGCAGACTCGTTACATCACCAGGGAGGAGTCTCCCCACGAGCAGCAAATTGCATCGGAGGAAGAGACTGATTATGAGGACTACAGGGCCTCCAACAAAACCCACAAGCTGACCATCATCGAGGTAACAGGGACTGAAAAAGACTTGGGGTTGTTTTCCGTTACCGGTAGGCCTAAAAATGATGATGAATATGTCAGACCATTTATGGTCATGGTGAGATGTAATGGTGTAAAGATCAAAATGGAGGTAGATACAGGCGCAGTCATGAGTATCATAAATGAGAAACTGTACAGACAGAGGTTTAGCAAGTGTAAACTAATGCCATGTGATGTAAGTTTAAAAACTTATTCTTCAGAGCCGATTCCATTGTTGGGTAAATTCCAAGTGAAAATACAGTGTGGGGAGCAAACAGAACAGCTATCTTTGTTAGTGTGTAAGGGACATGGGCCAACACTGATGGGTAGAAACTGGATCCAGTTCTTAAAGTTAGACTGGTCTAGAGTGAACCATGTACCGGTGGTAGTAGATCCACTGACTGAGATGTATCAGAAATACTTCCAGGTGTTTGAGAGAGACAGGGGGGTCATTTCAGGAGTAAAAGCAAGGTTACAGGTGGTTAGCGACGCCACGCCCAAGTTTTGCAAAGCAAGATCAGTGCCTTATGCACTGACTACAGCAGTAGAACAGCAGCTAGACAGACTGCAAGAAAAAGGAGTATGGACCCCGGTAGAATATAGTTAGGGCCCTACCAAATTCACGGTACATTTCGCTCAATTTCACGGACCTAGTTTCTCGAAAATCACAGATTTCACGGAATCTATAAGAAAAATGCGACATTTCACGGCAATTATTAAATTACACTTTTTATTCACACAGGGCCTGAATAGCCCAGCCTACTGTACACAGCATAACCGTACTGGTGGTTTAATGTAAGCATTGAGCATCCTGCGATGGTGCTTGGCTTCATGCTCTGTCTCTGCGATGAAAATACTTGTCCATGTTTTGACACGGCCCTCTCCGCGTCCAAAGAGTTCGTCGGGATTGACAGACAGCGCCACGCTACTTTAGCAAGGTGTGGTAGCCTAGATTCGGAGGATTTCCAAAAAGCTAGCGCTAGTAAAGTTGTGTCCACCTCTTGTGCGATGTGTTTGTAGTTCGGCAATTCCAGCCTACAGTTTTTGTCAAATCCAGGAATGTCCGTGCGGAGTGAGTTTAAATCCACCGTCAAAATAAGTGTTTGTGCAGGGTCAAAAATGCGCACTGCTTTCAGGAATTCGGCCGCTGGTTGTTTAAATCTACTTTGCGTAATGTTCTCGTTTGACTCGTCTCCGAACCACCTTGTGGTTCTTTTTCGGCAGCCCTCTTTTTGTGGAGATGAGTTTCACTTTCCAAGTGACGCTGAATCGTTGCTCGTCGACTGTGATCTAAGGAGATATTACAACTCGTACAAAATAATTTCCCGCCATCAGCGTGTAAAATATGTTTTCCAAACTCAATTACTCTGTCGTCTGCAGTCGTGTTTTTTGAGGCTTTAGATTTCGACATCTTCAGCACGTTAGGGCCTAAGCTAACATGCTGGCGACAGCTAACTCAAACTATGCTAGTAACAACTATGATCATTGCGACCACCCCGGATGCTCATTTAACCAATCAATGTCTTAGACACGTGAATGCTTTTATTCGCGCATCCAAAATGTCAATCATGTCAGCACAGTATTTTCTCAAACTGGTTGCGCACTTAAATTCTGCATTTCACTGCATTTCACGGCAAATGGTCAATTACACGGGAAGAGGCTGATTTCACGGTCCGTGACGCGATTTTCACGGCCGTGAATTTGGTAGGGCCCTAAATATAGTGAATGGGTTACTCCCATAGTATGTATCCCCAAAATAAATGGAGAAGTCAGAATATGTGGGGATTATAAAGTGACAATAAACCCATGGCTAGAGGTAGACAAATATCCTCTGCCAAAGACACAAGACCTGTTTGCTAAACTAGCAGGTGGCAGGTATTTCACCAAGTTAGACCTCACACAAGCATATCAGCAAGTAGAGCTGGATGATGAATCCAAGCAGTACCTAACTATAAACACGCCTAAGGGGCTGTATCGTCTAAACAGGTTGCCATATGGAGTAGCAAGCTCCCCAGCAATATTCCAACACATCATGGATCAGGTATTACAGGGGCTACCAAGGGTGGTGTGCTATTTAGATGATATACTCATCACAGGGACAACAAAAGCCGAACACTGGGAAAATGTAGAACGAGTGCTGGAGCGGTTACAAGACAGAGGTGTAAGGGTGAACAAAGACAAGTGTGCCTTCTGCCAGCCAAGTGTTACATATTTAGGGCACAAAATAGACAAGGAAGGGTTACACTCCATAGAAGAGAAGGTAATAGCCATAGCAAATGCTCCCACCCCAAAGAATGTCACAGAACTGAGAGCATTCTTAGCCTGACTGACATATTATGGGAAGTTTATGGACAACTTATCCAATATCATAAAGCCTATGACTGAGTTGTTACAGAAAGACAAGCCATGGGTATGGTCTACTAAGTGCCAGGAAGCCTTTGAGAAGGCCAAGAGCCAGTTAACATCAGACACAGTGCTGACTCACTTTGACCCCCAGCTACCACTATTACTAGCGTGTGATGCAAGTGCCTATGGGTTAGGACCAGTGATAGCACATAGAATGGCAGATGGTAGTGAACGTCCAATCGCATATGCCTCACGCACGCTTAGCAAGACTGAGATCAACTACTCTCAAATTGAGAAAGAAGCACTAGGCATCATTTTTGGGATACAAAAATTTAGGGACTACTTATATGGAAGGAAATTCATATTAGTGATGGATCATAAGCCTTTAGTGAAGATTCTAGGGCCAACAACAGGGGTGCCAGCGTTAGCCGCTGCCCGCCTGCAGAGATGGGCATTACTCCTCTCTGCCTGTCAGTATGACATAGTCTACAAACCCTCCTTACAGCATGCAAATGCAGATGGTCTGTCCAGGCTCCCAGTACAGGGAGAAGCACCAACGAGTAACCCAGAGCACAGAGTGTCTTGGTTAGAAGCAATGCCAGTCTCAGCCAAAGATATTAAAATCCAAACAGATAAAGACAGGGTGCTCACAAAAGTTAGGCATTTTATACAGACAGGATGGCCTAAACATATAGCAGATGAAGAATTCAAGCCATACTGGAACAGACGTGACGAGCTCACAGTGGAAGCCGACTGTGTGTTATGGGGTTTACGGGTAATCATACCCATGACATGGAGACCTACACTCTTGAAAGAGTTACATGCAGATCATTTGGGCATTGTGAAGACAAAAGCAGTAGCCAGAAGCCATTTTTGGTGGCCACGCTTAGATCAGGAAATAGAAAATATGGTAAACAATTGTATTTTATGCCAAGCAAACAGACACCTGCCCACCAAAGTGCCCGTACACCCATGGAAATGGCCAGAGCAGCCATGGGAACGAATCCACATCGATTTTGCAGAAAAAGGGAAACAGCAGTTTCTTTTGGTCAGTGATGCATACTCGCGCTGGCCAGAGGTCAAGCTGATGACCAGGACTACAGCTACAGCCCTAGTAGATGCAATGAGGGGCCTCTTTGCATCGTGGGGGCTCCCCCAAGTGGTCGTTTCAGATAATGGCTAGTGTCAAGGGAGTTTGAAACCTTCTTAGAACAAAATGGTGTCAAACACATCAAGTCCGCTCCTTACAATCCAGCTTCCAATGGACAGGCAGAAAGGTTGGTCCAGACTTTTAAACAGTCTTTAGAGAAGCAGAAGGAATATTGGTATCCAGTGCAACAGTGCATTGATAGTTTTTTGTTTAGTTATAGGAACACTCCATCAACAACCACAAGGAAAACCCCAGCGGAGCTCTTTCTGAAAAGACAGGTTCAAACCAGGTTGTCGCTGATAAAGCCAAAATTCTCAGCACAGATGCAAGAGAAACACACAAAGGTTACAGGCAGTCCTAGAACCCTCCAGCCCAATCAGAAGGTGAAGGTTAGGAATTTTTGGGGAGGGGATGGGAAGAAATGGAAACCAGGGGTGATAGAGCGAGCTCTAGGGCCAGTGACTTACTTAGTCAAGGTAGAGGGGCAAACCCTCAAGAAACACATTGTCCAGTTGATCACAGATAAGACCACAGACAACACAGGAGACCCAGAATTTGACATTGCAGAACATGTGTTTGTCAGGGCTCCAGAAACAGAGGTGGTACCCAGTGGTGAACTGGAAAGAGATGAAGCATCTGCCGCTACTGAAGCACCACGCACCAGACCACAGCGAAACAGGCGAGCACCTGATAGGTTAACTTTATAATCTGCTTAGGAGAAACATTGATTGTAAGCAACTGTTCATTGAGTGTTGACTGTAATAGGAAAAAGAATGTCACTGCTGTGGGTGGAAAACGGGTTTTTTTTTTGTTCAGATGAAAATATGAGAGGTTTAAAGTTTCTGGGGAGGAATGTGGTGTATTGATAAATGTTCTATCATTCACTGTTGATACGGAACTACTTATTGTTTACATGTTGTTGACCGGATGTAACCCCGCCCAGAAAGGATATAAATATTAGGTGCAAAAGCGCCAAAACCCACAACTGCGCTCTCCAATGCCTTTTACAGTCAGGTGGACATGTACAGCCGAGAGATATAAATAAAAGCTTATTTTACATAAAGCCATCTCCGGGTACTTTGTCTATAAGAACGCAACATTCTGAATCTGCTTTGTGTTGAAACAATTTCCCTGTATAAAAATATACATTGGGTTTCTTTGAAAAAAATGCCTCAGTTCAAAATATTCTCAGTAAACTAAATGAAAAATATGGGTAAATTCTGTAAACTGTCAAAAAATGCTGTCTTTTTTCAAAACTTTTCAGAAACATAGAGCGCATACTGGCACACAACATCACACACACTTAGTCAACACAAGTTCAGAAACTTTAAGAATTATACAAAATGTTAACCCACAATGGAGAGTGCAAACCACTGAAAAAGACATCCAGCCAAAAAAAAAAAAAAGGTAGTTCACCAAAGCACAGAGAAATTGAAACTGCTAACATATTTTGATAAGCAATACAACATTCAGCCAAAACAACACCTTTGAAAACATAAAGTTAAAAACTGTCTATTAATTTTCACGACACCTGACATTACTTTGTAGCTATACAAACAGTGTACCTATCAATTAACAATTTGCATCAACTGACAAATTACCCTCTTTGTCACCAACATAGATCCATCTGTTTTTGCACAAATAGAATATTTACAAACTTATGGAGCAAAGGGGTTGAAATAATTCACCTCCCAGTCTCCTTTCATCTCTCTCTTGCCCTGATTTAGAATAAAGAGGTACCGTTTACTGAACTTGGATGACACAGCTACATTTGATTGGAATAGGACATGGACCCGCCCACCTGGCCATACTCAGATGGTTGGCTGAGGTCTCCATGGGCGCTGAAGCCTCCTGGTTGGTCAAAACTTCCTTGATTGTAGGGCTGCTGGTTGAAAGTGCCAGCCTGTTTCTCAGGTGCTCCGCCTGGGTACTTGGCAGCACCCTTGTGCCAACCAGTCTCCTTGAAGACAAACCAGATGTTCCCAGCCCACAGCACAAAGTTTAGAAACCCAAAGACCTGGACAGAAAGATAAGGGGGCGAAAAAGAGCAGCAGAACAATAAATAAATAGGTGGGGGAGGTTCCAAAAATCACTGAGAAATCTTTTTTGTTTTTAATCAAAGCGTCCTCGAAATTCATTCTGTGCAACCTACCACAGAGGTGTTAAGTCCGGACCAGCGTGGTCCAAGTAAAGAGCCACACTTGTTCGTCTGGACTTTGCAGGCAGAGATGAGAAGCTGGACCTCATCTGGATCGGTGGCTACCTTGACGTCGGACAGAGCTTTGGCCCAAGCAGAGGAGCTGACCAGCCACATGAAGGAGAACACTACTGTCACAATAAAGTCCTGATGGTAAGGCAGAGAGGAGACGTCGATGAAATAAATACTATTCATGTTCAGAATTGAGAATAGGACAGATTCAGTCAGTGCTCGTAAGACAGATTTTCTTACTAGCCCTGACTGAAAATGTCCTACAGAACAATGTTTAAAGGTAAAGGTAGCATGTGAAAGATGTTTGCCTAAATTTGTCTCAGATACGATGGAGGGATGATTTTTTCAAGTCACTTATTTGTATAGCCCGACAGGTTTTGATACGCATAGTGGCTATCAGCGATTTTATTCAGAACACTTTATGAGATTTAGTTGGACTCTTTCTACATCCCTACAACTATCGAGTAGGTAGATGCACTGAGAAGAAGAAAAAAAATCCAGTCTCTGTGGCTACCCTAGTAGGTGCTGTAAATGGAGAAAGAAAACGTCCACTGTACCCACTCCTTATCAGCCAATCAGGAGAATTCTTCATCAGTCGGTGTCCCCATTCGTCCCTACTTGCTGTTAATCAATTTAGGTTCAGGAGGCTCATTGACAGAAGTGAGGGGGCGGATTTTTTTGCAGTATGTTTTCAAAACGTAGCTAGCTAGCTAGCTCTTGCTAACATCTGTAGCCTTAACAAAAAAAAAGTTTATTCAAGTGTGCTATTAGTATACTTATTTTAAGCTAAAAACCAGTGAGTGTGCATTCAGTTTACTTTTTAAGTACTTATCAGAGAAGTATTGAAATAGTACACTTACAAGTATACTACTAGTACATTGATATTAGTATACTTGGGAAATATACTTGAACTTTACTTAAGTTTACTTAATAAAATTAAGTACACTTTTTTTTTGTAAGGGAAGAGATACAGAAGTAATGTAATGTAATGTAACCTAACTTCTGGCCAGGATTGCCTATCCACACTTCAAGAATCTAACCCTGCTCAAGTAAAAAAAGGAAAAGTATTTCCCGATACCGTGTAAGTCTTCAAAAGGTCTTTTGTAAGGTAGGAGGCAACTGTACTCACAATGAGGGGTCCCCGGTTGTTCTCACGGTATTTGTTCTGAAAGAAGATGTAGACAACAGTGGCCATGAGGGAGTAGAGGAAGGCAAAGACGGCAATGGTAACAAAAAATTCTGCAGAAGAAGAGTAGTCCCCAATGAGGAAAAGGTGCTCCCTCCTCATCCCCTCACACAGGGGTGCCTCAAAAGAAACCTGGTGCAACCTGACAAAGAGGGAGGTTCAGGTGTTAAAATCCAAAAGGCCTATATATTAATGTGCATGCTTTTCTGTTTTATAACTCATGTCAGGGTGTATGGCTCCACAGATTCAGTGTACCTCTACAGGTCTTCACCCCCCTGAATTTTACATATTAGCTACCATAACACATAATGCCCAAGGTACATTTGGATAGGACATTTTAAAGTCTGACCATGTTGTAAAGATGAGAGTAGCCACAATGCTGTCACTACCATCCACTAAGTTAATTTTGAACATGAATCTTGCCAACTTAGCAGAACTCCCATGTAGGATTCATAGTAAAAATGGTAAATCTAATAAATTCTCTTGTAGTTTGTGGGTAAAGGCTATCCGATAAAGCCGGAAAACATCGAAACATCAAAGGATTAAAGGAGGAAATTGATTTTTCAGAGTGTTGTTGCTGCTGTGACATATAGCAGCGCACAAAAGTGAGTTCACCCTTCACAATTTGGCGACTTTCAAAGTAGCTGCATTAGAAGCAAAAGCCTTGAGTTTATTATAGAGACATTCAGTGAGTTGTGTGCAAGTGCAAATCTATTGCTGCATGAAAATGAAAATAAGGTCTCATCCTTCAAAGATTTCTCAAAAGGGTAACAACAAAGCGAGTACACCCCTGCCACCCTTCACATCCTTTGCGCATGACTTGATCATAGAAATGTTAAAACATATGCTGAAATTATTGCTGTTTGAAGAAACATTTGCCTTAGGGATTCGGTTTCGATAACAGTCTCATGAAGGCAGAAGCCTGGACAAAAGTGCATCAAATACAGGCAGAGGAACACACAATTTTTGACTGCCTAGCTCGTAGTTCATCTCTCGTTGCCCCATCCACCTCAGGTATGTTATGTATGCTAATAGCCTCGAGCCCACACAGAGTTAAGTAAATTGTAGAAACATGGGTTGATGATCAAAAGTAATGCCCTGTCCAGACATGAGAAAATAAAGCAATATTGATTCTGTTCTTCATTTTTTTCATTTTTTTTCTTCTCTTAAGAAAATAACAAACAGAACCAATAACAGTAATGTTAAAGTACTGGATCGATAAGCAGTATTGGTAGTAGTAGTACTGTTCAAGTTTTAACAATACCGATCCCTATAGATGATAGATAAATAGATACTGTTTATAGATGGATAGATGAGTGGATGGATACAATACTGTCAATAGAGGGACAGATGTAAATGTACTGTCATGAGACTGATTGATTAATGGATAAATTGTCCCTAGGTGTGGATGTGTGTGGATGTGTGTGAATGTGTCGGCCCTTTGATGGACTGGCGGCCTGTCCAGGGTGTCTCCCCGCCTGCCACCCAATGACTGCTGGGATAGGCTCCAGCATCCCCGCGACCCTGACAGCAGGATCAGCGGTTTGGATAATGGGATGGATGGATTTGCCTTAGAAATACTGTTGAAGTAATTGGCATGGCACCTCATGGGAAAGAATGCTAAAAATAAAATTGTCTCCATTCACAAAGATGGCAAATGAGACAAAAAGATCATCCTAAAAAATAAGCTTCAAGACAGTGGCCAAGGTATTACATAAATTCTCTAAGAGCACACAACAGAGAATCAGATTCATATATATCCATCCATCCATTAGCTGAACCGCTTATCCTGTGCTCAGGGTCGCAGGGACGCTGGAGCCCATTCCAGCAGTCACTGGGCGGCAGACGGGGAGACACCCTGGACAGGCCGCCAGGCCATCACAGAGCCGACACACACACACACACACACACACACAAACATTCATACCTAGGGACAATTTAGTATGGCCAATTCACCTGACTTACATGTCTTTGGACTGTGGGAGGAAACCAGAGCTCCCAGAGGAAACCCACGCAGACACGGGGAGAACATGCAAACTCCACACAGAGGATGTCCCGGGATGACCCACCAAGCCGGGGCTCGAACCTAGGACCTTCTTGCTGTGAGGCAACTGCGCCACTGTGCCACCGTGCTGCCCCATATAGTATATATACATATATATATCAACACAGATACAGGCAAAAAGATTTTAATACATTGCAGTACAGGCCTGTTTCGTGCGTCTTGCACTCATCAGCTGCTAATGTGTTTTAGCAGCTGATGAGTGCAAGACGCGAAGAAGATGGCCAGAGGGGTCGCTGGAGAACAACAAGTCCCCAAACACTACACCGATCTACACCTACTATCCCTCGGGTAAGGGTGGCCTAATGAATGCCTTACCCCGTGGACGCGACCGGTTACGGCAAGTCTGGGATACGAACCTCCCAGCCACACTACGAGCGGATTGCAAGAACGGCAGTTTATTCCGCTCGGCCACCAGAGCGGCCTCGTGCAACTCTTGATAAATCTATGCTCAGAAGAACCGGGCTGTTATAAGAATCAATGGTGCTCACACAAAATATTGACATTTGCACATATTCTAGTTAGGTTATACTCACTTTTGTTGTGGCCCTTTTGAGAAATCTTCAAGGTATGCTGCAGTGTATTCATGCAACAGTAGTTTTGGACTCACTGAATGCCTCCTCTATAATGAACTCAGAGCTTTTGTTTCTGATGCAGCTGCTTTGGGAGTTGCACTAAAAAGTTGAAGAGTATGTTCCTTTTTTGAGCTACTGTATATGTAGGTTAAGGAAATGTATTGTTGCTCTGTTACAATAATCAATGTTTTTGTATTCAATTTTACACTTCAGAGGGCTGAGGTATTCAAATAAAACTGTGAAGTAGAGATCACATGCACACACATACACACACACATATATGCACGCACACGTGCACCACATCCATGCACAGACGCACACACATGCAAATTATCATCTTCATTTCTTGTTTTCATTCATATACTTCTCAAACAATATAACTGGATTTTATTGGGCACTAATTACCTATGCAAATCCTCTCAGATTCATTAAAATTTGTATTCGGCTGAATGTGTTTAAAAGAAGAATCAGCATTTCCTCCAACTAGTGATTTGTGTTCATGAGACTAGTGGTGTTTTTGCACCCTTCAACTATCTGTCCACATACTTCACCAGTGTGTATAAACACCATGAGTGGTTGATATGCACTCAGAAAGAATTCAGTCCTCAGACTACTGCTATTACGTGTTGGAGTTAGAGCATGCACAACACAAACAAGAGAGGCAATGTTCTTATTTTAGATATCTGGAAGTACAGAAATGGAGAAAAACAGATTTAAAGGAAGACAAATTTCAAACTGAGCAAAGATGCAATAACCGGGATTACCCTGGTAGCTCACCTGGTATAGTGCGTATCATTTTTCAAGGCTGAGTCCTTACCGCAGTGGCCTGGGTTTGAATCCAGCTTCGTCCCTTTGCTGCGCACCATCCCCTCTCTCTCCCTTGCCTTTCCTGTCGCTCTACTGTCGCTGTCAAATAAAGGGGGAAATGCCAAAAAAAGAAAGATGCGATGACTGACTTACCTAAATGGATAGGCGAAGTCAATCCCAATGCTGAGGTTGCTGCTGGCCTTCTCCATACAGTCAACACTAACCCGCAGCTGCCCAGTGTAGCCCCCACATGTTGCAAATGCAAAGATGGCAAAGAGCTGCGTAGATGCAAAAGATGGCTTTTTTTAGTATATATGTGCCTGGAATGAAATGTGTCCAGCTAGGACAAATAATTTTGATTCAGTTAAAGTGTTGGTGACACCAATTGGTATGCTCACATATATATTAATAATAATGATAATAATAAAAAAAGAATAATAATAATCATTACATTTCTATAGTGCTTTTCTAGACACCCAAAGTGCTTCACATCGAAGGGGGTAACTCACTTCAACCACCACCAATGTGCATTTTAGGCCTTGAAAATTCAAATGAAGAATACACACAGAGACATGGAAGCATCTGAAATATTAAATCCCAGAATTCCCTGCATGTAAGCATATGGATAATCCCAGTACTTTTACCCCAGTCAGGGTTTTGGGGTGCTGTTACTTATACCAAGGTCTACCAGACTGCCTGGGAACGCAGACTACCACCACTGTCCCCAGTCGGTCCCTCTGTATCTGTTTTCATTTTCAACACTGAGAAGCCTTAGATACTGATTTCACTGAGAGGGCCCGTGTGAGACAGGGGCGTCAGCTCTAATGAAATGCATTAGCAGAGCCTTCTGAAAAGAATTGGCTATTGCGCTAAGGTAAAGGCCATTGCTAGCTCGGCTGCAGGGCAGATATTGAGCAGGCTTTTCGGCAATGTGTAACAGGAGGTAAATGAGGAGATAGGATCCTAGAACATGTGGAAATTAGATTTTTTTTCCTTCTCTGAACCTGATTTTCAACCATACCATGAGGCAGGTGTCAGTGTTCTATTATGGAGAAAATAGAAGTATGGGTAATATTATTCTCAGTGCTATCTACACCATCCCATCTAGCATGGCATATAAACACAAAATGGAAAGAAATGTCAACTTAGCACGTTTTCCATCACATTATCATGTATACTGCACAGTAAATATCCACAGGCATAAGAAAGATTCATTTAACAGGTTAATATTGAAATCTGCCTGCTCTACATGGACAAATTCTCTGCAACTTTAATGTATTCTAATCAATCTTATTCAGACTTAAACGGCCCACTGTAGGAAATTTAAAAGTGGTGCTGAACTGTTGCATCATTTAGCATGGGCTTGGGACTTTGATCAGTGTCCTGACAATTCCCCCTTTTTCTCCCCAGTTGTATCCACCGGTCACTGCTCCACCCCCACTGCTGATCCGGGGAGGGCTTCAGACTACCACATGCCTCGTCCGATACATGTGGAGTCTCCAGCCGCTTCTTTTCTCCTGACAGTGAGAAGTTTCACCAGGGGGGCGTGGCACGTGGGAGGATCACGCCATTCCCCTCAATTTCCCCTCCCCCTTGAACAGGCGCCCCGACTGATCAGAGGAGGCGCTACTGCAGCGACCAGGACACATACCCAAATCCGACTTCCCACCCGCAGACACGGCCAATTGTGTCTGTAGGATCGCCCGACCAAGCCGGAGGTAACACAGGGATTCGAACTGGGGATCCCCATGTTGGTAGGCAACAGAACAGACCGCTATGTGACCCGGACAATTATTTTTGATAACTGAAAAACAAATCAATTGCTGGAATAATTGCATCCATCCATTATCTCCAATGTAATCTGTTTCTGGATTGCAGGGATCAGAGCCTATCCCAGCTGGTAGCATTGCAGAAGGCAAGGTAGATGCTGTGCCAGTCCATCACACACAAACGCTCACACCTAAGAGTAATTAGGGGGCTCCAGTTCATCTAACATGCATCTTTGGACTGAGGGAGGAACCAGTGTACCTGGACACAAACAAACACAAGGAGAACATGCAAACACCACACAGATAGGCTGGATTTGAACTCGGGACCCTCTTGGTGTGAGGGGACAGTGCAAACCACCATGCCTCTCTGCTTGAAGACATCCACTTAAAAATGCAAGGATTTGAAGTGATTTCAGTGTGCCATAGATACAAAGCTTGTATAAAAGGCATGGGAGATTCCATGAATCCAGCTCTTTAGTGCATTTTAATGCTTTTCAGAACTCATTGGAAAAAAACAAGAAGAATCAGGCTCTACATGAAGATGTTTGATGAATCTAGGAACTTGTATTTTACTTTATGTGCATCAGCGGAAAACCAGAACACTAACTGGCTGACCCTTTCATAGTCATATTGACGTTGTCAGCTCCTCAGCCGTGAAACCAAATAACAATCCAATGGCATTCTGGCCCCATTGTCATTGGGTCAAGTCAGCAATTGGGCTGCAAGAGTAGGATACTCTTTTAACCAAGACACAATAGATACTGGCTTAAACAGATGTCAGTCACCACCCCGACAGCAACGAAAGTCGTAACTAGATAATCTAATGACTTAGCGAAAGACATTTTCTCTTGCAAACAAAGCCCTTCTGTGTTGCCTACTCCAGCACCTTATGATGACCACACCACCATACTGACTCTCAGCAAAATCGCAGGACATCGTGTGGTCCATTTTAAATTGGCCTCAAAATACAACCTATGTCTCTTTCTCATGCAAGATTGGGAACACAGACAAACAGGAGAAACAGAGCACAGACAATTGTCATTTGTTCTTGCACACAAACCTTACAGACAGGGGAGGAAAGTGTGAAGAAATGAGAGCGAGAGACAGAGAGAGAGAGAGAGAGAGAGAGAGAGAGAGAGAGAGAGAGAGAGAGAGAGAGAGAGAGAGAGAGAGAGAGAGAGAGAGAGAGAGAAAGACAAAAGAGATAAAATACAATATATGTATTTTACTAGAGAGCATGGATCAGACACTAACCGTAAAGCCACTGCCTTGGTAATAGGTCAGAGAGCAACACTGACTACACCTAAGTTACATCAGAAATGAAGCTCCTCACAGGAAATATGCCAAATTAAAGGCAGAATATAATCTTAATTCATTCATAGAGTCATTAGTATTCCTTTGACTAACTCCTCGGTTGTGCACTAAAGGTCACACAAAATCAAGCATACATTCTTTCATAAAAAAAGCACACAAGCATGCGTTAAGACACAAAAAACAAAAACAAAAATGCCTCATTATTTCACATGATCATTATGGAAACTATAATTAGTGGCATACCACAACACTCAATTTCAGATTTTAAGATTAGCACAACAATTTAAACATGAGCATACTCGCACTCACCGGAGCAAATATAACCATGCACATTGAAGAAGGAAAGTTCCAGTCTAACTGCTACGAGACGGGGCTTCCAGGAGCACTCCCTGTCATGTCGTATAGGAAGTACAGCTAGAGGAGGCTGTCTGCGGGAGGCTCACAGTGGCATGTGTTGGTGTGAGTGAGTATGTGCTCCTACTTCTCTCTTGTGAGTCCCTCTCCGTCCCTTATCCCCCTGCTCCCTCTATCTCTAGTTCAGATATCACCAGGTTAGGGGCGGGGGGGGGGGGGGGGCTGAAGGAGGGTCATGTGGCCAGCCAAAGAATCAAGTGATAGACAGAGATATAGAAATAGAGGAAAACATAAGACAAACAAAAAGAAAGAAAGAACGAAACGATTTTAATAATAAGAGAGTAATTTCATTCATCGAACATCACAATGTCATAAGGTCGTTGTGTGTGTGTGTGTGTGTGTGTGTGTGTGTGTGTATATATGTATATATGAGAAACAATAACCTAATGAAGTTCCATCTAACCACCTAATCATCCCCCCCATTTAATTGGCTCAATGATTCCTCCCTCTCCACCTCAAGCTGATGTGCGGTGAGCCTTGCATCACCCAGGTGGGTGCTACACATTGGTGGTGGTTGAAGTGAGTTCCCCCCCCCCCCTTCAATGTGAAGCACTTCGGGTGTCTAGAAAAGCGCTATATAAATGTAATGATTATTATAATTACTATTAGCAATTTGCTCAAGTGCTGCCTTGCAATACAGTTTCTGAGGGAGCAGTTTGTAGTCCTTGTGCAAGGACTACAAACTGCTAATCTTTTTGCAAACCTCTTTGTAAATATAGAAAATGAACATTAATTTGCCCATTGATCTTAAACTGATGTGGCGTGCACTTTTTGTACTGAGGATTAAAGAGTGTGGCTGTGATGTTTGCTTACAAAACAGATAGGCGGCTTGATTCATTATGAGCACCAAATGAATATTTACCGTCCAAAGTCAGATGCTAACCAGATGCTCATTGCAGCCAAGGCAGCGGCTCAGAGTATCTGTTATAAAAAGTACCTGTGTTGTTTGTGAGGTTAAAAAAAAGTGTTGATTACCAAATAGTTTAGTCTCACTGACACCTGACGTGTATCCTGTGCGGTTGGGTGGTAATTAAACAGTGCGAATATGCACAAAGTCAAGGTGTAAATTCATCCGAGATATATTTAAGATCCGATCACACAAGCCCCTTCTAGAGGTGATTAATTACATTTAGTTGTGTTACCCACAAAGTGTTTCGAACCCTCACACGTAGATACTACAGGTGCTAAAAAATAAATACATCTGAATGCACAGGTTTAACCAGGAAGTGAGTGATTGGGGGAAAAAGAATGATGGGGAATAAAGAGATATGGTGTTTTGCTTTTTGCTAAGAAAATAACACCAAAGAAAGTGACACATGGGAAAATATGGATTCTGGTACAGGAAAGTCATCTGAATTTGACATGTACCGTAGAAAAATGTTCTTGTCATGTTTAAACATTACGCAACAGTAATATCTATATTTTGTATGCACACAGATATACGTATATAAGTGAAAAAAACAAGATGATTGTCTGCAGTGATACACATGCTGTGCCTATAGTGATCCCTGTGCATGTAATATATTTCTACTTTCTTTTTAATGTTATGTTCTCTTACAGCTTATGAAGGACACTATATGAACAGTGAAGGATGATTTATCAATAATAATACACTTGTCTTCAAAATTAAAAAAAAAGTTTGAAAGACTGTTTGCTATTGTGGTGAGTTAGCGACAGCGTTCCCACCCTCACTGACGCACACTGTTGTTCATTTCATTAGAAGAATGTGCAAGTTTTCCTCCACACTCCAGCGACACCTTGGCTCAGAGACATCATTATGGACCCATGTGCAGGGTATGTGCTGAAAGCTCTCTCTGCTGCATGGCGTGCCTCGTTTGACAAAGACGAGAAGAATAATTGGTTGAGTGCGGTCACCGCTCCTTCTTACTGCACATTCTCTAACTTTTCCCTTAAGCTCATTTTGAACTGCACACCTCTGTATTGACAAACAAACAAGGAGGGAGATTGGTTCTGTCCACCCCAAAATGAAATGAGTGTGGTAATCAAAGTACTTGGGTGGAGGATAGATGGAGGGAGTGAATAACGAGTTTCAGGCGAGGGACCAGGAAAAACTGATGGATTTGGCTGTTATATGATCACCTTTGGCTGCCATTTGTGCGGTATGAATGCTTGACCAAGCGAAGTGAATGAAGGGCTAACGTCCTTTGGGGTGCAGTAGTACTGTGATGGGCAGCTCAGTGACTACTGAAGGCCACTACCCAGAGGAAGATGGTCAGAGGAAGTCTTTTCTTGTGCCTTGTAGTTTTGGTTTTGATGTTCAGAGTTGCCTGTCAGAAGGGACTGCTTGCTTGGTGGTGATCTTGCCTGTGTGCTTCCTGGACCTGGAGTTGTAGAGGTCTTGGAAGGTGGGCAGCTTGCAACTGTAAATATCCCCACTGAATCAAAGATGTGTGGAAAATTGGGCCTGTCTAATATGTTAGCTAACTTGAATGATAGGGAGCAATGAAGAGGGTGAGGAATGATGGCTGTGTAGAATTGGACCATCATTGTCTATAGCAGCTTTGCATGAAGAGGAAGTGCATTCTCAGCCTTGTAGTAATGAAGTTGACAAGGTCCTGTAGGCGTGTCAAAAGACACGTCAAAAGGGAGATGACCTTGGACATCTATAGACATTTTTTAACATTTGCACCTGTGGGAGAATTTCTTCTCAGCACACTGTACAACAGAGTCAATCAATCAAGGTCCAATAGTCAATCAATCAATGTCCAATACTTACAAGTCTGATGTGAGTAGGTTTATTGTTAGTAGTACTCAATGGGTACAACAATACACCAAGCTGGTCCATGGAGCAACTGAACTGACCTCCTGATGCTCATGCCTTTATGTCATGACTTAGACCCACCTATTGTGGGGCTTAACCTTTGACCACACCTTTGATTTTAGAAAATAGGATCACCTTGAAATTCCATCCATCCATTATCTGAACTGCTTATCCTGCTCTCAGGGATGCTGGAGCCTATTACAGCAGTCATTGGGTGGCAGGCGGGGAGACACCCGGGACAGGCCACCCGGCGCCTGGCCATCACAGGGCTGACACACACAGACACGCACACACACGCACACAATTTAGTATGGCCGATTCACCTGACCTACATGTCTTTGGACTGTGGGAGGAAACCGGAGCCCCCGGAGGAAACCCACACAGACACGGGGAGAACACGCAAACTCCACACTGAGGACGACCCACCAAGATTGGATTACCCCGGGGCTCGAACCTAGGACCTTCTTGCTGTGAGGCGACCGCGCTAACCACTGCGCCACCATGCCGCCCTCACCCCAAAATTGTGTTCCATTACTTCCTTGAGTATAACTAGATTCACCCTGAATTTATATCGCATTCTATTGAAGTTTGTGCCCTTTAATGGTATTTAATGTGCACTATGGATTACCGTATACTGTACTTCTTGATACCATTATTTCCATAGGTGTTTTGTCATCAACTAGTGACTGTACTACATCCACCCTTTCTTGAGACACTATTTCCAGTTGCCACATATCTAGGATTAAAAAAAAACTGCTTACAACATATCTAAGATAAAACATGGCTGCATTTGATTGGTAATAATCATACATTCTACACAGGTAAACCTAATGATTTCATACGCTTAAACAAATTATTTCCCACACACCGCAACAGTGTCTCCTGCTGGTGTTGGGGCACCTGAAAAGCTGCAGGGGAATCTGGGGGAAATGCTGCGACCCTCCACACATGTTGCGTTCCCCCTGGAGAATACTGCAGCTGCCAGGTGAAAATAAGTGGTCGACAACTCTGAGTCTTCGCTCCCCCCAACCACTACAGGGGTCGAGCAATGGTGGGACCCAGGAGAACAATTAGACATGGCACATTGGAGATCAAGAAAAAGTGAGGGGGGGAAAGTCTCAGTGCCTCATCTTGGCGTTATTGTCTAGTGTGTCCTCTAGTCGAGGGGTTCCCAAACTTTTCCATGCCAACCCCCCCCCCAATAGCATTAGCTTCTGGCCGGAGCCCCCCTTTTTGCAGGATGTCTTTAAAAACCCATTGACAATACTATGGCAAATGTTAAAAAGAAGAAAAAAAACTCCTGAATATATTTCCTTACTTTTGTTAATGTAATAATAATGAAAATAATAATAATAATTTATACTTCAAATTTCAGTGCTTCAAATTTTAATCCTTCCATTATATTGAATATTTCTGTTTTCCATCATAAGCATTTTTTCTTATAAAATATATTTGATCATAACATGCATAATAATTCAATTTATTTTTCAAACATTTTTTTTTAGCATTTTCCCTCACCTTCCCTCCAATTTGCTGAGGCCCTCTTGGCGTCCCTTGGTGGCCCCAGCGGGGCTGCAGCTCCCACTTTGAAAACCACTGCTCTAGTCTGTTGTTAAGCGTGTGGTCCACTGTGTTTTCAACATGGGTTAGCATTTGAAAAGTCCTCTATGGCAAATGTTATGACAAATAAAGTGAAATAACTCAAAAAACTATTTGGAATTACAAAAAAAAAAGAACTTTATACAAGCACAAACAGTTCATAGTTAGTTTGGTGCTGCTGGCTTCAAAACTAATTGTGGAGACTACATTTGGCAAAAGAGAAAAGAGGACGAGAACGTAAGAAATAAAGCATGACAACAACAGTGCAATAACAATAACGTCACAGTTGTTCCAAGTACGTTTCACTTAAAGATACATGAATTAAAAACTACATGAATTCGATAAACTGGGGACCTCTGCAGAAGACGGTGGACTTTGGCAAACAAAACAATTACGATTTGCAGGAGAAAAAAAAGGAAAAAGAAGAGCTGCTCAGAGTGATCACACTGAGGTAACTTTAAAGGTCATTCTGTGTGTGTGTGTGTGTGTGTGTGTGTGTGTGTGTGTGTGTGTGTGTGTGTGTGTGTGTGTGTGTGTGTGTGTGCGTGCGTGCACACTGGAAACTGGAAACCTAGAGATGCTTTTCTGTTTATTCTCATTTGTGTGTTTGAACAGGATTATTTTGCTTTCTAAATGTCCTATCTGACTGGCGGCCTGTCCAGGGTGGTGTCCCCCCGCCTTCTGCCCAATGACTGCTGGGATAGGCTCCAGCATCCCCGCGACCCGAATTCGGATAAGCGGTCTGGATAATGGATGGATGGGTGACCTATCTGATAGCATGTGTGTCTGCATGGAAAATATGTCAGAGTGGGATCTATTTTGTCCTTTTACCAGGTGATCATGCTGACACTGTCGGCCAGCTGAGGGCTACTGTGTAGGCAGATATGTCCCAGTCGCAGTGTTGGTTATTTGCTGTGGGCTTTTCCACAACGGTGAGATACGTATCACTCGCTGATGACCAGTTCCTCAGCCTCTCCAGACATCCTTGCTAGGTAACGCTGAAATTACATTTCTGCTTTATCTCACCATGCATGAGGGAATTTGTGCGGGGGAGGAGGATGAGAGCCAGCTAAGGTATTGGTTCTGGGATGAGGTGGTGGTGGCGGTGCTGAGAGCGAATGTGAAACCGGTTGGCGAAGGAGGAAACAAATTAGACCTTGCATTTTCTGCTCAGGGAGAAGGCAGCGGCTGGCCAATTTCTGAAGTTGCTTCATATCTTAAAAGTTATGTATGAACATAGACACAAACATGAATACACACATACACTATGCATGCAGATTATATGCACACTCACAAACATGCACATAAAGTGCCACATCACACACATGCATATTCAGCCACCCAAAAGCCTAACAAACATATGTACAAAGGCACATACACACACTGACTTTCGCTATCCTTACTGTTTTCTCTCTCCAAGCTCATTTTTCTATATAGAGCTTCAATAGCCTCCAGAGTTCTCAGAAGGATGATCAGCATAATCAGAACTGACGCCTGGTTAACTTGCACCTCCCCTGCCCCATATTACAGGCAGCTGGACACACGGCTTGCCAACAGCCGGAAAATGGACAGCCCTGTGGTTTCAACAGTTCTCCGCTACTGGAGAGCCTAATTTGATGTAGATGGCCATTATCATTGTTGTTCGGCCTGACCATCATTGCTGATCAGGGGCATATAGTATTTGAACATACTGATAACTGAACATACTGTTGAACTGCAAGCAGATTAAATGTGTGTGTGTTAGGTTTCATTCACATATGTAAATGTGGTTGCATACATACAAATATATACTATATTATATGAGTAAGTGCTGAACTGAGTGGCCTTAATGTTTATGGTAGAAGAAGGAAGATGTTTATACTTCTAGTTAATGCACACAGGTGACACAGCAAAACTAATGCAATAGCATCCCAACACTGAGGGCTTTCAGCCCCAGCATTAACTCCGGCTCAGCCGTGTGTATTAGGGAACATGGTTGGCAATGTTTTTTGGGTGTAGAGCCTTAGGATACTGTCTCCGGCCATTGCAATTTGTACAGCTGCAGGGGTAATTTAGGGGGAAATAGTGTGAGCCTCTGCATATGTCATGTTCCCTCAGAGAAACCTGCAGCTTGCAGGAGAAAATAGGCTGTCATTGACTGCATATGTATCAGGAGACGTATGTTGTCATCCATATCCCCTTCAACCACTGTAGGAGGCACGCAAGGATGGGACATTAGGAGAACAGGGAGTTGGACATGGTAACTGGGGATAAGATAAGATAAAATTAAAAGAAAAAAACCCGAACCTTAGCATTGGGATGTTGACCTAATCCCATCTAGATGGAATTACAGATCGTCTGAGAGCATTCAGCTTGAAGATGTGAGAAAGGTCTTCCTGACTGAACTTCCTCTAGGAGCTTCGTTTACACCGTTTCAATGAGAAACATCATTATGAAGGAGAAATTATTTAGTCTTTTATGGTGATATTCAATTATGCACTACACAGTTCGTTGTGTCTGCTTGTGTGTGTGTGTGTGTGTGTGTGTGTGTGTGTGTGTGTGTGTGTGTGTGTGTGTGTGTGTGTGTGTGTGTGTGTGTGTGTATGTGTGCAGGATAGCGACAGAGCATGCAAAGTGTATGATACCTGCTGGTGTGACATGCGTAAGGGTCATACTCCTCAGAGATAAATCCATATACATATCCTTCTTTCTAACACAACTACAGTAAATCTATCATTAATGATTATCTATTTTATTCTATTTTGTTTCATTTCATTTTCTCACATCTTCAAGCTTAATGCTCTCAGTAGTTCTTTTATTCCATCTAGATAAAATATATAGACCAGACACTCCTAATGACAATACAAGTAGGTGGCTGTGAACACAGCAGAAGAACCTATGTGTATTATTCTATACCCATTTCATATTCTAATGAAAATCATCCAATTCTCTTTTAGCGTGTTTCTTCGCTCTTCCTACAATTATAATGGGCAATAAAAAGCTCTCTCTCCACCCAGCCACATCCATGTCAATCAGCCTCATGTGTTATTTGGCGGTCTATTTAAAGCTGCTGTCATGTTAGCGCCATGGGCATTTTTCACCCAGTCACCATCCCACCTCCACCAGCGTCATTGTCTATCTCCCACTACCCCACTGCCACTGCCGGTATGTCTAAGGGGGTTGGGGGGGGGGTCAGTATTGAATTTATAGGGTTATGCAACCCTGTAAATCAAAGTTGATCAAAGAAAGTTGAATCAGTTCATCTGGATTTAAAGTTAATTAAAGATGATTTTTTTATAGTTAATTTTAAAGTTGATTTTTTTTTTCATGATGGAGTCAATGGCAAAGTTCAAGGCAAAACAAATTCAAAGTCTTCATCAATGTTCATCAAGGCAACCAGTGTCACTTATCAGGTGAACAAGGAGGAAACATTCAGTAGAAAGCAGGTGCTCCGTTCTTTTCTTTTCTGTTTCATAACTATATATCATTATAAATCCGATCAAGCAAGCAACCCTGCTCTGACTGCTTATAGACCTGACTCGTGGTGTCAACCATGTCTTCATAAGCATCTTAAATATCTTCTTTCCCTGATCACACTTTTTTGGGGGGGAGGGGCCTTCCGATTTTTCCCCCTTTTTCTCCCCAATTGCATCTGGCCAATTACCCCACTCTTCCGAGCCGTCCCGGTCGCTGCTCCACCCCCTCTGCCGATCCGGGGAGGGCTGCAGACTACCACATGCCTCCTTCGATACATGTGGAGTCGCCAGCCGCTTCTTTTCACCTGACAGTGAGGAGTTTCACCAGGGGGACGTAGCGCATAAGAGGATCACACTATTCCCCCCAGTTCCCCCCCCCTGAACAGGCACCCCGACTGACCAGAGGAGGTGCTAGTGCAGCGACCAGGATACATACCCACATTCGGCTTCCCAGCCGCAGACACGGCCAATTGTGTCTGTAGGGACGTCCGACCAAGCAGGAGGTAACACGGGGATTTGAACCGGCGAGCCCGATGTTGGTAGGCAATGAATAGACCGCCGCGCCACCCGGATGCCTCTGATCACATCACACCATATTAATGGCCAACTGATATAATTTTAACAAACAACTCAGTGCAGAGCTAATAATAAAAAAGAAAGAACTAACTGGGAAATAGAAATTAGATGACAAACTATTTTTAAAGTTTTTTTTTCAAAGTTGTAGCTCATGAGATAAGACATTATTATTACATTTTATGAGTTTAAATACTTGGGGTCAGCTGTCCAAAGTAAAAGGGAGTGCAGTAGAGAGGTGAAGAAGCGAGTGCAGGCAGGGTGGAGTGGGTGGAGAAGAGTATCAGGAGTGATTTGCGACAGAAGGGTACCAGCAAGAGTGAAAGGGAAGGTTTACAAGATGGTTGTGAGACCAGCTATGTTGTGTGATTCAGAGACAGTGGCACTGACAAAAAGACAAGAGGCGGAGCTGGAGGTGGCAGAGTTGAAGATGCTAAGATTTTCATGGGGAGTGACGAAGAAGGACAGGATTAGGAACAATTATATTAGAGGAACAGCAGAAGTTGGGTGGTTTGGAGACAAAGGAAGAGAGACAAGATTGAGATGGTTTGGACATGTGTGGAGGAGAGATGCTGGGTATATTGGGAGAAGGATGCTGAATATGAAGCTGCCAGGGTAGAGGAAAAGAGGAAGGCCAAAGAGGAGGTTTATGGATGTGGTGAGAAAGGACATGCAGGTGACTGGTGTGACAGAGGAAGATGCAGCGGACAGGAAGAGATGGAAACAGATGATCCGCTGTGGCGACCCCTAACGGGAGCAGCCAAAAGTGGGAGTAGTAGTAGATTACACTTTTTTTTTCATATGGCATCTGCAATGTCAGAAAAATAAATCCTTTGATGGGATTCTTGTGTTTTCCCAACCTGCTTTACCATCAGCCTATAAGTCTCTCATCAAAGTCTTTGCATGTCTGAGCAGTTTGGGAAGTCAACAACTTCATGTTAAAAGCTCCGGGAACTGGGGGTCCGCGGTGGTGTAGCGGTCTAAGCATCGGCTCTGTGTCGACGCAGTTGCCCACTGGGGACTGGGGTTCCCGCCCCGGTCTCGTCAGATCCGACTATGGCCGGACTCGACGAAGCAGCGATCATTGGCAACGCTGTCTTCGGGAGGGGGGCGGAGTCGGCTTGTGTTCGTCACGTGAATGCGTCTCTGTGTGTGTCGGAAAAACAGTGGTTCGGCTTGGAGTCGCCTTGTCACGAAAGTGGCGAGGCGGTCTCCTTCGAGACTGCCGGCCGGAGAGATGCAGTTGGCGAACGCATACAGTGCGAGGGTGGGTGTTTGAATTAAAATAGGGATCGATTGGCCACTAAATTGGGAGAAAAGGGGAAAAATCAGAAATAGATTAAAAAAAAAAAAAAAAAAAGCTCCGGGAACTGAGCACTGCTGAGCCTGGCGGCCTGTCCAGGGTGTCTCCCCGCCTGCCGCCTAATGACTGCTGGGATAGGCTACAGCATCCCGGGACCCTGAGAGCATATTAAGCGGTTTGGATAATAGATGGATGGATGGTACAGTATATTGTAACAGCAGTAAAATAGTATTATTAAATTGATTAAATAATTAAAATATTATTCACCCCATGGACCCACCACCCGCGGGGATGAGCATTGGGGTAAGGTGCAACGCAGGCTGGGCGGCAGCCAAAGGCGGGAACCAGGGCGTGCCGGCGTCCGGCATCGCAGACTGGTCCAGGAGGACCAACTGGGAGGAGACCCCGGAGTAGACCCAGAACTCGCTGGAGGGACTACATGTCCATTCTGGCCTGGGAATGCATTGGGATCCCCCAGGAGGAGCTGGGGGGCGTTGCTGGGGAGAGGGACGTCTGGAGTGCCCTACTTGGCTTGCTGCCACCACGACCCGACCCCGGAGAAGCGGCTGAAGATGAGAGATGAGAACAGTAAAATGGTGCATGTATGCTGAGGCGATATACTTTAAGAATCCAGGAACTGTATGTCACAGTATGCAGTATTACAAACCACCTAATATGTTCTTGTGAACAGCTAGTTCACAGTCCTGTGAGGCTGTTTCCACAAAGCACATTTTTAAAGAACACAATTAGGTGCTTATATGCCACCCTGTGGCAGAAGTAGATCATGAGAGAAGGGGGGCTTTTCAGAAGTCTTAGCGCATTGATGCAACCACAAAGAGTTACATCAGTGTGATTCAGGTCAGTTTTAACTGGCTAATAAACACAGCAAACACCAATCACTCAGTTGCTGGGTGAAACACATGGTAGACACAGTGTGCCAGGTCAACATTAAGGTATATTCTTCAAACCAAAGCATCCACAGTGCTTTTTCACTGTGACACACACTATCAGACAGACATACAAACATATACAGTGCATCCAGAAAGTATTCACATCCCTTCACTTTCCCCATATTTTGTTATGTTACAACCTTATTCCAAAATGGATTAAATTCCTTTTTTTCTCATCAATCTACACACAATACCCCATAATGACAAAGTCAAAAAGGTTTTGTAAAATTTTTTGCAAATGTATTAAAAATAAAAAACTGAAATATTGCATGTACATAAGTATTCACACCCTTTGCTATGACACTCACAATTGAGCTCAGGTTCATCCTGTTTCCACTGATCATCCTTGAGATGTTTCTACATCTTGATTGGAGTCCACCTGTAGTAAATTCAATTGATTGGACATGATTTGGAAAGGCACACACCTGTCTATATAAGGTCCCACTGTTGACAGTGCACGTCAGAGCAGAAACCAAGCCATGAAGTCAAAAGAATTGTCTGTGGACCTCTGAGACAGGATTGTATCGAGGCACAGATATGGGGAAGGGTACAAAAAAATGTCAACAGCTTTGAAGGTCCCGAAGAGCACAGTGGTTTCCATCATTCGTAAATGGAATAAGTTTGGATCCACCAGGACTCTTCCTAGAGCTGGCTGCCCAGCCAAACTGAGCAATTGGGGGAGAAGGGCCTTGGTCAGGGAGGTGACCAAGAACCTGATGGTCACTCTGATAGAGCTCCAGCATTCCTCTGTGGAGATGGGAGAACCTTCCAGAAGGACAACCATCCCTGCAGCACTCCACCAATCAGGCCTTTATGGTAGAGTGGCCAGACGGAAGCCTCTGCTCAGTAAAAAGCACATGACAGCCTGCTTGGAGTTTGCCAGAAAGCACCTAAAGGACTCTCAGACCATGAGAAACAAGATTCTCTGGTCTGATGAAAGCGAGATTGAACTCTTTGGCCTGAATGTCAAACGTCACGTCTGGAGGAAACCAGACACCTCTCATCACCTTGCTAATACCATCCCTACAGTGAAGCATGGTGGTGGCAGTATCATGCTGTGGGGATGTTCTTCAGCGGCAGGAACTGGGAGTCTAGTCAGGATCGAGGGAAAGATGAATGGAGCAAAGTACAGAGAGATCCTTGATGAAAACCTGCTCCAGAGCGCTCCAGACCTCAGACTGGGGCGAAGGTTTACCTTTCAACATGACAACGACTCTAAGCACACAGCCAAGACAATGAAGGAGTGGCTTCGGGACAAGTCTGTGAATGTCCTTGAGTGGCCCAGCCAGAGCCCAGACTTGAACCCCATTGAACATCTCTGGAAAGACCTGAAAATAGCTGTGCAGCGACGCTCCCCATCTAACCTTACAGAGCTCGAGAGGATCTGCAGAGAAGAATAGGGGAAATACCCCAAATATAGGTGTGCCAAGCTTGTAGCTTCATAGCCAAGAAGACTTGAGGCTGTAATCGCTGCCAAGGGTGCCTCAACCAAGTACTGAGTAAAGGGTGTGAATACTTATGTACATGCAATATTTCAGTTTTTTATTTTTAATACATTTGCAAAAATTTCTACAAAACTATTTTCACTTTGTCATTATGGAGTATTGTATGTAGATTGATGAGAAAAAAAAGGAATTTAATCAATTTTGGAATAAGGCTGTAACATCACAAAATATGGGGAAAGTGAAGGGGTGTGAATACTTTCCGGATGCACTGTATATACCAAGGAATGATCTACACGAAAGTAAATTTTTTCAACTCGTCATCAGCCATGATTTTTCCAATTCTACCCATTTTATAGGCATAAAACTGAGCAGATGTACACATGCATGCTTGTCCATTGGACGCTCCCGAGCAAGCTATGATGACAGCAGAGCCTTGAACAATGCTAGACGATGCTTTGCAAGGCTCTTCTAGGTCACAATGGGCTAAGCCAGGTTTGGCTGGGATAGGACAGCCCTAATCACAGCCAAACACAATATAGGATTTCAATTCTTTTTAGGCAGCCTTTGGCCTTAGGTGTAGCTAAATGCTGCAGAACTCTGGCACACAGCTGGGTCCACTACAGGGAATTTTTCTACCAAAGTGTCTATTTGTAATTCCCACTCCTCAGCTGCTTTTGCTTTTGAGGCGAAATAGGACAAACACATAAAACACACACACTTTTTCACAATTTTACCCATTCTGTGCGAAGTCACATGTAACTTAAGCCTAACAGTCATTGTACGCAAAATACTAGCTTATCTGCACACAAGTGGGAGGAGATTGAGAAAGTGGGAGAGAGCGGGAGGACGAGCGAGAGGATACAAACCCCCTTCTCAATTATCACAAAGCCCTCCCAGACAAGCCCCCATCCCTGCTCTCGCTATCTCCCCCTCTCTCTCCCATCCTCTCTCATGCTCTCACCCTTTCTCATTCTATCTCTCTGTCTCTCTCCCCTAGCTGCCTCTTCTCCCTCTGATTTTCAGCTTCGGTTTAGCCCCCCTTTCGTTTCTGGCTGGGCCCTTTGAACAGGCAAGTGTAGCATTGTGGAGGGAGGGGTATGTTATAAGCCCTGTGCCCCCATGTGTTTATCTGTCTCTCCCAGCTGGGCTCCTCGGGGAAGGAGAGACTGAGACAAAAAGAGAAGAGAGAGAGATAGGGGTGTCAAGCAAAGGAAAGACAAAACAACACTTCAGTGTACCCTCAACTATGCTGACCAACAAGGAATTTTAGAGCAAAACACAAGCACAAGGGCACATACTAAAAAGAGCATCATCTGGAATGCTGTACAGATGGAAGGAAATTCCAGTGTTGTGGGTTAAGATTAGTTTGAGGACGTAGTAGAGAGGGGTTTGAGTCTTCGATGGAGACATTAATGAGGATTATGTGGGACTGGAGGATGACTAAGGATTATGAAACTGTCGCCAGGCTTGACCACCAGCACTGAGACCTACAGTCCAGTACATGATATCATGTTGGAATAGAGAAAACAAATTGCATGCACATGCAGGAGTGAAGGAGACAGAAAGGATGAAGAGGGAAGAGAGAATGAAGAATGGAAAACATGGGGGATGGGTCTACAGATAGTAGGCTAGATAGCTAGATAGCGATTTGGAAAATATTATTATCATGATAATCATAGGAAATTTTACACGATATTGATGTATACCACAGTATCTGCTAACATACGTAAAAATACCTTATTAAAAAATCCAAATGAAATTCATAATGTTAAACTGTTTAATAATAATTAGCATTTCAAACAAAACTAATTTTCAAATAGAACTCCCTCAAATACTTCAGATCTCATTTTGTGAGAAATTGTATATTCATGTTATCATTAATTCAGACAACAAAATTGTGCATCAAGATGGCATTGTGGTGCAGTGATTAGCGCGGTCTCCTCACAGCAACAAGGTCCTGGGTTCGAGCCCCGGGGTAGTCCAACCTTGGTGGACCATCCCAGGTTGTCCTCTGTGTGGAGTTTGCATGTTCTCCATGTTCTCCCCGTGTCTGTGTGGGTTTCCTCTGGGGGCTCCAGTTTCCTCCCACAGTCCAAATACATGTAAGTCAGGTGAATTGGCCATATTAAATTGTCCCTAGGTATGAATGTACGTGGGTGTGTGTGCGCGCGCACGTGCTGCGAAGGCCTGGCGGCCTGTCCAGGGTGTCTCCCCGCCTGCCGCACAATGACTGCTGGAATAGGCTCCACCATTCCCACGACCCTGAGAGCAGGATAAACAGTTAAGATAATGGATGGATGGATGAATGAATGGAAATTGTGCATCACAATATGGCATCATTTGAATTTCACTGTGATAAATCCATTATCCAAACCGCTTATCCTACTCAGGGTCGTGAGGTTGCTGGAGCCTATCCCAGCAATCATTGGGCGGCAGGCGGGGAGACACCCTGGACAGACCGCTAGTCCATCACAGGGCCGACAGACACACACATTCACACCTAGGCCCTAGGTGTGGTACTAGGTACTAGGTGTAGTACTAGATGTGTAGGTACTGATTCACCTGACCTACATGTCTTTGGACTGCGGGAGGAAACCGGAGCACCCAGAGGCAACCCACACAGACACTGGCAGACCATGCAAACTCCGCACAAAGGACGACCCACACAGAGGACGACCCGGGACAACCCCCAAGGTTGGACAACCCCGGGGCTCAAACCCAGGACCTTATGGCTGTGAGGCAATCAGGCTAACCACTGCGCCACCGTGCCGCTCCCATTGTGATACAATGCCATTAAAATTTATAAATGATAATATTGATTAATGCCTACTGGAGGGAGCCTATGAGATTAAAAAGAGAGTTAAAATGACAGAGGAAAGAAAATATTTAGGAATTATGGCATAATTAATAGTAATACTGTACGTAAAAGTGAGTTTCTGGAAGAAAGTAGGGCATCGATTTACATTAAGTGCATGTAATAAGTGTTAGTTAATAGGTAATAAGGGCCTTATATGTGCTTATAAAACGTGTATTAACATTATGTGTTAATAAGACTCTTAAAACTCTTTTTTATGAAAGCTTTTACAAATGTTTGATTTTTTTTAATTTATACTGTTTTTAATTTTACTCTTATTTGGTCTTACTCTTATTTTTGCCTTTTCTGGTTTTCTTTCATTGTAAAGCAATTTGTAACATTGTTTTAGAAAAGTGCTATATAAATAAAGTTATTATTATTATTATTATTATACACGTGTTAATAATCGCACCATAGGCACGTTTCCGGCCACTAGATGGCGCTTACGAAATATGCAAAACCTCCTTTTTCCACACTCGTCTTAGGTTGTAAATCAAATCTGCATAAAACTTGGCGTGTAGCATCTAAGGACCCTCATGATTAAAAGTTATTAAAAGAATTGCATAGTCCACAAAATGCAAAAGCTATGAATAATAAGGGCCTTATTACCTGTTAACTAACACTTATTTTATGTACAAAGCGTTACCGAAAATAGAAACATCTGCAAAGAGCAGAAAGCAACTTTGACGTTAGGCTTTCGTGAGAGTGACACAGGACATAAGGGAACCAGCGCTGAGTGGGGAAGAGAAGATGGCATTGAGAGGCAGGGAAGCTAAAAGGTGCATTCATTGATGAGCTGCACTTGACATTTTCACAAATCTTCCCACAGATGCCGTTCACATGCTGTTCACCCCCTCTAATAAAAAGGATAGGAATTGTCGCAGCATTAAGTGCCTGCCTCAGGAAAAGATAAAATGTCTCCACTACTCTTCCCTCTCTGTGTCTGTTTGAGAGGAAAAATCTGGGACACTCTTTATGGAGAGAGAAAGAAAGAGATAGACTGAGGGAGAGGAATTGATTGAGAGAGGGAGGGCTATCTCATTAAAATTTCTCATCCTCTGCTGTAATTACCAGGAATGAAGAAGCTATATACGCTAACAGTATTGAGACGAACAAACCGGAAAGCTTCAAGCTTCAAGCCAACCGTTTCGAGCTTTGTGGTTTGGATCGGGAGCGAACAGATATTTGTGTAGGGCTACAGTATATGACAGCCTCTCAGATAAAGCACTCTTCGGCTGTCGGATTTCCTGCGAGCATGTGGGTCTGCAGCAAATCAGTGCCACTTCAGACTCTTCACACATATGCACACACCACACACCAAAAAAAAAAAAAAAAATGAGGCAGTGTATCACAAGCATGTTTATTTCCCATTACTCCGTCCCATGTCTGATTTTTTACTCATTTTATTGCCTCTGTACACTGTCAATGTTCATTATTTCTGTACATGGGCATGTCCGTTTGCATTTGTCATGGGTATGCATGCTTGTGTAGTTGTGTGTATGCATTCACATGCATGTTTTTGTGCACGCCTGTGTACTTGATGATGTGTGTCATGTCTGTGCATTTGTGTGTATGTATGGATATGAATGTGTAACGTATATGGGTTTATATTTGTATTTATGTGTGTACAGTGTAAAAATATCCCTCTCCCTCCATCCAGGCAGAAATATTAGCCACAATCAAAACACACAGTCGCCTTTGCTCCCACAGCCATGGTCTGCCAGTGTGGTTACATGAGCAATTTTACGCTAGCTAGTTAGGTAAAAAACAAAACGCCAAGCATCAAACATTTATCACAAGCCGCAGCACAGCCAGGGCCAAAAGACTGCTGCATGCTCAAGTTGGAGGTTAGCAAAACACTTATAAAGGATATCGCCTTAAACCTTGCACCAAAAATGCTGAACAAGAATAAAATAGAATAGTATAGAATACATGTCTGTGAATGTTCTCATTCATCCATGTCATGGTTATACAAAGGAGTTGAATCAAGTGCAACTGGACTTGGTATGTATCCGTGAAGACATTTTGCCTCTCATCCAAGAGGCTTCCTCAGTTCGTGCCTTTCTGACTAGACCAACCTAGTCTGACTGGCTGGTGATGAGACTCAGAATTTATCCTCTTTGGAGTCGTTGTCAGAGCTATAGATGTCCATGGCTCTTTGTGTTCCGATGTTTACCAACGCCCGTCGCTAACAGCCATAGATATGAGTGCGTTAGTAAACATCGGAACACAAAGAGCCATGGACATCTATAGCTCTGACAACGACTCCAAAGAGGATAAATTCTGAGTCTCATCACCAGCCAGTCAGATTAGCTTGGTCTAGTCAGAAAGGCATGAACTGAGGAAGCCTTTTGGATGAGGGGCGAAACGTCTTCACGGGTATATACCATGTTCAGTTGCACTTGATTCAACTCCTTTGGAAAAGTATAGAATACAGTTTTACCAAAAAAATAGAATACAATGGGATGGTGTATAATATAATCAAATAAAAAGACAGAAACAGACATAACTAATTACAACTGCAATAACAAAAATACGGTCTCTTGACTACTTGTCATCTTTTGTAGATGTGGTCACCAGGTGTGGATATTGATCTTATTATTGGATATTGGATATTGATCTTATTATTGAGTCTTACTCAAAAATAAAATCTCAATACTAACTCCTACTCCGTTGACTAACAGGTCACACAAAAGAACAGCAGTTCCAAGTATTTACTTGGAGGCAACCTAATATTAATGACAGCACAGAGCAGAATCAGAGGCTCATTCGGAAGTAATGTATTCCTCACTCTTTGGGGAGTGCTCTGCGTCCTGCCCAGTCCAGATTCAGTCTTTCTACCTCCCTGCTCTCCTTTTTTCTGAGCTTGACTGACTACAAAAAAAAATAAAATAAAAATCTCAGTTTATTTTAGTGACACTCTCTTTTTGGTGCTCCTTTTCTCCCTTTGTGATTTCTGTGACTAGTGTGTCAGCTATATCCTAACTCCTGTGCCCTACAGGGACTATCATTGTACTCATCACTCATATAGCTGCAGCCACCTAAGAGATATGTAACTGTTTGTAATACAACCCCTCATTATGTGTGTGTACATGTGTGTGTCCCACTAATTGCATTGAAAGGTATGGCAAGCTGGAATTATGTGTCAATATGCCCGATAACTGCTTAAATGACACCTACCTATGTATTACATGAGTGGTGATTCTAAAATAGGGATAGACTTCAGTCTGAACTGTTTCTTTAAGGTTAGACATGTACAAACCCCAATTCCAATGAAGTTGGGACATTGTGTAAAACATGAATAAAAACAGAATACAATGATTTGCAAATCCTTTTCGACCTATATTCAATTGAATACACTACAAAGACAAGATATTTAATGTTCAAACTGATAAACTTTATTGTTTTTTGCCAATATTCACTCATTTTGAATTTGATGCCTGCAACACGTTCCAAAGAAGCTGGGACAGGGGCAACAGAAGACTGGGAAAGTTGAGGAATGCTCAAAAAACACCTGTTTGGAACATTCCACAGGTGAACAGGTTAATTGGAAATGGATGAGTGTCATGATTGTGTATAAAAGGAGCATCCCCGAAAGGCTCAGTCGTTCACAAGCAAAGATGGGGCGCGGTTCACCACTTTGTGAACAACTCCGTGAGCAAATAGTCCAACAGTTTAAGAACAACGTTTCTCAGTGGACAATTGCAAGGAATTTAGGGATTTCATCACCTACAGTCCATAATATCATCAAAAGATTCAGAGAATCCGGAGAAATCTCTGCACGTAAGCGGCAAGGCCAAAAACCAACACCTAATGCCTGTGACCTTGACCCCTCAGGCAGCACTGCATTAAAAACCAACATCATTCTGTAAAGGATATTACCACGTGGGCTCAGGAACACTTCGGAAAACCATCATCAGTTAACACAGTTCGTCGCTACATCTACAAGTGCAAGTTAAAACTCTACCATGCAAAGCTTCTCTGGGCCCGAGCTCATCTGAGATGGACTGACGCAAAGTGGAAAAGTGTGCTGTGGTCTGACGAGTCCACATTTCAAATTGTTTTTGGAAATCATGGACGTCGTGTCCTCCGGGCTAAAGAGGAAGAGGACCATCCAGATCATTATCAGAGCGAAGTCCAAAAGCCAGCATCTGTGATGGTATGGGAGTGTGTTAGTGCCCATGGCATCATGGGTAACTTGCACATCTGTTAAGGCACCATTAATGCTGAAAGGTACATACAGGTTTTGGAGCAACATATGCTGCCATCCAAGCGACGTCTTTTTCAGGGACGTCCCTGCTTATTTCAGCAAGACAATGCCAAGCCACATTCTGCAAGTGTTACAACAGCGTGGCTTTGTAGTAAAAGAGTGTGGGTACTAGACTGGCCTGCCTGCAGTCCAGACCTGTCTCCCATTGAAAATATGTGGCGATTTATGAAGCACAAAATACGACAACGGAGACTCCGGACTGTTGAGCAACTGAAGTCGTACATCAAGCAAGAATGGGAAAGAATCCCACCTCCAAAGCTTCAACAATTAGTGTCCTTAGTTCCCAAACGCTTATTGAGTGTTGTTAAAAGGAAAGGTGATGTAACACAGTGGTGAACATGCCCCTGTCCCAGCTTTTTTGGAACGTGTTGAAGGCATCAAACTCAAAATGAGTGAATATTTGCAAAAAAACAATAAAGTTTATCAGTTTGAACATTACATATCTTGTCTTTGTATTGTATTCAATTGAATATAGGTCGAAAAGGATTTGCAAATCATTGTATTCTGTTTTTATTTACGTTTTACACAACGTCCCAACTTCATTGGAATTGGGGTTTGTAGTTCTAATGGTTAAGGTTAATGTTACGTTGATTGTTATCAGTGAATCTACCCACAAGTATAGAAGAACAAACGTGTGTGTGTGCGCGCGTTTTGCACAAGGTGTTGTGATGCATCTAGTGCAGTAGTTAGAGGGAAGATGCATGCTTGGTTATCATCTGCTTTTCTAAACTATTGCTTACAGCTTGCTGCCACTGGCTAGCCCTTGTGGTGAGCAAGGAAGCAGCCCAGTGTGTAAGCCTTCCCCCGCCAGTGCATAGCCTCTCTTTTGCCAAGACCTTTGCCAGGCCTTCTTGTGGCCACACACAGTAACTGGGTGCCTCACGGCCTCAGGCAAACTTGGTAGGGGGTCTCGGAGCTGCAGTGGTGCCCAGAGGCTGTTCATGGCCAACCACTGCCCCACTGCCTTGTGGGACGTCTATTGAGACAAAGGCTAGGGGATCACGCCTTGAGAGAAAAGCAGCATGTTTGGTGGCACACATTAGGTGGTTCTTTGACAATCTGGAGTTTCCAGCAGCCTCCTGCAGTCATGATGGGTGACTGGTCGTCCTGGGTATAAGCCCTTGCCACCAGGACCAATCTGTCATGGCAAAGACAGTGTCACTGAGGACTGCGCACCCCCTGTGACACTCTAAAAACCTTGCGTAGGTCTCCACCTCTGACCATGATGTACAATATCTGGCCTTACACCTGGTTGAAGTCTGGTGGCGTTGGGGTGTCTGGCGATGGGAGTAGGGTAGAATGGCCTGGGAGCTCCTAGCCAGAGCCCTGCATATCAGAGGCATGGGGTATATGGTCGCTAGCAGCTGGGATTGAGTGGCAGCTGCTTTTGGCAGACCCCCGTGTGACTGAGCAGCCCTATTTAGAGACCACACTGCTCACCCCAATTGGGGAGGGGCCTCGAAACGGTGGCCTAAAAATTGTCCACTCAACCAACCTCCTGGGTAGGTTACTGCGCCTACTGTGAATTCCATCCTGCGGTAAAAACAATAAATTTATCCCATTTAAACATGGAACATGGAATGTTAGCGCTCTCCTTGATGATGGCAACCGACCACATCGAAGGACCACGCTGATTGCTGAGGAACTAAGACACTACAACGCTGACATCGCTGCTCTCAATGAAACCAGGCTCCTGGATGAAGGCTCCCTGAGAGAGGACGGAGGAGGGTACACCTTTTTCTGGAGAGGCTATCCCTCTGGTGAACAATATAAGCATGGTGTTGGACTGGCAATCAAGAACAGCATTCTACCAAGCCTCACTGAAACACCCACTGGACTCAGTGAGAGGCTAATGACCCTCCGTATTACCCTTAACAAAGGCACGCCATGTCCCTTTTTTAAGTGCATATGCGTCAACACTACCATCTGACAATGGTGTGAAGGACAGCTTCTACCAGCAACTAGATGAGGCCTTTCATCATATCCCAAAAAAGGGCAAGATCCTTCTTCTGGGAGACTTTAATGCTAGGGTAGGAAAAAACAATGGTATATGGAGTGGAGTATTGGGTAGGCATGGGGCTGATCAGGTTAATGCAAATGGTCTGAGGCTGCTAACACTCTTTGCAGAGCATGACGTCACCATTACAAACACATTGTTTCAGCAGAAGACCAAATACAAAACATACTGGATGCACCCACAATCTAAACACTGGCACCTGATTGATTATATCATAACAAGACTTATTGAAACTAGTGATGTCTTGCTGACCTGGGCCATGAGAGGCGCAGAATGCTTGATGGATCACCGCCTGATCGCGACTAAACTCCACATCAAAGTGTGTCCCCCGCAGCGTCTCAAGAAACCCATAAAAAAAAGCAATTCAACTGTGCTAAATTGAGGTCAGTCCCAGCACAGAATGAGTTCTGTTGCTCTGTAGGCATGATTGCATTAGAGTTTGATGCCATTCTGAGTTCTGACAATTCCATGGATCAGAAATGGACCTGCCTAACCTCATGCGACATCTAGCTGCAGTTGACTCTATAGGCTACAGAGCCATAAAACATCAGGACTGGTTCGACAAGAACTCTGACACTATCAGATCCCTGCTGGAAACCATGTGTAGGGCACACAGCGCTACTCTCAACAGTTCTTTATCCGCCATCTTTCGGCAGCAGTGGCAAACAGCACGTAAAGAGATACAAGCAACCTTGCACACTGCAAAATACATGGTGGATGAACAAAGCTCATGAGATTCAATCATATGCTGACAGAAATGATATGCACAACTTCTACATTTCTATAAGACCATATATGGCCCTAGGAACTGCTCTATCACACCCTTAAAATCAGCAGACAGACTGACAACCCCGAAAGACCAAAAGTGGATCCTGGCAAGGTGGGCTGGACATTTTTAAGCCCTACTTAACCAACACTCACCAACTGACCAATCCATCCTGGAAGAACTGCCAATTCGTCCACCCAACTCAGACCTAGACCACTTGCCAACTTTTCAAGAAGTACTTGCAGCCATCGACTCCCTCAAGAACAATAAGTCCCCTGGCAGTGGTGGTATCAACAGAACTTCCAAAACAAGGAGGATACTTGAGCACCAGAATGATCTATCGACACATCCTGCAGGTCTGAGACCAGGAGAGTGTCCTTCCATAATGGAGGGGTGCTGAAATTGTCAGCCTGTACAAAAACAGGGGTAACAAGTTCATCTGCGACAAAAGTCGTGGCATATCCCTGCTAGCCTTTTGCAGGCATGGTCCTAGCAAAGGCTAAGTCCTATGCAAAGTCCTATTCAGGCTGGTGAAGCACTTGACAGAACATCTGCTGCCAGAGTCACAGTGCGGTTTCAGGAAGAACAGGTGTACTGTGGATATGATTTTCATAGTAAGACAGCTACAAGAAAAGTGCCGCGAACAACATCAGGACCTTTTCATGGCTTTTGTTGACCACTCCAAAGCTATTGACACTGTGAATCGAGCGCTACTTTGGATAATACTGAGAAAGTTTGTCTGTCCAAGCAAATTTGTGAACATTCTAACATAGTTCCATGATGGGATGGTGGCACGAGTGACCATAGAAGGGCAGGAATTGACATCCTTTAATGTATGCACTGGAGTGAGGCAAGGGTGTGTGCTGTCATCGGTACTCTTCAACATTTCCCTCCTATTTGTCACAAAGCTTTTTCATAAAGATCTGGAAGGCATTAGTGGGATCACAATAAACTTTAGGCTAGAGGGAAATCTCTTCAACATTCGAAGGTTCCGGGCAACCACCAAGTTGTCAGCAGTGCAGGTCCTTGAGCTGTAGTATGCTGATGACTGCACTCTCGTAGCTCACACACCAGAAGACCTGCAAGCCATCCTTGCCACAGTTGTGAATGCCTACAGCAGGCTGGGTCTATCGGTCAACACCACCTAGCCTGAGGTGTTATGCCAATGGAGGTCCAGCCCCCCACCCACTATGCCTGTCCTCACTATAGAATACCAGCCACTCTCAGTTGTTCCATCATTCAAATACCTCAGCAGCATCCTGCAACACTGATCACAAAATTCACAATACAATTGAACAAGCCTCTGTAGTCTTCGGCAAACTCCAACGTAAGGTCTTCCAAAACAAACACCTCCATCTGCGCACCAAAATTGCCATTTACAAAGCCGTCTGCATCACACCTCTCCTATACGGCTGTGAAGCATGGGTCACATACAGTTTCCACCTAAGGTTGCTGGAGTGGTTCCACATAAGGTGTCTGCAGCGAATCATGGGGATCACATGGTGTGATCATGTTCCCCATGATGAGAGTCTTGCTAGGGCAAACTGCAAGAGCATAGAAGCCATGGTCACTGAACACCAACTACACTGGCTTCAGCATGTCATCAGGATGCCTCAAGAACACCTGCCACATCAAGTCCTGTATGGACAGCTTCATCTGGGCTGCCAGTCTGCTGGTGGTCAGAAGAAGCAATACAAATACCAGCTAAAAACATCGCTGAAGAAGTGTATCCACCCCTTGAGACTGGAGCAAGCTGCCATCAACCGTTCCAACTAGCGGGAGATCTGCCACAGAGGCAGAGAACAGCTGGAAACGGAGAGGAATGTGAAAAACAACAGAAAAGACTAAGGAAATACACAACCATGCCTGCCCGCACTAACTCAGACTGCATATGCCCAACGTACAATAAAATTGTGGATCAAGAATTGGACTCTACAGTCATCAAAGAACACACCGTTAACGCGGAAGGATGTCATCATCGGACTCAATGGACTACCAGCAAGCAAGCGTGTGTGTGTGTGTGTGTCTCATAGTGTTATGGTGTCTTTGAGTGTGTAACATAGTTTAATTCATTTGCCATTTTATGGTATCTGCTGTGCTACTGTCCCTCAGCTGGAGCTGATTGGTTGTTGACACACTTTAACAGGATGCTGTTCTTGAATTGGTTACCTGTCATTTTTATCTTTGGTATTCAAATCCTTATGGAGTGCATTCTCACTGGAGACCACAAAACTAAGTATAGAATATGGTGTGTAGTTGGAAAGGTGTTACTTTGAGACTAGCCATAAATTTTGCTTACATTTTCCTACACCCGTATGCACACTTAACAGTCGTGTGAACTGGCCTGAGTGTCGATTAAGTTTAGTATCTTAACTAAACATTTCACAAGACTAAGAAAAGCATTTCCTCAAAAAGCAATTGAGAAGAAAAAAACACACAACAGATATAGTATGAGTGTGAAATCAATTTGGCATATTTCCCTTTGATGAGAGTGTGATTCATGCCCCAAAAATCCATACTGTCATCACTGATTGTTGAAATCGCAATGAGCGCCGCATCACATCTGAGTCAGAGCAGGATCTGTATCTTCTCAGGCAAGCTGCCAACACCTATGGTGAAATTGAGTGTGCAAAACCTGACACAACCAAGTTGCCTTTCTTCTTTATGTGTCTGTGAATGTTCTCATTCATCCAGATCATGGTTATACAAAGGAGTTGAATCAAGTGCAACTGGACTTGGTATATATCCGTGAAGACGTTTTGCCTCTCATCCAAGAGGCTTCCTCAGTTCGTGCCTTTCTGACTAGACCAAGCTAGTCTGACTGGCTGGTGATGAGACTCAGAATTTATCCTCTTCTGAGTCATTGTCAGAGCTATAGATGTCCATGGCTCTTTGTGTTCCGATGTTTACCAACGCCCGTCGCTAACAGTGCCATAGATATGAGTGGCTCTTTCGTGTACTGATGTTTGGCCGCGCCCGTCGTTATCTGAGCTATTGATATGCGTGGCTCTTCTGTGCGCCGATGTTCTTCTTTATGAGTTTGTTTCTGCCTGAACCTCAAAAGGTAGGGAGATGGGTAATTGGTCAAGTACAATTGGGGAGAAAAGGGGGGGGGGGTAGGGGGGCTTAAGGAGGAGAGTTTGTGTGTAAGTCATGCAATATAAATCTGTATTTTGAGTGGTCAAAGATGGAAGAAGAACTGCATGTAACATTTCTGATTTCATACAAGTTGCAAGCGACCATCCTTAAAGTATTTCTACTTTAATAGACTATAATTCTCCCCACTGGACTGTTTTGAGAGAAGGGGTTTCAGCCAAAGATATCAGTAATAACCTACTTTGACAATTTTGTAGGGGTTGCTGGGATCAAAGGCTCATCACAGCTTTTCAGCTGGAGCACTAGTAGAGCACCCACTAAAGTTTCCAGAAGTGCTCCTCATTCAATGAGAACTGCGCTGATCCTCAAAGTTCGACAGATGCCCATGTGTCTTGCTGATCTTATCTCAGCAAAAGAGGGAAAGCAACATGGACTTTCAACTCTGCAAGCGGGTACGTTTTGAGGAACTTAATCGGAAAATAGCGTCACTGATGAAGTAAAAACAAAGTGAAAAACAGCATTGAGACACCTTATGGAGGTGTTAAGAAAGGGAAAGCGCTGTGAGTGGCTAGCATCGTTGATAATCAGCTATCAGACCGCCAAATGGGATGAATGGATTCTGGCTAAACACTGAACCTTAAACTGAGGTGTCAGAAGAGGTCTTGCATTAACATGCTCCCACTTTAATTAGATGTTCAATCAGGGAAGAGCACATGTCTTACATATTCATCTCATCTCATCATCAGGCACTTCTCCGGGGTCGGGTCGCGGTGGCAGCAAGCCTAGTACGGCACTCCAGATATTCCTCTCCTCAGCAACGCCCTCCAGCTCCTCCTGGGGGATCCAAGGCGTTCCCAGGCCAGATTGGACATGTAGTCCCCCCAGCGAGTTCTGGGTCTACGCCGGGGTCTCCTCCCAGTTGAACGTGCCCGGAAAACTTCGAAAAGAAGGCGCCCAGGAGGCATCCTAATCAGATGCCCGAACCACCTCAACTGGCTTCATTAAGGAGCAGCGGCTCTACTCCAAGGTCCCTCCGGATGTCCGAGCTGCTCACCCGTTCTCTAAGGCTGAACTCAGACACCCTATGGAGGAAACTAATTTCAGCCGCTTGTATCCACTATCTCACCTTTTCGGTCACTACCCACAGCTCATGACCATAGGTGAGGGTTGGAACGAAGATTGACTGGTAAATTGAGAACTTTGCCTTCCGGCTCACATCCCTCTTCACCGAAACGGCCCGGTACAACATCCGCATTACTGCTGATGCTGCACCAATCCGCCTGTCAATTTCCCGCTCCATCCTACCCTCACTCATGAACAAGACCCCGAGATACTTGAACTCCTTCACTTGAGGCAACAACTCATCCCCAGCCCGGATGGAGCAATCCACCATTTTCCGGTAGTGAACCATGGCCTCAGTCTTGGAGGTGCTGACTCTCATCCCGGCCATTTCACACTCTGCTGCGAACCGCTCCAGTGCGTGCTGGAAGTTGCGTTCTGATGAAGCCAACAAAACCACATCATCTGTGAAGAATATATATATATATATAATATATGACTCAAGTAAATTCTTTATGAGACAATACAAGCCTGTTTCATGCCATAAGCAATCATCAGCTGCCATTAAAACTACTCAAGGAAAAGACATACCATTTACTGCGTCGTTATGCACATCACGTGCACAGTGTCCAATGGGGAAGGGAGAGATGCAACATTCAAAAATTCAAAAACACGTGATCGCTAACGGAGGTGCGACATTCAAAAATTATATATTTCTATTCTATTGTAGCAGAAGATATCTGTCTGTGTGTGTGTGTGTGTGTGTATTCTATTGTAGCAGAAGATATCTGTCCACCCTTGGGCAAACTAGGTGGGAGTACAGTAGAGCACCGAGTAGGACATAATCAGGCAGTGAGGCCAGTCCTTAGACATTGAATGAGGGAGAGACTCTTACTCATAATTGGGATGCATGAGGAACTCATTCTTTGTGACTCAACAGCTTTAGCTTTGATATGGTAGAGGGCGATTCGGTCAATGGTGCAGTCCAAATCTTAGATCTTGTGTAATGAAACCATGGATATGTTGATGCTTTATCTCTCTCTCTCTCTCTCTCTCTCTCTCTCTCTCTCTCTCTCTCTCTCTCTCTCTCTCTCTCTCTCTCTCTCTCTCTCTCTCTCTCTCTCTCTCTCTCTCTCTCTCTCTCTCTCTCTCAATTCAATTCAATTCAAACGGCTTTATTGGCATGACGTAACAATGTACATATTGCCAAAACAAGTGTCCAAACATTGAAAAAAAAAGCTAAACATCAATTGGAAAACAACATTGAAAACAAACACTACAACAAAGAAACAGCACAAGACAAAAGAACATGATGTTATCGAATATGGCAGCAACAAATTGTTATGTGACTGTCACTCACTGTCCCTCACTTTATGGCAAGCAGCAACATAGACTGCTACTAACTTACAGCTCTTTGGGTCTTCCCCTAGTAGGACTGGTAGTTTTTCTTCATCTGATAGGTTAAGAAAACCTTTTGTTATTAGTTTGAATTGTTTAAAATGTGCTTCTCTAATATGTTTACATTTTTCGCATTTATGTTTCATGCTCACTGAGGGTGCAGTGACAGCACAGCCTTTGCTCTGCAGGGAGCCAGGTTTTCTTGCGTCTCCCCTTTTCAATAACAAGACTTTGCTCACTCAGTCTGTATTTTGTCAAGCTTCTTTTTAGTTGTTGATCGGTCACCATGCTCAAATAATCTGCTATGGTGTACTGTCCATTTAGAGCCAGATAGAACTGCATTTTGCTCTGTGTTTTTGTTTGTGTTTGCCAATGTGTGATGTAGTTTTGTTTTAACTGTTTCGTAATTTGATTGAGTCTGATTGGTGATGTGTTCTGTTCCTGAGGTGTGTTAATAGAGCAGGTTTGTGCTCTCAGCCTCATGCCCAGTTGGGTAAGGGTCATATTACTATTCAGCTCTTGGCATTGCAGGGCTTGTTGATGATACAAGAGGGGGTCACTTAGTTTTAGATATGTCCAAAAGTTAATTGCTCTATTTTGTATTGAGTGAGTATTGGCCTAATTCTGCCCTGCATGCATTGTTTGTAGCTTTCCTCTGGACGCGTAGCAGAATCTTACAGAACTCTGCATGCAAGGTCTCAATGAGGCGTTTCTCCCACTGAGTAAAGTTTTTTTTTTTTTGTAAGTGGACGCCACACCTCACTGCCATAGAGTGCCATTGGTTCAGTAACACACTTAATTTTAACCAAATTCTAACTGGTATTTCTGTTTGTATATTTTTTTATGGCATAGAAAGCCCAGCGTGCTTTCCCTCTCATCTCATGAACTGCTTCATTAAAATGTCCAGTTGAACTTAGTTTTAATCCTAGATAGGTGTAGTGTGTGCAGTACTCTACATGTTTTGTACCAATTGAGAACTTAGGTAGAATGTCCTGAGATCTGCCTCTTTTTTGGAATATCATTATTTTGGTCTTTTTGGGGTTTACTGTCGGGGCCTAGGTCTGGCAGTAATGTTCTAGCAGATCCAAGCTCTGCTGTAGGCCATCTGCTGTGGGGGACAGCAGAACCAGGTCATCTGCAAAGAGTAGGCATTTCACCTCCTGATTGTGGAGACTTGCCCTGGGGACAGAGGACTTTTCTAGTATAGTAGCCAGTTCATTCATGTAGATATTGAAGACTGCAGGGCTGAGGTTACAGCCCTGACGGACACCTCGCCCTTGGGTAAAGAATTCGGTAACACTTTAGTATGGGGAACGTAGTCACCATTAATTAGGTGCTTATTAGCATGCAAATTAGCAACATATTGGCTCTTAATTGGTCATTATTACGTATTCATTAATGCCTTATTCTGCATGGCCTTATTATACAACCAGTAAGCCATTAACTATGAGTTTTCCCTCTATAACCTCAGAATTATTTCTTATTAGTAGTACCATCTCAATATGCTTTGCTTAGTATGGACTTTATAAGGTGGTAGTGCCACAAGAAGAGTTATTCTCCCTTACTAACACTTAATGAATATGGTCTGTTCTTACATAACAAAACACAAAACTACAAGTGTTAATAGTGTTAAATTACTGTAAATTAAGTTTTTGTTACTTAGAATATGTTCCCCATACTAAAGTGACATCTTGATCATTACTAATTCAGTAGTAATTAAGTTTTTTTATGTTCCCCATACTAAAGTGTTGCCAAGAATTCTGTTCTTCTTTTTTTTGCCAATTTTTTATGCTGCACATATTGCCAGAATATATTGATTTAATAATATCATATGTTTTACCCCCTACACCACTCTAAATAACTTTGTAGAACAGTCCTGCATGCCAAATAGAATCAAAATAATTTTAGAAGTCAATAAAACAGGCATACCTTTTTGTTTTGTTTTGTGTTATATGTTTATCAATTGGGGTATGTAGGGTGTAAATATGATCAGTTGTGCGGGTTTCGGTATAAATCCATTTTGGTTTTTGCTCAAGACATTGTGCTTGGTAAGGATGTTCAGAAGTCTGGCATTCATAATACTACAGAAAACCTTCCCTAGATTACTGTTCACACAGATGCCTCGGGAATTATTAGGGTCAAGTTTGTCGCCATTTTTATAGATTGAGGTTATAAGGCCATGATTCCAAATGTCAGGAAAATAGCCTACACTCGGAACCAAATTGAATAGTTTTAGTATAGCCAATTGGAATTTCTTGTTCGTATTTTTTAGCATTTCGTTCAAGATGCCATCAGGTCCATAAACTTTCAGATTTGAGAGCCTGCATTTGCTTAAGGAGTTCCTGCTCAATAATTGGGGAGTCTAATAGATTCTGATTGTCTTTTATAGCTAGCTCCAATTAAGTCAACTTCTCATGAATTTGGGATTGCTCTGTGTTTACATCAATTTGAACAGTGTGGTATAGTATTTTAAAATGAGTTGTCCATATATCACTGCTTTGTATAGCTAATTCCTGGTGTTGGGGTTTGTTTGGGTGTTTCCAACTCTCTCTCTCTCTCTCTCTCTCTCTCTCTCTCTCTCTCTCTCTCTCTCTCTCTCTCTCTCTCTTTCGCTCTCTCTCTCTCACACACACACACACACATATATGCGCGCACACACATGCACACACAAACAAAAAACCTGCATACACATGAACTAAATCATGTGCTAAATCGGCCGTAACATCTCTCTCTCTCTCTCTCTCTCTCTCTCTCTCTCTCTCTCTCTCTCTCTCTCTCTCTCTCTCTCTCTCTCTCTCTCTCTCTCTCTCTCTCTCTCTCTCGCTCTCTTTCTCTTTACAGCTCCCTCTCTCCCTCTCTTTCTGCCTCTCAAGAGCACATACACATCACACAGGAACACAAAAACTCACACACACATAGTCACATAACCGCACACAGTGAAGAGTTTGGGCACATCTCAGAGGACAGCCTTTGCATGAGTTGGTCGCTGGGGTAGTGGAGGGGACCTTAAAGCTGTTTGGAGTGTAATACGCCAGCCAGTGACAGCGTGCCAAACATACATATTCACACACGCACACACACACACACACACACACACGTGCACGCACGCATATGCACAAACACATACAGACTTGATCTGCAAACCATTTGACTGTTGTTTTTTTTTCTTCTTTTGGTTATCAGTTTTCATATCCAAGAAAAAACATCTCTGATAAAAGAAAAGCGATCTGTCCACTGGAACTGCCTTAATTAAATTCAGTATAACCTTTAAAGAACCTTCTTCGCCATATGTCCCCGTGACAATTCAATCATATTTCGAAAGCTTCATTAGCAAAGTAAATGTCATTTGCTATGTAAACAAATGCATTTAATGCCCGGGGCGTGTAAGCATACCAGAGTCAACATCCTTATGTTTCTGTTGGTGTCATAATCTGGGTAGAAATATACAGCAAACCTCTCTAGGGCTTTTGGTACTGCAGCAGCAAAGCTCTATGTACACTAGAAAAATGTATGGATACTAATGTTATGATTAATATTACATTAACGCCAATCCATTAAACTCCAAGCGAATTCATTCGTTCAGATAACTTGAAACATTTACAAAAAAACAACAAACAAACAAAAAACAAAACACGTTAAGCAGTCTGAACAGGAAAGAATTTAAAAAAAAATCTTTACTGTCAGAAACAATGTATCAGATCCTACATTTGTGCCCATCGTGGCTTCCTGGGGCGGAAACAGACCTGTACTGGTCAAAATAAGGGCAGATGCACAGTAGGTACATTATTTATGTTGTGGACTTATGTGTTACTGTAGACTAACACAAAATCCCCCCCCCTTTTTTCTCCCCAATTGTACCTGACCAATCCCCCCACTCTTCCGAGGCGTCCCGTTCGCCGCTCCACCCCCTCTGCCGATCCGGGGAGGGCTGCAGACTACCACATGCCTCCTCCGATACATGTGGAGTTGCCAGCTGTTTCTTTTCACCTGACAATGAGGAGTTTCACCAGGGGGACGTAGCGCGTGGAAGGATCACGCTACCCCCCCCCCGAGCAAGTGCCCCGACCGACCAGAGGAGGCGCTAGTGCAGTGAGCAGGACACATACCCACATCCGGCTTCCCACCCGCAGACACGGCCAATTGTGTTCGTAGGGACGCCTGACCAAGCCGGAGGCAACACGGGGATTCGAACTGGTGATCCCTGTGTTGGTAGGCAACAGAACAGATCGCTACACTACCCAGACGCCCCAATACACAAAACCTTTCTATGTAGAAACATGGTGGCCACGAGTACTGTTGGCAACATTTCAAGACACGGATGAGAAGAAAAGGCACATACATTTTGCAGGATTATTTTGGACACTTGGTGGCGGTTATTAGATGCACAGGGTTGTATATGTAGGGGCATAGGTGACAGGAAATGGTAGGCACAGGTAGGGGGAGCGCACACTTTTCTCAGCAGACCAGGAAGAGACCAACACACGGCAACATGCAACAGTAGAACTGGAAACAAACCGGGTACGTTCATCTATTTGTGCAACTGGTTGCTACCTCAATAAACAACAAACTAACTGCAAATAGCAACTGCAAAATCTATTGTATTGGGTCTGCGTGAGATTTGACTCCTACCTGTGTACTAATGGTAACTGGGGGGGAAATGACATTGGAAAAATTGAACAACCGCCATTACAACGTTACAATAGTGTTATAACCAATACTGTGGTCAGCTGGCCAAACGTTGCTGGCAGCAAAACCGGGAGGTCAGTGGACAAATGGAGCACGCACACACACACACACACACACACACACACACACACACACACACACACACACACACACACACACACACCTGTGTGCTCCTTTACAATATCACTGCAAATCTAATTAACTAATAAGGTGGCCCCCTTATTCATGTCGAAACATCTTCGTTATTGTATGTTCAGCAGACTTGTGCTGCCAGTGTAAAACCGCACTGTTGATGGCATTTGGAAATGTGAGGGGGGAAAAATCAAGCGCCCGAACATGCAGATACACACACACACACACACACACACACACACACACACACACACACACACACACACACACACGTAGACAAATCATATTTGTGCATAAGCTGAATAGACGCGTGGCAAAAGTAATTTCTGTAAACTCACATCAAAGAAACCCCCTTATCTCCTTTCCCTGGAGGCCTTTCTACACAGGACACAGGAAAAGGGAAACACGAGCCATGTGAGACTGCCAAAGTGTAAGCAGCAACCAGAGACATCTAGGTGATATGGGTAGTATGCGATCAGAGCTGGGACCCTCCGGTCCTTATTATATCATCTCATTTGGCTTTGCTGAAAATGGGGCAATTTGAGCTCTGCAATAATATGCGCAGTAATGGCAAAACATCTCCAAGATGTGTAAGCTAATTCAGTAACACACAATGGCTCTGGCACATATATTCTAATGGAGCAAACAAGGCGTCATATAGACGAGCCATTTGGTCGCCCGCGCATTACCTGATCATGCACCGGGACGGTCCCTCACCGCGTGGAGGTGAAACGAGATCATCATTAAAAAAAAAAGAAAAAAAAAAAAAAAGAATGCAACTGAAACCAAAGGTGAAATTTACAGAATTTATTGAGGCAAAAGAAGACGCTTGGAAGTGCTTTCTAGTTGTTTCTGTGCCACCCGAGTGCCACTGACCGTAGTCTCCAAAGGCACAGTCGCGCTGAGGTCTCGGCGGTTTGTAAACAACGTGCACTGCATTGCACACGCATCGTGAAGTTAATTGGTGCAAAGGAAACTTCCGACTCACCCATTCCAAAACCCGGATAAATCCCAGGGGCAGTTTGAGCACTTGGAAGGTCCCCACAGATGCAAGCTGAACGCAGGAAAAAATATAAAGGCATTAATTTCTATTATAATATCATGAAATGTATCCCATTCAAAAGACATTACATACACACACACACACACACACACACACACACACACACACACACACACACACACACACACACACACACACACACACACACACACACACACACACACACCTCGAAAACTCAAAAAGCCCCCTATTAGTCAAATACGAACCTGACTGGTGGCGTCCATTTCGAGATAACTCTCTTACAGTAGTTTGATTGAATGTGGCCAATTTGCCGACGCGAGCCAAAGCGGCGGACGTGTGGCGCGTTAACGGCTCTCGCGGCTCTGACGGCCAGCCTGGCGGAAAAGCCCGAGTCCCCCGTCGGTTTGTCGGGAAATGCCAAGTGTCATAGATACAGCCAGGGATTGGCTTCACGATTGGAACACGACGTCTTCGTTCTTTTTGTGATTGGATGAAACGATTTATTTTCTCCACGCTGGTAATTTGTCAGTATCTTTTGGCGTGCCCTCCCCTTCCAATTAAGCCATTAGAGGGCAAATGGCTCTATTGATAGACCCAAAAAAAGATAATTTTACAAGAAATGTGCTCTCTACTCGTGGGCTAATGCAAAAAAACAAAAACAAAAAAACAACAATCAAAAATAAATTACAATAGAACAGAACCCCGCGTCCCTGGGAGCAGGATACGCGGTTTGGCTAATGGATGGACAGATAACAGAACAGAATATGAGTTTTTACCACCGCTTTCATGACATTACTTTTACAGAAACCTGCTGAAATGGACTGGCGTCTCTTTTAAGTCCGGTTTTATTTCGGGTTCTGCCTACCCCCCGAGAATTTCACGCGCCTCGCGGGAGCGCACGCAGCCAAAGGGAAACTACCAGACATGATAACCATTTTAAGTACTGTTTAAACACGATATAATCTTCTTTGTCAGGTTCATCAATGGTGAAAACTGATGTGAAGTCTTTAGCTTTTAAACGTTTAGAGCCACCAGTGTGAATGTCATTCATCTAAAAATTACTCGGCAGCAACAGTCGGTTCTGCAGAATAATAATTGATGCACCCCGTAAAACACGTCACACCAAAGGCGCCGACCCCGGAAAGGTTGAGCACCCACGGGGGAGGCCGATCAAAAATAAAGGAATAAAAAATCAAAACTATATCTTTAAAAAAAAACGCATCTATTTATCACTATGTAAATGACCCATATAATTTTGTCATAATATTTTTTATTATTAATGATTTGTATGGTGCTCATTATTGATTTGTATTTGGTGCCTAAAGTACAGTCCCGATTGATATATTAACAGCGAATTACACTTCCTTTTGTTATGTGACCTTTATTTTGAAAAACTCTGGTCTCCCATGATGCTGTGCGCTGCTGCGAGAAAACGGCAGAACAAAACTGAAAGTTGAAGACGATGGTCATGTTCGCTATGCACAGAACGAATTCACAACTTATAATTCATTGATCTTCATCATTTATTTAGCACCTAGCTGGAAGGCGAACAGCTCTTAAGGTGGTTCTATGGCGTGTCTACGGTGTGACTAGTAAAATGCTGCAATAAATGGTCTGATACCGCACCATGGACCCATCAGTCGTTATTGGAGTGCATCGTCTGAATGAAGTCCGGCTGGCATGCTACAGTAAGAGCTAGCCTCTTCATCAACCCTGCCGCCACGCTGCACCGAGAGGTCTACGACGACGAATCACGGGGCCAAGTTGCTTCTACGTCTGGTGTTGCTGACAACGGACACTTCGTCGAGCAACTCGGCGCCATTCTATGGGTCTTCTAGACAAAGGAACTCTACTCTCATCAGGCAGCTGGCTTGAAGGTTTGGTGTGACGGTCAGACTGTAAAGGTATGGAACATTTCATTGATTGATAAGGAACAATTCATCTTCACTGAGAACATTGATAAACATATGGTTTGAGAAGAAAGGGTTTAAGAAGAAAAAGACATCAACAACAATGGACATTTATTGAATTTGATGTTTCTCAGTGTGCAGCTGATGGGACTTTATAGAACAAATAAGTTCACACAAAGTAAGAAGTGAATCAAGTGACTTTGTTTATTGACTGTTATTATTATTACTATCCATTTACTGATCATCCTTCCTGTTGACTGAAAAAAAGGGGGAAAATGTTTAATGCATGATTTATACAGTCTGAATGGTAACTGAATGTTGTATTCAGTGGAGAGATTGATATTATAACCTTGCAGTCAGTAATATAACAGTCAGCCTACAGTAATAGGCTCTAGTCCTCTAAGCAGTCTGTAGCTATACCAGGTTCTCTGCTCCTCTCTTCGGGTAGTCTATGGGCTATAGTAAAGGCAAACAATTCATTGCATCACATTTATCATGGCAGAATTGAATATGACCGAAACAGAGAATCCTGCCCCACAGTCAGAGCTAAAGAATCAGATAAATAGACTACAGCTTAAAATTAGTAAGCTACAAGAGGCTCTCAACGAAACGCTAGAGACTACCGAGATAGAACACTTAGAGAAGGAAATTCAAACTAAGGAAGAAACACTAAGTAGCCTCCAAAGTCAACTTGAAGAACAAAATGGGGATAGCCTCCGACGCTCGACTCGAGTGAAGATCTCGACTCCTAAAATGCTTGAACTGCAACAAGAGGAGGTTAGGAAGAAGGAGAGAAAGCTCCTCTCAGCGTACGAAAAATGGAAGAGTCGAGCTCGTGAGTCAAGAGAGCGGCTAAAGAAAGACCTCAAGGAAACTGAGCTGGCATCTCTGCTTGATACTTTGGAGAAGGATAAAGAGGCTGTGTTGAACACCTATAATGACATACGAGGTCACTTCACACCCTCAGCCGAAATGAGAAGCCGTGTTGATGCATGTGAGGCAGCTACAACAGAGATTAAGAAAATCGCCTACGAGAGGATTGTAGACATCGATTTAGATTTTGATGCAGAACAAGCACAACGACGTCTCAAGGAGCTACTCAAGGGCGGCTATGCGCGCTCAATCTATGGATCCACTGTCTCAAGAGTGTCAAAGTCAGTCCACAGCCACGAAGGCAGCACTTTAACAGTCAAACGTGTGGACGCGGCAGCAGAGCTTGCAGCAAAAGAAGCGGAGTTCGAAGGGTTGCTTGAAGAAGATAAGCAAAGGGAGAAGATACAACGTTTGGAGGAGCAACAAAGGACACTAGAGGAGCAACGAAGGACGCTAGAGGAGCAACAAAGGTGGCAGCTTGAAGTTGAAAAACGCGCTCTTGAACGTCTACAGGCAGAAAAGGACTTAAGGGCTGCACGGGCCAGACTTCAAGTCTATAACCAGGGAACATCACAGGGCGGCAGTATCCACTCTAATGATCCTGAAAGAAATCTTCACGGCTCCCCAACTACCAGCAACCAAACCTTCAATATAACGGCATCGTCACCTGACGTAAACGTGTCGTCCCTCGCCCGGGCCCTCCAAGATAGTATAGCCCTGAATAGACTTCCAGTGCCAGAGCCATCGGTATTTAATGGCGACCCCATTCAGTTCATTGAGTGGAGAACTTCATTCATGTCACTCATTGACTCAAAGGCCATCTCCTCAGCAGACAAGCTTTACTACTTGAGGAAATATGTAGGCGGCCCAGCTCGTAAGACACTGGAAGGGACCTTCTACAGAAACGACGGCGAGTCTTACAAGGACGCATGGAGCAAACTGAATCACCGATACGGACAGGCCTTTGTCATACAGAGCCTTCAGAGACAGGCTCACAAAGTGGCCAAAAATCCAACCAAGGGATGCAGAGGGACTTAGAGACTTTTCCGACTTCTTGAACGCCTGCCAAGACGCAATGTCTCATGTGAAGAGCCTCGAAATATTGAACGACTGTGAAGAGAACATGAAGCTGGTCCACAAACTGCCAGACTGGGCAGCATCTCGATGGAACAGGAAGGCTACGGAAGCCTTGGACAGGAATCAAGAATTCCCCAGCTTCAAGGACTTCACCACCTTCATGGCAAAGGAGGCAGCGATCGCATGCAATCCGATCACCTCACCTTATGCCTTACGCAACTCCGAGTCTAGCACAGCAAAACTGAATAACAGGGACCCTAAGAGGAACAAGGCGAGTGTTCTGAGTACACAAACTGAAACGGACAGTGACAAGCAAAAGCCAGCCAGCGGAAAGGAAAAACCCCCCTGTGCATTCTGCCAAGACAGTCAACACGGGCTACATGCATGTCCCAAGTTCATCGCCAAGACTCTGGAGGAGAGAAGAGAATTCGTGAAAGAGAACAAGCTCTGCTATGGCTGCACCAAACCCGGCCATAGCGCGAAGGACTGTCGACATAGACATACCTGCAACACCTGCAAAGGCAAACACCCCACCTGTCTTCACAATGACAACCACGTGAAAAGGGAACCGTCTGCAGCTCGGGAAAACACTCCCCCAAGCAACGCTAATGAACCAGAAGCTGCCGCGACTGCAATGTCACATGCCGTCACGGCTGGACAGTCTACCAACACATCGATGATTGTGCCCGTATGGGTGTCGTCCAAGAACAACTCAGGGACAGAAAAACTTGTCTACACCCTGCTGGATACACAGAGTGACACCACATTCGTCGACCAGGAAGTGAGCAGCGCTCTAAAGGCAGAGTCCAGTCCAGTGAAACCGAAGTTAACGACAATGATAGGACGTGACACCATCGTGAAAAGCCAACGAGTCTCGGGGCTTCGTGTGCGCGGTTACAGATCTTCCCTCCACATCGACCTTCCTCCTGCCTACGCTAAGGACGGTATACCGGTGAACCGCGCCCACATTCCTACAAGTGAAACAGCCAGACAATGGAATCATCTCTCCGCAGTCATAGACGAGATTCCACCGCTGCAAGATTGTGATATTGGTCTTTTAATAGGATACAACTGTGCGAGGGAAATGGCACCAAGAGACGTAATAGCAGGAGGAAATGAAGAGCCTTACGCAATCCGAACCGACCTTGGATGGAGCATCGTAGGTTGCTCTTCCCCGTGCCTTGACACTCCAACCGTGGCGAGACAGTGTTTCCGGGTAGCTGTGAAGGAGCTCCCGCCAGTCACCCCTGCAGATGCTATTCGCATTCTGGAGTCCGACTTCAAAGATGCCAAGGAGGATGAAAAGACGGTGTCCCAAGAAGATATCTTGTTCCTGGACAAACTCAAAAACGGCATCCAGAAGAACAGCCAAGGTCACTACGAAATGCCCTTACCTTTTAAGGAGAGACCCAACCTACCTGACAACAAACAGCTTGCCATCGTTCGTCTCAGCCATCTGAAGAGGAAGCTGTCAAAGGATGAAAGATACAAAGAACAGTACATCAAGTTCATGGAGGATGTCATAGAAAAGGGTGACGCAGAGGAAGTACATGATGATGGGAAGGAAGGAGAAAAATGGTACATACCTCATCATGGTGTCTACCACGCCAAGAAGCCAGACAAACTGCGCGTGGTATTCGACTGCTCTGCCAAATACAAGGGAACCAGTCTAAACGATCATCTGCTCACCGGACCCGACTTGATGAACAATCTCAATGGTGTTCTCCTTCGCTTCCAACTGCATTCTACTGCGTTGATGTGCGACATAGAAAAGATGTTTCACCAGTTCCACGTGAGCGAGACGGATCAGGATTACCTGAGCTTCCTGTTGTGGAAGAAAGGAGATCTCAGCACGCAACTTCAAGAGTATCGAATGAGGGTGCATATCTTCGGTGCTGCCTCATCGTCTGGTTGCGCAAACTACGGCTTGAAGTACCTGGCTACTGAGAACAGAGACCTATACCCCCTAGGTTCACAGTTCATTCTGAGAGACTTTTATATCGATGACGGTGTCGCAAGTATGGACAGTACAGAGAAGGCTATTCAGCTCGCTCGAGAAGCCAGAGAACTTTGTGCCCTGGATGGCCTTAGATTCCACAAATTTGTGTCCAACGACAGAGCTGTAATAGAAAGCATACCGTCATCTGAACGTGCATCAGAAATCAAAGATCTTAACCTTACCTTGGATGACCTACCTTCAGAAAGAGCGTTGGGGATCCAATGGCACATCGAGTTAGACTGCTTGAAGTTCAACGTCAATCTCAAGGATCAACCTGCAACACGCCGAGGTATACTGTCTACGGTTGCCTCCTTGTATGACCCCCTAGGATTTGTCGCCCCATTCTTGCTCATTGGAAAGGGAGTACTGCAGGAAATGTGCAGACATGGAACGGGTTGGGATGATCCTCTGACTGATGAACTTCGCCCACGGTGGGAGAGATGGAAAAATGACCTTACCAACATGGAGAAGATAGACATTCCCCGGAGATATGCACCTGCAAACTTTGGGAGGGTCACCAGACAGGAGTTACACCACTTCTCCGATGCAAGCACGACTGGCTACGGACAGTGTTCATATCTGAGACTCAGAAATTAATGGAGGTTGGGTAGAGTTTTAGAGACTGTAGTAGATAGAGATGGACTGGTTAGGAGGGTGAAGATCTGTCTAGGGGATAGAAACCTAGGCAAAAAAGGTGAACAGCTCACCAAGCAGACAGTGCTTGAACGGCCAGTTCAAAAACTGGTCTTGTTACTAGATAGTGACTAGTTAGTTACTAACTAACACATGCCTTGCATCTCTTGAAATGCGTTTTTTATTTTGTTTTAAAATACTTGACGCTCCTTTCCCACGATACTTATGGTTTATGGTCATTTTGAGTTGATAAATCATTTGTTTTTGCTTATGCTTGATTTTCTATATTCAAAACATTAATGATTTGGTGGGAGTGTAAATGACCCATATAATTTTGTCATAATATTTTTTATTATTATTGATTTGTATGGTGCTCATTATTGATTTGTATTTGGTGCCTAAAGTACAGTCCTGATTGATATATTAACAGCGAATGACACTTCCTTTTGTTATGTGACCTTTATTTTGAAAAACTCTGGTCTCCCATGATGCTGTGCGCTGCTGCGAGAAAACGGCAGAACAAAACTGAAAGTTGAACACGATGGTCATGTTCGCTATGCACAGAACGATTTCACAACTTATAATTCATTGATCATCATCATTTATTTAGCACCTAGCTGGAATGCGAACAGCTCTTATGGTGGTTCTATGGTGTGTCTACGGTGTGACTAGTAAAATGCTGCAATAAATGGTCTGATACCGCACCATGGACCCATCAGTCGTTATTGGAGTGCATCGTCTGAATAAAGTCCGGCTGGAATGCTACACACTACACACCCAGCGTTGTGTTGTGAATGTGGCCAGTGTCTATGTAAATGCTGCATGATGAATAACAAATCATATGTGTAATTATATTGCAGCGAATTCAGGGGGCAGCCCCATCACAGCCCGGCCCGAACTCGTGTATTCGACCCGTTAGCCAAAGGCTACCGAGCCTATTCATCCGTGATCGTTACATTGCCCCCTTCCTTCGGGATTCCGCGAATCGCCACAGCCAGGACGCGAACCTGGGGCTCCCGACCCGCGGGCGACTACGTTAACCAGTCAACTAAAGGGTACGACCCGGTAGCCAAGGGCTAACGTGTCTACTTATCCGTGCACGTTACAGTACCCCCCTCCTTCGGGAAACGCGTCCGCGCGCATCCCACTTCTGACACCAATGCAGCGAATACGGGGGCAGGGGGGGCAGCCCGGGTACTGCCGCAGCCGGGAAGCGAACCCGTATTTCCCGCACCGCGGGCGACAACGTTAACCAGTCGACTTAAGGGTCATTGTCTACTTATTCGTGCACGCTACAATATTTATTTATTTATTGCTATCGGTTGTACTTTTACACACGCGGGCGAGGGAGTGTTATGTTATGGCAAATGTGCCCACTTCTGCATTCTACTCGTTGGTGTGCCCGTGACTTTGTTGCGCGCCGTCTGGCCTCTCCATAAACTTCATTACCCAGGGGGACCTGGGGGCACCACGTGACGCTCAACCGTTCCCCTTCTCGCTCGCCTGAGTTTCGCTGTCGGTAGCTAGTCTAGTCACGTTACGTTAATCTTGTAGCCTGAATGACAGCTGGACATAGAGCATGGCGATGAGGAGGTGCTTAGTTTGATGACTTCATTGCACATTAAAGCTAGTGTATTAGTCAAATATTTGTTTGCTCTTTTTGCGAACATCACCAATGTCTGTCTTGTAGTCACTGTAGAAATTCAAAAAGTCATAAGGATTTGTCTTGATGCACACTCAATGATTATTTGCAGCTAGAAAAGCGCTATATAAAATGAAACTTGATTGTGTAGAGCCGAAGGAACGGAGAAGACCGTAGGTTCACACTTTAGCCGTGTAGGCAACTTTCTTTAATCCACGGTAAATCAGAGAGACAACCAAACCACAGCTCGACTGAGCGGAGGTGGCAAGAATCACCAGAAAACTGGCTGGACAACCATAACTTAACCCTGCGTTAACCTGCCAGGGCAACCATGACTTAACCCTTAGTTCCTGGGTTGAATTCTGTCCCCAATACGTGTCCACCACATGAGCCCCCCCAGAATTCGCCCTAGTAATCGAAGTCAGGCAGGCGCGGGGGGACGACAGGCCGTCCGCGGCGGCTCCGGATAACAGGGGCCGGAGTGTCTCTGGGAGGCACTGACGCGGGCCTGTGGAGGTCGGCCTGAGGAGCAGAAGAGGCAGCTCGGGCCTCCACGGGGGGAGGAGGCGGAGCCGGGGGACGACCGCGACGAGGAGGTTGGGCTAACTCCAACGGCTGTGTCAAGTCCAGGTGTGCGGGTTTAACTCGGTCCACTGAAACATGCTCGGCCGTGCCCCCATAATCCACCAACAGGTGCTTAGTTCCCCGTTCCAGGACGCGGAAGGGGCCGTCATAAGGGGGTTGCAGAGGGGGGCGGTGTGCGTCGTGACGGATGAACACGTAGTCCGCTGACTGCAGACCTGGGGGCACCTGGGACACCGGCGCGCCGTGTTGGGGGGTAGGGACGGGTGTGAAAGCTCTGACCCCGTCCAGCAAGGAGGCTCGTTGGTCCACAGCTGACCAGGGACGCGTTGCATTGGGCATGAAATCGCCTGGGACTCGCAGCGGCGTGCCGTACACCAGCCCCGCAGAGGAGGCTTGTAGGTCTTCCTTCGGGGCGGTCCGCAGGCCCAGCATGACCCATGGGAGCTTGTCGACCCAGTTGCAGTCCTTGAGAGTAGCCCGAAGCGCAGCCTTCATGGACCGGTGGAAGCGCTCACATAGGCCGTTCGCCTGAGGGTGGTAGGCGGTAGTGCGATGAAGCTTGACGCCCAGAGCCTCACCCACAGCATTCCATAGCTCTGAGGTAAACTGTGGCCCGCGGTCAGATGAAAGGTCGGAAGGCGTACCGAAACGTGAGACCCACGACCCAATAAAAGCCCGGGCCACATCAGCAGACGTCGTGGATGCCAGGGGAACAGCTTCAGGCCAGCGCGTAGTCCTGTCCACCACAGTGAAGAGGTAGGTGAACCCCTGGGAGGGGGGTAGGGGACCAACCAGGTTGACGTGGACATGGTCAAATCGTCTCTCCGGCACTGCGAAGCGTTTCAGGGGCGCCTTAATGTGGCGGTGTATCTTAGCCCGCTGACAGGCAACACACGAGTCGGCCCACGCTTTCACGTCTCTCTTAAGTCCCTCCCACACAAACTTAGCAGAGGTCAGGCGCATGGATGGCTTACCGCCTGGATGAGAGAGGCCGTGCACAGCTTCAAATACGGGGCGTCTCCAGCTGTGCGGGACGATGGGCCTGGGCCGTCCTGTGGAGACGTCACACAGGAGGGTGACACCTGTGTCGCTGAAAGGAACGTCCTGCAGGCGGAGCCCCGTGTCGGAGGCCCGGAGACGGAGGATGCTCGGGTCCGTGGCCTGGTCAGCGGCCATCTGTGCATAGTCAAGGCCTAGGTGGACCGCTCCAATCACTGCCCTAGAGAGGCAGTCAGCTACCTGGTTAGACTTACCAGCGACGTGCTGGATGTCGGTAGTGAATTCTGAAATGTAGGAGAGTTGTCGCTGCTGGCGAGCGGACCATGGCTCGGCCGTCTTGGACATGGCAAACGTGAGGGGCTTGTGGTCCACGTACGCAGTAAACTCGCGGCCCTCTAGCAGGAAACGGAAATGCCGGACGGCGAGCCAGAGACCGAGGAGTTCCCTGTCAAAAGTACTATACTTGCGCTCTCGGGGTGTAAGCTGGCGACTGAAAAAGGCCAAAGGCTGCCAAGCCCCCCCCACCCACTGTTCGTGAACCGCACCAACAGCATAGTCCGATGCATCCGTGGTTATGGAAATAGGCGCTGTAGGTGAAGGATGCGCTAGCAGGGTAGCCTGGGAGAGCGCAGCTTTAGTCTCGGTGAACGCACGGTCCCGCTCTGCTGTCCAGTCGACCGCCTGGTTGGGGGACATACCATTCAGCGCCTCGTGATGTGGCCGGATGATAAAGGCGGCTCGGGGAATGAAGCGGTGGTAGAATGTCACCATCCCGATGAACTCCCTGAGCGCACGAGCTGTTTGGGGGCGCGGAAAGGCCGCCACCGCTTCCACCTTTGAGGGCAGGGGGACTGCCCCGTCCCCAGTGATGCGGTGCCCGAGAAAATCAATGGCTGTCAGCCCGAACCGGCACTTCGCCGGGTTGACGATCAGCCCATGCTGGCTGAGGCGTGTGAAGAGGGCATGAAGATGGGACAGGTGTTCTTCCTCGGAGGCGCTGGCGATGAGTATGTCGTCCAAATAGACAAAGATGAAAGGAAGGCCACGGAGCACTGAATCCATCAGCCGCTGAAAGGACTGGGTCGCGTTTTTGAGTCCAAATGGCATTCGTAGGAATTCAAATAGGCCGAATGGGGTTGTCACCGCTGTCTTGGGGATGTCTGAGGGGTGCACGGGAACTTGATGATAACCACGGACCAGGTCGACTTTTGAGAAGACGCATTTGCCAGACAGGTTTGCAGAAAAGTCCTGGATATGCGGGACAGGATAGCGGTCGGGCGTGGTGGCGTCATTTAGTCGGCGGTAGTCCCCGCATGGGCGCCAACCTCCATCAGGCTTAGCGACGATGTGGAGTGGGGACGCCCACGGGCTGTCAGAGCGGGGGGGATTACAGCCCATACCACATGGTCACACGGTCGCAACGTCTGCGTGTAATAGCCCCCCGCTGTCTCTCCCATTTCCAGTCTACCTCTCCACTGCCACTGTCTAAACGACGGTGAAAATACGCTAAAAAAACAAAGAAACAAACAAAATGTGACTAGGGGGAGTACTAGCACTTGTTTCCCCCCGACTTCTGTCACTGCGTGGTCCTTCGGCTCACTTCGAGCACTCGCTCCATGTTCCCAGAATGATTACAGGTTAATTAGCAAAGCTGCCGACTAACTCAGAGTCACCGTGACCCTTTAGTCGCATTTATGCCACACCTACAGAAATGGATGCCAGGAGCAGAACGCACAAGACCAGCACACGAGCCACGTGCGTAAAGAGGAGCGTGCGTAAAGAGGAGCGTGCGTAAAGTACGCATATTGTGTTGACTTGTCTTTTTGCTTTTTGGGGTTTTTTTGGCTGACCGTGATCTAATACTGCCGAAGGACATCCGCGTATTTACCCGCAAATTCGCTTGCAGATAGAGGAAGGTGCTAAAGCATCACGCAATTAAGGGACAAATTGTCCCGCAGCTGTGAGCTGCCACGAAGCTTTGTGGGGTCGTTTTAGTTTGAGCTCAACTCCTATCTAAAGCTCTAACATCATTCGGGTTTTTTGTTACGTGAACGTTTTATTCATTTGACAGGCGTCTTTAAACGTGATCGTTTACACCTCATTTCCGAATTTAAAGTATTGCACATTTATGTTCATCACACAAGCTTTAATTGTAAGGAATGAAATCGTTTAAAAATAGGGCTAGTGGTTGTTCAGTCGCTCCATATGCAGTCTAAAACCTGTCAATTTTTTATGTAAAGCAAGTCCTTCGTCACAAAACTTTTGTACTATCTTGTGGCCATGCTGTTCATCTTGCCCTTAGATACACTGGCAAGAACTGGTTTCTACGGGGACTGATGGACCAGAGGGCCACCAAGTCAGTTTGTTGCCCTGCTGAAAACGTGACTCACTTTAGACATTGAGTAATGTTATGCAATCTGGGACAACAGTTTCTAAGCCATGTGCGCGCGCGCGCGCACACACACACACACACACACACACACACACACACACACACACACACACACACACACACACTATGCTTGAGGAGTCACACTGAGCTAGGACTTAGTGGTCTTTCCTCATTAGTATGCCAAAGTTATTGGTCTATTGTTTATCATATATTTAGCCTGTCTTATCATGGGGCACTTTACCTCTTGTTCTATTTCATTGACTTGATGACATTCTATTGTCAGATTACTGTTCTTGTCCAGCCCCACTGGAGGAGCTGAAGCCATGTGCCATCTTATCAGATCATCCAGGCAGAGAGAGAGAGAGAGAGAGAGAGAGAGAGAGAGAGAGAGAGAGAGAGAGAGAGAGAGAGAGAGAGAGAGAGAGAGTGTGTGTGTGTGTGTGTGTGTGTGTGTGTGTGTGTGTGTGTGTGTGTGTGTGTGTGTGTGTGTGTGTGAACCTCACCGGAGGCAAAATGATAGGACTGGGGGGAGGGGGGTTCCCTGGGTCTGCTACGCTGATGACAATTCTTATACAGCCAAGTGCAAACTGCTCTGACAGCGTGGCTAATTTTACAGCATCTCTCCAATCATTTCTTGTACTCTCCCCTAACTCTCTCTCCCTCTCTCTCTTCCTCTCTCTCTCTCTCTCTCTCTCTCACACACACACACACGCATTCTCTCATACGTGCGCGCACACACACACATGCAGACTAAACCACTCACATCCACTTCTTGCCTGAAGGGCTCTGTCCATGTGATTAAGGGACCATTAAATCTGATTGGCTAATATTTTCACCACAGGAAAATCAAAAGGATCTGAGCAAGAAGAGTCTCTCATGTGGACTTATCCACTTCGCTAGGATCTGTTTCAGATAATGAGCCAGTGCCCAACTGCTGGCTCTCAGAAAGCTGGAATTTGATGTGACTGTACAGTTTCAAGCAGAAATCTGCACAGAGGAGGAGACAGTAAAGATTACGAAAGCATCACGGCACCCCCAGTCAGAGGTCTATGGTGGCTTTGCTTCACTGTAAGACACAATTTCTAGCATGACTTTACTTCATCCAAAACAAAAAGGTCTGCACAATGCTATTTACGAAAAATACACAATTTCTGAAAAGTGATCATCTCCCTAAAAGGTTCATGGAGTTTGTGTTTTCTTTTATTCGTTGCAGATAAAATCAAAGCTTGTGCTGATGAATGACCCAAGCCTGTTATTCAAATCTATCCTGTGTTTAACAATTTATTATTTTTTGGGTCTATTATTGAGGTTAACAAAAGACATTAATAGAATTAAGGTATGCTATACTAACATTTTGCATTGACACTGTAATGGTTTAACCATGCTCCTTATGGGTCTTACTATGTTCTTGATCTTGTACATTGGGTGCATGTGAATTAAGAGTATGCAAATAGGTACAATGCACCTGAGAAAGACCTCAAATGAAGCCAATCTTCTCTCAACCCTGTTTATTCATAATATGTGAAGAAGAGCTTTAAAATTTACTTGATATCATAAATATTGATCTAGAGCCAATATGATAGCAAATTAACTATACATTCCCACTGTCAACCATTTTCTCTGGAGGATGTTATGTGCTGAACAATCTTCTATTTTGTATGTTTTGGGGTTTTTTTTACCATGGGTGGGGTGACAAAGAATAACTTATCACACAAACTGACAGGTGTCTAAATAAATCTTAGAGAAGTACAACTGTAGTGCAGGCGTAGACTGGGACCACCTGGGTACAGTAGCCGAAGGCAAGTACGTCTGAATAAGGGGCAGTTGGTATAGCAGCAGAAAATTCACAGCCAGAAAGCAGAAGAAAGGTGACTGTGCATGAGCACAGAGTAACGCCAGAGTAAAACGGCCTCATCACATGAGAGACTGACACATTTATCATAGGGAAGCTTGTTCTGAGACCCCGAGGAAGACTATGCAAATGGAAATATGTAGCATCACCTGTCCTTGTAGTCCACTGTGCATTGGGTGAGTGGCCCACTGGCGTTCAGCTGGTTGGTACCTGAATACAAGAGATGAGGGAGAACAAAAACAGAAAAAGAGAGAAACTGAAGCAGAAAGGGGATTTATAGACTGAGGGAGGGGAAAAGAGAGTGAGCAGACAGCAGAGTGACAGTGGGAACAATTAGCATTCTTCTCCTCTGCTTAAGCCCCTTTCATATTGCAACACACAGAGGAATTATAGCACAGACACTGGGTCAGATACTCATTCATCTGGCCCAGCAGCAAAACACGCCAAAACTCTCACAGCAATTACTGCATGGCTCAAGCAACAATCGGGCCAAAGCGCATTCAGGTGCTGATTTATTTTTGAAGTGCAGCAATGAATATTGAGAGTTTAAAATAAAAATTCAGATATTCTGACAACTAAGGACAGTTTTGTGTTATCAGAAATGGGAGCATGAAAGTATAAAAGGAATTAGGGATCATAAGATAAGATAACCTTCATTCATCCCCGAAGGGACATTCAGGTGTAGATAGCAGCAAAGAGGATAAAAATTACATCAACAGGGTAGAGTAACGGAGGTAGCTAGATAGTAGAGGTCAATCACCTTGGGATCAGAATAATACTAAACCTAATCTTAATACTAACAATACTACACAACATCATAGATATGAGATCAGCATACACACATATATTCTGCATATCATAGCGCACACACACATGACATAGCATATACACTCCACCAGCAGTATTCTCTATCACCAGTTCCATAAATAAATAGCAACTTGCATGTTTTAAATAGTACACAATGTGCAATATGCAAGGTAACATGTCATATGTAATCATTGTGGGATCCCAAATATTATAAAATCAATAATAGGATACTGAGTTTCCACAACAAATGTCAAATGTAGAACCTGCGCTCAGTAAACCTTTATCCTGCTCATCCTCTCCGGTGAAATATCACTCATTCATAGCTGATTTTGGATGAACTCATATTTCTCCCAGTCAGCTGTTAATTAAACCTATCCACATGCCTATGAGAGCACAAAGCAAATGAAACATGATTAGATATCGAAACAAAGGGCTAGCTTTTGGAAATGTTTCTGGGTAAAATGGCATTAGCTCCGGCTTTCATTCTGCACCAGTTATACAGCGTGCATAATCAGGATTAACAAGCATGATGGGGAAGAGGAGGCGTGAGGAGACATGGACAGAAACTGATGGACGCGGGAAGCAAGAATATAACCATAAAGTCACCAAGTCTGGTGGCTGATGACAACACTCCTTCAAATGTGAATATGTAATAAGCTGGACTATCAGTGAAGTACATAAGACTCTTATATATAGAGTATATCTTTTTACACAAATGAAACATTGTTTCTGTTTATTGTTGTTTATATTCTCTGTGACGATTTAATATGTTGCTTGTATAGATGCGATGTGTAAATGTTGGCACTGTATAGCCCTGCACGCATGTCAAAGACATATTTAACACATATTGAGAGGGTAGCAGGACCTCCTCGTTCCCCGGTGTGTTCAGTTTATATCATCTATAGCAAATCACTTAAGCCTCATTTTTCTAAGCTGTTTGTCGTCACTACAATGCTAAGCATTCATAGACATAGACTCTACACCTGTGAGTTACCCATTCTCCCATGGTCTGCTTCTGTTGGTTACTGTAGAACCCCCATCCCCCCACAATTTCTCTCAGATGCTTGGGGGACTGGAATACATGACCTTCTAGTCTGGGCTCGCTTCACTGACCTTTAGTCCTCAACACTGCAAAGGTAAGGAGTCAAAGGATTATCTAGCTGCTATGACAAAAGCTGGAAATCTTACCAGAAGACCGGGACTGCCTATTGGTGCCTTGGGATCATTAGTGCACAATTGTCATCATCGATGAGACAAGGGCTCTCACTGTGTTGCTGCTGTCTGCCTCCATGATGTATACACAGGAGGGCTCTCCTTACACGCAGTGACCCAGATAAAAACGTCCCCCCCCCCCCCCACACACACACACAGACTCATAATTCAACATACATTCAAATTCAAACTGGACAGCTGTTTAAAACAATATCGTTTGTGGTCTTAAATGTACAGTCTTGGGGTGAAAACCTAGAGCAAATAAAGAAATCGTTACACATATCACAATAAGTTATATCGGTTTGAGCTCTTAATGTACACCATGTAACTTTTCCACATCATTCAAAAGCAGTGGATGAGCAGACAGGAACAACATTTTAGTTCATGAAGTTTAAACAGTACATCTGATGAGGACTTTTTAAGAGCCTATAAAGCAATTGGGTCAAGCGGTTTCTCCTGCCCAGGATTCCTGTCCATGTCCATCATTAGAACAAGGGCTGATCCAGAGGGCACTGGAAGAGAGTGGATGCCATAACAACAGACTTATTCCATGTGTTGCTAGGCAACTAATCCAGTGGGCGTGAAGGAACAGGGTCTGTATGTTGTGACAATGGTAGCCAATTATCAGCTGCTTATCTTGCCATGAATGCTTCCCCCAGTGCACTGTTTATGACAGTGATTGTTTATTAGATTGTAAAAACTGTGAAACATATGGTGATAACTATATCAACATACTTAATCCTCGTAACAGCCAGATCAAGGCCATAAACAGGGTTCAGATTACATCGAGAGAGGGCCCCATTATTATTTGTATGCGTGTGTGTGTGTGTGTGTGTGGGGGGGGGGTGATATGGCTGTACTATAACTAATATGAAATAATCAAAAATGTTTTCTTTACCACACATTTTCCCTTGACTGCTGGGACAGGCTCTGGCATCCTGCGACCCGATTTCGGATAAGTGGCTTGGATAAAAGATGGATGGATGGACGCTGCAAACTAATACATGTTACAAATTACTCGTCCTGTGTGTCACACAAAACGCGATTTCTGGGTATGCAGATGCACTAATCCTGCCTGCTGATAACATGTATTGCCCTCTACATGTGGTTGAAAATCTCACCCGGCCACAACAGAAATATATGAATCAAATACCACAAAAAACTGTTCCAATACAATGAAAATGATTGGGTCTCCCGTGGTGTTATCTGGGGGGTGGCTCTGACTGGAAGTGTGGGGGGGGGGGTCTCAGACTAAGTCCATAAATAATATTCTTTCCCTTGGACACTTAGCAAGAGTGGACAGATGTCACATAATATTGTATTAATTTTTACTATACTTTGACTAATACAAAGCATTTTTCCCATAAGTGTGAAAGTATAGAGTAAGGGTTGCTGGTGATGACCAGCTCTCACACATTGCAGTTTATGTGGCGCTGCAGAGGGCCAAATTACATCACACACTGTCGCACAAATGTTCGGGCTCCCCCTGTAGTCTAATTGATGACATTATAAACCGTGGGAAGTGAGTTCACATTGCATTGCGGAACACAATGAGGCAACAGTAGCGGCTTTATAGTCATCATCTAATCACTAAGACACACGTACAGCAACGCATGATCCAGGAATTGATCTGCAAATTACAACCCTGTTATTGTCATAAGGCACTACCTATGGCAGTAATACAGTGCTACTATACCCTCAGATGTATGACCTGTAAAATTGCTGGATGCATGGCTGATTTATGATTTTATGATGGTTGATTTACTTTCTTTAACATCAATTTATATTGTAATGTACAAATGAAATAGCAAATTTTATGCATTTGTGATTGTACGACTTGGGTACATTCATATTTTACACTGATAAATAAAAAAGCTTACCTATTTTGAGGTTTATCAAGCACAGTAAAAAGTTTACAAATTAAAATACCTGAGTATAATTTATTCTTTATCTAGGTTTTGATAACACATAGCTGGACAGATTTTGGCTCCCTTCCATCCTTGGGCAACAGACTATTGTTAAGGGAAGAACAAATGAAATTGTATTTTCATTACTTCAGAAACAAATCAGAAAGCACTTTTTTTTTTACATTGACCTAAGCCAGCTAAGAACCCAATAAATTAGGCCTTCAAAGTATTGCATGTGTCACATTGTTCTTTTTTTTTCTTGAAAACTAGCATGTAGTGGTAGGTACCCTTGGCTCTCAATCAGTGATGTACAAGGCCCCGCCCCTTGCATTCATTTAATTTCAAAATACATATCAAGTGGATATCAGCGAAACAGCACAAGTTTCATGAATGGGGTATTTTGTGCAAGTCCAAACATGGGCCAGCCATTCACTGCTCCAAGTCATTATCATTTTGCAAAGTTTTCATGGCCAGGCCCCAGAGTGTCACGCTAGAGATAAATTGGCCCTCACTGGCCCTATAGGGGCCGATGTTGGACCTATTAGATGTTGTGAGTGAGCCACAGTGATTGTCTGTTGGAGGCAGGTAGGGCCTCCCAGCTAGACCCCCCACCATCTCCACTGCTAAGGCCCCATTGTCCACATAAAGACCATACACAGCCTCCTGAGGTAGGTGGGCTCTGGCCAGTTTCAGGTGGTCTGCGGCAGGTGGTGGGGAACCTTTCTCCTGGTGGGTAGAGGAGATCAGGTGCTGGGGCACCAGAGAACGTAACTCTGGGAGGCCATTAGAGGTAGATGCTGGGGTGAGATGCATGCTGGTTGGTGGAGTCTCTATATGTGGGGGTGGTTGTGGTGACGGAGGAGGAGGTGAAGATTTCTCTGTTTCTGCACTGGGCATCACATTGGGGAAATTCTGATCAGTGGAAGCCACAGTGGGTTTGCTGTGACTGTGAGGTTTGGAGAACGAGGCAGCTCCATCTGAGCTGCCCGGCTGATCAGAGGTGTCTGCGATTGGTGTGTGGTCCGGGGCTCCTTTGCAGTGGATGTTACGATGTCTCCTCAGCAGGGCAGAGCGGGTGAAACTTTTCCCACAGGCATTGCAGAAGTAGGGTCTCTCACCAGTATGTGAACGCACATGACGCTGCAGATCCCCTGAGCCAATGAAACACTTTCCTATACAAGATATATCACACAATGAGTGGAAAATACTGCGAGATTGTCATGTTCTACATGATGAATGTACAAATGAACAGATTAAACTAGATTACAGAGCCTTGAACTATTTATTTGGAATGCGAAGGAATATGCAAAACGTAAAAAAGAACAGAGCCACATATCTTTTTACACTCAACTGTCTCTGCATCCATTCTGACATCTGTGGTTGACTGACTTGCACACAGGATTATTAACATGCATGTGCGTGATACCTGTCATTCATTTTAATGAGTCAAAGCGCTTCACTTCCTCTACCTCTGCCTTGACTCTGTGCATTATATGTGCCCATTTCAAGCAGTAAAATTTAAAATATCTTAATTTGGGGCACCTTGCAGATAGTCATATTTTGTCCAATGACTGAATGACAGAATGAAATGTGCACGGTTCTACCCCCCACGTCCAGCGGCCTCAAGCTGACTGAACATGCTTCATGTTTTTTTGCATATGAGCAAAAACCTTGTGAATGCCCCTTTGGTGCAGGACCAAAATTAGCATAATTTAGCCAAATAACAGGTTGCTCTTTACCACAGGTGTCGCAGCGGTGCGTTTTTTCCCCAGCATGGCGGATCTTGTGCTTCAGCAACTTTCTATGCATGTTGAAGGATTTTCCACACTGATCACAAGTGAATGTCTTGTCGGTTGTGTGAGTCTTTTTGTGCTCCTTGAGATTGCTAAAGTTGCTGAAACCTGGACAATCAATTACATAAGGGTGTTGAGGAAGAGAGGCATTGTTGTGAATTAAATGGAAAAAAGTCTCAATTATCCAAAAAGGGTTTCTAACACAGACAGCTAAAGTGGGGGTCAATCACTTGCAGATGAGTTGTTTTAAAAATGTCATGGTGTTGGTTGCATTGTGATAACTAAATGATATGTTGAATTTAGTGAAAGTTATGTTTGCTTGGAACTATCACATACCTCTGCCACATATGTCACACAGATGAGGCCTCTCTCGAGTGTGAACCACAATATGACGCTGAACATCCCCTGCTGCAGCAAAGCTGTAGGTGACAGATGAACAATAGGCAATGAAAACAATTTTTTTTTCTATTTTCCCCCCTTTTCTCCCCAATTGTACTTGGCCAATTACCCCACTCTTCCGAGCCATCTCGGTCGCTGATCGACCCCCTCTGCCGATCCGGGGAAGGATGCAGACCTCCCCCAATATATGTGGAATCGCCAGCTGCTTCTTTTCACCTGACAGTGAGGAGTTTCGCCAGGGGGATGTAGCGCATGGGAGGATCATGCTATTCACCCCAGTTCCCCCTCCCCCACGAACAGGTGCCCCGACTGACCAGAGGAGGCGCTAGTGCAGTGACCAGGACACATACCCACATCCAGCTTCCCATCCGCAGACACGGCCAACTGTGTCTATAGGGATGCCCGACCAAGCCGGAGGTAACATGGGAATTCGAACGGGCAATCCCCATGCTGGTAGGCAACTGAATAGACCACCATGCCACCCAGACGCCCCATGAAAACAACTTATCAATTTAAATATACTTTACCTTTTTCCACATAATTCACAGATGTATGGTTTCTCTCCAGAGTGTCTTCGCAAATGTGTCTGTAAATTGCCAGCCTGTAAAAACAGGTCAGGGAAAAAAAATGCATTAGCGTCACCTCAAGAGACTACCAATTCAAAATTAAAGCTGGGCACTAGACTGTACCTGTGAAAAATTTTTCCCACAAACATTACACTGAAAGGGCTTCTCACCTGCCAAAAAAGGAAATGCATATTTGTCTCTTGTAAACAATAACAAATATGAAAACTATAACCATTGCCCCAATTCCTCCAACCATTTTTTTCATCTTTGTTTATGAGGCAATTATAAAAGGGGAAATACCAGTATGTGAGCGCTTGTGAAGCTCCAGGTTGCTTGGATGTTTGAAGATCTTTCCACATACCACACAGCAATACTGTTTGTGTCCGGTTGACTGTGGTGGGTTTGACACCGTCTTCAGATTTTTGTCCTCTTCATCCACAGGTGGGGGACTTGGAATTTGGACAGCTGTTGCCGTCTCAGGAACCTCATCTCTGCCTTCTGTAAGGCAGTCTACAGGAGCTTCAGGAGCTTCATTCTGGACTAAAGACTCTTCTTGGTTACTCTCTTTGGGACAGCTGAGGACTGGTTCACTGACTGCTTCAGCACACATCTCTTCCAAAACCTTCTGTGACCGTAGGTAGTTGTACTTTTTTAGGTAGACAGCTTTCTTTGGACGCACTGGCTTGTTGAGCATAGCGTCTGCTGGGTCAGAGTTGGGAAGAGGTAAAGGATCTACAGGCGGTAACAAAGAACCGGGGCTCTTTTCAGCTGGTTTTGAGGTACAGAGGGGGGGTGGGTTAACAGTGCTTCCTGAGCACACAGGGGTGTGATTGGCTCCCTGACTGACCCCGAGTGAACGCTGCTGCTCTTCAATAACCACTAAAGGGCTTGGACCTTGATTCAAGGATGCATTGTTAATTTGCTCTGCACTTTGTTTGAAGTACTGCTTGCTGTAGAAGTTACGCAGCTTGTAGCCATGGACAAGTTGCTTCTCCACAGGTGCCTGCGTGCCACCAGATGTGTCACAGTTTGAGCTGCTATTAGGCACTCCAATGGGTAATCTTTTGGTGTGGTCCAGGTCGCTGTTCAACCCAGGCCTTTGGGTTTCAGATGGACTGTGTAGGTCCACTTCTTGAGAAAGTCCACTTCCTAGGAGGCAGTCATGTTCTGAGGTGAGGACACTTGGAAGAGAGAATGGCGCAGGCTCCACTGATGGTGGACAGGGTTTGAGGAAGGCATTGCACATGCTCTGGACATTGGGAACCTGCAAACACTGGGCAATGTCCAGCAGCGCCTGTACATTATCTTGGTTGATGTCAAGATGGGATGTATACATATAGTCCAGAATTTGGCCAATGCCACTGACGTCTTGAATAACCAAGTGGAACACGTCATTCTTCTGGCTGGGGGAATTTTGAAATAAGGACCTACAAAAGTAGAAGTCAGCTTGGTTAAATCATTTCTTAATGTTTAAAGCTGAAATCCAGGATTTTTCCCCATTAATAAATAGTGATATTATCCATCTGGACCATGGAGCCAGATTACATAATCCTAGCTGGCAGCATGGTTGGAGACACTTTCCTTATACCGCTGTTGAAATTTTGACATTTTTGATCAGGTCGGTCAAAAACTGGTGCAGTGGAAAACAAATGTATACTCAAACAGAAAATAGGACCGAAGGTGACGACGATGTGGCAATGCTTCTGTTGGACAGATAATTTATCAAGTCTACTATCAATATCACAGTTGAACTGTGCTCTGATAAAGTTTGTAGTAGATTGCCTGTGTTAGCTTTAATTCGAGGACGCCATTTTTAAAAGGGTGGGAACTTTTTACTGCTGAACTGACCACACAAGTGACAATAGCTACCACACATTGTTTGTAGTTCTTACTGCCATAAGGAGGGACAGATCGGAGAAATCATGCATTTCAGCTTTAATTCTAGATTTATGTTTGGTTATGAATGGTAGTCTACAGAACAAGTGATATTCTGCAAAAAAACTAAGTGTAATCTTAATAAATGCGCACCTGAAATAGGAACTGAAAGCAGCCAGTACATTTTTATGAGCTTTAAAACAGACGCCTTTGACCACCAACATACAGTCACAGAGAAGCCCCTGAATCCTCTGTTCTTGCAGCTGCTGGAGAAGGTATGAACTGTGACTGGACAACGTATCCATCGTACATCCGCTATTGACAGAGCTCACAGAGCTCCACTCGTCGAAACAACCGAGATGCAAATGTTAGCAGCAGCTGAAAAACAGGATTTTTGTATGTTAAATACACACGGCTAACTTTGTACTGATGCAAGTGCTGGCAAATAGAATAACCATTCGAGTGAATATCGGATATTGCGTCGAATACAACTCCTGAGCAAACCCCTCATTTCTGTACACGTTGCGCACATACATGTAAAACTGGACGATAAAAGCAACGAAGGTGTTCTGGTTCACTGTTGAATGCACAATAATACAACCCGAGGTCCAACTACAGCTTGCGGCCATTTTTTTTTGCCATCGCAGTAATACAGATTTTAAAAGTTAAAATAATATGACAACAAAACCTAAACCCACTAACAACAACCAACTGTGAAGCTCTGGACCACGAGAAGACCTCGCTCAACCATGGTCTCGACCCACAATATACCTCCACAATTCACCTTCCTATTTGGACGGTAGCTCGTCTCTCGAACGTCATGTTTCATTTCCTGGTACAGCTTGTATTAAATACACGCAAACACACTGACATTATACCACAATAATTTGTGGAAAAAAACACAGAGCCAGCATCTATGAAGTTATTTGCATATTAACGGAATAACTTCAGAAATGGACTAAAATCCCAAAACATACAATAATGAATGTCATAACAGAGGGTACAATAATTGGAACTATCCTGCCCGGAACCTTACTTCTGACGTGTGTATGCATACGGAAGATATTCTGTTGCTACGCTGGTCTGAAACTGGTCACGTGTGTTTTGAAAAGTTTGAGCTAGCAAGAGCTGAGGCTGCGGGGCAACTTTAACATTACAACCCTGCCCATTTACTTGGCTTTTTAGATACTGGTATCAAGCCACAGACGCTTCTGATCCCCGTTTACCGGTAACGACGCGCCGGTGTTGGCTGGCTTACTTTAGCAAACGTTAGCCCACGTCCACTTTGGTGACCCTAATGCACGCAGGGCTTGGTGGGTTCAGTATAACTAAACAGATCCTAGGACGGTCAGCAGTAGCAGATTTGACGGTCGAACCAAGTATCGTCGTTCAAAATGGTTTTCTTCGCGTGTAACGCGTGTGGTGAATCGCTCAAGAAAGCCCAAGTCGATAAACACGTGGCTATGTGCCGGGGATGCCAAGTCTTGTCGTGCATAGACTGCGGAAAAGACTTCTGGTAATTACATTGCATAGAGGATGGGGCTTTCTTGATTTTTGATTAGCTCTATATGTAGTCTTTTAAGCGTGTTTTATTTTTTTTTGCTTTCTCTGAATGTGTGGCAAATAGGGGCGATGACTATAAAAATCACGTAAAATGTATCTCCGAAGATCAGAAGTATGGAGGCAAAGGTTATGAGGCCAAGTCAAACAAAGGGGATATGAAACAGCAGCAATGGATTCAGGTAAGGTACCTGTACTGGCCATGTGCATGTTTTGTGTGTGTGTTTTTTAACATGTCGTGACATACTCTCAAAATTGTAAGGGCCTTGCCAAGCAAGTCTCCGTGTTGATGTGAGGAGTCAAACCACTCTGAATAATCTGCAAGATAAGATACTGATCATTTTTAACAGCGAATCCATGATGCCATGAACAAACCAGGGATCAGCACAAAGCTCAAGGATGTGCTTAATCAAGTCAGTATGTACGATAATGTCCCAAGAAAGAAGGCTAAGTTTCAGGTTGGTGATTTGATATCTCCTATTGGTCTGTTCCTTTAAATTTGGATATAACAGATAATAGTTTAATTTCTGTTGTGTGATTTCTTTTTTTTACCTGTTTCTTTTGCAATTCTCTGTGTGGTGTATGATCAAAGTATTAATTTTGATGAAATGGAAGATAACAAAGGTTAGTAATGACACTAGAAACAAGACCTCAAGCAACTAGACATGCATCGGGACATACTCTACGACTTTGCAATTGTGGCTAACCATGACCACCATATTAGGTTACTGCTACTGTTTTGGCTTTATAGTCATTTCTCCCTTATGGACCTTAATAAATTGTACAGTCCTTGACAGGTAAATTGGCGCACAACTGAGAAACCTCTGTTCACAAGCTTACTATAAGCACAGAAAGTTGAATCAGTTCATCTGGACACAACGTTTATTGAGAGGAAAGTTTCATCACTCATCTAAGTGACTTCTTCAGTCTCAACTGACTGCAGGTATCTCCACCCTTATAAACAGCATAGTGGCATAACATCCGAAAACAATGATCAAGTTTCATATGTAGACTGCCGTGACCATTAACTAGAGTTACAATGGTAATGTGTACTATTCACAGAGCATTGGGGAATAGTTGGCAATCACTTCATTGTAAGATGACAACAGATGTACTCCCTTTCACACTTGAAAGTCCAAACCAAGGTCTGAACCAGAGTCTGGTTCTGGTGCTTTCACATCTGTTATTTTATAGTCATTAGGTTCAGGACTTTTGCTTTCATACCAGCGGACCTTGACTTGAACTTTTGGCTCGTTGTTGCCGCCAGGTGCGCTCGTTGTTGCCAGGCGCGCTCACTGTTGCTAGGTGTTACTGTTTGTGCTTGTTTTATCACTTCCTATGATTGATCCAAAAGTCCGAACCTTTGATTTCACATCAGACATTCATGAACCTTGGTCTGAACCGAGACTACCTCCTGAGCTTGGGCCAAAGACCGAGTCTTTGATCCCTGTACCCTGGTCCAAGAGGTTTCACACCTGGCAGTCTGGTTCGGACTTTTCTGGAAAGTCTGAAAGTCCGGACTAAACAACATAAGTGTGAAAGGGCCCTTAAGGCTCCATCCTTGGTTCAGGGATGGTCATTCCCTCTACACATAGATGGCCTCTTTGACTTCCCGTTCAAACCAGTGTTCCTCCCTGTCAAGGATATGCACATCCTCCATCCTTGAAAAAAAATGCCCTGTAGATGGGTGTAGACTACGGAGTCCTGTCATGACGTGTTAGCTCTTCTGTGTTGTGCCATCCTCTTGGCCAGTATCTGTTTGGTTTCCCCGGTGTACAATTCATGGCAATCCTCCTGGCACTTAACGGGGTCCCCTGGCACAAACAGCAATATAGTATCAGGTTTAGAAAAAAAGCACTTAACGAGAGCGTTTAATGAATACACTTGGCGATAACTAGTCAATGCAAAAGAAGACATTTTGATGCCAGGATTTGTTACCTCCAGATTACTATCTATCTATCACACAGAAGACTAGGAGGGAAAATGCCGTTGCTTTGTGTGGAAGATGAAAATGTATTCAGTCTCCAGCTATTCACTGGCCTAAAATTAAATAGATTTTGTTGCAGTAGTAAATACTGATATTTGAAAAGATTAGGCTGGGTTTCTCAGGACAAGCTGATGGTTTGCAGTCACAGACTAATCAATTTTCAGTCCAGCTTCTAACATGGCTCTTTTCGTCCCTCATCTTATAGAACTGGATGAGAAACAGTCTGAGAATTAGCGGTGCTAGTTTGCAAGATGAAGTATGGAACATCTTTTCTGAAGCCACAAGCAATGTAAGTTAGTCTATTTAAATTACACTAAAGGAAGATTTTCCACCAAGTTAAAAGTAAATGTTGTTGCTTTTTGTCCATAACATAAGCTCTGTCAATTACCTAAAATGAAATTTTACAGGACATTGACTTGGATGGTAATAATAATCTTCCTGCTGTGGAAAGTTCTGCCAGCAAGATAAAACTTTCACTTTATCACATTCTTCTCATTATGACAGCTTTCGTGATCTTTTTATTATTGAACAGATTCAGGAGACCACCAAGTCGACTGAAGTACCTAAACAGACTGCAGCAGAGGTAAAGGTAGAGATCTGTGAAAGTCAAGAGGAGAATGGCTTTTCAGAGAAGAAGAAGAAAGTGAACAAGCGGGAGCACCAAGAGACCTGTCAGAAGAAAAATAGAAAGGTCAAGAAAGGTGCAGAAAAAAGTAACACAGAGGAGGTGGAAGAAGAGCAGACTTACACAAAGAAAAAAAAGAATAAAAAAAGAAAGGGAGGTGTTGAGGAAGATGGAAATGGAGAGGAGAACGGACACAGTAGGGGAGATGAAACATCCAGAAAGAAGAGGAAGAAAAGCAGGGAAGTCTGTGAAGGTGTGTCCATCAGTAAGATACTTTGTTGATGTCTCTCTACTTTCAGTAAATGTAATTTGGATCCACTTGTAGTTCGTAAACAGTGCATGATAATGTGTTGTCTGTAAATTGATTATAATGTGCTACAGTAGATCTTAAGTTGCATAATTGGAAGACTTTTTTCCATCCATTCGTCATCTATCATTTATCCATGTAAACTTAAATTTCTGAATGAACTTTACCACTAACAACCTTTTTTACATTCACACAGTTACACAAACTTGCACCCGAGAGCTTATCATTGAAACAATAACCTTCTGATAGCTACTAAATAGCTCCATTTGAGTGGTTAGGGGTTTATGGCCTTGCTTAAGTGTACCCTCCACAGACGATGTCAAAAGTGCGGAGAGAAATACTCTTTGACTTTTCCCTACCACATTTTTCCAGGGATTCCAGTCAAGCAACCTTCTGATCTTATTTCTGCTTCTCATGTGCTCTCAGTAGACCACCATGCTCAACCTGTGCTCTCTGATCTTTATTTTAGTACTGGGAAAACACTTTCCTTTCTCTATCAATGACTGTGATTGTGAAGTCAAGTCTTTTTTATTTGATAATTGTAGGATTAAATGTCACAAGTGAGATTTAGTAACCTAAATAATTGTGTACCTTTTATATATTTGATCTCTTCCAGATGACCAAAAAACTGATGAAGCTGAGGTGCATGTAATAGAGGAGACTGAGGAACAAGCAGCCTCCAAAGGTAACATGGTTTTCTCAATAGGATCGCTTCTTGGATTTGAGGTATTTGAAAGTAAAACCAATAGGGGTCAGTGTAGTTTCTTTAGCTGACCGAGTTGCTGAATGCAGATGACCTTCACTTTTCAGTTCATGATGGCTAATTTATAACATCTGACTCGCAGGCAAATTCAGCTGGAATGGAACGATAAAAGCAGTCCTCAAACAAACACCTGAACAGGAACTGTCAGTAAAGAAACTAAGGAAGAAGGTGAGGCACTCTGGTACTCTACTCTCGCTGTGTTGCTGAAGTGTGAATTTACTGAGTTTTACGCAGCACATGTGCCAGTCTTTGGTAGGGGGTGGTGGTTTACGCCACCCCATTTCGCCTCCAAATCTAACAGATTGCATTCTTAATATTATGTTATTGGGCGTATTAAACCATATTTTTGAAAAGGAGCTGGTCTCTGGTTGAACAATGTTGGAACAGCATTTTGTGTAATTCATTCACAGATTTTGGCAGCTTACTACTCATTCAGCGGGGACAGCAATTTTAAATCGGAGGTGGAGCTACTGGCACTTTTCAACAAGAAGATCAATGGCAATCCAAAATTTAAGGTTTTGAAAGAAAAAGTTATACTTATAAAGTAGAATTATTTTATCTTTCACTTTTTTTTCTGTTCATCTTCTGTACCATCTTTCACCCCACTGTCATGAATTTAAAATTTTGAAAGGCATTGCCCTTTGTAATCTACATTTAATGTTTTTATAAAAATTCAGTAATTTCAGTGATTAAACGGTCTTGTTTCTCAATTAAATTTTATGCTGTACATTATTGTTTCAACAATTCTCCTGAGGAAAGGAATACTTAAAAATAGCATGAAATACTGGAAATAATACAATAAAAATAATTGGACATAAAAGCCTTTTGATGGTTGCTCCAAGAACTGAAGTATTTATAAATTGTGTGACAAATATTGCATCATAAAGCAGTCAGTGAGTGAAGTGACATGTATGATGTCAATAGCGTACCAATGTAGTCATCCACATATTTGAAATATAATTAGTGAAATTTTCAGATTGTCAAAGATCCAGAAAGTTAGCTTCAAGAAAAAACAAATTTCCACCACCAAATTTTATCTGATTACATACATAAACCACTTGTTGGAAACGTTTTAAGAGGGTTGTTCGTTATTCACGCTGGGCAAAAGTTAGTGTTGGTGCATTCTGCCTTGAATGTGTCATTTTTGTATGGATAATATGCCAATTGTGGTGGTCAGCAGCTCTGTATCACATTCCAGGCTCACGGTAAGGCTGGGAAACGGTACCTTATCTGTGGGATTGGATGTTAGAAGGGGGGGGGAGGGACGGGGGGGTGCACCTGAGGTGAATTTGACTCTCACACGGGACAGGGCTAATGCACATTCCTCGGCACCCCGAACGAAGTTCACTTGGCCAGGGACACAGAAGCTCCATAGAAGCAGGATGCTTAGTGTCAGCCTCAGGTGAAGTTTTAATGCTGTCTGATTTTTCCACCGCTAGAATGAACAGCTTCTTTCCCCTGTACATACACACACAGCTACAGGAGGAAATCTGCCCAGCTTTATGAAGCTCTGCTAATCCCAGCAGGTTTAACACTGACACTCATTCATCACACTGCTTACCTGTAATTGTATATTGCATACTTTGGGTATTAGTGAAGCTGTTACTCAAGTTTGCTAGTATTAAAATGGCGTTTTCTGGCCTACAGCAGAGAATAGATTACTTGTAAGATTACTTTATTCATTGTTTTAATCCAGACGCTAAAGGGTTTTTAGAAACTCAAGGTATCCATGCATCTTAGGGCTGAAAACAACCATAGATTGGCAGGTTAAAACATGGCACAAAATTCAATGTTGTAGACTAGATGTTCCAGTCTACAGTGGTGGCAGATTCATCTTGCACAGTGTGGAAAATCAATATTACTATTATGAATATATCTCGACTTTATCCTTTTCAGACTGCAAAAAACACATAGCTAACTTCAGTGTTATGGTTGTCCTTGTGCAGAAGGCATTTCACATAACCGCTCAAAATCGTGTTTGTTGTATGACCATGGAGAAGTAGGGAAAAGATGACTAGGCTTTTCTGCTTGTATTAACCTCCATAGAGTGAATAATAGACATATTATGGTAGCATGCAACGAACGGCATATTTTCTCAAGCAGCCCTCAATCCATGGCTCTTGTGCTTTTTAAGGATTTGCAGTTGGAAGCAAAATACCTGTAACAAGCATGTTGCCTGACCTAATGCATGCGAAATACACAAGTTAAAAGGAAGTTTACACTCTATACTCAGTTATTAAGACCCTGTCTTGGTACTTAATACAATGGGGGGGAAATGGACAAAATATGTTAAAAAGGGCACACATTGGCTAATTGAAAGTCTCTTTTCAAGAGGTTAATTCATTAATTGGGACCACAACCAATGGTTGTGGTTGGGTGGGTTTTTTTTTCGTCAGTCCACAGTCATGCACACAAGAAAGCAATAAATGAAAAGTGATCCTTTTCATTGACTATTGTCTATAAGATACTATGTGGAGTGCATGGAAATGGAGTGAGGGGGCAAAGGCATTTTATCAAATAGTTTCATCATGATAATGATGTGTTCATTTAAACATCAAAGTGTACACAGTATGTGATCCATGCAATTGTGTTCAGTATTGTAGGGGCTAATTTGAATGTATTTTCACTGCCTCCTTTGTGATGATAATGGACCAGGAGCATCTATTCTAGCTACGAATGACATTTGATGAACACATCATTTACTTGTCTCTTGAGTGTCCCACTGTAAGAAATGAAGACAGTGATGATAGGATGATCAAGTGAACATCAAGGGTCCTGGTGAATTAATGTCCATAACAATGTTGTCATGTATTGTTAGTACATAACTGAACTATGAATGATGATTTTAAACTCCCTACATTGTCCATCTATGATGATCCGGTGGGATATTGTAAGAGGGTAAGAAATGATGGTTAATTATTTTTAAAGTAAGGAATGTCTCCCCTCTCTGCACTTCATGTTCCATGTGTTTGCCTTTTGGACTTGGCAGCACTAAAAAAACAAAGATGCCTGTAATGTCAAATCCTTGCCAGCAGTATGTAAATATATACATTAAGATACAGTTGTGTTCTTCAGGATACAACAGAATGCAAGATGATAGGATTCTGCATAGCTTGTTGGAGAGATGTAAATGTGTCCATGATTAAATGGGTTTTAACCAGTAAGGCATTGTGGAAATATTCTTAGTGGCTTTAAAATTTGATGTTCTAGCCCATTTTAGCAATGGTTTCAGTTAGACCTGATATTTCCCATTTTACAATGCATAGAATATCATTGGTCCATTTCATGACAGGGCAAGAATATCCTTATGTAATTTGGGATCAACCAGAAACTGAAAAATGGTTTTTGCTCCTTACTGTGTTATCTTACTCACAGTCACATGTATTAAATACTGGGACGACTCCCCATGCCCACATTTTGTGTTAAGTTGATGTGATTCCAAGTTAAAAGCTATAAGTCAACCCCCTCGGCCCAGTCTATTTTAACATGTTTAACGAGCAGTGTCGGTGTTGGAGTTGTACATCCAGATTATGAAAAGGGCTGAAAACAGAATAGTGACTTCAAACCCATAATGTGTAAAGTGTATGTTGCTGATACTTTTATTGGGGGATTTGAAAGTTTTAAATTATGTCCCAAGCCACAATTCGTTTAAATGTGCACTCACGTTGCACGCTTTTACGTGGCGCGACAGCAAGTCGACCCCCAAAAAACTACAACGGTCGCTTGAGAAGTGAGTCATACGAAACGGACTCGCCCTTAAACAGGAAGTGCAGCACGCCCAGCTTGACGTTAAACTGAAACCACTCGCTATCGGCGCCTGTGCAGCTAAGAACGGGCTAAAAACAAAAAAATGCTCAATGACAGCGAGTTAGCGACGTTGCGTCACAGGTTTAAAAGAGATGCCGAGTTTCTTATGAAGGGATCTGCAACGGGTGACGATGAAGAGAAAAGTAAGAATAATGTGTAATTTCAGTTCATGTTGAGTGCTAGCTTTGACTGGCTGGTAGCGCGAAACGTATGGGATAACTAGATGGCAAGCTATTTATTCTCACCTTTTCTTCGCATCCAGATGACACTACTTTGCATTTGAGTAAGCCCAATGTATCTGTTGCGTATGGCGGCGTAATTAATGTGTCATAGTCAATGAGAAGGTCCACCGCTTAGTCATGTTTGCGTTATGTTAAGCGCCCCGCCTTCGCACGATCGGTGTTCGAACGCCTGAAAACGATCCGATTAAACTTCACGTTGTCCGCTTCAAAAGAAACACCCAGCACGTCGTGGCAAAGCAATGTGCGATTTTAAATGCATCACGTTTCAAACTGAGTGGAACCACAGCGCGGTTCGGACAGTAGACAATTGTCTAATCTTGAAGCGCACACTGGCAAGAGTCCACCAATTCTTGATTGTTTTGACTGCAAACAATGTCAGCTCTACATGCAATATGATAGAGGAAAACTATACTCTTGCACTCCATTCCGTCCGGGAGTCACCTCTTTTCCAATGTAAAACGATATGCATATGAAAAGCAGCAGACCCAACATTTGCTGAATAGTACTCTTTTATCAATTGACCCCTGCGTTGCAGAGATTTGATTTGATTTCCTTACCCCAGTCAGAGGCACCATAAGTGATCGTTTTTGCAAGAGCAGGTGTCGGTTATATCCAGCTGCTAAGTATAGGTAGATGTAAGATTGATTAACAAAGATGCAGGCTAACTATCTGGCTAGGGCATGGAGTTCATCCTGAACTCTTTCTGGACAGGCCTTCTTGCTCAAGCACTTCACCAGCCAATAACTGGCTTTGATATGTTTAATCAGCTACATAGCTATAGCGGTGAATAGCTCTCCCAAGTAGTAATCGTATCTGTTCCACCTCAACAGCTCCTTAAACCTGGAAAGTTAGTAGATCCTAGGGGAAAGATAATTCCTGTGTTTGTAGTAAATTCAGAACGACTGTTACCCTTTAGTACTCTTTGGTTTTCACTTCTGGCTTTGTCTTGCAGGTTGGTACAAATTTTCTAGACACATTTTTTATCTAAACTGCTGGCAATCATCGAGCAGGAAACTGTTATTTTGTCATGTCATAGTGTTGCGTAAATCCCAAGGATTTTTGTTTTTACTCTGATATTTCTAAGAGCTTTATTCGAGCAGTGACAGTTTAAAGTTAAACATATAAGTGGGATACACTGATATCGCTTTTTCAATGCCGATACCAATTCCAAGTATGGATCTTTAAATATTAGCTGATACTGAGTACCGACCCAAGCCATTACTTTTGCTGAACAGTGTAGACCATTCATTTGGGGTCAGTGAGCAAATTAATTGAGGTAAAATAAGTTTTGTTTTTTTGTTTTTTCCCACCACCAGGCTTTCGTGTGCCAAAAATGCAGTAAATCAAGCCACGTTGCCATGTATTTATGACATGTTACTTATGGCTGTTGGTATCAGATTTTAGAATTGGGTTAAGTCTGATACTGATACTTTCTTTTAACCTAGTATCAGCCGGATATCCGATACCAGTATCAATGTTGGTGCATCCCTACATATAAGGATCTACAAAATTTTATAACATCTGTGATGATGTCAAAAATTGGTGACATAGACCCACCCTCAAGTAAAACTACTGCAGAGCAAAATATACAACAGTTTGCAAAAATTATATCATCCAAGATTTTATTTGCATTGGTCCTTAAGTTATATCGCTTTCGCTTTGTTCAAGTTCTCTTGGCATGAAACTTGATGTGAGAGCGTCTTTATGCATGCTTAATAATCCAGGTAAGGAAGTCACAGAGAGTTGAATCAGTTCACTTGTGTCTTCAGTCCACGTACTTCACATACAGGGGGCAGTACTATAGGCAGAGGCATGTGTGTGCTATTGGTTCCCCAGTTTCACCTATAGTGGCCAACTTTTATATGGAGGAAGTGGAAAAGAGGGCTATCCTATCCAGGGACACCACCTAGCCATTGGTTCAGATTTGTGGATGACACCTGGGTTAACATTAAATCTCAGGACATACCACGTTTCACTGACCATATTAACTCCGTGGACAACCACATCAAGTTCACCAGGGAGTGTGTGAAAAATGACAGATTAGCCTTCTTAGACTTATATTGCAATTGGTGATGGGGGACATTTGATTGTTGATGTTTACTGTAAACCAACACATACGGATCAGTAGTTAAGGTTTGACTCATCATCCACTGGAACACAGTGGATGATGGAGTGGAGTCATCAGGATGCTGTACCACCGAGCTGACAATGTCTCAACTGATACAGCGGCCGGGGAAGGGGAGAAATCCCACATTAAACAGGCCCTGGTTAAGTGTGGTTATTCTAACTAGGCGATGGTCAAAGCCAGGAAGACGCCCAAACAGTGCACCAGCCAGTCGACGAGAGGAGAAGGACAACAGCTGCCAAAGTGTAAACCAGTGGTGATTCTGTATGTGGCGGGGGTGTCAGAACAGTTGAGACTGTGTCTCATTTGTTTTCAAACACCAAAACATGCTGTGCCAAAAATTAGTCCACCCCAAGGATCAGGTCTCACGGCACAAGCAGAGCCAATATAGTGTACACTGTCAAGTGCCGGGAGGATTGCCGTGACTTATACATTGGGGAAACTAAACAGATGTTGGCCAAGAGGATGGCACAACACAGAAGAGCTAACACATCAGGCCAGGACTCCACAGTCTACACCCATCTACAGGCCAGTGGCCACTCTTTCAAGAATGAGGATGTGCACATCCTTGATAGAGAGGAACGCTGGTTTGAATGGGGAGTCAAAGAGGCCATCTATGTGAACAGGATGACCATCCCTGAACTGGGGGGGGGGGCTAAGAGTACATCTGTTGCCATCTTTATTATCTTTTTCTACATTATTTGTATATTTTGTATATACTTTCGTTTGTTTGCGCTTGTTCTTGTATATTAACTATGTCCTACGCTGCCTAACAACATTAGGCAAAGGGGCTGCCGATGGAAACTAGCCTATTAGCTAACTCAGGTCCATTTACGTTTGTTTCAAATGTTGATTAATGTACATTGTCTCTTCCCAAATAAACGTTTAAAGTAAACTAAACTTACAATGCTGTGATTGCAACTATTCCCCAGTCCTTTGTAACTACTACACACTGCCACTGTAACTCTAGTTAATGGTCCCGGCAGTTTGCATATGAAACCGGTCGTTGTCATGTGTGTTGTTTTATAGGGGTGGGGATACCTGCAGTCAGTTGAGACTGAATAGGTCACTTAGATGAGTGATGAAATGCTTCTCTCAATAAACATTGTGTCCAGATGAACCGATTAAACTTTCTGAGATTGATGTTTAGAGCCTTCACTCACGAGAAGTCATGTAGTCATGATACCCGGCTTCCTAACACCCAAATAAAATTCTTTTCCTTTTCTTTCATCTTACAGGCCAAGAAGAGAAGGATGCAAAGCCTCTCCCTCGTGTCAATAGACACTCAATTTTTTGGATCTTGGCATCTCTAGCTGTGACCTACTATGTGGACTTCCTTCATGTCATCATGGAGAGTGTTGACATCAAAAGGTGCTTAAATCATCTGAAAGACCCTTAATGTCTGAAAACTGCTGTAAAGGCTTAGCCATAGCTAAATGTGTTAATTTCATCTGTCATGAATGATTCTTGATGAAAAGTGGCTTGGTGGTCTCATCACACTTAAAGTCACACTTTCCAAGCTGTTTTGAAATGGTACTTTAGTGTCTCACTTGATACTGAAAGTTCTATGCAAAACTGATGTTTTCATTGATAAGCTGTTCATCAACGTGTCAGCAAAGTAAAAGCTTAATTTTCCTCTTATGACTTGGAGATGCCTTACTGGCTAAACTGAGAGAGATTCCACAGCAGATTGTATGTTTCAATTACACAAGTAATTATAGCCCTTTTTCCCTCAGGTCTTAACTAAATTTCATTTACATTTGTCCTATTTTCTTTCTTGTCTAGTTCGTGGTTCTATGTGGGTTTGGTACTCCTCGGAATCTGCCTGTCTCTGGCCATGTTTTGCATTGTGTACCTAGAGTGGTTCAATGGCATTCAGCATTATGACCAAGAGTATCCTGCCATCCCCCCCCTCACCACAGCAACCTTCATTGCAGCATCTTGCAGGTAAAACAAATCAACGGACTTTCACTTTACAGTGTGTGTTTCTGTTCCATTATACTATTGGAGAGCTAAAGTTGCAGGACATTTTTTTGCACCTCTGAAGAAATGTTATGGATAAAGGATTAGGAATGTTCATGAAAATCCTTGACAGTGGTTCTTGTAGTGTGTGCTTAATTCAAGTTATTTTCACTGGTACACAAGGCATTCAGCATGACCAGCTGAATGTCTTTGATGTGTGTGTGTCGGCCCTGTGATGGCCTGGCGGCCTGTCCAGGGTGTCTCCTCACTTGCCGCCCAGTGACTGCTGGAATAGGCTCCGGCATCCCCGCGACCCTGATAAGCGGTTTGGATAAGGATGCATGGATGGCTGGAGAAATGTTGAACCTCTTTGTTCAAAGTACAGGTGCTCGAGAAGCAAACTTTAACTTCCATTTGTATTCAGGGCAAGCTGGGTCTAAACAAATTGCTTCATCTTGTGTAGCTGAGGCATGACTGATAAAACACCATAATTCAAGTGTACAATGAAAATTGCTCTCTACCGCTCTTAAAATTCCCAATGCATCAGCTCTTCCCTGCAGATCAGGAAAGACTGATGTTGTAAGAGTAATTCTGAAATAGGTGTGCATCTTTGTGTTATTTCAGTACAAGATGGCACCTTTACCATGGTATTTACAGCTGTACTTAATCCTTTTATCTCTGAGATTGTCCTTGTAATGGAGCAGGAGCTGAGGCGGATGATAGTCATCCCCTTTGGTTTGCTGCATCAAATAGCTTAAGAAAACGTAAAGTCCCTTTCCTTCTAGGGTTTATTTACATTCTTGTTTGAGCCATGATTAACTAATTAGTTCTGTTGTCCCACATGGGAGAACTTGGTTTGCAGCACATCATAATGAAAAATCCTGCCTCAATCAAAATTAACATGAAAATAAAACAAGCAATAAAAAACGGAATAAGATTGAATATGGGGCTGAAACAAATGGAGTTCATGCATGTAATTGTACCAAAGTACAGAGGAGTGAACAGAGTTTGAATAATGGAAAAATCAAGAATATTTACTGCACCTTGGAGGAAAGAGTTCTTGTATCTATTGCACTTAGCCGATGGGAGCCTGAATGTTTCTTCTGAGGGGAGGAGGCACTGTTCAAACAATTAAATATTTCTATCTGAATTCCTGTTTTTGCACACCTTTTGGCCATTTTTAGTCATTTACCACCCCCACCCCCCAACCCCCTTGAAATTATGCAGTAATGGCAAGACGGTGATGTACAGGGAATCAATACATCTGATGTGTTGTACTATTCTTTATTTTTTTAAGAACCCAAGCTCTCGAGTGATTGACAATGTTATCCCCCATATGTTTTTATCAGCAAATGTTTGTAATGACCAACATATTCCTATGTTTTATTTGCACTTTCTCCCCTCAGTTTTAACATAGCATTCTGGCCAGTGTGGTCCTTCTTTACTCCACTCATACTCTTCACACAGTTCATGGGTGTGGTCATGTTCATCTCCTTACTTGGCTGAAGTTGACAGGTGAGTCATATTCCACAGAAGCATAATTCAGTTCTTTATACAATTGTGAATGCTTTTATTGACTTTCTTGTGATCATTGATCCCATGTTCATGAATTGTAATAATCTTCTGTTACAATATTGAATAAATGAAGGACATTGCAGTCCGGTCTTTAAAATTTAGACTCCACCTTTCAAATGTTGGAAAAAGTTGATTGAACCAGGGCTTTTTTTTTCCTTTTCACATATCATTTAGCGAATCATTCATCATTCATCATATCATTTTGGTGAATCGGCCATACTAAATTGCCCCTAGGTATGAATGTGTGTGTGTGTGTGTGTGTGTGTGTGTGTGTGTGTGTGTGTGTGTGTGTGTGTGTGTGTGTGTGTGTGTGTGTGTGTGTGTGTGTGTGTGTGTGTGTGTGTGTGTGTGTGTGTGTGTCAGCCCTGTGTGATGGCCTGGCGGCCTGTCCAGGGTGTCTCCCCGCCTGCCGCCCAATGACGGCTGGGATAGGCTCCAGCATCCCTATGACCCTGAGAGCAGGATAAGCGGTTAGGATAATGGATGGATGGATATTATTTAGAAATAGGAGACTGTACGCCAGGGCCTTAGCAGTGTTCTTTTCAGGAGCAGGTTCACAAAACAAACATCTGTGAACCAAAGCAGAATAACTGGTGTAGTGAGAACATTTTTGATTCCTTACATTTTATATAGGATTAGTGTTTGTGTTATCTGTGGAGTATTCTAAACCTGATGTGCTCTGCACATAGAAGAGACAGAGCTGCATTTACCCCCCCCCCCCGCCCCGAGTTGCAGGGAATAATATTTATTCGATAGAGAATATGATGGAAATGGACATATTTATTTTAGATTTACTACTGTATTTCCCAGACTACAAGTCATACCGGAGTATAAATCGTACTCAGGAAAAAAATGCATCGGTGTATAAGTCGCATTTATATGGTGGTACAGTATATATAGAGCCCTGTGCAGGACTGTTTTCCTAATCCCACTCCCGCTAGATTTCTGACATTAGTGTCTGCTCCCACAAACATTCTGACCATTCACATCTGTGCAATAGAGTTCCATTGAGTTTGTGTCTTCTCCTGTCCCACAGGGAAAACGTTATTTTACTGTTTAGTATTAATAAAAAGGTGCATACCTGTCTGTAATAACATAGCAAAATTACCTTCTAGTGCATAATTGTGATCATACAAGTGCAATAATTAGTTATTCTAGTGCAATAAGTACATCTATTCTAGGGCAAAATTACATTGTATTTACTTATTTTAGACTGTGGTTGTTTGCTTTGCTGAGGTTGTTTTATTTTGTTTCATTTCCCTGTATCTTTTAACACACTGATCGGTGTTGTATTCTGTACAGTGACAATAAAGGCTTTCTACAGTATTCTATGTCAACAAAGCCTTTCACAGCGACAAAGTCTTACGGCCGAATGTCTACAGCAAACTGTGACAAATTTCTCAGTAGTATCTTGTTGAAAATGTGCAAAAAGAAGTGCTTTATGTTTGAAGGAGACCTTATACTTTGACGGGGAGAATGGAGAAGGTATGCCAGATCTGTGCCTGTTGTAGATCAATACATTTGCACATTTGTTGCAACTAACAAAGTCCAGTTTGTTTCCATCTTTGTCAGTAACAACTGAAGTTTTTCCAAATGTCAGACTTGCCTTGCTTTTCTTTTGTATTGTAATGACCTGCTTTGATCTTCTTTTCAACTTCATTTTTTTAGTCCATCGTTCTGGTTAGCGCTAGCTAAATCCCAAGAGCTGCAGTTTATTTTTTGATCACCCATCCCTGCCTGCAGCAAAATTAAGACTGCCTGGTTCTGTGAGATTTGCGTTGTCCCGCGGTATCCCAATCCCAATGCAGTCCTTTAGTACAGTATTTTCAATTGCGTCACAAGATTAAACAGTGCTCGCTTCCGTGAGATTTGTGTTGTCCTGTGGGATCCCAACCCCAATGCAGTCCTCTGGTGCAGTATTTTCAGTTGAGTCACAAGATTAAATAGTCTACTGGCCATAATTGAAATGCAGTGTGTTCGTCCAACAAAATTACATTGTATAAATCGCAGGACCAGCCAGACGAGTAAAAAAACAGAACTTATAGACCGGGAAATATGGTATATTGATTTTGACAGCAAAAACCAAGATTTCGGTGCCCTGTGTTTTTATATTTATGTATAATTGCAGTGTGTGGCTACCCTCTGACTCTCAAGATGCAGGTAAATGCAAGTAGGAAGCCTGTTAGTTAAACAGTGAAGTCAGAAGTTTACATACACTTATGTTGAAGTCATTAAAACTCATTTTTTAACCACTCCACAGATTTCATGTTAACAAACTATAGTTTTGGCAAGTTGGTTGGGACATCTACTTTGTATTTGACAAAAGTCATTTTTCCCAACAATTGTTCACAGACAGATTATTTCACTTATAATTCACTATATCACAATTCCAGTGGGGCAGAGGTTTACATACACTAAGTTGGCTGTGCCTTTAATCAGCTTTGAAAATTCCAGAAAATGTCATGGGTTTAGAAGCTTCTGGTTGGCTAATTGACATCATTTGAGTCACTTGGAGGTGTACCTGTGGATGCATTATAAGGCCTACCTTCAAACTCAGTGCCTCTTTGCTTGACATCATGGACAAATCAAAAGAAATCAGTTAAGACCTCAGAAAAAAAATTGTGGACCTCCCCAAGTCTGGTTCAACCACAGGAGCAATTTCCAAATACCTGAAGGTACCATGTTCATCTGTACAAACAATAGTACGCAAGTATAAACACCATGGGACCACGCAGCCATCATACTGCTCAGGAAGGAGACGCATTCTCTCTCCTAGAGATTAACGCACTTTGGCACGGAAAGTGCAAATCAATCCCAGAACAACAGCAAATGACCTTGTGAAAGATGCTGGAGGAAACGGGTACAAAAGTATCTATATCCACGGTAAAACAAGTCCTATATCGACATAACCTGAAAGGCCACTCAGCAAAGGAGAAGCCACTGCTCCAAAATCGGCATAAAAAAAGCCATTTGCAGCTGCACATGGGGACAAAGATCTTACAACTTATCTCATCTCATCTCATCATTAGCCACTTCTCCGGGATCGGGTCGCGGTGGCAGCAAGCTAAGTAGGGGCACTCCAGACGTCCCTCTCCCCAGCAATGCCCTCCAGCTCTTCCTGGGAGATCCCAAGGCATTCCCAGGTCAAATTGAACATGTAGTCCCTCCAGCAAGTTCTTGGTCTACCCCAGGGTCTCCTCCCAGTTGAACATGCCTGGAAAACCTCCAAAGGAAGGCACCCAGGAGGCATCCTAATCAGATGCCCGAACCACCTCAACTGGCTCTGTTCGACGCGAAGGAGCAGCGGCTCTACTCTGAGCTCCCTCCGGATGTCCGAGCTCCTCATCCTATCTCTAAGGCTGAATCCAGACACCCTATGGAGGAAACTCATTTCGGCCGCTTATATCAGCGATCTCCCCCTTTCGGTCAGTACCCAAAGCTCGTGACCATAGGTGAGGGTTGGAACGAAGATTGACTGGTAAATTGAGAGCTTTGCCTTCCAGCTCAACTGGTACAATGTCCACATTACTGCTGATGCTGCACCAATCCACCTGTCAATCTCACACTCCATCCTACCCTCACTCGTGAACAAGGCCCGAGATACTAGAACTCCTTCACTTGAGGCAACAACTCATCTCCAACCTGGAGGGAGCAATCCACCAGTTTCCGGTAGAGAACCATGACCTCAGACTTGGAGGTGCTGACCCTCATCCCAGCCATTTCACACTCAGCTGCAAACTGCCCCCAGTACGTGCTGGAGGTTGTGTTCTGATGAAACCAACAAAACCACATCATTTGTGAAGAGCAGAGATGCATTTCTGAGGTTCCCAAAATGGACACACTCCTCACCTTGGCTGTGCCTTCAAATCCTGTCCATGAATATCACAAACAGAATCGGAGACAAGGGACAGCCTGCCACTCCACAGATACTGTCCCCGACCTCCACGCAACACTGAAGAGGCGTTTCAGCCAAGACAGCCCAACAATGTCCAGAGCCTTCAGCATCTCAGGGCGAATCTCATCCACACCTGGCACCTTGCCACCGAGGAGCTTCGTAACTACATCGGAGACCTCTGCCAGGGATATGGGTGGGGCTCAAAGATCTTACTTTTTGCAGAAATATCCTTTGGTCTGATGAAACAAAAATTGAGTTGTTTGGCCATAACGACCCTCGTTATGTTTGGAGGAAAAGGGGGAGGCTTGCAATCTGAAGAATACCATCCCAACCATGAAGCACTTGGGGTGGCAGCATTATGTTTTGGGGGTGCTTTGCTGCAGGAGGGACTGGTAGATGTCACAAATTGGAAAGCACCATGAGGAAGGAAAATTTGGTGGATATATTGAAGCAAAATGAGACATCCGCCAGGAAGTTAAAGCTTGGCCGCAAATGGGTCTTCCAAATGGACAATGACCCTGAAGCATACTTCCAAAGTTATGGCAAAATAGCTTAACGACAACAAAGTCAAGCCCTGAGCTCAATCCAATAAAAAATTGTTGGCACAACTGAAAAAGCATGTGCAAGCAAGGAGGCCTATAAACCTGACTAAGTCATACCAGTTCTGTCAGAAAGAATGTACCAAAATTCCAACAACTTATTGTGAGAAGCTTGTGGAAGGCTACCAAAAACGTTTGACCCAAGTTAAACAATTTAAAAGCAATGCAACAAAATACTAAGTGTATGTAAACTTCTGACCCACTGGGAATGTGATGAAAGAAATAAAAGCTGAAATAAATCATTCTCTCTACTATTCTGACATTTCACATTCTTAGAATAAAGTAGTGAGCCTAACTGACCTAAGAGGGGAATGTTTACTAGGATTACATGTTAGGAATTGTGGAAAAACTGAGATTAAATGTATTTGGCTAAAGTGTATGTAAACTTCTGACTTCAACTGTAATTTAGCTTAGGAATGCGTAGCCCATTAGCAAAAACAACAGTTTTAATTTTTCAATTTCTTCTCAAAGTCAAATGTAATTTTTGTTAGACCAACTAGAGACTGTGATGCTGTGGATGTAAGCCCGGAAGTCCTCGCCCAATAACAATTTAAACCTCCTTTTGTTTTGCAGCTCCAGTGGCCTATAACTTCTTGGATTCCATGTCACTAAAATTTGTTTGAACAAATTAATTTTTTTGTTAGATACTTCACAATTTATATAACCAGAATTCTTATTTATTTTTTTTAAGTCCAACTTTATGTTAAACTGAAAACTCTTTTGATGAAAGGATTCCATGTATAAACTGTAAAATGTATGTGTTATAAATAAATGGTTTATAACTAATTTTAGCATGTTGTGATGTCTTCTTAACCCATAGTTGACCAAATTCTTTTATTCAAGCTCATTTAATAGCCAAACCTATTGATTTTTTTAATGGCGTATAATAAACAGGATCAGTTAAAGCCACAGCGATATTAAATTTGTCATTGGCTGTTCAGATTTGTTGTAAGTATTTGGAACTAATACACATGTTTTGTTGGTGTTTCTCTCTTTAAGGTGTAATTACACGCTCCAGGTGGACCTTCACATAAATTAGCTTTTCTGTGGCCAGGAGGAATTGTATCACCACCTTATACTTCATTGCTTATTGAATGTTTACATACCAATACTACCTTTAATGTCTTTCAAAAACAACCCGCAGAACAGACTGTGTATTAAAGCTGAATCTGCTTCAGTAGTTTGACTTATTAAGGTACATACATGAATGTTGTAAAAAGTTGTTACAAACGCATTTGCGCACCAAAAAATCTCTAAATGGCCACATGGATAATTACTTGTGTAACTGAAATTGCTGAAAAGTTTAATGCTGGCTATGGTAGACAGGTGTCAGAACACACAGTGCATGACAGCTTGCTTTGTATGGGGCTGTGTAGCAGCAGACTGGTCAGATTGCCCATGATGACCCCTGTCCACCGCCGAAAGCGCCTACAATGGCCACATAAGCATCAGAACAGGACCATGGAGCAATGGAAGAAGGTCGTCTGGTCAGATGAGTCCTGTTTTCTTTTAGATCATGTGGATGATCAGGTGCTTGTGCATTGTTTACATGGGGAAGAGATGACACCAGAATGCACTGGGAAGAAGGCAAGCCTGTGAAGGGAGTGTGATGCTCTGGGCAATGTCCTACTGGGAAATCTTGGGTCCTGGCATTCATGTGGATGTTAACTTTGACACATGCCACCTACCTAAGCGTTGTTTCAGACGTGGTACACCCCTTCATGGCAACGGTATTCCCCGATGGCAGTGGCCTCTTTCAGCAGGATAATGCGCCCCTGCCATACTGCAAAAATTGTTCAGGAATGGTTTGGGGAACATGACAAAGAGTTCAAGATGTTGCCTTGGCCTCCAAAGTCCCCAGATCTCAATTCAATCGAGCATCTGTTGGATGTGCTGGAAAAACCGGTCTGATCCATGGAGGCCCCACCTCGTAACTTACAGGACTTAAAGGATCTGCTGCTAATGTCTTGGTGCCAGATACCAGAGGACAGCTTCAGAGGTCTTGTTGAGTCCATGCCTCGATGTGTACAATCAGTGTCAGTGACACGAGGGTAACCTACAAAATATTAGGCAGGTGGTTTTAATGTTTTGGCTAATTGTGTGTGTATATGTGTGTGTGTATATATATATATATATATATATATATATATATATATATATATTAGTATAACTCGAGTAGTGCCTGCACCATTTCAACAAGCAGCTGAGGTGTCGGTTTATATACAACTGCTGGAGATGAATAAAAATAACTATCCATTATTATCCAGGAGTTTACGAAGTGTTAGACATTCATATCGGTTAATTATAGTCTACTGGAGTGCTGCTGCTTTGTGACAGGTGACTCTTGCTCTCAGGAATGACCTGAAAGTATAGCAACGGAGGCCATAACAGATGTTGCTTTCAACCTTTGATATCGAGAATGTGCTGCTTGCATTTATTAGGCCTATTCAGCAGACCCCGTCCAAACACAACCAGCAGTCAACATGGCTGTTTGGGATGGAAGAGAGGAAACAGTGGCTCGCTAAATGAGCACTTTCAATCCAATCAAAATGTTCAGACACATTCAATGGCTCATTAACAGGGCCCGATAACGGAGGGGGTCGCACTATTTAGTTTATCGTGCTGATTGCCACTGATTAACAAGCCGATGCTGCAGCTGCAACCTTTGATCGCCAATCCAATGCGCGTAATGCTATTGTCAAGGCTTTCCTCGCGATAAAGGGCCGTCTCGTGATTTAAAGCCATGGGGGGGGGTACCCCTTGACCCTTGACCCTTATCTCCAAAAGCTTACATGCCATGCAGTGGTATCGTGAATGAAAAGCGAGTTGCCACTATTTTCAGTAAAACGGAGTTAAATTCTGAGAGGGGATTTTGGGGTCCCCCCCCCCGCCCCGTGCGTAAAAAGCATTCGTGACAGTGTTCCCTAAACGCTTACTCAGCACCACCCGATGGAGATGGGCTGTGAAAATATAATGGCCCCTATTGTGAAGTCCTGCCCTGTATCATTTTCACCAGTTGTGTGCAACTGATCAAGAACCGCTTCGAGTTTTGCATTTTCAAATTGGCCTTTTGAGTGCCCCCTCCCCTTAATTCATATCACACCAATCAGCGCTCCATTCACTGTGGTCAGCAGCTCCGCTATTGTTATGCTGCCTTCGGTCGTCTGCGCAGGCTGCGTATAATCAATCAGATGTCAGATAATCATTGGAAAGAATGCCATCGGCTCCGATGGTCCAACTGTTCGCCTTCACGAGAGTCACTCACAAAAAAGCCATTGTTAAACGCACTATTGAAATTTGACTCGTGTTTTCCGCCCCATGAGAGGCAAACTTCTTCACCTCAGCGGGGCAAGTGGAAATGGAGAAGCCAGGGCTGCGGTGGGACCCGGGGACAGGGATTTGAAGTGAGGACGGTCCACTTGCCTCCGACTCACACCTGTGCAAAAAAAAGTTGCACGATAGTTAAATGTCACCTTCCTCTCACCTCACCTTTAGCACTTGATAGCCGCTCTGAAAGGATTTCACCAGAGATTTTGGAGAGAAAAAAAACAAGCCGGCAACCCATTCCAAGAAGAGGATTTGAGAGGACATGTTTTTTCTTCTTCTTCATCTTTTATTGTGGGGGTAAATAAGTGTTTTTTTCTGTTTGTATGACACAGTGAACGGCTGTGGCTGGCACAGCCGGTCTGGTGATTCCAGCCAAAACATATGGCAGCTAAAAACGGGCGCCTACCAGTCATCACCAAAGACTGACATGCAATCTCCCCCTTTTTTTCCTCGGGTATAGGAAGAGATATGTGTATTTCACCCCGACAGCGCAGTCTATCAAGTTCTCTCCCGGCCAGGCTCTCCACTGCGTGACCGCTGAGCCAGCCCTGAAGATTGAGTGAGCATGTTTGGCACGGAACCTATCCGTCTAAATCCCCACCTTGTAGCAGCAGGTTACGCACTTGGCCTCCCTCAAATGCACTTATAGCGCCCGGGGATTGACTTGTTTCTCCTCTTTTCGAGATCGCGATTCCGCGGATCTGTTCGCCGGCGGCATGGTGGAACACAGCGGCCTTGATATCATGTGCCTGAACAAGTACTGTCACAGCTCCTCCTCGTCGTCCAGCTCCGAGCACGACAAGAAGATTTTCACCAAGCTGAAACTCAACTTGGTGGGGGAGTACCCGAAGAAGAACGCGGAGATTTTGAGCGGGCAATACGGGACCAACTTGCTGCTGGTCGGGGCGGCGTTGATGCTGGCCATTGCGCACCACGGCCCCTTCGTCAGGGAAGAGCATCTGTTGTCTTTTATCACCTGCCTCATGATCCTTCAGCTGATATGGATGATGTGGTACATCCTGATCAGGGACAGACAGAAGAACCTGCACACTGAGAAAGATGCCCATGCCACCACATGTTGGATAAGAGGTGAGTGCCGGATATGGGTTTGGCACAAGATTGCGCACAAGATAGCGTTCTGGTCGGAATCAGAGATAAATACCTTTGGTAAGCCAACGAAATGATCATCTATATATTTATACATTAGGTACGCTGGCGCTTTGTGGATATACTTCCTTCCTGTACCCCAGTTGCTTTTTTTTACGTACTATTTGTATAGTCTGACGTCTGCTTGTTTGTTCGACTTCTCGTCCGACGGCGTGTAGCCCTGCACCAGTACCACCAAGTCGATTTCAGTGTAATCCCTTGCAAGTGTAGTCGAACCAAACGTCACACGTTCATTAATACAGTTTATTTCTTGTTTCTTGAAAGGTGGTTTGACTCTTCTTGCGCTCCTGTCATTGATTATGGACGCCTTCCGCATCGGGTATTATGTGGGCTACCAGTCTTGCGTGTCAGCTGTGTTGGGGGTATACCCTGTCATCCATGCGACTCACACCATAGCACAAGTACGTTCACTGCCCAACTGTGCTCTCCATAATGTGATAATCTTACAGCAGTGCCTCTTTTTCCCCCCTTCTAAGCACCACTTGACCAGGTAGGTCTTTGAATAATGTGCTCTTTGTTGTTAGTAGAGGGGCTGCATGTATTGCTGTCACTGCGCACGTTATAACTGAAAGTGACAAGGGCGATGCTGCTCAAAGCACTTTAATAGTAGAGGGTTTTGTTTTTTGTTTGTTTATAGAAGAAATAAAAACCAAACATCTTGTCTAATTGTATCTGGGACAACTATTCCCGTTGCGTATTAATGTGTGCTTTTGTGGATCTCTGTTCTGGGCTATTGTTTCAGGTGCATTTTCTTTGGTTTCACATCAAAGATGTCATCAAAACCTTTGAAACTTTTGAGAGGTATGTGGAAATAGCAGATGTACACAAATATATATATATATATATATATATATATATATATATATATATATATATATATATATAAATAAAAGAAAGATGGGTGTAGTTTCTAACAGTTTTGTTGAAGCCATTGGTAATAGCCAGAGTGTTTGGAAATTACAGTTTTGAAATCTCTCTTGTGATCGAGCAACGTTACCTGATGTGAAATCTGATGCACATTAGCTCAAAAACAGTCTCAACTGATTTTATGTCATAATGTGTTTTTGCTTGGTACTCTCACGAAGTCATCTTTAACCGGTCATTCGTGTGCCTTTTGTTGGTTCTAAGGCGTGTCGTCTTCTCAACTCTTGCTTCAGATTTGGTGTAATCCATGCAGTCTTCACCAACCTCCTGCTGTGGTGCAGCGGTGTGATGTCAGAGGCAGAGCACTTTCTGAACAACCATAAGAGAAGGCTGTATGCCCTGGGCTACGGAAACCTCACCATAGGTAAGGGCCACGGGGTCGATTGCTGGCTTGTACCGAGCAGAACAGTACAATAGCCCACTTGAGAGCTCATTTCAGTGGATGAAAGAAAAGGGAAAGAGAGGAGGGCTGTGAGGGGAAGGGAGGTTACCAAGACAGTCCTACTAGGTGTCGTTTGTGTTGGGTGTCTCTCTATTGGGTTTCCAGAGAAACACAGTGTTTCTGCTGCCCCTACCCCCAGACCTTTCCCCCACTCAACCAGCACTCCCCTCCCTGGTATACACCCCCCCCCCACTTGACCTCAGACGGCTTTGTCCCAGGCCGCGTACTCCCAAGGGTGCAGCAATTACAGTAACTGATACATCTAAGCCAGGGGTTGGGGGTTAGGCTTCTTCTACTCATATCCGGCTGACTGTGAGGCTGGCTGCACCCTGGCTGTTGTTTCCTTTTTTAATTAAAGAGAGCAGGACCATGGTCGTGGGCTTTGAGGGGCAAGGGGTGAGACGAGAAACACACAGCAGGAATGCATTTAAATGATCTGTAGGGGGCAGCAGCATTATACTGTAGCATGTGCTGCACGGTTCACATGGGCAGAGCAAGTAAAAAAAAAAAAGCATTATCCTGTCTGTCAATGCATGAGTGTGCCATTGTTTAAGTAAAAACCAGAGTAATGCTGTAAAAGAGCTTGTGTGCCCAGTAAACCTAATCTGTAAAAGGTATATTAAAGGCTCTCTTTGACTGCATTGTCTACTTGTTAGATATATATCCTTGATAGATTTTGAATTTTCAATTCTAGACAAGTTGTATTTCCTTTGCAGGGTCTAACTGTATATGTTTGGTTATTGTGATGCATTCATATGAGATATAATACTGCTAAGATGAAATATATCAGGGTATCTTCATTCAAAGTACTTATTGATGTGATGTAGTCTGTGGAATTTCCAGTAATATTTACTAACATGAATGGCAGTAGTTAACAAACATTTAACTTATAGAATACAGAATTAATGTATTGGTGTATATGATGTTTAGCTAACCTTATTTGACCTGAGTACAATGAAATATGTCTGATAGAATATACTCACATCTCTTAGTTTTAGAAATCATCTTTAGTTTCCCTTTCTTATTGCCAGTATATAGTGATGGTATGACAGATCATGATGATTACAGCCTTAAAACACAGACAATAAGTATTAGAGAGCAGATGACATTAAAAAGTTGTGGCTTTTTTTTCTAATCTGTCATCAACTGCATCTCTTTCCAATTTATGTTTCAGTTCATTCAGAACCTCACTGTAACTGCACCACCAGTGCTTGCTCCATGTTCTCCAGCAGCCTGTACTATCTCTATCCATTCAACATTGAGTACCACATCTTTGTCTCTGCGATGCTGTTTGTCATGTGGAAGAACATTGGACGAACCATCGACCTTTCCTGTAACAGGAAGAGGCCGGCCACAAAGACCCATGGCCTGATCCTGGGCCCAATTCTTGGCTTGGTTGCTCTGGCTAGCACCATTGGGGTCCTGGTAGTCTACATCATCCATGTTGAGGAGTCCCTGCAGACACGCCAGTCTGCCATTTCTATGTTCTACTGCTATGGCATCATTATGCTGGTGTTCATGTGCTCTGGTGGGGCTGCTGGTTTGCTAATCTACCGAGCTGACCACATGCCGATGGATACCACAAAGAACCCCTCTCGGCAGCTGGACACAGAGCTGCTGTTTGGCTCCTCAGTGGGTTCATGGCTCATGTCTTGGTGTAGTGTAGTGGCTGTGCTAGGCTCCAATAGCAACCCACCCTACCGTTGGACCAACCTCATATACTCTCTGCTCATCATCTTGGAGAAGTATGTCCAGAATCTCTTTATCATAGAGTCCCTATATCGCCAGTGGAAGGACGGGGAAAGGGATGAACTAGAGTTGCCGGCATCTCCAGAAGTCTTCTCTGTGACTTCGTCTTTGGCCCCGCCATATAATGGCATTATCAACCGAGCCTATGACACTCCAGACAGGGCCTGTGTCACAATGGAGAATGAGCAAGAGGAAAACGGACATGTGTACAGATGTCCAAGGAAGCCTTCTGAGGTGCCCCTGCCTGTTGGGAACAATGTAATGGCGCTCCCAAGCATGAAGAGACAAATTCTGAAAAACATTGCCGTCTTTCTCATAATGTGCAACATCTCGGTAAGCCTTTTAACTTCCTTTTAACTTTAACTTCAACTTCAGAATTTACTTCTTTAGCCAGGAAGTACATTTTGTTTAAATTTCTCTTTGACTTCATTTCAAGGAAAGTTAGTGTCTCCTTAGTGAGTTTGACTTTGCTGATGAAAATATTTAGATCTCTTTAAGCCAAAACTCAAAACACAAATTTGTCATATTCTGACGGTCATTTTACCAAAATTTCAGATGGTATAAATTCCCAATCCAATCAATCACAGAACAAAGCCATAAGAAACCAGGCAGTGGGTGTCCAGGTGGCATGGCGGTCTATTCTGTTGCCTAGCCAACACAGGGATCGGTGGTTTGAATCCCCGTGTTTACCTCCGACTGGGTCAGGTGTCCCTACAAACACAATTGGCCGTGTCTGTGGGTGGGAAGCCAGATGTGGGTACGTGTCCTGGTCACTGCGCTAGCACCTCCTTTGGTCGGTCGGGGCGCCTGTTCAGGGAAGAGGGGGAACTGGGGGGATATAGCGTGATCCTCCCACGCGCTACATCCCCCTGGCGAAACTCCTCACTGTCAGGTGAAAAAAAAGCAGCTGGCGACTCCACATGTATCGGAGGAGGCATGTGGTAGTCTGCAGCCCTCCACGGATTGGCAGAGGGGGTGGAGCAGTGACCGGGACGGCTTGGAAGAGTGGGGTAATTGGCCGGATTGAAGAAGAGGGGAACCCCCCCCCAAAAAAGATAGAAACAAGGCAGTGTTTCATCAAAGTTGTCACATTGAGGTGACAAATTTAATTTAAATTTATTTCATGTGATGTTTATGTCTTTTAGCTGTGGATCCTCCCTGCCTTTGGCTGCAGGCCACAGTACGACAACGGACTGGAACAGGAGACATTCGGCTTCAGCATATGGACCACTGTTCTCAATTTTGCTGTTCCTCTGAACCTTTTTTATCGCATGCACTCGGTTGCTTCCCTCTTTGAGGTTTTCCGCCGAGTCTGACAAAGAATGCAAAGAATGGGGGAGCGACGACGCTAGCTGACATGCACAGGAACACTTGTCACCAGTGGCTGCCGGGCACGTGTCTCAGAGTGTATAGGAGAACTATTCAGGAGGCACTCTGGCTCACACACAGACTCAAAAGTAAGTCGGGGGGGGCAAACAAAATACAGATCCCCCCAGTTTAGGGATTGCAGAGATGGATAAATGTGTAAGAAATTCCTCTCAGTAGGTCTCTTGTACACAGGAACAAGAGGTATTACATATATGCTCTTTGAAGGTGCCTTTTTTTGTTTTTCGAAGTATTCAAATCCAAATTAGGCCCCACGACACACTACCACACTTGTCACACCTCAGTGGCACATCTCAGTTTTTAACAGGTGAGTCAAGTTAAATAATGTAACATACACAATTAATTTTAGTAAACGTAAACAATCAAGCTTGAAATATCTCACCCGAACTACTGACAATGTACTTGATAACTGTACGCCAGATATTAGCCACATCTCATTTAAATGTTTAAATATTAGATGAAACCACTGAAGCACATCTCAGTTTCAGTTGTCTAAAAAGGGAATAGTACTGTATTTCAGAAAGGCAGAAGTGCAACACTATGCTCTTGGAATGTTCTCGTCTATTTTATTTGTATTTGAAACGTGCATGGATAATGTTCTCAGTAACTTAATTTAGCAGTTCAAGTGGTTCAATGAGAAAGCATGCAACACTTGAAACACTAAGCAAGTCAATGTTTTAGTGCAGCATTATACTTTGAATATTCTGTGTATATTGGACTGTAGTTCTCATAACTGTATCTTTACACACCTTGTATATTCCTCTTATAATTTTGCCAATATTACCAATGTCGTCCTTATATTCTGATGGTTGCTATTCTGTCAAGACAAAATAGAGGTTGCATTCAGCATAATGCTGTTAGGTTTTACCACTTCTGTATCACTGGAGTCCTCTGAAATGGACCCCAGAGTTGCTGAGAAGTGGACTGACAAAAAACCGATTTATTTCCCAGAAAAATGCAAAAAAAAAAAGACTCCCTCATATAAATTCACAATACAAGGTTAAATGCAAATTAATATTATATGGCACTAATTTGTAATTATGAGAACAGTTGTTGAGAACTGGAATCTACAGAAATCCAAGTCCTACAATTGATCACACTATGTTACTGTTTTCACAGAAATTGGAAAGTGCTTTCTCAAAATTTTTGTAGTTCAGAGATACAAAGCATGCTGATTGAAAGGATCATACCGATGTGTGCCACTTTTATTTCCTTTTATTTTTTAAAACCAACCCAGAGTTTACATCTGAAACATCAGCATGGTAAATGGTCCAAGCCTGTGAAATTAATAGTTTTACTTAAGGATAAAACAAGACAATTGTACTGTACAATTTTATGATAAATCATGGTATTATGATTAGCCAGCTAGACATCCATTAAGTTCTCAACCTGGTGCTATCTTCTTTTTGTGATCTCACTATGTGCCAACTTGTGGTCATTGCTTGTTTCATAAGTACAAACGGCAATCATCTCTGTATATATTGCCATATTGATCAAAATCATACGGAGACTGTGACAAGATTTTTATGAAATTCTGAAGAATGTGGTGCTCATATGCAATATTGCAAATAATAGCGATGAAAGTATATCTTTTGCCTATCATAATAAAGACAGTTTTCCTCTCTTTTCTCATCCAAAGTGAATTTCATTTACACAAGGAGAGAATGCCGTGTCTTCTAAAGATTGTTTTTATAAAAGCAAAATGGGACTCTTATGACAAGGGCTATATGAATAAAGTTACTATTATTATTATTATTATTACGTTTTATCATTATTATTATTTTGTAGCATTCTTCATATTCAAAAAAGTTTTTTTCCCTTGTAGGGTTTTTACATTTTCTCAGCACAGGCACTAAACACCACACGGTGGCGCCAAAAACTCACGTTTTAGTTTGACGCCGTTCCAACATAGCAAATTATTCGGTTTTTTGTGTCTTTATTTTCATAGCTATGGGCGAATAAACAATTGAAATAAGAAATCGCTAGGCTAAATAAACGCACACTATCGTAAATATTGGAAAGGTCTGATAGAAAAAGAAAAAAATCCATCGTGTTGAGACAAAAGGAGAGAAACGTAGGGAATTTTTTTTTTTAGTGAAATTCTCCATTTGTGTTATCACTTCTGCGTATTAGTTCTGAGTACGACTTCATCCTTGGATCAATCGGCGCCATAAGTCCACACTACTCAGTAACGCACAGGGCGCTCGAACGGAGGGTTAGGTTGACGAAGTGTCAAACCGATTGGACGGGCACGGAGAGACGCGTCTAAAAATAACCGTGACGTCTCACATCCGGAAACAGTCTGATGCTGCGCCCGCCGCTTCACAGTGCGTGTTGAGAGAATGTGGCTCGTGTAGGGCTTTTTTCCTCTTCTTCTTTTTCGACCAACAGGATTTGGGAACATTGTTAGATTTATGGTATATGGGTGATGTGTCAGTTGTTTTTGAAAAAAAAAAAGCAAAACACATTTCCCATCTTGTAGGACAGCTTAACAGCTCGCGAGCTTATAGTACATTCATCCATGAAAGTTATTTATGATTGAAAGAACACGAGAGTGATGTGTTGCACGCTGAGCAAAGTTCTTCCCCAGTTTCAGCACGACGCCTCCTACTCTCAGCACCATGGACAGCTCAGCCCCCTCCTCGACCCCAATACTCCTCCAGCGGATGAAGAGAAACATAAACCTAATCTCCATTTGACGGGTTTTCATCGACTGATAACAAAGTCGTTAACGCAAGCTCCTCACATATGACTTTACTGACTGGAGAGGGGGGAAGATTTCCAGGTGCGGCGATTCGCGGCCGAAGTCTTAAAACCAAAAGCCAACGCTGATGGCGTTGTAACAGCGCACAGGTCGCCGGGCGTTGTCATTTACACTCGACTACTTGTTTGTTGGGAGGCACGAGAATCCAGTCGGTCTCCGGTTCAACGCACACACGGTGGGGGGCCACAGGAGTCCAGCGCTGCGCGTAACTGCACAAAGGAGGCGTGATAGCGCATACGTTTTACGCGCGACTTGGACCATTTGCTCTAAGCGACACCCTCTCTCGCAACCCTCAGCACAGCCCCGCGTCACAACACACACACACACAACACACAACACACACACACATACACACACAGGGGCTGCATCGTTTTTGGTGAGGTGGGTCAGACGGACGCGACTGGGCGAAGCGGCAACATGCGCTCGCAAACGCACGCCGCGCTTCAGTTCACTGACGCGCCGGACAAATTGTTCGGTTCCGCCTCGGCGCATCCCGAGTCTTCCTCTCCGTCCGGGTCTCTCCGTCAGCCACAGCGGCAAACATTACGGGAAATCCGACCGGCTGCCAATCGCCGCGCTCGATCATGCACACGGAGCACCGGACTGCAGTTTCACCTGAAGTATTAGATCGGCATCGGTGCACGGGAGCGACTCCGTAGTCCCCCGCCTCCCCCCCGGAGAGATTATGTGGAACACAAACGAAACGGAGGCGACACCCAACTTTAGTAAGGAGGTGGTCATACGAACCCTCACGGGTTGTCTCTTGTCCCTGCTCATCGTATGGACTTTACTGGGTAACATTCTGGTGTGCTCCGCGGTCATGCGCTTTCGGCACCTCCGGACCAAAGTCACCAACATTTTCATAGTTTCCCTGGCTTTGTCGGATTTATTCGTGGCCGTCCTAGTGATGCCCTGGAAAGCCGTGGCCGAGGTCGCGGGGTTCTGGCCGTTTGGTACTTTCTGCAGCGTCTGGGTCGCTTTTGACATCATGTGCTCCACCGCGTCCATCCTCAACCTCTGCATCATAAGCGTGGATCGATACTGGGCCATTTCCAGTCCCTTCCGCTACGAGAGAAAAATGACCCATCGAGTTGCCTTTGTCATGATCGGCGTAGCTTGGCTGTTGTCTGTGCTTATTTCGTTCATACCCGTCCAACTCAACTGGCACAAAGCCAGCGATGACGAAACGACTGGGACGCGCAACTCCTCCGAGAACGAGCCGGAGGAGAGCTGCGACTCCAGCCTCAACAGAGAGTACGCCATCTCGTCGTCTTTGATAAGCTTCTATATCCCCGTAGCAATAATGATTGTGACTTACACCCGAATATATAGGATTGCACAAATACAAATTCGGAGGATAGCTAGCCTCGAGCGCGCGGCGGAACACGCGCAAAGCTGCAGGACAAACCGACTAGAGTGCCAACACCACAACACGCTGAAAACGTCGATCAAACGGGAGACCAAAGTTCTGAAAACTCTGTCGGTGATCATGGGCGTCTTCGTGTGTTGCTGGTTACCCTTCTTCATCTTAAACTGCGTGGTTCCCTTCTGCGACAGGCCGGCCACCGGCGAGGACGCGGGTCTTCCGTGCGTCAGCGAGACGACTTTTGACGTCTTCGTGTGGTTCGGGTGGACCAACTCGTCGCTGAACCCCATCATATACGCGTTCAACGCGGAGTTCAGAAAGGCGTTCGCAAGCCTCCTGGGCTGCCGCTACTTCTGCTCCAACACGCAGGTAGAAACGGTCAACATCAGCAACGAGCTGGTCTCATACAACCAAGACACGATCATACACAAAGAAATTGCTAACGCCTACGTGAACATAATTCCCAACGTGGTCGAGTGCATCGACCACGAAGCCACGTTTGACCGGATATCACAGTTCTCTCACCCCAATGACAACGCCACCGACTCCGTCTGTGACCTGGAGGACTGCGAGGCGGACCTTAGCCTCGACAGAATGTCACAGTTCACACCAAATGGATTACACTGACCAGAAAACTGCATCATCAAAAATGGATGTATTGCGTCATATTTGAATTTTGATGTTGTTGTCCCACACTTAAAAAAAATAGAAGTGATGTATTGGTGTTAAAATTACATCCCGTGAAAGTTGTGTTCATTTGTTCTAAAGTCATTGCTTATATATATATATATATATATATATATATATCTCGAGCAGGTTTTCTTTTCGAAGGAGTTACTTTTCGGGGGGAAAAACTTCGGTCAAAGCGTTGTATTTTATTCCCGTATACTTGGTGCACCGGGAAAAAGAAAAGTTTGCCAAGACTCGTTAACGAATCACACAGAAACCCTCTTGCTGCTCTATATAATTGCACGTATATCCGGCACCCGCCTTTCAAGAATATGAAAACGAAATCCAGCCTTACAGTCAGGATTTCCTCCAACGCAGTCATTTCAGCGCCTTATAGCTTTATTCTGGAAGTGTGCAACAGTTGTTTGTGTTGTTTTTTGTTGTTGTTTTTAGACAAGAAAGGAATGTGTTGAACGTGGTTTAGACTGACATGATGCCAAAACGCAGTATTAAAGTGTCCATCTCCTGCACAAGCCCCTGCAACACGTGTACACACACCTGCGCCTCGCGCTCTCCTCGGTGTTCCGCTTGAGCCGCAGTGCACGCAGTCTCACGTCACCTTCACGCGCGCTCCGATGGTCAAACACGTGGAAGATACAAAAAAAAACCCCCAAAACAAAACACGCACTATAGACCGTGACAGCGTTACGCTAAAAACTGAAAACAAACCCATGGTTGCCACAGGAACCCTCCAAAATAACGGACTGAAGGTTAATACTTTCATATATTAGGCAAGATTAGGTGGAGCCCCGTTTGACACCGTGTCCTAACCGGACGCGGGTGTCCGACCTCCGCGTCGCGTCGGAGGCTCTCTGTCCACACTGAAACCGTTACGTAACAAACCCGCGTACCAACCAGCTGTGCGCTCCACATCAGACTGGACCCATTCCGCGCCCTTGACACGGCGTTTTTCAGTGTGAGTGACAGGAAGTCAATAGACACAGGACGTCCGACAAAACTCCCGCCCAGAATGGCGCGCCGCGTCGCTCGCGGCCAGGTGGGACATTCCCACAGAAAATAAACCAATCAAACTGATCTGATCACTGACGCTTGCACGCGTCGCATCCAGTGTTCCGGAGATTGGGATGAGGGCGTTTTAAACCTCTCATTTTGACAGCGCAGACAAAAACGCTCACAGGTATGGTTCGACTTTGCCCATCACAAGAAGGAATTATTAATCTAATGAAAATGTTACAAATCAACGCCGGACACCCCGACTTGATTAGGCTAACCGTACAATTGACTTGACTTGACTTGAAATTTGACTTGACTTGACTTAAGCTGTTGTGAATGGAGAAAAACAACCATTGCAGCCAAACGCTGCCATGAGCACTGGGCCCACATATATGTTGATGCCATACACCATCTCCCCCGCTCCCCCTCTACTCGTTATACTGTACAGATGACCTCATCTGAATGTATGCTGTTGTCCTTTAAACAGTCAAGTGTGTCATCATTTGCCTAATAAAAGCTGTTATGCTGAACACTATTCGCTGTCTCGTTGTTGTGGTGTTTTGGCATTTATTAAGGTGTGTTCATGGGCTCCTAAATCAGTGAGAAATACGTTGGTTTGGGAGCATTCTTGTCAAAAGTTACCCCCTTTTTTAAATGCAACATGTAACTTAGTAGATACGACAGTTCATTTTTCACCTGGATTTCAAACTTACCAGCCCTGTTGACTTATGAGGCCTCCTATGCATTGAAATTGCAGCATCCAAATCATTGGAAGTTTGGCATGTCTCAATGGGTTGTCATGTGTTTTGCAAAGATATTCTTCTCTTAGCTGAATATTTCTGGCCAGAGGATATTGAACATGATACTCTGACCACCATGCTCTGCTGTAGCGCTCACAGCTCAACTGTCAGCCGAACCCCAGGGAAAAACAAGAAGCTCCTTCATTGCTGTGGTTGACAATTAGGAATTCCCTCCAAGTCCCCCCCCCCTTTTTTGTAGGCTTTGCCATGCAACAGCTTAAATTCTTGGCATATATGTGGAAAAGGGCCGGAGAACCAGATAAAATGGAAGGTGGCTGCGAGTATGCTCAATGAAACACCGAAACAAGGCTTCAGTTTTGCTCATACTCCTGTGCCTTGTGTCCGCTCAGGATGGAAAATGATATGAAAGGTGGTTTGGCCCCAGTGGTATCAGGGCTTAGGGGGGGTTACAGCATCTGTCAGGAAACATCTGTCAAAATACCTCTGTTACTCTGTGTAAATGCACAGAAATGTGCATGCGTCACAGAAACACACACACACACACACACACACACACACACACACACACACACACACACACACACACAGGTACATGCATTCAAACACCTAGGCACATTGTCCAGAAACATTCTAGCTAGCAGTGTCTTCATCACTATCTTTGTATCTCTCTTTTTCTCTCTCCCCTCTAGGCAATCATACATTTACATACACTCACTCACACATCCCATTAAGGTGCTATCTTAACAATACTTGAGGTGATTTTTGCCAAATGGTGGTAGATGAAGTGGCACGCTGTATTAGTCTACCCTGATTCTCAAAAATCCTCCTCACGGCGCTTGAATGATGAAAGAAAATAATTGTGGATCATTTTGCATGGCTTCTATCACTGTGTGATTTCTTGTATTTTCTATTTTTTTCCATGTGTATGAATAATAAAATCAAAATAATCTATTTAAAAGACAACATTTTGCCATAGAAATATCCTCTCAAGAACCCTATTCTGTAGCATGGGATTTGCTTAGCTTTGGCATGGGTGGAACCGTATTAAATTCATTTTTGTATGTGCTGGTAAAACATGATATAACAACTAGTTGTCATTTCACCAGGGTGTCAGAAACAAACGACTGGACTGAACAAGGCAGTCAGGATGGAGCCTAATGATGATGCTGCCCATGGGCTCCAGCGAACAGCTAATCAGTTTTGACCTGTTTGCCCCCTTCGGTCAGGCAGCCAGTCAGACCAGCGTACAGTTTTTGCATGGAAAAAAAATGTGCAACATCACTGAAAACAGCCTGTTTCGTTCTAGAGGAGAAGAGGAGCAAAAATAAACAGCCTGTTTCGTTCTAGAGGAGAAAAAGAGGAGCAAAAATAAGTGACTAGAATTCGTAATTTTAGGAAAAACATACACACACAAATTCAGACTGACAATCAAACGTTTTTGTGTCCCAACCAGTGTCAATAACACTTCAATGCAAAAACTTCTTGAGGTTTTTTTTGGGGAGTTGGTTGATTCTTATTTATGTTTCATAAAAAAAATAAAGCTCTACCAAAAATGTAGGACAGGACTTCTCAAAGTCCAGACCTTGGTCCACATCTGGACCCAGCTCATACCTCGTGTGATGAATACAAAACGTTAGGAAGTGCAACGTTTTCTATTTTGTGTGTTGCTGCTGCCGAGTTCACGCGTTAACATTACGCCGGAGAATTTACACTGTGAAACATTTGTTTTTACAGTACCAAAAACTGGCAGCTGTGGTTGGCAGAACTTTACCGTAACAACTACGGTAGACAACTATCTACTATATTATCATACAATATCATTAATGTACCGCCCAGTGACTGCTGGGATAGGCTCCAGCATTCCCGCGACCCTTTGTAGGATAAGCAGTTTGGATAATAGATGGATGGATTATTAATGTAGCGAATTCAGGGGGCAGCCAGGAATCCGCCACAGTCAGGAATCGAACCCGGATAGCCCACACCACGGGCAACTGCGCTAACCAGACTGGTTAGCACCGTTATCAGCACAATGGTTAGTACATTTAACGGTGACAAAATGTATTTTTAACAAAAAATAAATGCAAAAATTACAGTGTTGGCTGTTATAAATATTACGGTATATTTCCTTTATAAAAACAATACAAGGGTATTTAACGGTGGAGTAGCTAATGTATTTTTTCCAGAAAAGAGATGTAAACATTGTTTTGGCTGATTATATATCAGCCAAAGATTATCAGCCAGAAGCAATCATCATATTGACAGCTGATGATTGTTTATGGCATGAAACAGGCTTGTACTGTATATTAAAGAATTTACTTGAATCACTGGCTTTTATATTACATTACATTACAGTCATTTAGCCGACGCTTTTATCCAAACCAACTTACAATAAATGCATTTAACGTAGGAAATCAGGAGAACTGATAGTCATCAGAGGTCATAAGTGCATCTTCTGTCTAAACAAGCATCTAAGAGCAAAACCAGCGTTAAAGTAAAAGCGCAAGAAATATAAATGAGTGAATACAATAAGTGCTAAGAGCAAGTAACAGGGTAGTTGTTCTTAAAGAGGTGAGTTTTCAACCTGCGCCGAAAGATGGGCAGCGACTCCGCGGTCCTGACATCAGTAGGGAGTTCATTCCACCACTGTGGGGCCAGGACAGAAAAGAGCCGTGACCGGGTCGATCAGCAGCAGGGGCCTCTGAGCGACGGGCCAACCAGGCGTCCCGAGGCAGCAGAGCGAAGTGGTCAGGCGGGGGTGTAGGGCTTGACCATGGCCTGGAGAGAGGAAGGAGCTGTTCCTTTCACTGCCCTATAGGCTAGCACCAGAGTCTTAAACTGGATGCGAGCAGCTACTGGGAGCCTCTATGTATATACATATATACATATACATACATACATACATACACACACACACACACACACATATATATATATATATATATATATATATGGTGTCTCACTGACTGAGACAGAAACTGTATTGACCTATATAGAGTTTACGGTCTTTTACTGTCATGGTTTGATAGTTTTTCACCGTAAAATCTACAGACATTTTTACAGAAACGAGATAATAACGAGGGTGTGACCGGAGGGTGTGCTCCAATTATTGGGGCATCACACTGCTCAGCCTTCCTGGGAAAATCTACTCTCGGGTGCCGGAAAGGAGACTCCGACCGGTTGTCGAACCTTGGATCCATGAGGAACAATGCGGATTCCGTCCTGGCCGTGAAACAACAAACCAACTCTTTCCCTTGCGGAAGTGCTGAGGGAGCATGCGAGTTTGACCAGTCAGTCTACATGTGTTTTGTGGACTTGGAGAAGGCTTACAACCGTGTACCCCGGGGCACTCTGTGGGGGGTACTGCGGGAGTATGGGGTACCGGGGCAGTTGCTACAAGCCATCCGGTCCTTGTATAACCAAAGTGAGAGCTGTGTACACATTCTCGGCACAAAGTCAAACACGTATTCAGTGGGTGTCAAGGTTGCTCCTTGTCTGCAATTTTGTTTGTGATATTCATGGACAGGATCTCAAGGCGCAGCCAAGGTGAGGAGTGTGTTCGTTTTGGGAACCTCAGAATTGCATCTCTGCTCTTCGCAGATGATGTGGTTTTGTTGGCTTCATCAGAACACAACCTCTAGCATCGCACTGGGGCGGTTTGCAGCTGAGTGTGAAATGGCCGGGATGAGAATCAGCGCCTCCAAGTCTGAGGCCATGGTTCTCTATCAGAAACTAGTGGATTGCTCCCTTCGGGTTGGGGATGAGTTGTTGCCTCAAGTGAAGGAGTTCAAGTATCTCGGGGTCTTGTTCATGAGTGAGGGTAGGATGGAGCGGGAGATTGACAGGCAGATTGGTGCAGCATCAGCAGTAATGGTTGTGGTGAAGAGGGAGCTGAGCCAGAAGGCAAAGCTCTCAATTTACCAGTCAATCTTTGTTCTAACCCTCACCTATGGTCATGACTCATGAGCTCTGTGTAGTGACCGCAAGGATGAGATCGAGCATACAAGCGGCTGAAATGAGTTTCCTCCGTAGAGTGTCTGGGCTCAACCTTAGAGATAGGATGAGGAGCTCAGACATCCGGAGGGAGTTTGGAGTTGAGTCGCTGCTCCTTTGCATTGAAAGGAGCCAGTTGAGGTGGTTCGGGCATATGATTAGGATGCGTCCTGGGGGCCTTCCTTTGGAGGTTTTCCGGGCACGTCCAAATGGGAGGAGACCCCGGGGTAGACCCAGAAGTCACTGGAGGGACTACATGTCCAATCTGGCCTGGGAACGTCTTGGGATCCCCCAGGAGGAGCTGGAGGGCATTGCTGGGGAGAGAGACGTCTGGAGTGCCCTATTTAGCTTGCTGCCACTGCGACCCGAATCCAGAGAAGCGGCTGAAGGTGAGATGAGATGAGATAATAACGATAATTTGCTTTGGGGGTCGTGCGAAGCTTTTATTGCACTTACAGTATCGTAACAAGTGTAATTGTTGTCAACTCAAGTAATGCTACCTTCACTTCACCTGGTTCACCGTCTCTCTCTACTCTGCTCCGTGTGTGTATGTGTGTGTGTGTGTGTGTGGGGGGGGGCTGAGCGAGCAGAGGACAGGAGTGAAACTAGCGTCACCATAAATGACAGTAACGAGTAGCCTACCAGTAAGCGAGTTTTGATGATGATGATGATGATTGAGCAGGATAAGCGGTGTGGGTAATGGGTGGAAGGATGTAAATAAGCAGGATATAACGTGCAGATAATCCATTGCCAATAATCTGAAGTGACCAACAAAGCCACACATCAAACTCGGCAAACAAATCTCCGTATGCATCGGATTATTTGTTACATGTTTGAAAAGGAGTAGGAGGAAGTATACACTTCTCACCTACTCTTAAGTCAATTCAGCTACTATACATTTCAGACTCAATTCCACTTTACTGTATAGTTCAAATTCAATGCAAGTTGTGCTGCACAATACAAACTCAACTACTGTGAACAATAAGGGAAAAAAATAACAAAAACATTAAAAAAAAACACGAGAGAAAGAAATAAAAGGGGGGGGGGGGACGAAAAACACATCCTAATCTCATGTACCGAGAATAACAGACCTCAATGCTACGTACAACCCAAATATCCAATCGGTGTCAAAAAAAGAAAAATGGGAGAGAAAAAAATGTAATAAGAAATGTTTAGAAATAAACAAAACTTAGACAGTTCACGCAACTCTTCGTTATCCCTATATCGCTTGATAATCAGTCCTTTGTACTTCCTCAACTGCGTAATGTTTGTACTTTCTTTGAGTTCCATGCTCAGACCTCCGGTTCTTTCGGCTTGTTCCCCGTTCCCCAGGGTTCGCCACACCGGATTTGATAGTTTCCATCGGCACCCTGTAAGCGCACGGCACCGACGGCGGTCTTGTCAATCCACATAATGATTTGGCAAAATGTTACGTCGGATGCCCTTTCTCACACAACCACTAAGCCTATGGATGCTATGGTCTAATGGACTTCCATGCTCAGACTGTTCCACAATTTCCCCCCACAGATAAAAATTCCCATGCTCTTCAAAGTTGTACGAACACAGAATTTCTTGAAGTTGAATTTACCTCTTAAATTATATTCCCCTTCTCTATCTGAGAATGTCTTTTGTACATTAACTCGGTAGTAGATTGTGTCTTGCTTTGTGCATTATTTGTGCTGTGTTAAATTCTACTAAATCCCTGAACTTCAAGGCACTTGACTTTAAAAATAGCTTGGTGTGTTCACAATATCCCACATTATTATCTATGGCTCTTTTTTATAGTATACATAATGGCTGAAAGTTGGTTTTGTAGGTGTTACCCCATATCTCCACATAGTAGATCAGATATGGTGAAATAAATGAACAATACAGAGTGTGCAATGATTTATGACTCAGAATTATTGCTTATCTCATGACTGCAATGCTCCTTGCCAGCTTTGCTTGCACATTATGTGAGGTTTCCAGCAGATTGTGTGGTCTAGTATCCCACCTAGGAATTTATTTTCATATACTCTTTCTAGTTCTAGTAGGCAGGGTAAAGTGGGTGGAGAAGAGTGTCAGAAGTGAATTGCGACAGAAGGGTACCAGCAAGAGTTAAAGGGAAGATTTACAAGATGGTTGTGAGACCAGCTATGTTATATGGTTTGGAGACGGTGGCACTGATGAAAAGACAGGAGGGGGAGTTGGAGGTGGCAGAGTTGAAGATGCTAAGATTTTCAATGGACGTGATGAAGCTGGACAGGATTAGGAACGAGTATATTAGAGGGACAGCAAAGATCGGACGGTTTGGAGACAAAGCAAGAGGCGAGATTGAGATGGCTTGGACATGTGTAGAGGAGAGATGCTGGGTATATTGGGAGAAAAATGCTGAATATGGAGCTGCCAGGGAAAAGAAAAGAGGAAGGCTAAAGAGGAGGTTTATGAATGTGGTGAGAGAGGACATGCAGGTCCTGTTGCGAGCCTTCTAAGTTTGTTGTTTGATTAAAGCTTTATTCTAGCCCAGTTTGTCTCCACTGTCTGCACTTGGGTCCTCTTCCTGCTCCAAGCGCAACAGTACAATCCGACCAACTATGGACCCAGCGGATGGTTCAATGTTTCCAGGACGATGTATGCCTCGGTCCAAGCCCGGGTCTGGTGTGAACAGACTTTGGCTGGGGGTTGTCCGGCTTGCTAGCCAGCAGCCCATCTTCCAGTCTGCTGGCTCTGGCCCTGCTAGCTGCCACCCGTCTACCGGTTGGTAACCCACCAGTTTACGGATGGTGTTAAGCTGGCTCCAGCCCTGAACCCATTCTGGGGAACCCGCCAGGCCCGGGAAGGTCCTCGTAGTTTCCGCCGGCCCCATGTCCCCTGGCAGCTGGCCAATGTCCTGTCCATCTACTAGCCGCTGGCCACACCGGCCAATGCATTCCACCTGTTCCTGTGTCGCTGGCCACCCCAGTCGACCTGTAAGCCTCAGCTGCCCAGCACCCACAAGCCTCAGCTGCCAAGCGCCCATGAGCCTCAGCTGCCTAGCGCCCCAAAGTCTCAGCTGCCTAGTGCCTTCCTGTTCCAGAATGGTCAGTCTGTTCCCGAATCGTCGGCCACCTTTGCCAACATGTGGTCTGTTCCTGAGCCATCAGCCGCCCCTGCGACCAGTCTGTTCCCAGTGTATCTGCCGGGCTGCCGCCTCCGAAGCCTGTTCCCTGAGCAGCCGTCCCGCCACCGCCAAAGCCTGCCCCCGAGCGGCCGTCCCGCTGCCTGCCCCCGAGCGGCCGTCCCGCCGCCTGTTCCCTGAGCGGCTGTCCCGCCACCTCTGGAGCCTGTTCCCTGAGTGGCCGTCCCGCCGCCTCCAAAGCCTGTACCCCAAGCGGCCGTCCCACCGCCTACGAAGCCTGTACCCCGAGCGGCCGTCCCACCGCCTCTGAAACCTGTACCCCGAGCGGCCGTCCCATCGCGGCAGTCCTGCCTATGTCACCGGCCTCCAGAAATCTTTACAATGGGGCATCGGTGGTGCAGTGCTTGGACTGCTGGCTCACAGCAAAACGATGCTGGGCTTGATTCCTCTCTGGAGCTGTGTTGGTACTGGGGGGGGAGGGTGCATGTTCTTCCCAAGGCCTTTCAGTGTGCAGTGGTTATCGGTATACTCTGCATGTTCTCCCAAATAAAAACATGCAAAAGGCTGAAGAAAAGGGCTTCCCACTACTCCTGGCGTCCCTTGGGGGGAAGGACGGTGAGAATGGGGAAGGACGGTGAGAATGGGAAATGCAAAGGAAACCTTTCTTTAGCCACCACTCCCTGCATGCGTGTGTGTGTGTGTGTGTGTGTGTGTGTGCGTGTTCAAGCTGTAAGACAAAATCTTTTCTCAATGAAAGTGAATCTGTCTCAGGGTGCTGTTCAACAAGGAAAAAAAGTGGCAGTTTAAATGTGGAAAGACAGGAGTTAGAGGACTACCATCACAGGTTGCACACAGATAGTGAGAGGGCTTGGGAACATCTGTCTTTGGCAGATATCCCACCAATTGGAGAGAAAGAATATCAGGTTGATGTTAGCTCATCAAGGTGTTAACTGGGGCTGCAAGGCCAAATACAATAAGAATAAGATACTTTATTGTCATTGTGCGCACACAACTAAATGTCGTTTGGTGACTCTCAGACCAGCAACACTCGACAAGGTTAATGATTAAAAGCAAGATAAAAACAAGGACAAACAACATTTAGTATAACAAGTGAGGTAGTAAAAATAAGTGAGGTAGCAAAAATGATAATGACACAATAAAAGAGAGCAGCGGCTTTTAAAGCTCAAAATAGTGCATGGGATTATTGCACATAGTTGTCCATATTGCAACGGCTTTAGCACCAGTTAGTCCTCAGCAGCTATAGGCAGGGGTGTGTGTGTGGGTGGGGTGGGGGCGATTGAGGCTACAGCTCTAGGGAAGAAGCTGTTCTTCAGCCTGTTAGTCCAGGTTTTGATGGTGCGGTATCTTTTCCCTGATGGCAAGGGAATAAACGGACAGTGACCTGGGAGTGCAATATGCTGACACAGACAAGACTCAAGGCGGGGTTTCAGTAATGCCAGACAAGACGAGGAGCTGGTAGAGCAAGGAGCAGACAGGGAACATTGGGTCCAGGGCAAGAGCACACACTAGAGGGGGACCTTGACCAAACCAGGAAGCAGGAAGACAAGTGGGGCTCCACAGAGACAGACCAACGACTGGAGGCAGGGGCTGGGCAGAGCAGACGGGACTACAGAAACACAGAAAGCTGTGTTAGACTGGTACTCAATAGGAAACAATGAAAGGTTTAAAGGCTGGCAGCATAGAACTGACTATGTAGGCGCTACGATCTGGCAAGGTGGATATGGCAAGGCTGGGTATATAAGGAGTAGGACTGATTGCTGTAGATGAGATGCAGGTGGTGGACCTCTGCTCTGCCTGCCACACATCTGCCTCCAATCCTGAAGCACACATACACAAACAGGAGAGAGAAACTTGGGCAGGGGGAGTGACCAAGATAAGGGAGACAATTAGGGATACTGGGACGAAGAGCGTGAGTCCTGGGATGATGCGGAGGGGATTGCGCTTATGACACGGTGGGATGGAGCAGCAAGATATTGTGTGGCGCGTATGGGCCTCTTCTGCACAGGGACTTAATGGGGTTCCTTGTCGGCTTTATAAGAGTGCCCCTGATGTTTTCAAATATTGCAGGTGTATGTGGTAGAAAGGAAAAAGAGAGTTATTCCACTGGGTTGGCCGAGAGCAGTAGCTATTTTTCAGAAGGATGCGGTAGGGACTGGACAATAAATGCCTATTTGTCGTCTCAGAGCAAAAGGGGTCATCTTTCAAGTGTAGTACACAATGGTTGGCAGCATATTCAAATGCAAATAAGTTGACTGATTGATGATCTAAAATGGGCAAGGATGAAAGTCAAACCAAGTAATGTAAGAATTTGTCAATTTTTAGGGCAGGAGTGGATGGGAAGGAAAGCTTCTGGAGTAATGAAAATGTAATTTCCTCTATAACAGTCTGGGTAGCTTCATCTCGTGTGATAGCAAGCGAGGTTGAAAAAAAGACATCAAGCAAGGCATCAGAGGCATTGATAGGTCACTCTTGCATGGCAAATTGAAATTGTGGCGCTTGTAATTTGGAGTGTTGCGGCATATATTGCTGCCTTTGATGGTTCATGAAATTGCTGTCACTTAAGTGGAGAACTTAGAGAAGGTGATAATCACGTCATGTCACTAGCTTATCGGCTTGGTGTCCAAAATAGGTGATGAGAAAAAGGGTGAGAGATCATCTGCTAACTGACCTGTGAATAAGGACAACGGTAAACTTCAAAACATACAAGTAAAATCACAATGGCTCAATTCGTTAACAGAAAATCTCTCAATGGAACAAATCACTGCATCTAACAAACAGCAAACAGCTAAATTTCATAACATCTGGGCCCCCTTCCCAAAAACTCTGAATCTGCCTGTGAACTAGGACCTCAACACCCAATCTTTTTTCCCCCATATATACATAACAATGTATATTCATGTTGTGCATCAATAGTACCTGTTTAGATCAATTATAAACATGCCCATCTGTCTCTTGTTCTGCCTGTCTGTCTGTCTGCATGCCCATCTGTCTGTCAGAGTCAGAGTCTCTTTCTGCCTGTTTGTCTGTCTCTTTTTTTCTGTCTGTCTCTCTTTCTGCCTGTCTGTCAATGTTATCCTGACCAACACAATGTAGGGACGGGGTGGGTGGGGGGCATTGGTTTTTGTTTTGTTGTTTGTTTGTTTTTTTTATTTTTAAATACACCTTTGTCTTTGTTCTGGAGTGGCAACACCTTGTCTGTAAATGCAAACTGAATTGAAGAAGAAAAAAAACCCCCAAAGAGCTACGCTTGCTTTTCCTTCCAGAAAATAAGCCAGGCCTTTTTTTCACAGCCTTTCATCCTTTGAATGGGGGGGGGGGGGTGAGGGAGGAGCGAGAGGAGAGCTGGCTCTTGTAACTAGAGCCACGGTGCTGTGCTGTCTTTAGGTGTGCCGAGCTGTGACGACGCTGGGAGCTAGCTTTGTTTCATCGGTGGCTGGGAGCGGGGTAGGTAGGGGATAGTGCTTTTTTGGAAACAGAGGAATTAGGCTACAAGCCCCATCAACGGACACAGCAGTGGATATTTGTCTTTGGGACCCCTCTCAGAAAGTCTGTTCAAAACCATACTCTTATGTCTCTTTGTGGAGCTGTTATGATGAAGCTCTCACAATGAAGCTCTCACAATCAGTATCAAATGTACCAAATCAGCTTTGTCAACACAACCTTTTCCAAGAAACATGCATTTTTATTCAGAGCCATCAGTTTGGTACGTTTCTAGATAAACACGTTAGAGGAGATCTACAGTGCGGCCGAGAAAAATTTGAATATGTGAGCCACCAACTTTATCCAAAGGTAATATGCGTTGTCAATTTGGCCTGAGATTCACAGTAGTCAAAACCACTAACTGGCTTCCATATGGCAATGGTCGAATGGAGGTACTGAACAGTTCAAAAATGACGCTAACTTTGATGTCTTGAATCTAACTGAAGATATAATCTGCGATACAAAAGGATTTAAGAAGAGCAACTGGATGATATAGAATTTCAGAAGCTGTTTTCATCCCTAAAATGAGTAGCTGTTTCTGACTTCCATGTTCTGAAGGTTGAAGACTTGGCAATGCATAGCCTTGCCTTGATGCAACTGTTTAGTCCATCCATCCATTATCCAAGCAGCTTATCCCAATCAGGGTCACGGGATGCTGCAGCCTATCCCAGCAGTCATTGGGTGGCAGGCTGGGAGAGACCCTGGACAGGCCGCCAGGCCAGCACAGGGCTGACACATTAACACCTAGGGTCAATTTTCAGCTTTAGATGACATGTAGAAAGTCACAGTTAATGTTCTATTGTGGGAAGTAGTGCTACTCATTGCAGCAGTGACACCAAAGCTCAATTCTCATAACCTGTCCAAGGACATGGTGGTGAGTGGGACGGGGTCGCACCGGCCTGGAGTCAGCCTGACTGGCTTGAGACAAGTTTCCCACAAAGGCTCACACCAGAGCCAGGAAGACACAGCCCAAAAGATCATAACACTTTTCTAAAGACACCTGCTTTTAGTCATTTTAAATGGTTTGGGTGGCTTTTAACACTTTATTTTTTATTTTCTCCCCTTCTCCCCAAGTGTACCCAACCAATTACCCCACTCTTCCGAGCTGTCGCGATTGCTGCTCCACCCCCTCTGCCAATCCGGGGAGGGCTGCAGACTACCACATGCCTCCTCTGATACAGGTGGAGTCACCAGCTGCTTCTTTCCACCTGACGGTGAGAAGTTTCGCCAGGGGAATGTAGTGTGTGGGAGGATCACAATATTCCCCCCAGTTCCCCCTTCCCCCCGAACAGGTGCCCCGACTGACCAGAGGAGGTGCTAGTGCAGCAACCAGGACACATACCTATATCCAGCTTCCCACTGGTATCTGTAGGGAGGCCCGACCAAGATGGAGGTAACACGGGGATTCGAACCGGTGATCCTCATGTTGGTAGGCAACGGAATAGACCGCTATGCTACCTGGACGCCCTTAATGCTTTCTTTTTAACAAATTGTCACAGCATATTTTTAATAAACCCTGTGTTTCCTGGGTGCTGCACGGCAGCTGCCCACTGCTCCTAATGACACAGCTAGGATGGGTTAAATGCAGAGGAAGAATTTCCCCACGGGGATCAATAAAGTAATAAAACAAAAATAAACAGGCTGTTGCACCCTCATTTACCATCTGGGGGCTAGTCTCTGTGTCGGAGAACTGTGGCAAATGCACATTTCCACAAAGATTTCAACATCACATCCTTACATTCGACTCAACGATCACAGATGCACAGTGTAATGAACATGTAATCCAACAAATGTATCTTTAGAACCATATCAAGCTCTCAAGAAATAATCAAACAATTTAATTTGTATACAACAATTAAACAACTTGAGCTATTAAACGTACATTCACCAGGTTTATGGCATGATGATGCATTTGCAAGTGACGTGTATGTAATAAGCTCAAAGATGTATAGTATACTGTAGATTCATTGTTGAAATACTCAAAAATCACAGATCAAATATTCATCGTAAAGCGTTACTCAACTACCTCCTGTATGTAAAGTGTGAAATTTATGGACTGATGGTCAAATCAGTCATGGCAGCAAATCCTGACCTTGCAAGACAATTTCACTCTTGTTGTTTTTTTACATCCATCCTCTTGGAAATCACCGTCTAAGCAAAAATTTGACTACTCTCCTCAATTTTGTTTTCCACTTGAGCTGCTTCACTTAGACGGGGTTTTATTTGATAAGGAAGAAGTGGATTAGGCTGGCATTTATGAATACAAAAGACAGATTAGCATTAATGGTATCAACATTCAACCATTGGAACAGCCTATGAATACAGGCAGGACCAAATGAGAGATGTAATTTTTGTCACCATAATCACTTAAATGCTTTTGATTATTGATTTACTGCATCTGAAAGATCAACACTAAACTGCCATAATCTCAACTGAACATTTGGGTATCTGTTCATCTGTGTTAAAATTAGTGTTAATGTGGCACTGGATGAATCACACTTTAAGGCCCTGCAGGATTAGTGATTTTTTTTCCCCATATGTGAATATGAGCTATGTCAATGAGACAAATCAAAGACAGGGCCTCAGTAAACCTTTATCAGTGATAATCTCATCAATTACACCGACTCTTGCAGTTAGAAATCTCATCATCTTGGAGTGGAATTCTGATCAATAAAAACACCATTTCCAAATTAAGCCTCTGCCTACTTGAAAAGACTGTTATTGACCACATCTTCTATTCGGTCAATAGAGGACTCTACTTGTTATTCTCAAGGGTACATGATGTACGTCAAACCACAAAGCAGCAATAAATCAGTGAGTTATCATATTTAGATTTGATTTGATTTTGGAGAAAAAAAAGTTAAAATGATTGTAACTGAAAGATTGAGATTAAGATATACTTCATCAATCCCTGTGGGCAAATTCATCAGCTGCATTTAACCCATCCTACTGTATAGGAGCAGTGGGTAGCCACCGTGCAGCACCCAGGGACCAACTAAAGTTCTTCTTTCCATTACCTTGGTCATGGGTACAGGCAGGAGTTTTAAACCTAACATGCATGCATCTTTTTGATGGTGAGAGGAAACTGCAGCACCCGGAAGAAACCCCTTGAGACACGGGGAGAACATGCAAACTCCACACAGAAAGAACCTGGGACAGTCTGGGGTTCAAACCCTGGACCCTCTTGCTGTGAAACAAAATCTGGGCCACCGTACTGCCCCTAAAAGACTACTTGTATATTGATATTCATATCCAAATTATTGATTTTAAAAATGAAGCTGCTCTTTAGATGCTCTTGTGTTTGTGTCTTAGGGGCTGCATTACCAGCAGTTGTTTATTTTGAGCACTATGTACGAGTGTACCACAAAATAACTGGAGCAGACAATCAACGGTCAGTTGCTAGAAAGAAAAAAAGAAAATTGTAAATGTTTTTATTTGAGCCTGGACGTGTTTCATCAGGAGAAGGTTTCTTGTCTGAGGTGTGGTTTCTTAGTGTCCTGTCAGGGAAACCCCTGGTCTCTACACCTGACCCCGAGAGACACCCTTGCCACAGGGTGACCTACCATGACACCACCCTGCTGTGTGACTGCATGTGAATATGGAGGCAGCCATGCATGTCTGTGCATACACTTTGCAGATCCCATTTCCTTTAGCCTGTAATTATGTGAAGAGTGAACCTCTATCCACCAGTGACTAAAGCACGGCCGAAGATCAGCGATAGAGGAAGCATCAGTCACGAGACACAAGGTGTCTCATGTCTGAACTTTGAGTGGGGTAAAGTGGTTGCAAGTTAATCCATCCATCCATTATCCAAGCCGCTTATCCGAATTCGGGTCACAGGATGCTGGAGCCTATCCCAGCAGTCATTGGGCGGCAGGCGGGGAGACACCCTGGACAGGCCGCCAGTCCATCACATTCACACCTAGGGACAATTTAGTATGGCTGGTTCACCTGACCTACATGTCTTTGGACTGTGAGAAACTGGAGCACCCGGAGTAAACCCACGCAGACATGGGGAGAACATGCAAACGCCACACAGAGGACGACCTGGGATGACCACCGAGGTTGGACAACCACGGGGTTCGAACCCAGGACCTTCTTGCTGTAAGGCAACCGTGCTAACCACTGCACCACCGTGCCACCCTGGAAGTTCATAACAAAAAAAAAACTGCTAAGGAAGCTGGAGTCTGATTACTTCTTACTTCCATGCATTAACTTGAATTACTTTTTGTTTTAATGAACAAGATACTGATGAATGTTATACGGAGTTGATTAAAGGAAGATAGACCCGAGATGCATATCGTCCGATTGTTTTAAATTTCCGTGGACCTTCTCTGCTTGAAATTGTCATGGTGGGTCAGCAAATATGTGAGGAATATAAACGAGTGGATCAAAGCCATGACTCTGAGGAAACTAGATTTCTCAGATTAAAAGCTTTTGCATGGGGGCAACATGCTACAGCTGCCTCTCGCCAGTCTGTCAGTGATTCTGATACCCGTCCCTCGTTCCTCTGAACCTTCATCCTCAGCAATGATACCCTCCCCAACTCCCGTCAACACGCCCGGCCCTCCTTCCTCTTCCCGACAAGTCCAGCCCACATAGACAGCTGAATTCATCAGTGCATAGAAACACCGAACGGAGCACCAGGCATGTAAAATTTTATTCATTTGGTGACAGTGAATACAGTCATTCATTTTGTTTCATTGTAATTCCATCCATCCATTATCCAAACCGCTTAGTTTAGGTCGCGGGGATGCTGGAGCCTATCCCAGCAGTCATTAGGCAGCAGGCGGGGAGACACCCTGGACAGGCCACCAGTCAATGACAGGGCCCGCCCACACACACACACACACATTCAGACCAAGGGACAATTTAGTATGGCCGATTCACCTGATCTACATGTCTTTGGACTGTGGGAAGAAACCAGATTACCTGGAGGAAAACCATGCAGACACAGGGAGAACATGCAAACTCCACACAGAGGATGACCTGGGATGACCCCCAAGGATGGATTATGCCCAGGGCATAATACAATACAAAACAACAACAACAACAACAACAAATACCCTTCAGTAAAGCATGTGAGAGTTTTTCTAATAGGGTTATGATGTTGAGACAGACAGGGAGAAAAATGGAGAGGAAATGATTGGCAGAATTTCCACAATTATTGAAATCAATGAGATTGATCAGAGCAACTCTAAGTTAATGCACTGCTGTGAACCTGTGACCTAGACATTGATCGGTTTGCAGTGCAAACGCAGTAAATAGGTCTGACAGCAGCAGGAGGAGTAAGTGAAAATTTCCTTTTTTTCATTGTAATTTTTTCTCAGAATTCTCAAGCCAGCCTTCAACCACCTCATGCTTCAAAATGACTTGGTCAGCTTTGAAAGTGTGTCGAAATGAAGCGTTAATTTCATTTTGTAATAATTTATTGATGTACTTTCATGTGGAATCCTGATTGCTGGCTTTGAAGTCTCCCTCGTGTTGAACATAGTATATAAACAAAGTGTTGTTTTCCATCTCACAAGAAGTAGGCCACTGGTTCAAATAGAACAGGGATGGAGATTCAGTCTGTGGTAGTCATTCCTTCTCTGCATCCTGCCAGCTTACAGAGTTACAAATAACAGGCTACAGGGGACACACCACTCAAATTACACTTGCAAAGGGCATATTATATCCTCAAATGGCCACCGTCGAGATCATATGTCATCCTGTGCAGCCAAACAACCTTAGTCAGTAACTCTGACCCACATTTCCATGCAGTTATGATAACTGAACAACAGTGTTTTATAGTGGGGTCCCTGTGGATGAGACAATAAAGAAAAGATAAAGGAGCACACCCCCAGGCTCAATAGATAGATCAGCTCTTCCACTTAAAAAGAATGACCTGACAAAGGGAAATCAATATTATGCCCCAAAATCAGGACTGACTTCACCATAACAATAGCTGTACCTTCCTTAACTGTGGGCAAACTGTGGCTTGTAAAATACAACAAAGGAAGATATGAGAGCATAAAAGCATTAAAAGATGTCAGAGTGAGTGAGAATGTGTGCATGCGCATGTGTGTGCGCGCGTGTTTGTGGTTGTATTACTGTCTTCTCCGTGGATTGTCACCTTCTTGTGGTGGAGAAACTTGCATGGTCCTGAGATCCCGAGAACAATGCCCCCTGGAGCTATGCTCCTGGTAGGGTCCACCATGACTGTAAGGTCAAGGGGGAGGTCCATGACAATGCTAAATCCAACCAAGACCTCAACGGTCAAACAAGTGGAGGATGATGGATGACTTCAGGGAAGCATCACAATGGCTTGGAAGGTGGATGAAGGCTGCAGCAGAAATGGACCCCCAGTCGTCTTGGGACTCCATGCTACTGGATCCTGACCCAGATCCATCGGCTGTCTGTGCACCAGTCTGCCTACATTAAACAAAGTCACATACAGACGTCCTCCATAAAGGGAATCCCCACCTAATATCCTGGATTAAGTTGTATGGCGGCCGGCAAGTGGCGACAAGGGCAGGATTGTGAGATCTGGAAGCCCCTATTCATGAGCCGGCACATCAGGTGGTGGGTGCTAGATTCAGTCACTGGGCTCTTGGAATGAGGTAGAAAGAGCCTTTTGGCGGCTGCACCCACGACTGAGTAGTCGTCTTTAGGATCCACTCTGCTCACTCCACCTGGGGAAGAGGCTAGAAAAGGTGCCCTAAAAATAGCCTGCCTCAAACCTCCTGACTGGATTACCGCGTCCACAGGGATCACCACATGTGGTCAGAAACATAGAAACATGTACTTTTGAGCCAGGAATATGCACAGACTGATGGATAGTGTAACCAGTGATAGACCGGAGAGGAGAACTGTTAGAGAACTGATGAGATGCTGGATTGACATAGCGGCCCTTTCTGTCAGTCTCTCTCTCCCAGCCAATTACTTTTGGTCCGGCCCATTCTAACGTTTCCTGGGCCCTGCCCCTTTCCTGTCTCTGTTAAGTGGTGACGTTTGGAAAAATAGTGGAGTGGAGCAAGATGGACAAACAAAGAGAAAAAGACATAACGGTGGTGCTGAAAACTAGAGAGAGAAGAAGCTGAAGTCCACTGAGGCTGACGCAGCTAAATGTTTTAAAATAACAAATTATTCATTTGGTGCTGTTTCCTGTCAATCATCTCAGCCTAGTGAGTCTGAAGGTACTTGCAACAGACAGCAGATACCTAATGCTAACATTAGTCATTGTGAGATGAATATAGATTGTCGACTGTTAACCAAAACCTACCGTGCTGTTTTTCTTGGGAACAAAATCCTTTCTGTTGGTATTCTTAATCCACTTGTGGCGAATATCTTGGTCCTCTGCACAGCCAGGGAATCTATGTAAACTGTATGGTCTCAGACAGGGGCAATCTTCATGAATTAAAGGCTTGTGTATTTCGCATTCAGTCTTTTCCCAAAGTTGAAATTTGCCACTACTGTCGGAGCAGCCGAGAACTGCACAGCTTCTTCCCGACTTCCTAGACATCGTTGTGAAATGTAACGTTGAATAATGTTAAAAAGATAAAAGTAGAAAATTGTACACTTCTTAGCACAGCTTGCATTCAAACGCGCGCGTATTGTAGGGTAGCGCCACCGCAGTAATGGCGACTTGTTAACTTCCGGTACTTTGCCGGATTAGTCTATTCTTTTACAGCTAACATCATCAAAAATAGCGCGCGCATTTAGGCAACGGAAGTGTCGTGGCGAAGAAGAAAGCCATGCATGGAAAGATGGCAATGAGACTTTTACTGGGGGCAGAGAGTGCATACAGGATTGGTGTCCACACAGACCCTTTATCGCGTGATATAAAGCTGCGTTGTAAACAAGATGCGCGCGTAGAACGTGTGGCAAAACATGGCCGACAAACACCATGCGAACCTATAAAATTCACAAATGACAGCGTATAAAACTTAAACAGAGAAAAGTTAGAGATTTGAGAAAACGGAAATCTCAGAATATGTTGAAGGTCTAAGCAAGGAATACAGAAGGCATTACGAGTCTAAACTTACACTAAGCACTGGAGAAAAACTTACCGATCCGTTTATGCTTGCTGAAGCTCAGTGGACAAGTGACATCACGAAGTTGCCAAACATCGGCTGGAGGGATGTGACTGAATACCTCGTAGAAACACCAAGTATATTTACGAAAGAATCAAGTGAAGGCATACAAGTCTATAGAAGCATACGATTACTTTGTTGCCATGTCCCAGACTGCTTTTACCATCCGTAGTCGAAGGAAAACAAGTTTTGCTTCATCAAATCAAAGGTAAGCCCTCGTAGTTTAATTGTTTGTACGGTTGAATTGTTTGTATGGCTATGAGATGGAGGCTGGAGTCAAATTATCACCTCAAATATAATGATGCAAGAAAGCTGATGTAATCGTTGTCAAACTTGGGGAAGGCTAGGCATTAACAACTCGAACTTTGGTTTGGCAGTTGCTCTACTGGGACAGTATCACATTGAGAGCCGTTACTTAGGTATGTTCAATCACAATACTTATGTGTAAGAAACGGATACATACCAGAGATGAAACGTTCTCTGCAAATCTTCGCGTTTGCTCTTCTGACCGCGTCTTAAAGTCCTCCCGACGGGTCGCATGAATCCACGCCTTTCCTCTTCGTTTTTCGATTGGAGTTTTCCCTTTCGGCATGCGATAAAAATGCAGATGCTTGTTTTTAACCATCTTTACGATTTGTACAACCGGCTGCGCAACAACTGTGAGCGTTTCGTTTTAAATCAAATTCTCCGTGATAAACGTGGTATTGTGGTGGACAGGACTACGCGCTGGCCTGAAGCTGTTCCCCTGGCATCCACGACGTCTGCTGATGTGGCCCGGGCTTTTATTGGGTCGTGGGTCTCACGTTTCGGTACGCCTTCCGACCTTTCATCTGACCGTGGGCCACAGTTTACCTCAGAGCTATGGAATGCTGTGGGTGAGGCTCTGGGCGTCAAGCTTCATCGCACTACCGCCTACCACCCTCAGGCGAACGGCCAATGGGAGCGCTTCCACCGGTCCATGAAGGCTGCGCTTCGGGCTACTCTCAAGGACTGCAACTGGGTTGACAAGCTCCCATGGGTCATGCTGGGCCTGCGGACCGCCCCGAAGGAAGACCTACAAGCCTCCTCTGCGGAGCTGGTGTATGGCACGCCGCTGCGAGTCCCAGGCGATTTCATGCCCAATGCAACGCGTCCCTGGTCAGCTGTGGACCAACGAGCCTCCTTGCTGGACGGGGTCAGAGCTTTCACACCCGTCCCTACCGCCCAACACGGCGCTCCGGTGTCCCAGGTGCCCCCAGGTCTGCAGTCAGCGGACTACGTGTTCATCCGTCACGACGCACACCGCCCCCCTCTGCAACCCCCTTATGACGGCCCCTTCCGCGTCCTGGAACGGGGAACTAAGCACCTGGTGGTGGATTTTGGGGGCACGGCCGAGCATGTTTCAGTGGACCGAGTTAAACCCGCACACCTGGACTTGACGCAGCCGTTGGAGTTAGCCCAACCTCCTCGTCGCGGTCGTCCCCCAGCTCCGCCTCCTCCCCCCGTGGAGGCCCGAGCTGCCTCTTCTGCTCCTCAGGCCGACCTCCACAGGCCCGCGTCAATGCCTCCCACAGACACTCCGGCCCCTGTTATCCGGAGCCGCCGCGGACGGCCTGTCGTCCACCCGCGCCTGCCTGACTTCGATTACTAGGGCGAATTCTGGGGGGGCTCATGTGGTGGACACGTATTGGGGACAGAATTCAACCCAGGAACTAAGGGTTAAGTCATGGTTGCCCTGGCAGGTTAACGCAGGGTTAAGTTATGGTTGTCCAGCCAGTTTTCTGGTTATTCTTGCCACCTCCGCTCAGTCGAGCTGTGGGTTTTGTTTGTCTCGCTGATTTACCGTGGATTAAAGAAAGTTGCCTACACGGCTAAAGTGTGAACCTACGGTCTTCTCCGTTACTTCGGCTCTACAGTATCGTAGATGTCAATAACGACAACAGGAAAAGGTTTACTGAGATCGATACGCGTTCAACGTTATACGCTTAGCCACCAACCACACGGCTTACATTCTCTTCTTCTTCTGTATTAACGTGGAACACACATTTCATTACCCAGCAGTGCCTCCTAGCGGCGTTACAAGATAAACCATTGCAGAACACTCCAGCATCCCGCGACCCTGAGAGCAGGATAAGCGGTTTGGATAATGGATGGGTGGACGTCTCCTCTCTGTAAAAGAATACTCTTGCTTGCGTCGACAATAAATTAAAAAGTGGTAAACATGACTCACCGTTGGATGAAAGTTCTAAAAGTAGTAACAAAACCCTCATAATCAAACACTCAGAAGGTATAATCCGTAGTCAACTGATTAAGTATATAACCATCAAATTCATGAACATGGATTGTGTATTAGTACAACTAATAAAAAAAGAAAATAATGCCAATCAATGCTGTACAAATGAAATGACATTATCTCCCAAAGAGCATAGCTCTGCATTTAACCTAGTGCAGGGTAGTATTGGTCAGTACACAACACAGTCCTGATGCCATTTAGGTTTGTATCTGTATGTGGGTGTGGCAGTGTATGATTTGTCTGTCCTAGCTCAGTCACAGGTAGAAAATGGGCCAGGTGTGTTGCATTCCACTTTTTTTTACATCACTCAGAAACAAGGTGTTGGGGTCCACTCCCTTTTCCACTGTTACAGGGGCAGAGAATCTGGGGTGAGCTTTAGGAGTTGACCGGGGAATCCTTATCCTCACTCTCTCCCCCTCACGAAAGAGAGGAGAACATGCACCACGTTTTGAGTCAGCATAGAGCTTCATCTTGTTTTGTTTCTTCTGCACTTTGTCATGTACATCAGCAAGAGGAGGTATCGCAACAGGAAGCAGAGGCAAGATGTCCAATCTGGTACCCATCTTCTGGCCGTAGAGCATTTCATGGGGTGAGGTGGAGGTGGTGGCATGTGGTGTCATGTGGTACACTTGAAGCCAGGTCAGCACAGTCTCTTTCCATGGCTGTGACTGCAGAATTGCTGTTTGTATGCATCTTCTCAGGGAATGATGAAATCTTTCAATGGCTCCATTGGCTGCAGGATAGTAGACTGATGTTCGGGTATGATGTATGCCCCATGCTCAGTGAAGACAGCTGAAGTGAACTGAGGCCCATTGTCAGTGACAATGCATTCTGGGTTGCCGTGACGGCTGAAGACAGAAGTTAAAAACCTTATAATATCCACAGCTGTAGCACTGTAGGAGAAGGCAAGCTCAGGCCACTTGGAATAGTAATCTGTTTGTGTAATAGCATACCGAGTCAACAGGCTGCAGGGGGGCAGGGTGGGTGAAGGCCGTTTTATCATTGGACTGGCAGAGAAAACATAACGATATACAGGCCTGAACCTGTAAGTCCATCCGTGGCCACCAATAGAGGTCACACAGATGTTGTTTTGTATGGACAACCCCTTGGTGACTCTCATGGGCCAGGGCAATCAGAGTGTGGCGTAAACAGATAGGCACTAAGAGCCTTGCACCTCTGAAAATGTAATTGTCTTTAACTGAAAATTTTTCTCTTATCTTATAGTAGAGTGTCAAGCCCTGGTTCACCGCTTTGATGGATGGTGGCCAACCATGGTGAATCTGTTCACAAAGAGCTGTCATTTCAGGGCACGCAAAGCAGGCAGCTTCAAAGTCAGCAACTGGAAGGGAGCGCAGTGTGGAGGAGATTAGCGCCACTAGTTCAGGTTCCACATCAGCAGAGAGGTCAGTAGGCACAGACAGAGGGAGACAGGAAAGGCAGTCAGCCGTGTGATTTTGGGAGCCTGGACGATACACGACATCATAATCAAAGCAAAGCAGACACGCTGACCAGTGAGCCACGCGCATCCCAGCTCTACCCATACTTTTTGTAGTAAGCAATGTTGTGAGCGCCTGATGGTCAGTGTGCAGGGTAAAATGACGGCCCCATAAGTATGTCTGCCACTTTTCTGTAACCCACACACATGCCAGTGACTCCTTTTCAACTATAGAGTACTTGCGCTCTGTTGCAGTGAGCATATGGGAAACGAAGGCCATTGGTTTCAGATATAGATACAGCCGTCCGGCTGTAACTGGGCAAAAACACCACCCAGTCCATAGTCACTCGCATCTGTAGAGATTACTGAATGGGGAGTAGGGTCATAAAGAGCGAGGGCCAGACTGGCCACCAGGAGCTGCTCGAGTTCATCAAAACTGCTTTGAGCAGCATTAGTCCACGTAAATGTGTCTTTGTCTTTGGTACACTCATACATCGGGGCCACAACTGTAGTAAAGTTGGGGAGAAATTTAGAGTACTAGGACACAAGGCCCAAAAAAGACCTTAAGGCAGGTGCATCACATGGGGGCGGGGCTTTCAGGATGGCATCAAAGTGTTCTTGGTCAGGCAGGATCCCCTCAGCAGTGATAACATGACCAAGGAAGCGCAGTAAAGACTTTCTGAAGTGACACTTGTTGTCATTCAACACCAAGCCAGCCTCTTTCAGTTTCAGCAATACTGAAACTGAAGATTACGGTCATGCTCATCGGCAGTGGCACCATAGACAATGAGGTCATCTAGGTAATTCTGAACGCGAGGTACACTCTGCAGGATGGTTGCCATCATTATTTGGAAGGCAGAGGGTGTAGATGCCAAGCCATAGGGGACTCTACAATATCTGAAGAGCCCCTCGTGTCTAATGAAGGCTGTAATGTCTCTACTGTCATCATATAGGGACACCTGGTAATATGCATTTACCAAATCAAAGGTGGAGAACAGCTTAGCACCTCGCAGGCTGGCTAGCAGCTCATTGACATAAGGCAATGGGTAGCTATCTATGACTCCAGCCTTGTTTGGCTCCCGAAGGTCAGTGCACATCTGTATTCTTCCCTGAGACCACTATGGGGGAAACCCAGGCAGAGGCATCAACTCTCTCTATGATGCCAGCCTTCAGCAGGTGATTCAGTTCAGCAGAGATGTCATCCCAGATTGCAAAAGGCAAGCGCCACAACTTCTGGTGCACCAGTTTGACTGCAGGATCAAGTTTCACCTTGTGTACAAAGTTCTTAACACACCCCATCTCAGAAGGCACAGTAGCCAGAGGTGTTGTGGTACCTGTAGACATCACAGAAGTAGGTGGCACTGGGGTTGAAGTGAGAACGGTATTTCCTCTGATAGAAAGATGCAAGGCAGTGAACAAGTCCATACCCAAAAACGCAGTCCCTTTTTCCACTAAAAAGAACGTGGCTGCAGCAGAGATGTTCCCCACACATACCTAGGCTTGTAGGCATCCCAGCACAGGAAGGCAATCCCGTGTATAAGTCACAAGCCTGGTGGAAGATGCAGACAACGGGCTGGTACTGAAGTACTGAGTGTAAATATGGTGTGGCAGTATAGATACAGCAGAGCCTGTGTCCACAACGAGCTGTATCTCCTTTGCAGAGGTGGTGGGAGTAGAGATACTGACATTATACAGCAGTCTCTTTGGGGCATGGACAGAGTTGTCTAAGTAGAGCACGGTCACATCAGTTAACGGTAACTCATGCACATTACTGGAAGGAGCTGAATGGCATACACGAGAAAAATTGCCTCTTTCATTGCAAAATTTACACTGGGTTTTGGCTGCAGGGCACTGAGTGGAGTTAGCTAAATGTGTGTCAGAGCCACATCTGAAGCACGATCTGCGTGGAGAAGGGGTATCAGCAGAAGGGAACTTAACCGCATGGTGCTGTTTATTTCTCATGTTGCGTGGCTTGAACTTTACAGCCTGCACTGGAGCGCCGCCATCAGCAGTCATCTTTTTAGCCTGATCAACAGCAGCTTCCATCTGTGTTGCTAGTGTTGCAGCTTTCTCTAAAGTCAGGTCTGGCTCCAGTGACAGCCTCTCTCTAATGTTATCACTTAACAAGTGTTCCAGCAGTTGATCACGGATCAACAGGTTGAGTCATCATTGTGTTTCAGTAGGAGTACCTGGTAGTCCCTATCTCCTCTCCAGGTATGGATGGCCGTTGGTTCACAGAGGAACTCATCCACCCTTTGACAGGTTTTGTTTTTAGTCCTGCTGGGTGTCCTTCACAACAACCCAAGGGTTGAAGTGGGGGTGCCGGTTTAGTCGCCAACGACCCGACGTTTGCAGTTTAACATCGTATCAAGGACAAATAGCAGGCTTGAAATGACGTGTGTGTGTGTGTGTGTATATATATGTTGTGTGCAGGTGCAGTGTTTGTGTGTGTGTGTGCGCGCATGCACGCACACACACACACAAGGCTAATTTGTGTTTTGAATCACCTCACATATTTTGTATTGTCAAGTGATGGTAAAGTAACTGGCCCATTGGGCAATATTCTGAAGTGATTAAAATCATAATCTGCTGCATAACTAAAAAGAGGAAAAGCTATAAAAACACTTTGTTGTAGGTGTTTTAATGAGTTAAACAGAATTAGTTTTATTATTATTATTATTATCCTTTATCCCTGGACTCTTTTAGGACATTACACAGGAAGTAAATGAGTTTTTTTCCCCTTTATTGACTAACTGACAACAAGTTGTACACACGTCACATTTGTACTACAGCACAAACAAACATGCCAGGGAGGTAGGCCAATGTGAAGAAACAACCCACCTGTCTTACCCTGTATAATTCCCATGTAATTACTGACCAACCCTCTTTATTCGGCTTTAATTTTACTCTATAATTACACAATACTTCCTGGTAATTCTACTACTACAACCTGTCATTTTATTAATTTTACAGATTTTGCTTTACTGTTATTTCTTCACAATTACTATGTAAAAACTACCCAAAAAGATCTTTCCCCTTCAGGGTTTTATGTGGTCAGAGCTAAGATGTTCTCGCACCCTTGTCTCAGGGTTCAGTGTAACATTACATTATTCCTAAAATGAGGTCACACTCGAATAGATCATCATAGCATAAACCGTGTGTCACATTAGGGGATGAAACATAGGATCACATCTAGTGAACCTGAGCTGATTTCAAAGCACTGTTCAGGACACAGGCAAGCTGCTTCCCCAGAGACACAGCACAATAGGAGATGTGGTGTCACCGCTCTGGAATGCACGTGTGACAGGTTGGAAGGATGAATGGTGCATTCAAATTCTGTTGCAAATTAGCAATACAGTGTTCATTGCTTTCTTTGTTCTTTGTTGTGCAATTTGAGCGGTAATGGTGTCGAACGTGATCTACAGGGTGGTCTTGATCTGGTAGTCTGAGATCGATTGCTTCTGTCTCCACCCACTACCTAGGGGGATTCGCGGTAATTTCCTCATTCCAATAAAATACTCATTGAGGGAACACCTGTCTTATCACTTTAGTGATTATTTCACCCCGTTTTCAGGTATGTTGTGGATTATAAACAGTTAATGTGACTTTAGTAACTTGCTAACATGTTAAAAGAGTTCAGAGAGATTGTTATTGTGACATTTTGAGCAAATTAGAGCCAAATTTTGTCGAGCTTAGCTAAGTGTCTGTATGTGTGTGTGAGAGAACGCGACCCCTGCACTGTAACAAATCAACCTGTTGTTCTGCCGAGTGCAGACGCCATTTTGTGCTAATACTGTGGATTCACATGTACGCATGTGTTTGCACTGTTATTCGTGTAACATGTTTGATGCACTTAAGTGAGTTTTGGTGAATTTTGTGAGAGTTACTGAGCTTCAGCTGTTTTTGGTAAAATACGGTGTGTACTGTCTACTTCTCCACTTACATATAGCTATGTTATTTTGTAAATTGTTACATATTTGTGAAGAACGGATTCGAATAAAATACTCAATGAGGAAACACCCGTCTTATCACGTAAGTGATTATTTCACCCCTTTTTCAGGGGCGTAACATTTTGGAGGCATTGCTGGGATTGCTGTTCAGATGTCCAGTATCCACAGCTTGTTCGCTGAATTCTGAGCCAGCTAAATCCCCACACTAACTCAGGTAGGCTGCAGTGAGGAAAGTGTTGCTGCTTAAGGAGAGCTGGAAACTGGGGGTTGAGTACGCGTCATCTGAGACCAGTCGGAGATCATTGGGGACAGTAAAGACCTCCCAGTTCAGAGTTGACTCCTGCAGAGTCAAAGTCCCTCCTGCCCTGTCAACATGATGACAACCGTGGAAGAGCTACAGGAAGAGTTGGTAGAAATGTTACGCCCCTGAAAAAGGGGTGCAACATTACACACGTCCCCCCAGAATTCACCATGACAAAAAGAAAAAAAATCTACATGGTGGGGGACGAATAATGCAGCCAAAATGGCTCCTCTTCAAGGGTGTAGGAGCAGGGGGGCATCCACACCAAGGGGGCTGGGCCAATTGAACCAGCCTGTCCAAGTCCAAGTGAGCCGGCTTGAGGCGGTCCACCGAAACCTGTTCCGACTTACCGCCCATGTCCACCACAAAGTTCTTAGCCCCTGCCGCCAGGACACCGAAGGGGCCATCGTAGGGGGACCGCAGGGGGTACAGTTGGCATCGTGCCAGATGAAGATGTACCTGGCCGACTGCAGGTCCTTGGGGACGTAAGACTGAGGGACGCCGTGCCGCGAAATTGGGACTGGAGTGAAAATGCTGGCGCGTTTCTGGAACACAGCCCGTTGGCAGGCAGCAGACCAGGGTGCCGCACCACCCAGCAGAAATTCCCCAGGACCCGCAGTGGCTGGCTGTAAACCAGCTTGGCCGACAAGGACTGGAGGTCTTCCGTAGGGGCTGTCCGCAGGCCAAGCATGACCCATGGGAGCCGGTCGCCCCGCTGCTGTCTGTGAAGCTGGCCCGAAGAACGGCTTTCATAGAACAATGAAACCGCTCACACAGACGCTGTGGTGTGGTGAAGCATCATCCCTAGGCTTTCAGTGACTGCGGTCCAGAGCTTGGATGTAAACTGTGGGCCTGGGTCAGAAGTGAGGTCAGACGGCATACCAAACCGGGCTACCCAGGACCCGATGAACACCTAGGCCACCTCGGCAGACGTGGTGGATGACAGCGGAATAGCCTCCGGTCACCTGGTGGTCCTGTCCACCATGGTGAGGAGCTGAGTGAAACCAAGGGAGGAGGAAAGGGGTCCCACTAGGTCCACATTGACATGGTGAAAACGCCTCCTGGCTGCTGGAGGTGGACCAGGTGTTCTGCCGCAGACATACTGGCCACGAGAATGTCGTCCAGGTAAACAAACAGGAATGGCATATCCTGCAGTGCAGAGTCCATGAGCCACTGAAAGGTCTGCGCAGTCCCCTTGAGCCCAAATGGTATCTTCAGCAACTTGAACAGGCCGAATGGCATGATTACTGCCGTCTTCAGCACATCCTGCAGGCAGACTGGCACGTGGTGGTATCCGTGCACGAGGTCCACCTTGGAGAAGATGACAAAGTTCCAGCCGGACCACCAACCTCCAAAAACCACCTCCACATAACTCGTGCCATAGGTGCGGATGGGGGTGCCGTTGGCAGTATCCATGGGGGGGAATCCACTGGCCATCGTGTCCACTGCTGTTGCAGGCAGGATGCTCCAATGCGCGCCTGAATCAACTAGCAATCGCCGGTCGGAGTGGTGTCCTGAATAAACAGCAGCCTGCCTTCCTGGCCAACGCTCGGGGCTACTACTGAGCGCCAGCTCTGGCTTTTCCCACCCCAGCCATGGGGTCGTTTATTTCCAACAACAAACTTCAAGTGAACAGCTGACAATGACAACAATTACCAAAACCTCAACCTCGCATCTACCCATAATCCCCCCTGCTAACCCCTGAACCCACTGTCTTAAAGGGACAGTCTCTTGGTCCACATTGTGAATATCTAACCTGGCTAAAGTAGGTCACTACACTATCATAAAAAAGCTGTGCAGCAAAAGAACAATAAATAAAAGCTAAACAATATATTTGATTGACCAGAAAAGAACAACTACTGCAAAGTCAAGAAAGATAGAATGGAAATAGGAATGGAAAGAAAGTCAAAGTTTTGGATGAGGTGCAATGGGGTCCAGGCTCTTGTTAATGTACTATATTCAACTACCTCAAAGGTGAACAGAGCCCCTGTCCTCTCTTTGAAATTCAATTCAGATTACCTGTTTACTAGAAATGCTATTTCAAGTCGTGTATCTCATATATAATGGAAAGTTGATCTTCTTTGTAGCCTGCAGAGTTTGCTGAAGGTTGTCAGGGGAAACTTATTCATTTCTATGTATTCAGAATCAGAATTAGGTTTATTGACCTTGTAGGTTTACAGACACATGGAATTTGACTCCGGTTTCATGGCTGTGTCAGTGTACTTAACATAGAATAAACCCAGCTACCACATAATAATAATAGCAGCAACAACATCTGCACATTAAACAACTTTTACTGGCACAATGGGGGAAAAAAACAGATGTTTTTGGCCCGTGGCTTGGCATGATTGACATGATTTGGCCCTTGGGGAAAACTAATTGGAGAACTTTGATGTACAGTATATACAAAGTGACTGGATTTATTTGACAATGTTAGGCGTTCATTTGAATGACATCCTGCAGAAAGAAATTGTTTTTATATCTGGTTGTTTTGGTGTACAGTGTGCTGTAGCGCCTACCACAGGGGAGGAGTTGGAACAGGTTGTGCGACCAGGGTGTAATGGTTCTGCAGTGATGTTGCATGCCTGTTTCTTCCTTACTGAGGAGATGTATAAGTCCTGAATGGAGGGCAGGCTGGCACCAATGATTTTCTCTGCAGACTTACTGTCCATCGTAGTGTGTCCCTGTCCTTTTTTGATGGCCGATCCAAACCAGACAGATATGGATTATTCAGACTGGATTATTGCAGTGTTGAACTAAATCAGCAGTTCCTGGAGTAGGTTGAATTTCCTGAGCTGGCAGAGAAGGTACATCCTCTGCTGGGCCTTTTTGATGATTGGGTCTATGTTGGATGCCCACCTTAGGTCCTGGGAAATTTTGGAACCCAGAAATCTGTAGCTATTCACCACAGACACCATGCTGTTGAGTTTGGTGAGGGGGGGGCAGTGTTGGTGGGGGCTCCTCCTGAAGTCCACTTTCATCTCCATCGTTTTGCATGTGTTCAGCTTCAAGTTGTTATGGCCGCACCAGAAGGCCAACTGTTCAACCTTCCGTCTATATGCAGACTCGTCACCATCCCGGATAAGGCCAATGGTGGTTGTGTCATTCACAAACTTCAGGAGTTTTAACAGATGGGTCTCCTGAGGTGCAGTCATTTGTGTAGAGGGAGAAGAGTAGAGGGGAGAGTACACAAACCTGGAGGGCACCAGTGTTGATTGTCCGGGTGCTGGACGTGATTTTCCCCAGCCTCACATGCTGCCTCCTGTCTGTGAGGAAGTTTTTAATCCACTGGCGGATGGGGGCAGGTACAGTGAGTTGGGTGAGTTTGGAGTGGAGGATATCTGGGGAATGGTGTTGAACGCTGAGCTGAAGTCCACAAACAACCCTTGCGTGTATCCCTGGGGAGTCGAGGTGTTGGAAGATGTAGTGCAATCTCATGCTGACAGCATCCTCCACGACCTGTTTGCTCGATAGGTAAACTGCAGAGGGTCAAGCATGTGTTTTAGGGTTCATAGTATGAATAACTTGTCACAAGGAAAGTTCAGTGAGTTACAATGACCATCAGTTATACAGCGAAATTGGAATTCTATCAGTGTCGTTTGTACCTAAATCATGTTTGGCTTTTATGACTGTGCTGTGTGGCCATGCAAAGGTATCAGTCAAGAATGACAAGGTGCTGTGAATGTCCTAAAAAAAACCCCAGAGGTAATAAAAGACTAAACGGGGGGTATGAACAAACATTCCTTAATCCTTTTTTTTAATGTAAGGGTGTCCTTCACGATGCTGCTGTTGGACCCTGGGGTATGCATTTGCATTGCAAATCCAAGTGTCTAATATGTTCTCTTCACGATAGAGGTCAGATGGCCTGTTGATGACTACGCAGTGGCAAAACAGCTAGCAGGCATTGCGGTGCGGGATAATGGAAAGGAAAATGTATTTTCAGGGGAAAAAAAATAAGCTGTTGGTCTCGAGGCATCTCTTTGGAAAGGAATATATCATAGCAGTCGAAATACATTGCAAAACATGTTTGTGCGACTACAGTATTGATAAAATTGACTATGACTATTGACTATGTTATTGACTATGCTTAAAGACAGTCCTGTAAGAGAATTTTATATTTCAGCTAGCCAAGACCTTTTTGAGTAGTACAGAAATGATGTTTTTGTCTTTGTTTTAGAAATGATCAGACCATAGCTACGCATGAAAATCTGTGGATTCCATTGCATGCTTGTGTGTGTGTGTGCGCGCGAGCGAGTGAGCGAGCGAGCGAGAGAGAGCGTATGTGAGTGCCTGTGTATAGAAAAGGTGTAGAAGGCACTTTATGACTAAAATATTCTCCTTGTACACATGCAATACACTGCTAGCCATATCTTATTCAAATAACCAGTAAAATGAAGAGATTCATCTTAGGTAGTATAACACAGAGGTTGTAGACACATGTTCATTATGATATGTGTATCATATCTCATTCTTGTTTTGATTTGAGTAATTATCTCATGCTGCTTTCATAGTGTATTTGTTTTTGTTATTGAGCTAATTGGTCCAAGTTAAGGTATAATCAAGCTACTTGCTGGTAAGAGTAACACTAACTTACTTTATATTCTCTGCACCATTGCACTTTTTCGCCTCTTATTTCACCTGTATATAGTCAATCCTTGTGTATATATCTGAAGATCTTTCCATTGTCGTGTTGTTATTCTATGTTAAGCACACTGAGAGAGCCATGAAACCAGAGTCAAATTCCATGTTTGTGCAAACCTACATGGCCGGTAAACATGAGTCTGATTCTGATTCTGAATCTTTGACATTATTTTTTTCAAATTTCATGAAAAAGTGCCTGTATTGACATTACTAGTGTACTTTAAGACAAAATTTATCACACATAACTCAGTATTCTGAGACATACTGTAATCCATCTAAACTATAGATTCTGAGGAGGCAAAAATGGAGGCAAAAATGCAATGGAGGCAAAAATGCAAAATAAAAAAAGGGTTAAAACTGGTGTAGTTGATGAAAAATATACTCTTATGATGAAAAAGCAAAAATGTGAAATAATATTCCCTGAAATCTCATGATTATCAGGAATTTGCCATTTCATATTTTGTACTACGTACACACAAAAAAATGAAATTCCGTTTCCCCCAGGCTACAGCAGTGCAACACAAAAACACATATCCAAAACCTCCAAAAACAACACCAAAAACATACAAAAACAGAGAGAACAAAAAAAAAACAAAAAAAAAAACAGCCAACGTCACAGTCCTGTCAGTGCAACACAGTCCAAAATCTCCACTGTCCAGAGAACGAACGTCAGCCAGGATGACTGTCAGAACTGCCGGTCTGCATGGGTTAGCAGTTAGCCTCACCTGCCCCATCTCCGTGTCCCGTCAGAACGTCCTCGGTGTTTCCTTCCTCAGGCGCAGCAGCCAGGCAGCGCCCTGGTCCCTGGGCCTGTTGGATGCAGCAGACCGGGATCCCCCAGCCAATCCAACGCCAGCTCTCCAGCCAGACACCCTCGACACACCTCTCCCACACTCCAAATGATGACACAAATGCAGACGCAGACAAAAACACTGCACAGTCGACGCTAGGCGAGGCCGCCACCGGACCACCTCGGTGTTCCCTCTCAGGCAGGGCCGAGGGCTACCAATTACCTTAGCCTGCCCTGCAGCATACTAAGCTCTCTCAGTCGATCCACTGCCAGCTCTCCCAGCCAAACAAAATCGACGATCAAAATAAAAACTTCACACGGTGACACAAACTTAGACGTGGACAAAAACATTGCATAATTGGCACTGGGTGAGGCCGCCGCAAACGCAAGTCCACGCTGCCATCTTCCCACACCTGAAGATCTGTATTTACATATCGTCTTCTTCTGGCTTGTTCCCCGTTTCTCAGGGGTCGCCACAGCAGATTTTATAGTTTCCATTGGTACCCTGTGAGGGCACAGCACCAATGACGGTCGTTGTTAACCCAGGCCTCGACCCATCCAGTATGGTCTTGTCAATCCCCATAATGATTTGGCAACATTTTACGTCGGATGCCCTTCCTGACACAACCACTAACTCTATGGACAGGGGCACAGGTAAAGCACTGGATGCCATCCCAGTATTCACAGACTTGCACCCATGCCTGTCGCCAAAGGATCTGTATTTATGTCCAGGTGAAAATAAAGGAGACCGGCATCAGTCTGAAAATAATGCAAGGCCCTCAACACTCATAACATGAGGGTTTCGTTTGAAACTTAGAGCTATGATGACCTGATTTTAAAGTTCCCCTCCACACACGTTTTGAAGTTTAGAAATACACTATACTAGTACTACTTCTGGCTGCTCATGTTACGGGTCACCACAGCAGATCATCCGTTTCCATCTCTTCCTGTCCTCTGCATTTTCCTCTGTCACACCAGCCACCTGGATGTCCTCTCTCACCACATCCATAAACCTCCGCTTTGGCCTTCCTCTTTTCCTCTCCCCTGGTAGCTCCATAGTCAGTATCTTTCTCCCAATATACCCAGCATCTCTCCTCCACACATGTCCAAGCCATCTCAATCTTGCCTCTCTTGCTTTGTCCCCAAACTGTCCAACCTGAGCATTCTCTCTAATATACTTGTTCCTAATCCTGTCCTTCGTCATCATTCCAAATGAAAATCATAGCATCTTCAACTCTGCCACCTCCAGCTCCGCCTCCTGTCTTTTAATCAGTGCCACTGTCTCCAAATCAAATAATATAGCTGGTCTCACAACCATCCTGTAAACCTTCTCTTTAACTCTTGCTGGTACACTCCTGTCGCAAATCACTCCTGACACTTTTGTCCACCCACTCCGCCCTGCCTGCACTCTTTCCTTACCTTTCTTCCGCACCCCGTTACTTTTGACAGTTGACCCCAAGTATTTAAACGCATGCCTTTGTCACTTCCACTCCTTGCATCCTCACCATTCCACTGTCCTCCCTCTCATTCACACGTATGTATTCTGTCTTGCTCCTACTAACTTTCATTCATCTTCTCTCCAGTGCATATCTCCACCTCTCCAGGCTCTCCTCAACCTGCACCCTACTCTTGCTACAGATCACGATGTCATCCACAAACATCATAATCCATGGAGACTCCTGCCTGATCTCGTCCGTCAACCTGTCCATCACCATTGCAAACAAGAAAAGGCCCAGAGCCGATCCTTGATGTAATCTCACCTCCACTTTGAACCCATCTGCCATTCCAACCACACACCTCACCACTGTCACACTTCCCTCATACATATCCTGCACCACTCCTACATACTTCTCTGCAACTCCAGATTTCCTCATACAATACCACACCTCCTCTCTCGGCACCCTATCATATGCTTTCTCGAAATCCACAAAGATACAATGTAACTCCTTCTGGCCTTCTCTATACTTCTCCATCAACATTCTCAAAGCAAACATGGCACCTGTGGTGCTCTTTCATGTCATGAAACCATACTGCTGCTCGCTAATCATCACCTCTCCTCTTAACCTAGCTTCTATTACTCTTTCCCATATCTTCATGCTGTGGCTGATCAACTTTATACCTCTGTAGTTGCTACAGTTCGGCACATCACCTTTATTCTTGAAAATCGTTATCACTGCTTCTCCACTCCTCAGGCATCCTCTCACTTTCCAAGATTGTGTTAAACAATTAGTTAAAAACTCCACTGCCATCTCTCCTAAACATCTTCATGTCTCCACAGGTACTATGTCATCTGGACCAACTGCCTTTCCACTCTTCATATTCTTCATAGCTGCCCTCACTTCCTCCTTGCTAATCCACCACACTTCCTGATTCACTATCCCCACACCATCCAACCTTCTCTGTCTCTCTCTCATTTTCTTCATTCATCAGCTCCTCAAAGTACTCCTTCCACCTTCTCAACACACTCTCCTCACTTGTCAGCACATTTCCTTCTCTATCCTTGATTGCCCTAACCTGCTGTACATCCTTCCCAGCTCGGTCCCTCTGTCTAGCCAATCGATACAAGTCCTTTTCTCCTTCCTTAGTGTCTAATCTCTCATACAACTCACCATACTCCTTTTCCTTTGCCACCTCTCTCTTCGCTTTACGCTGCATCTCCTTGTACTTGCGTCTACTTTCTTCATCTCTCTGACTATCCCACTTCTTCTTTGCCAACCTCTTCCTCTGTATACTTTGCTGTACTTCCTCATTCCACCACCAAGTCTCCTTGTCGTCCTTCCTCTGTCCTGATAACACACCAAATACCTTCCTAGCTGTCTCCCTTACTATTTCTGCAGTGTTTGCCCAGCCATCTGGCAACTCTTCACTACTACCCAGTGCCTGTCTTAACTCCTCCCTGAACTCCAGTATTCCTTCTTCAACTTCCACCATTTGATCTTCAGCTCTGCCTTCACTCTCTTCCTCTTCTTGGTCGCCAAAGTCATCCTACAGACCACCAGCCGATGCTGCCTAGCTACGTTCTCCCCTGTCACCACCTTACAGTCTCCAATCCCTTTCAGATCGTGCCTTCTACATAAGACAGTCCATCAGTGTGCACTTTCCTCCACTCTTATATGTCACCCTGTGTTCCTCCCTCTTCCTGGAATGGCTGTAGTGAAATGTGTATTCACCACAGCCATTCCAAGAATCAGGAACATTTATTTCCTTTTCGCAAAATCCACCACCATCTGTCCTTCCACATTTCTCTCCTTGACACCATACCTACCCATCACCTCCTCATCACCTGTTCCCTTCACCAACATGCCCATTGAAGTTTGCTCAAATCCCGACTCTCTCCTCCTTGGGTACACGCTCCACAACTTCATCCAACTCACTCCAGAATTCTTCTTTCACTTCCATCTCACTCCCAACTTGCAGGGCATATGCGCTGATAACATTCATTAACACACCTTCAATTTCTAGCTTCATACTCATCCCTCTGTCTGACACTCTCTTCACCTCCAACACACTCTTGACATACTCTTCCTTCAGAATCACCCCTACCCCATTTCTCCTCCCATTCACTCCATGGTAGAAGAGTATGAACCCACCCCCGATGCTCCTGGCCTTACTCCCCTTCCACCTGGTCTCTTGCACACACAGTATACCTACCTTTCTTCTTTCCATCATATCAGCCAGCTCTCTCCCTTTACCAGTCATAGTGCCAACATTCAAAGTTCCGACTCTCACCTCCACACTCCTACACTTCCTCCTCTCCCGCTGCCTCTGGACATGCCTTCCCCCTCTCCCTCTTCTTCGCCCAACAGTAGCATAGTTTCCCGGTGGCAGTCATTGGTAACCTGGGCCTCGACCGATCCATTATGGAAATCTGATTTATGTGCCGCATATTTGATTTGGCAAATATTTTACGCCAGATGCCCTCCCTGACGTAACCCTCCCCATTTATCCAGGCTTGGGACCGGCACTAAGAATGCACTGGGTTATGCATCCTCAGTGGCTGGGTTAAGTTTAAAAATACTCTTGAGATGATTAATATTGTTTAACATGGTTTTCCCCACATAGAAATTATAAAAAAAAGCTGAAAGGGACTGGAAACACATCTACTCTTTCTCCCTCATCAAGAAATTCGGGATCTATAAATATACAAATATCACAGGCCTCGCACCCAATGCACAACCACTGCTTGCTCTAGGTTGACTGGTGAAAGAGCAATGTGCATCAAGATGGCTAACTTTAGAGCAAATATCGGAAAAATTCAGCCATACATGTTTGAGCCTCAGTCAGATCCAGACTCTTGTTCACAGTGTAGTTAGCATCTTTTATTTTTTTTGTGTTGTTTATTAGCTTGTTACAGGTAGTGGCTGACACAGCAGTGGTTGTGAAACATACAATAACATCTGCTACGATGTTACAGTGTGTTTACATTGTTATTGTGTAATTATATGACAGATGTATATAATTACAGAAAGTTATATTCCGTCTGGCTGAGATTTTTATATTACCTGTCATATCTGTTTATCTTGATAGCCAACCAAGTTTGCCTGGGAACTGGCTCATTGACAGTAGTGCTAAAATTCAAAACAGTCAGGACATCAGGGCAAGGCTACTCGCACCGCACTTAAGTTTATGGTTCCAAGACTGTAGAGCAGGGCAGGGGGCAGACAGGGCGGCTGCCCCGGGCCCATGGTTCTCTCTAGTTACAAAGGGGCCCACCTTGGGCCCAATCTGCTCGACTGAACATGCATTTTTGTTGTTTATTTGAATATTTTGAATAAAGTTTGTTTGTGTGTCTTGGTTGGAGCAGAAAATAAAAAGTCAGAGTAAGACTCAGACCACATCTGTGTCTTCTGCAGAGCAGAGACAGCCTCAAACAGCACCAGCAGGGGCACTGTGGCCAGTTTGTATTGTTGATTCTACCCCCTTAGTACCCCCTTAATTGGGCCTCCACCACTATGAGTCGATTTGGCTGCTGGGATTTTTAAAACTTAGCAACCTGACTGCTGTATTTCTGTTTCCCGTGCTGTTTTTTGTAACAACTATATATTTTTTTGTCTTTAATAATCCAGACTACAGCGTTTCTGAAATCAGTTTAAAATCAAGAGGTGATGTGACATCATCATTACCGACGTCAATATTCGAGTTTGGTGTGTTCAACATGTTGAAGATTTTGGATATTGGACATTTCATTTAGGTTACATACATAATTTAGGCTACAACGGATTCCATGTTATTTTTGCTGGATTGGATTCAAACTGGAGACCCCTGGCCAGCTAAGCCTGAAAGGCTTCCTTCAGCCTGATGGCTTCCCTCACCACCGGTGTCCACCAGCGGGTTCTTAGATTGCCATCTCGACAGGCACCGATGATCTTATGACCACAGCTCCTACTTGCAGCGTCTGCAATAGAGTCTTTGAACATGGCCCACTCAGACTCGCGAGAACCTCCAGTCATGAGCTTTGGGTAGTGACCGAAAGGGTGAGATCGCGGATACAAGCGGCTGAAATGAGTTTCCTCCGTAGGGTGTCTGGGCTCAGCCGTAGAGATAGGGTGAGGAACTCGGACATCCGGAGGGAGCTCGGGAGTAGAGCCGCTGCTCCTTCGTGTCGAAAGGAGCCAGTTGAGGTGGTTTGGGCATCTGATTAGGATGCCCCCTGGGCGCCTTCCTTCGGAGGTTTTCTGGGCCCGTCCAACTTGGAGGAGACTCCAGGGTAGACCCAGAACTCGCTGGAGGGACTACATGTCCAATCTGGCCTGGGAATGCCTTGGGATCCCCCAGGAGGAGCTGGAGGGCGTTGCTGGGGAGAAGGACGTCTGGAGTGCCCTACTTAGCTTGCTGCCACTGTGACCCGACCCCGGAGAAGCGGCTGATGATGGCATGAGATGAGAGATGGATTCAAACTGACAGCTGCTAGATGAAAACATCATTGGTAAATTGTTTCATATTCATTATTTGTGATGACATAGGCTTGCCATAGATGCTGGCTACCTGGCCTTCTTCAAAACTAGTGTTTTTTTGTTGCTGCTGGTTTTGTAGACCTCCGTGTCTGCTTGGTTATTGTATTAATGGCAGGCCACACATTGCTTGCACACTTGTAGTTTGTTTTCGTGTGTGGGTTGATTATGTGCGACTTGATTGTTAAGGCTATAGTATGGCTGTGTGGCTGTATGGGCATTCAACATCACTGAATGCCAATTTATTCATTTGCCTTCTCTCTTTGGCTGTCTGTCCCGCTAGTTTAGTATGCCTTACTTTTTTATCCTTTATCGGACTGAGGTTTGAGGAAATTATTGGTAAAATCCATGGCGCCAAAAAAGGTTCTGAAATAGCCTATCAGCAGCTGTGCTGCTTAAATGTCAGCAGGTCACTGTGTAACTTTCAATCCATGGCACCATCCACGGTTCTGAAATAGCACGTCTCATTGTAATCCGCATTTCTCTCTGTTCTGTCCTTCAGTCTCCGTGAAATTTCCCTTGGATCTGTCTTGCATCTCCATACAGCCAATAGGCTGTATAGGGGCCCACTGCAGGTCCTCGCCAACTGCAATGAGCCATCAGCTCTGCGCCTGTTACGAGAGTTTTGTTTGGGACCAAGCCCTGTGTTCCGTTATGGTAGTTTAGTTAATGGCATTTTTCTAAGTCACCTCAATTGTTTTCTGCGACAGGTAGTGGTTCCTTTTAGAAACACAGGAAGTTAGCCTCCCATGGGACTTTAGTCAAGAAGTGAAGACACATTGCAGAAAGAACAGCTATTTCCTAGGATACCTTTTTCCATCAGCAAATGTCTGCACACATCTTACGCCATTCGTAGCATTGATGGTATGTAAAGGGATCTTTTATCATTATCTACTATTGTAATTCAGTATTTGGTATTAAAAAAAACCCCCGTTTTGTTTAGTTTGATGTAAAAAGGCTACCAAGCTATAACCAATGCTATGTTTATAGTCACTAGGGGTTATAGTAAAAAACAACGATTGACACCATATTAAAATAAGATTGTTATGGGTCATTTGATTTACAGTTTATGAGACATTAGGAGTTGAAAAGGGGTAATTTAAGTCATGATAGAAGTGTGTTTGCGGTGTATTTACAGGGTATTTACAGTAAACATAGTTTGTTTGTTTGTTTTTTTAATCTGTTCTCAGTTTCCACCTTTAGCTAATCAATAAACCTGCGGACAATGGATTCTGTCTCCAGAGTTTTGATGAACAGAAGGTGTTTAACTTACTGCCAAGTTGTCAGTACATAACAAGGGTGGCATACCCAGAAAGCACTGAAGGGGGAACCCCTTCGAGGTCCAGACTAGATAAGAACTTTACATTGCACACTGCGCTGTTTTTTGGTTGAAAAATGACGCATCTTGGACTGCCATCATCGTTTCATATGGCTAAACTTTGAAATGTTAAAGACATAGTGTACAATTTTACCATTACCAAACAACTAGCAGCAGCTAGCAAAAAGCTAACATAGTTAATGCTAGTTATGTCACAAAGGAAATATGTTACATACAGAAAGTTTTCATTTGACTGCTGATTGAGTAAAAGAAATACACAACTTACATACTGACTTGTGGCACGGTGGCCAAGTGGTTAGCGTGGTTGCCTCACAGCAAAAAAGTCCTGGGTTTGAACCTCGGGGTTGTCCAACCTTGGGGTCATCCCAGGTCGTCCTCTGTGTGGAGTTTGCATGTACTCCGTGCGTGCGTGGGTTTCCTCCGGGTGCTCCAGTTTCCTCCCACAGTCCAAAGACATGTAGGTCAGGTGAATCGACCATACTAAATTGACCCTAGGTGTGAATATGTTGGCCCTGTGATGGCCTGGCAGCCTGTCCAGAGTGTCTCCCCACCTGCCACCCAATGACTGCTGAGATAGGCTCCAGCATTCCACAACCCCGAATTGGATAAGTGGCTTGGATAATGGATGGACATACCGACTCCTGCTCACTGTCGCAGTCCCAGGATAAATAGTCGGCACAGCATCAGACTTAAAAACGAATTTCTTGTGAAAACTCAGTGACTTTTGTGTTAGATTATGGAAACACTTCTCGCTGAAATGAGCATTGCAGATATGCAGTCCCCCCAGGTTTGTAGGCATGCGAGCCCAATGTCTGCAAAAAAATTCCAACCATTTCAGTAGTATAGTAGTGGGATTTTTTTGGTAGATCGTCAAAGGGAGATCCAGGGTCCGGTTTACATCCAAAAACTACACACTCTACCAATGGTAGAGTGTGTAGTTTTAGAGTCTACCGTGTTTTCTCTCAAAACTGTCACTATGCTAATGCAAACTCGCTCTCTGTACTGACGTTCTACTCTGTGCAGGAGGTTTCGGGTTTCTTTGCCTGCCCTGCATTTGCATATTAGATACCGATTGGCTTTCGGATTTGCAGTGTACCAAATCTAGCTTGCTGGGGGTATGTTTGAATCTCAGATTTTAGGGAAGTGCACACACAGCTCCTCCTCCAGTAGAGGAATGTGAAAACACCACTCTAGTGACAAACTGCGCAGATACAAGTCAATATAGTCAAGGCGAGAAATTTTAGGGGACACAAAAGAAAAATGCATTTTTGAACAGAGGGGTACTTTAAACTGCTCTTATGCAGATAGGATTTCTTCATGTGATTCAAAAAGAGCTTTGTATTGATTGATCAAAGAAAGTTCCAACTTATTTTGGCCGAAACGGATGATGTCCTCTGTTGGGCAGAGATGGGGATATTTGCTTAATTCATTCACAAGGATATGTTCCAACATCAGACTGTTGTTAGATTAACAGGTACATTTTGCCCATAGCCTTGAAAAGCACAACACTGTTGCTTTTTAACTTCCACACTTGTGAATACACAAACATACACATGTGCGCATGCATGTATGCACACAACACACACACACACGCACACACACACACACACACACACACACACACACACACACACACACACACACACACACACACACACACACACACACACACACACACACAACCAAAGATCAAAAGGTCTGAACCCAATGCCTTTGGTGCAGGTTTCAACATGAAAACTCTCAAGTGATTGGTTGCTCTTAAAAGACACCCTTTACATTTTTCCAGTCCAGTGCTGGGAAACTGGAGTGGCTGGGGGATTTTGTGGTCTGAACATTTTGTCTGTGTGCAGTCCATCAGTGTGACAGCTCTTTTGGGATGCTGGAGGCTAATTCATGTCCTCTTTCTACCCACTATATGCTCTCGATTCTCAGGGGCAGTGCTGCCTTTCATTTACTGTTATTATCCCCACTTATTCTGGCCTACTCCCTTTATACTTGGTCTATCAAACAAATACAATCCATATTTCACACAAAAAAGGATCAGCCATTTTGTCACCCAAATGAGCTGATCTAAATTCACTGAGCATCTTCAAGTAACCCCCTTGAGAAGTAAAGATTGACTCCATATGATTGATTTCTTTCTAACATTCAACATTCGTATCAGCACGCTACGAAATGCACTCTGTGACTTCCTCATGGAAATTGTATGGATTTTCTCCCATCAGGTGTCAAGACTCTGATCTTCAACAATCCTTTTGAAAAACAAGAACACTTGGCTTTTGTTTATATTGCTCTGGCAATTTCAAGTTAATTTATTTTAATTTGATCCGTTTCATTGGTCAGAAAAAGAAATATTCCTTTACTGTGTTGTTTCTTGAAACAATTTGTTCAGTTATTGATAGACAAGAGTGCTTTTTGTTTCTGGGGACAATGTAAACATTTATCAGATGACCCAGGGTAAGGAGTGTGTATTGTTTGTGTTTTTCCCCCTCCTTTTTATACCATGATGGATGTTAGAATGACCAAGGCTGTCATTTTGACTCTTGGATTTTCAAAATTGGATAACTTTGTGGTGAAAAAAAAGATAGACCTGCCGCTGCCTGAATGCTCCTAAAATGGCATATATTTGTGTTAAAATGAGTTTTAGATCAGTTGCACTCAAAAACATTTATGATAAGATCTACCTAAAACTACCATGGGCGGTCAAAATGACCGCCGGTTTTAAAACTCTATATTCTCAGTTCCAGATTAATACTCAATTGAGATATTAACGCATTGCATATTGTAGCGAATTCGGGGGACAGCGCAACCACTGGAACTGCCGCGGCCGGGAAGCGAACCTGTATCGCCCGCACCGCAGGAGACACATCGCTAACCGCTAGACTGAAGGGTCAGACCCGCCAGCCAGCGGCCAGCGTGTCTTCTTATCCATGCACGTTACAATATGTTTGTATGTCTGTTGGGAAACGACTGACACCAAAATTAACATTTTAACAACCATAATACTATTTTTAAACAATTTGAACTTCAGAGAGACATGGTCAAACTTAAATAGCAAAATTGAAAAAGTGAAAATATTACCTGAAAAACAAAAACACGTATTGCCAATCTAACAAATGTAACAGCTATAAAACGTGAAATGGAAAAAAAAGAAAAAAGAACTGAAAATAACCATTTAAACAGTCCCAAACAACGACTGGAACTATAAAAACTACTAGAACGACCGTGGTGGTCATTTTGATGGTTTTGGATTTTCAAAGTTTAATCATTTTGTGAAAAAAAGACACAAACCTTCTGCTCCCTGACTGCTCCTAAAATTAAATATATTTGCATTAAAATGAGTTTAAGATGAACTGAACAAAAAAAGTTTAAAAGATCTACCTAAAATGACCATGAGCGGTCAAAATGACCGCGCGTAATTGCGTGTCATCATGCGCATCATGTCACGTGTGTTGTTCGCATAATTTTCTTCGCAACGATCAGTTCTTTTTTTTACATTTCATGTTTTATAGGCCTCGATAAGTTTGTTACATTAGCAATATGTGTTTTTCACTTTGTTTTCAGGTATTATTTCCAACATGTCTGGGTACAGCTGCCATTTCAGGCGCACCATGACTACCGCCAAGGCATTGCAGTATTTACAGGGGTTAGACAACAGCGGTTTTAAATGGTTTGAGAAATAGTATTAAAGTTGTTAAAATGTTAATTTTGGTGTAAGTCATTTCTTAACAGACATACGAACATATGCAATGCATTAATATCTCAACCGAGTATTTATCTTGACAGACTATAGAGTTCAAAAACCGGCAGTCATTTTGACCACCCATGGTCGTTTTAGTAGATTTTAAGTTCCGGTCGTTGTTTGGGACTGTTAGTGTTAAAAGAATTGGAGATTACGGACTGGTCGATCGTTATTAAGAGACCCTGGATCGAGGTGCGGTTTTTTAGTTAGCGGTTTAACCACAGCTGTCTTAAAACTGCTGGGAAGAATGCCAGTAATAAGTGATAAATTAACAATGTCTAGCATTCAGAAAAGGATATCGAAATATTAATTCACACTTTCATTTTCTCCCGTCTAGATTACTGTAACTCCCTCTACTCTTGCCTCAACCAAGCCACTTTAAATCATCTACAGCTGGTTCAGAATGCAGCTGCTAGACTACTAACTAGAACTAGCTCTAGGTCCCATATTACCCCTATTCTTGCATCCCTCCGTTGGCTCCCTGTAAAATTCAGAATAATCTAGAAGACCTCATTGATTACATTTAAAGCACTGCATGATCTTGCCCCCAGTTACATTTCTGATCTTCTCATTCCACTTCCCGATCACTCTGATCCTCAAACCTCGGTCTTTTATCCAGCCCCCACTCTAACTGCAAAACGAAAGGTGACCGCGCCTTTGCAGTCTTAGCCCCAAGCCTCTGGAATAATCTTCCCCAATCCATTAGATTTGCTGAATCTTTGGCCTGTTTTAAGTGGCTTCTAAAAACCCATCTTTTTAGGCAAGCCTTTTTATAGATCCCATATCCCCGCCTTCTCTTTTTGGCTCACTTTTAGCTTGGTTTGGTACTTCCTCTACCATTTTTTTATATTCATTCATTTTATTTTATGTATTTACTCGTATTTTTCTGGACTGAGTGTGAATGACTTTGTAACTGTGTTTTTAAAAGCGATATATAAATAGAACTTAACTTACTTACTTACCACGGGAACTCCAGGCTCAGAGTCACCCCTGGGAACACAACATCTGACTTGAAGGGGATTATAACTGGGTGTACCATTTGTTACACTCTTCACCCTTGCCATGAATATGGTGGCCAAGGCAGATGAGTGAAGTGGCCGTCTGTCCAAGTCTGGCATTTGGCAGCCCTCCATCAGAGCCTTTATGGACAACCTCACTGTCACTACATCATCGGTGGTAGGTGGATCCTCCAGGGCAAGGAGAAGCTCATCTCCTGGGTGAGGATGAGTTTTAAACCAGCCAAATCCAGAGTCATGATGTTGAAGAGGAGAAAAGTGGTGGACTGGTTTTGCTGCTTTTTGGATGACATTGCAATCCCACCCATTACCGAGAAATCAGTCAAGAGTCTAGGCAAGGTCTTTGACTGTAGCGGCAATCCGAGCAACCTTCAAGGAGCTTGAGACTTGGCTCACCACAGTAGATAAGTCTGGCCTACATGGCAGGTTCAAGGCTTGGATTTACCAACATGGCATCTTACCCCTGATCCTCTGACCTCTGCTGGCTTACGAGGCAACCCTGTTGACAGTGGAGACCTGGGAGAGGAAGATCAGTGGCTGCCCGCGGAGATGGTTGGGTCTGATGTGCAGCCTTAGCAGTGCAGCATTGTATGGGAGAAACAATAAACTCCAGCTCCCTATCAGCAGCCTCAACGAAGAGATCAGGGTTTCTTGCACAAGAGAGGCACTGCTCTATGAGGACTCTAGAGTGACATCAGCAGGCATTATGGTGCGGAGTGCTCAGGAAGGCCTGGAGATAGCAAAGTATCGGCTGAGACACAGGGCTTTGGTGGGCACGGTGGCAACTGGACAGGCAGGGCTGCCAGCCATCCCACAACCTTGCCATAAGGCCCATGGCAAGGACAGACTCTAGTCCTGGAGTAGGTGCAGGCAGGTGTCAAGGAGAAAAGGACTAGCAGAGTGATGGACGTGCAGCAGCAGGGAGCATGGACAAGGTGGGAGGGTGCGCTGGAGAGGAAGATATCTGGCAGGCAGAACCACAATGAATCAAGTTTATGGTACAAGCTGTGTATATTTTACCTAGCCCAGCAAATCTCCATCTCTGGGTCAAGATTGATTCTCTATCATATCCTCTTTGCCCTGGAAAAGGTTCACTCGTGCACATCCTCAGCAGCTGCCCATCAGCCCTGCGGCAGGGCCATTACTGCTGGCAATATGTCCAGGTGCTGAAGAGTCACAGAGGCCATCTCCAAAGCCGTGGCCAACAACAAACCCGCAGACAGAGGAACATTGCCTTTGTCAAGGCTGGTGAGCAGCCTCCATCACAGCCCAGATCAGTAGCTGATCTCCTCCTCACCTCTGCATCAGACTGGGAGCTGCGAGTCGACTTGGGGGGTCAATTTAGGTTCCCAGACCACGTTATGACAACTTCGTTGAGGCCAGATATAGTGCTATCATCAGCCTCTTCAAAGCAGGTGCTCATTATAATGCTAACAGTTCCCTGGGAAGACTGGATGGAGGAGGCAAATGAGCAGATGCAGTCGAAGTACATGTTGTGTTACTGTAAAGCCCCCTGAGGCTAATTTGTGATATTGGGCTATACAAATAAAATTGACTTGACTATTTGGCCAAAAATATTAATTGCATGATAAAAAATAATGATATACCCTCTTTCAGCAGGATTAATTTCAAGAATGTGGTCCAATTAGGTTTTATGAATTTTTGAAAAGCATCCTTCTGTCAAAAGATTTTATAATGCACTAAAGAAATCCAGTACCAAACATGTGAGCTCCAAGCATCTGTCAATGTGTTAGTTCTGAGCATGGTGCAGTAGTTATCCCCTTTAATAATGAAATGAAGGTCAAGCGTACCTGTTTCTGTCCTCTATACAAGTAATGTGTGAGCTCATTTGTTCTGAGGTGGTGCCAGCAAGGCTGACAAGGTCACTGCTCTACTTCTCATCACAAATGAACTGCTGCTGTCCTGTAACTCATCAGCACCTGTCTCATCACACCTATAGCTCACATATTCACCCACACACAGCTTCACCTGACACATCGCAGTCACTACGTCAGTCTGTTGACCAGATTGTTTTTTCTTAATAAATGAAGAAAAAAAATCTTTTTGGATTTCAATTCAATTCAATTCAATTTTATTTGTATCACAATATCACAATCGTTTGTATCACAATATCACAAATTACAAATTTGCCTCAGTGGGCTTAACAGCAACACAACATCCTGTCCTTAGACCCTCTCATCGGATAAGGAAAAACTCCCTAAAAACCCCTTTAACAGGGAGAAAAAATAGGAAGAAACCTCAGGGAGCGCAACAGAGGAGGGATCTCTCTCCCAAGACAGACAGCGTGCAATGGATGTTGTGTTTACGCAATTTACATAATACAACATTGAAGAGGGTAACAGAATTATAATGGACATAAAATTTATGAAGAACATGATGCACAGGATGCCAAGCAGTGTCCACGTGCCAACGGAGCAGTCCAGGACCCAAGCCACGCGACCAGCATCATCATGTAATAAGAAAAACTTAGGTGAGGAGTGGAAGGGCAGGCAGCATCCAAATGGCGGCCACCATCACCACGGAGACCTGGGAGGAGAACCGACTACACATGCATGCAAGAGAGACTCACATGACATAATCATAATCATTGGTTATCTGAGACAACACAGCGATTGCCTATTCCAAATGACAGTGTGAAGAAAGGATGGCAGAGAAAAATAGAAAATTAAATGTGAAGGCAATTAACCAAAACTGACAAAACATAGGAGGAAAAGTTTTTGCTTTAGCACCAAAAGACGGTGCTTATCACCAGAAGCATCTTGACTTGCATTGCTGACTGAATTAACATTTAATTGTTTTAGGATTGTTGTAGAGTGGCTGTGGCATTTTACGTATTCATCGATTCCTACCTCTCATGTATATGTGCAAATTAGCACAGCCCACAATTGCCAAGATTTGGTGTCACAAAAAAAAATGTCTCTTTAATGCTACTTTTTTCTTTGGACTTGTTTCCAGAGGATGTATTTTCTGACATACCGAAAGCCTGTTAATGTGTATAAAGCACGGTACTTAAATAAAAGAAAAATTACATTTTGTCTCTTGAAACATTTCACCCAAATGCTTACCAATTTGAAAGGAAACATAGCCAATGTCTGCAAGAGTCTTCATTATAGAAACTGCAACTCTTTAGTCCCAACTGTATGCTAGTGCAGGAATAACATTTGGAATATACACCACATTTTCCACATTAATCTACACTAATATTTCACCGCATACTGTTCCACCACTGCTGAACTCTAAGCCACAGCTACAATCTTGTCTGAATACAGATGATAACATGTCAAGTTTCCTATCGCTTTTTGTCGTGCACTTTAACCTTGCATTTAACTTGTGGCGCTGTTGTCCCATACCCTGTTCACCAGTATACTCTTGAAAACTGAGTAAAAAAACTTTACTCCAAGCAAGAGGACAAACAACACAAATTCTTATTTTGTGCATTTCCTGTTGGGTTTTCTATGAAACATAAATAATGAGTGACTGATAAAAATAAACATTGATTGGAGAAGTTGCGGTGCAGTGTTAATGGAGACAGACGCGAGGTGGGGGTTACTCTGAGTGTCATGCATATTCATAGAAACATAAGGCTGTTTGGATACCTAACTCCCATGACCATCTGCCTTGTTTATTTTCTTTTTTCTTTTAATTTAACATGCATCTTTGCCCAGTAATTTAGAATAGATTCATATTTTTATAAAGCAGGTGCAGATATCGCCTTCCTACCTATGAAGGCTGAATGTAGCTACAAGCAATGCCATTATCAAACCTGTATGACTTTCCAAGCCACGTTAACCTGTCTGCAACTGCCGCAATCAGTGAAAGCTGCATGGGTTCAAGACAGTCTAAAAACAATTTCTTGATTTTTGTGGCCATTGTGTGAAGCCCATAATCATGGTGACCCCGGGACCTATTTTTATATGCTGGTAGTGTGGTCTAAGGTATACTTTCATGAGGGAAGAAGGCCCACATCTTGCAGAGTGTGAAATGCTTGTTTTCGTAAAGGTGGATCAAAAAGAATTTCACTACTATCACACAATGTGGAATCGGTAAAAAGAACCACACTTTAATGCTTTATTCTATTTATTCTGATGTTAATTAGCAGCTAATGTCTCATTTTATTACATTTTACTCTGTGGTGGTGGTGGTGTTGATCCATTTATATTTATTACTTTTATTTAAGGTGGTTGGGCATCACTCTTTATGAAATGTTTCTCATCTTTGGTGTTATTCGATGTGATTGTTTTCTCTAACTGTAATGCCCTTTTATTTTCTCTATCTTGTTACATTGTTACACAATTTTATTGTGTTCCTTGGAAAACCCATTACAACTCTGGTTTTGAAAGATGCTGTATAAATAAATACTCTCACAGACACTGATATAATGTGTTGCATTACCTGGGAGCAGTGTTACCGGTTTTCATGTTGATTTTTATCAAATGTTCTTCATGAACACAATATCTGCAGTTTTCGTTGTTCATAGTCACACTTTCTTGAGCAATTTGACCTATAAATTTTAAGATAATATTCATGATTCTTGCTTAATCTCATTACTCAAATTACATAAATGTGTATTTTACCCAAGTATTTGCATAAATTAGAAATGTAAAGAAAAGTTTCAATGTTTAAAACTCATTTATACTTGTGACAATGTCCTCATTTGTAATAGAAGCACTACTCAGTGCACACATGACAAAAAGAATTACTATCTCACAAAGTCATTCATAATATATCAGTATTTCAACAGGGGTTGACTTATTTGACATGCAAGAGACTGAGTATCATTTCATTATATATATATATATATATATATATATATATATATATATATATACTGCTCAAAAAATAAAGGGAACACATAAGCAATGCAATGTAGCTCCAAGTCAATCACACTTTTGAGATATCAACCCGTCCAGTTAGGAAGCAACACTGATTTGTGAATCAATTTCACCTGTTTGCAAATTGTCTAATTTCCACCTGGTGGAAATTAGACAATTTGCAAGACAACCCCTATAACAGGAATGGATTTGCAGGTGGTGGCCACAGACCATTTGCCTGTCCTCATCTTTTCTGGCCGATCTTTGGTTAGTTTTTCATTTTGCTAGTGCCCTCACCACTAGAGGTAGCATGAGGCGGTATCTGCAACCTACAGAAGTTGTTCAGGTAGTGCAGCTCATCCAGGATGGCACATCAATGCGTGCTGTGGCAAGAAGATTTGATGTGTCTCCCAGCACAGTGTCCAGAACATGGAGGAGGTACCAGGAGACAGGCCAGTACACCAGGAGACGTGGAGGGGGCCGCAGGAGGACAACAACCCCGCAGCAGGACCGCTATCTGGTCCTTTGTGCAAGGAGGAACAGGAGGAGCACTGCTGGAGCCCTACAAAACGACCTTCAACAGGCCACTAATGTGCAGGTTTCTGCTCAAACAGTGAGAAACAGAATGCATGAGGATGGTATGAGGGCCCGACGTCCACAATTGGGGCCTGTGCTCACAGCCCAACACGGTGCAGCCCGATTGACCTTTGCCAGAGAACATCTTGGTTGGCATATTCGCCATTGGCGCCCTGTGCTCTTCACAGATGAGAGCAGGTTCACACTGAATACATGTGACAGACGTGAGAGAGTCTGGAGATGCTGTGGAGAACGTTCTGCTGCCTGCAACATCCTCCAGCATGACCGGTTTGGCGGTGGGTCAGTGATGGTCTGGGGAGGCATATCCTTGGAGGGCCGCACAGACCTCTATGTGCTAGCCAGAGGTACCATGACTGCCATTAGGTAGCGGGATGAGATCCTCGGACCCATTGTCAGACCATATGCTGGTGCAGTGGGCCCTGGGTTCCTGCTCATGCATGACAATGCTCGTCCTCATGTGGCCAGAGTGTGTCAGCAGTTCCTGTATGTCGAGGGCATTGATGCCATGGAGCTATGGACTGGCCTGCACGTTCCCCAGACCTGAATCCAATCGAGCACCTCTGGGACATCATGTCTCGTACCATCCGCCAACGCGATGTCGCACCACAGACTGTCCAGGAGTTGACCGATGCCCTGATCCAGGTCTGGGAGGAGATCCCTCAGGAGACCATCCGTCGTCTCATCAGGAGCATGCCCAGACGTTGTAGGGAGTGCATACAGGCACGTGGAGGCCACACACACTACTGAGCCTCATTTTGAATCGTCTTGAAGAATTTCCACAGAAGTTGGATCAGCCTATGTTCTCATTTTCCACTTTGATTTTGAGTATGATTCTGAATCCAGACCTTAATGGGCTAATGATTTTGATTTCCATTGATCATTCTTAGGTTATTTTGCTCTAAACACATTCCTCTGTCTAATAAATAAAGATTTTCAGCTGAAATATTTCATTCATCGAGGTCTATATTGTGTTTTTAGGTGTTCCCTTTATTTTTTTGAGCAGTATATATATGTCAAGCTTTGGTTTGAAGAAACACTCAGCGGTAGGGAAATATATATATACACTACCGTTCAAAAGTTTGGGATCACCCAAACAATTTTGTGTTTTCCATGAAAAGTCACACTTATTCACCACCATATGTTGTGAAATGAATAGAAAATAGAGTCAAGACATTGACAAGGTTAGAAATAATGATTTGTATTTGAAATAAGATTTTTTTTACATCAAACTTTGCTTTCGTCAAAGAATCCTCCATTTGCAGCAATTACAGCATTGCAGACCTTTGGCATTCTAGCTGTTAATTTGTTGAGGTAATCTGGAGAAATTGCACCCCACGCTTCCAGAAGCAGCTCCCACAAGTTGGATTGGTTGGATGGGCACTTCTTTGAGCAGATTGAGTTTCTGGAGCATCACATTTGTGGGGTCAATTAAATGCTCAAAATGGCCAGAAAAAGAGAACTTTCATCTGAAACTCGACAGTCTATTCTTGTTCTTAGAAATGAAGGCTATTCCATGCGAGAAATTGCTAAGAAATTGAAGATTTCCTACACCGGTGTGTACTACTCCCTTCAGAGGACAGCACAAACAGGCTCTAACCAGAGTAGAAAAAGAAGTGGGAGGCCGCGTTGCACAACTGAGCAAGAAGATAAGTACATTAGAGTCTCTAGTTTGAGAAACAGACGCCTCACAGGTCCCCAACTGGCATCTTCATTAAATAGTACCTGTTAGAGCCTGTTTGTGCTGTCCTCTGAAGGGAGTAGTACACACCGGTGTAGGAAATCTTCAATTTCTTAGCAATTTCTCGCATGGAATAGCCTTCATTTCTAAGAACAAGAATAGACTGTCGAGTTTCAGATGAAAGTTCTCTTTTTCTGGCCATTTTGAGCATTTAATTGACCCCACAAATGTGATGCTCCAGAAACTCAATCTGCTCAAAGAATTGCCCATCCAACCAATCCAACTTGTGGGAGCTGCTTCTGGAAGCGTGGGGTGCAATTTCTCCAGATTACCTCAACAAATTAACAGCTAGAATGCCAAAGGTCTGCAATGCTGTAATTGCTGCAAATGGAGGATTCTTTGACGAAAGCAAAGTTTGATGTAAAAAAAATCTTATTTCAAATACAAATCATTATTTCTAACCTTGTCAATGTCTTGACTCTATTTTCTATTCATTTCACAACATATGGTGGTGAATAAGTGTGACTTTTCATGGAAAACACGAAATTGTTTGGGTGATCCCAAACTTTTGAACGGTAGTGTATATATATAAAAATCCAGTTAGTCAAGTACATTTTCTATGAGACAGTACAAGCCTGTTTCATGCTATAAGCAATCATCAGCTGTCAATGAAACTACTTGAGGAAGGACATACTGTCTACTGACTCATCATGCACATCACGTGCACATTGTCCAATGGGGAAGGGAGATTTGCAAAGTACAAAAATTTAAAAAACACGTCATCGCTAATGGAAGTGCGATTCAAAAACACGTGATCGCTAACGGTCCAATTTTTTTGGGGGGGGGTATTTGTCTATTGTCCTGATTTATTTGCTATTACAAAAGAGATGCCTATGTCAGCAACTGCTGTCCAATTCATTCCTGTTATTCAATGTGGACATTTCTGGTTTGCAAACGATAATATTTTTCAGTTAGACATAGATTGCACACTTTGCTACTGGTTGAATATGCTTTGTTTTTTGAAAGGATTTCCAAGATGGTTGAATATTTAATGTTTCTGTCTGCCAATGACCAAATATCAATCAATCAAGTTGCATTTCATATAGCGCTTTTCTAGCTGCAACAGACACTCAAAGCACTTTACATTTCTGGTCAAATCTGAATTTCAGACACCTGTCATAATACTACACAAGCCGTTTTCTGTACAATCGCTATCCATGTCGTATGAGTAAGGCCACCGAAATGTGATTTACAATGATTAACTTATTCACGCGTGTATTGCAAAAAGATTTGACCTGAGACTATGGACATTAAGCAGACCAGTGACAGACCTTAGTCGTTATGCAGATAATGGATTGTCGACAGCAGTGGAATGGTCACCAGAAACTACAAAGTTATTTTCCTGCAGCTGTAACTAATTTTGATGGTGTTCCTATTAAACAACTTTCTCAGTTGTTGGTCCGGGGTAAAGCACTTATCTAAAAGTTCAAAAAACTGCTTACCGACGTTTATGGCCACGGTATCACTGTAGGGTGCGTTGTACCAGGTGATGTTTCAATTCTTTATCGCTTCACTTACACTCATCATTCCATCATGGAACTAACTCCTGCCTTTTCATACCAGCTTTCCTTATAATTTTCTGATTAGCAACCCCAAGTATAGCATCTCTTCCATTTCCATTAAATGGTTCTATATCCTGTTCTCTATCTATATTTTTCAAACTTGTATCGCTTATCTCTAAATTTATCCCACTGAGCCTTTCCAAATATCCACCTTCCTGGTGTATCTTCTAAGCTCACCCTGCTTGTATACTTTACATAAAATTGGATAATTATCACTTCTAACAGTTGAGTGCCTCATTACCTCCCGCAAACAAATACCTGCCAGGGACTGTGATGCTAATGTCAAGTCTATACTTGACTCACTACAATCAGTCCTTGTGAAAGTCCCATCGTTTAAACACATCAGTCCCAAGGAGTCCATCAAATCATCCACGACTGAACCATTCCTCTATCATTCCTATTCCCTCCCCAAAAAGTACTACGGGCATTAAAATCACCACATCAAATGACCCTTTTCTATCTAGTCCCTTTATTGCCTCCAATGCTTTCAATTCTAACCTCTGACAGGGATTATAGAAATCACAACGGATTATAGAAATCACAAAAGTTCCATCCTCTAACCAAACTTCATACTCCAGATCATTCCCTTTTCCTATTACTCTATATGATACACCTTGCCTAACAAACATAGCGCATCCTCCCCCGTTACCACCTTCTCTATCCCTTCTTATGCACATGTATCCTTGAATCACAAAATCTAAATGAGGTTTAAGCTATGTCTCTTCAACATGCTATGACAGGTTTACATTCTAAACCAGTGGTGCCCAACCCTGCTCCTGGAGAGCTACCATCCTGCCGTTTTTCACTCCAATCTTAATTTAACACACCTGATTCTACTAATTACCTACTGACCAAGACCTTGATTAATTGAATCAAACGTGTTAAATCAGGGTTGGGGTGAAAACCAGCAGGAGGGTAACTCTCCAGGAGCAGGGTTGGGCACCACTGTTCTAAACTATCAAGAAATCCTTTAAATTCTTGTCCAATGACAGCAGGCTCCTTGCATTCCATTGAAGAACTAACATGTGTGAAGATAATCTTGTGAACACGATTCTTTACTTGACTGTCCTTGTTTTTTAAGCCCTTCCTGAACATCCCTCCCTGGCATTCCTTGAATATTTAAATATGTTGCTGCATTATTTACAATTACTTCAAACTTCTAAGGTCTCCCTTTTGCTTGGAATGTGCATTTAATTACTTCAGCCATGAAATAAACAAAATTCTCCTTATTTATCAGGGTGTCTCCCCATCTGCTGCCCAATGACTGCTGGGGTAGGCTCCAGCATCCCCACGACCCAGTGAGCAGAATAAGCGGTTTGGATAATGGATGGATGGATGGATATTTCCATCTCCCATCTGACTCTACCGCAATTTACACCAGGCAAATGACCATCCGTAGTTGGAGTTGAATTTTATGCATCTTTACTGTAATACTTGTTTCACGTGCATACTGTGCACACAGATTCCCCTAATGCTCTGCGGTAATCAACTACGGGTGTCAGAAGAGAACATAATACTCCACAATAGTACCTGACAATATCCATGTTCACTCTTAACTAATGTACTTCCACTGCCTTCTTTCTCACTTCACAGTCACTATAGACCACACTATGCGCACCTCCACAATTAGCAAATTTCATCTCTACCCCGTCCGCACATTTCCCATATTCATGCTCACCTCCACACCTTCCACACCTTTTTTCCCCCTTCACACCCTAATGCAATATGGCTATATTTTTGGCATTTGAGACTCTCTTGGGCACCCTGTGGACCAACCACCTGCAGGATAAGCATTGGGGAAGGGTGCAATGCAGGCCAGGCGGCAGGCAAAGGCAGGGACCAGGGCGTGCCAACTTCCAGCATCACAGACTGGGGGGAGACCCTGGGGTAGACCCAGAACTCACTGGAGGGACTACATGTCCATTCCGGCCTGAGAATGCCTTGGGATCCCCCAGGAGGAGCTGGAGGGCATTGCTGGGGAGAGGGATGTCTGGAGTGCCCTACTTAGCTTGCTGCCACCGCGACCCAACCCCGGACAGGCGGCTGATGATGAGAGAGAGAGAGAGAGAGGGAGAGAGAGAGAGAGGGAGAGAGAGAGAGAGAGAGAGAGAGAGAGAGAGAGAGAGAGAGAGAGAGAGAGAGAGAGAGAGAGAGAGAGAGGCCCTCTCTTGGAAATCCAGCAACACCGATAAACTATCAACACTCCCTCCTCCCCTTCTTACTTGCAGACGTTAAATGTCAACTTTACCACCTCTTATGCTTGACCTCAAGTCCTCCAACCTTTCCTCCACTGGGATGCCATATATAATGCTTCTCACAAAGGGCCCCTCATCTCGCTTCTTGGCTTTCTCCACCACTTTGTTGCACACTTTAGTGAACACCATTGCTATCGCTCTCTCTGCTCCTCATCTTTACACTTGATTGACAAGCCACCATCACCCAGCACTTTTGTTATCAAAATTCCACCAATTTTCTCATTCAACCCACGACACAATGCCACCTGAATAATTTTGCTTATATAATTTCCTTCCTTGGACCTCAAAATTAGTTTAAACCCCTCATTCTCAACAACCCTCCACACCAACTTATCTTCCTCTCTCCCATCCGAACTACCACCTACACTTTCCTAACTTTTTTATTTCTTCCCTAGTCATTTAAATCCATAGCCTCACTCCCACCCTCACTATTACTACTCCCTGCCATCCTAAGTCCAGTCACAGCTCAGTTTATACTTTCTGTATTTTGCAGTGTACCGGAGTTTGAAATCTGGTGTCTGCGGTGGCAATCCTGTGCTGCATTCCCATGGTGGCACACTGGAAGTTATGTGTAGCAATGACAAATTCATAACAACATATCAAAATCTCACTCTAGTTACAAGTATGTTGTTATAATGTATTTAATGGTATTTTTAAGTACTTAAACTTCTAAGAGCAAAACGCCGTATAGCGCACAAGCTTGACTACTTTTTCAGTTGGAAGGGTAGGCTCTGCTTTTTTTCAGGATTGCCTTTAACGTTGTGAATTTCAGAGTTTGCACATGCGTATTGCGTAGCTTAAGGCTTCATTTCAATGTGGCACAGCCTAGTTTGTTTTTCCTTTTTTTTCTTTTCCCATTATGCTTATGGATGTCAATACAAGGACACTGGTTGGAGTAATTCACAGTAGCAGAGCCTACAAGGCAGGATGGGTGGAGTCTCGTACTATCGGTTTGCCATCAGATGCACTTTGGTGGGTTGAGGGGGGGGGCTGAAACGTGCAAAGTTCAGGTTCATGGGTACATTTTTTTTTGTTTTGTGGGCATTTGGGGGGTTATTGTGTCTAGTCATCACTACTGCATAATTGATATGTACTTAGTGAATGGTTGTTTCATTAATATGTAGGCAGCCATGTTGTCTAAATTAAGTTCTATAGGTTCCCCTGGACGGTTTGGAGACAAAGCAAGAGAGGCAAGATTGAGATGACTTGGACATGTGTGGTGGAGAGATGCTGGGTATATTGGGAGAAGGATGATGAATATGGAGCTGCCAGGGAAGAGGGAAAGAGGAAGGCCAAAGAGGAGGTTTATGGATGTGGTGAGGGAAGACATGCAGGTGGCTGGTGTGACAGAGGAACATGCAGAAGACAGGAAGAAATGGAAACGGATGATCCACTGTGGCGACCTCTAACGGGAGCAGCCGAAAGTAGTAGTAGTAGTAGTAGTAGTAGTAGTAGTAGTAGTAGTAGTTGTAGGTGTCTCCACTTGGAATATTAAAGGGTTGGGGAATTCCATCAAAAGGAGAAGGTTATGACCAGCCTTAAGAGTAACAAATATGATGTGGTGTTTCTACAGGAAACACATATGTCTTCAGAGGAGTCTGAAAAGCTTTGTAGAGGATGGGTTGGATGTATGTTTTACAGTGTGGGTTCTACTAAGAGCAAGGGGTCATTACATTGATTAGCAAACATTTGCAGTTTAAAGGTCTCAAACAAATTAAAGATAACTCAGGAAAAGCTATTACTGTGCTGGCTGAAATACAGGAGCAAAAACTTACTCTGGTTAATATCTATGCACCTAATGGGTATGATCAGGCATTTTTGTAGCTCTTGAAAGGAAGTTACAAGCCACTGGGATCCATGACATTGTTTTGGGGGGTTTCAATCTGATAATGGACTACTTCCTTGACCATAGTGGTGCTGCAGTGTGTAAGACTCCTAGGGCCTCCCTGACATTGCAGAGGGTTTGCAGGACTTTGGGATTAGTGGACATTTGGAGAATCCTGAATCCTTCTGGGAGAGATTATACTTCTTTCTTTTTTTTCATCAGTGCACAAGATTTATTCTAGGATGTTTTTTTTTCTTAATAGCCAAATCACCTATTTCCTCCACTATGGGCTGTTTAGCAGGAAATGCCCGGGTGTGCCTTGATTTGTTGCCTCGATGGGAAAGACGACGTTCTTGTTTTAAGGCATCTTAATTCATTTCCTTTACAGGGATCAACAAATATAGAGTGGTTAAGGACAGAGCTAAAAGATTATTTAGAGACTAATGTGTCTGTTGGTGTGGCATGGGAGGCCCTTATGGCTGTTCTTATGGGATGCATTATCCAAGATACTTTGTTTTGTAAAAGGGTTAAAGTACAAGAACTGCTAGAGTTGGAAATTAAAATTAAATGTGCTGAAACAGAGCTGAAGCGTCACATAACGTTCTGAGAGAACTGTCCCAATTAAAATATCAATACAATATATTATTCCAGAAGTTTGAATTTAATTTATTCAGGGTAAGACAAAACTTATTTTGAGTCAGGGACAAGGCAGGGGAGCTACTTGCCAGATACATAAAACAGAGAGAGTTGGCTTCCGCCATTCCTACTGTTAGGTCCTTGACTGGGGATTTACTTACATACTGCAACTGTAGATATCAATAAAACTTTAAAGAATTTTACATTGACTTTTATAGCTCAACATCCACCTCTATAGCCATTAGGTAGCCATTGGGGCTACCCAAATTGATAGAAGAGAAAAAATAATTTCTTGAGTCAGACATAAGTACATATGTAGGAATTTATAAAGGTAATTGATGACTTGCCTGCAGGTAAGGTGCTGGGGTCTGATGGCTTCATTGTAGAGTTTTTCCAAGAGCTTTGCGTCAGAGCTAGCTTCATCTCTATTAGCGGTGTATACAGACGCATTAGAGAGGGGTGCCCTGCCACCTACTCTAAGGCAGGCACTGATTATTCTTGTCCTTAAAAAGGGTAAAGACTTTTCTGATTGTAAAAGGTACCGCCCAATTTCTTTAATTCAAAAATCCTAGCAAACTGGTGAAATAAGGTAATTTCATCTCTAATCCATACTGAGCAGATGGGGCTTGTTCATGGTCATAGCTCCTTGGATTATATAAAACCTTTCTTTGATATCATGTGGTCGATAGCTGAGGTCCAGTTTCCGGTAGCTGCTATTTCTCTGGATGCCGAAAAGGCATTCAGTATGGTTGAATGGGTCTATTTATTCAAAACTCTGAAAGTGTATGGGTTTGGCAGCACCTTTATAAAGTGGATTCCGTTATTATATAAGCACTCAGGATGCACAGCTAGCAAATGGGCTCATTTCTGAAAACATTGCTCTTGGGAGGGAATCAAGGTAGGGCTTGCCCCTCTCACCTTTGTTGTTTTCTGCACACAACTCCTTTACCAGGAGTGCTGCATGCTCAGACAGGTAGGGTCTAATTTTCCTGATATTGTACAGGGCAAAACAGCGTGACTGAGCAATTGAGGCCACGTGAACCTTAAGGGTTAGTTGGTCTTCAATCATGACACCCAGGTTTCAGGCAGACTTTGTGGGCATGAGTTCGGTTGATCTGAGCTGGATATTGATCTGCTGTTGTAAGGATGGACTGGCTGGGATGACAAGGAGCTCAGTCTTAGATAGGTTAAGGTGAAGGTGGCATTCTTTCATCCATGCAGAGACATCAGCAAGGCATGACAATATCTGTGCCAAGACTGTGAAGTCATCTGATGGGAATGATAGTTAAAGTTAATTTGGGCCCATTATCACATAAAATGTCTTGTGATATTAACAGATGGGCAGCTCTTAATTTATCTATGGCTGGGAAGGTTAATGCCATAAAAATTAACTGCATTCCCAAACTCAATTACCTCATGTCTTGATGTATGCTCAATAATCCAGGTAAGGAAATCAAAGAAGGTTGAATCAGTTCGTCTGGACACAACGTTTATTGACAGAAACGTTTCATCACTCAACTAAGAGACATCATCAGTCTAAACTGACTGCAGGTAACCCCGCCCTTTATAAACACTACAGTACAATACAGTGCCTATCGACTGAAACCAATGACCAGTTTCATGATCAAATATGGGTGTGCCCATTAACTAGAGTTTCAATGGCCATGTGTACTATTCACAGAGGGTTGGGGAAGAGTTGCAATCACAGCATTGTAAGATGGTGACAGATTTACTCTTAGCCCCCCCCAGAACCCCCTCGGTTCAGGGATGGTCATTCCCTCTTAACATAGATGGCCTCTTTGACTCCCCATTCAAACCAGCGTTCCTCCCTATCAACGATGTGCACATCCCCATCCCTGAAAGAGTGGCCACTGGCCTGTAGATGGGTGTAGACTGCGGAGTCCTGGCCTGACGTGTTAGCTCTCCTGTGTTGTGCCATTCTTTTGGCCAGTGACTGTACTAAACAAACAATGAAACTAAACAATTGGGGATCATGAATTTCGGTTTCTTGATTTGATCATGAAACTGGTCGTTGGTTTCGGTTGTTATACATCTGTCGCCATCTTACAATGCTGTGATTGCAACAATCACTAATCCTCTGTGAAAAGTACACATGATCAATGATCACACCTATATGAAACTGGTCGTTGGTTTCAGTCATTAGACACTGTATTATACTGTATTGTTTATAAGGGTGGGGATACCTGCAGTCAGTTTAGACTGAAGATGTCACTTAGTTGAGTGATTAAACGTTTCTGTCAATAAACGTTGTATCCAGATGAACTGATCCAACCTTCTTTGGTCAGTTACCTCATCCATTTTCTCTTCCACTGGAGGTTCCCGTTCCGTATTTCAGGTGGTTTGACAGGATAACAAAGACATTTATTCGGAATGGTAAATAACACCTACTATTATGCTTTTAATCTGAGACACATGGCCCACTGGTCACTTCCTCCTGAGAGGGCCCCTCCCTGCTACTGTACTGAGCAATCTGTTCTTGCCCCATTGTCACCTTTGCAAAGCCTATCAAATTGGCTTGAGAAGCAAAAGTACATTCAATATTTGCCCATCTAAAATTAATGTGGACAAAAGTTGCCCGAATGTTTAACTTGGATCTGTATCTAAATGTCTCTTCAAGTATTTGGATGAATCCAAAGTTATGGATTCTTAAATCGCCTTTTTGTTGGAAGGACTGGCTGGAAAAGGGCATTGTTACATTGGGTGATCTATATCACAATAGTATCTTGAAATCGTTTGAGGACTTTGTACAATTTGGAATTCCCAGGTCTAATTTCTTCAGATATCTGCAACTTCGTCATTTGCTATTAGGGATCTTTGGATCTAGTATAGAAACTTCCAAAGCTGTGGAGTTATTAGATAAAGTATTAATGAGCTATGGGAAAGGTCATGAAGTGTCTTTGTATTATTTCATGATGATTCAGAGCCTGCGTAACGAGGCCTTATCAGCTCTCAAGAAAACATGGGAAAGGGACCTGAACCTGACATTGGATGATGAGGAGTGAGATAGGATTTGTAATAACATTAAAACAATGTCAATTGATGTGAGCGTACGCCTCATTCAATTTAAGATTATGCATCGCTTCTACTGGTCTCCCTCCAGATTGTTTAGACTTGGGTTAAGAGACGTGCCCAACTGCTGGCAATGCAAGCCTGAGGATGGTCACCCAATGCATGTTTTATGGTGCTGTGACAAAGTTCAAGAATTTTGGGCCATGATATATGATAAACTCTGAGATTTCAGACACCCAAATTCTGTTCAGCTGAAGATTATTTGTTTTAGGTGATGGATACAGTCTTAATGGGAGGAGACAAACAAATTAGAAGCTGGGTCCATACTAGGATCATGATGGGCAGACAGATTCTTCTCAGAGGCCGGGAGGCTGAGGGGGGTGCCTTTGTTCCAAGAATGGGCTGCTGAGATGGCAAGAGTGGCACAGCATTTGAACAGATGTCTTATAAACACAACCTTTTTGGAGGGCTGCTGATTTTGGCCAAACTCTGTGAGGAGACACATTATGAATTTTTTTTTTTTAGTTTTGTTTTGGTCTAAATATGTGTCCAATGCATATGATGGAAGGTAATTATGTTGACAACCAAGGCCAGTTATGCATGTGGTGATGACAAGTTGTGGGGATTTGGATGGAGAGTTTGTATGTATGTTTTGTGATGCACATTATTTTGTATTTTGTTTAAGAAATGAGATGTCAGGGCGGCGCAGTGGTTAGCACGGTCACCTCACAGCAAGAAGGTCCTGGGTTCGAGCCCCGGGGTAGTCCAAACTTGGGGGTTGTCCTGGGTCGTCCTGTGTGGAGTTTGCATGTTCTCCCCGTGTCTGCGTGGGTTTCCTCCGGGGGCTCCGGTTTCCTCCCACAGTCCAAAGACATGCAGGTCAGGTGAATCAGCTGTACTAAATTGTCCCTAGGTATGAATGAATGTGTGTGGGTGTGTGTGTGTCGGCCCTGTGTGACAGTCTGGTGGCCTGCCCAGGGTGTCTCCCGCCTGCCGCCCAATGACTGCTCGGATAGGCTCCAGCATCCCCGCGACCCTGAGAGCTGGATAAGCGGTTCGGAAAATGGATGGAAATAAGATGTCAATCAGAAAGAAGAGAAACTTGCTGAAACAGAGCTACAAGAAATGACACTTCCAATTATCTTCCTCCTCACCCACTGCCTGCTCACCAAGGCAACAAATGTAGTGTGAAAGGCTAACTCAGTGGATCTGATCAGAATTGAAACTGGCAGTTTTATTTGCTTGTGTGCATGTGTGCATGTTCATCTTTCCCTCTACAGTAATGTTTGGATATTGGATACCTCTTAGGTATGTTGTCGCGAAGGGAATTCTTGTGTTCTGTGTGTGTGTGTTCTGTGTGCATGGACGTGCATATAGAAATATATACATTTGCCACTCACTCCTTAAAAGATAATTCCACTGTTTTTACAACTTGGGTGTTGTCTCGGTAGCATTTGCCATCGAGCTTATCGGTTATGAAATTATTTTACACACTGGCTATATTGTATAAATTTTGGACACGGGACCACAGGACACAGCTTTAAAATGTCCTCTTTTGGTGCCATGGAATATGATCCTTAAACTTGCTCTTTCAGCAGGAGAAAAAAACAAAAACAAACCCAGTACCTTCTTTAGAGTGTGTCCACAATTTCCCATGATGTATGGTATCTGCTACCGACAGTAGTTACAGCCTGGTCATTCCAGCAAGTTGAGTCAAGAAATAGCTCAGCAATTAAATCAATCAGGCTGGACATTTATAGAGTAATAACGTTTAACTTTCACTTTCGTTTTCTCTTCCAAATGCATGGTTTAAATTTGGATTAAATTGTACTTGTTGAAACATGTCTGACACCAATATAAAATGTTGTCTGGCTGTGGTCCCACATCCAAAATATCCAAAATGAAGCTAATGAGTAAAATGATATCATAACTGATACGCCTGATGGCAAAAACTAGAAAAATAAGATGCAGGTTGTAAAAAAAAAAAAAAAAAAGCGGAATTATCCTTTAAGGCAGTAGAAATTGAAATGTTGAGCACACCCTACTGTGGAGCAACCTGTGACCCCCCCCTGATCCAATGCCACGCTTGTCTACCTCGGTTCAGATTAAATCCTCCCTGGCTCCAGCCATCTGGTGGGAGCTGGCAACCAGCATCTTTCAGACTTGGATAATTTCCAATAAAGTTGCCGTCAGCTCTGCTGAGCTCGCTCTCCCCTGTTGTCCCCCGGGGGGACCAATGAGAAACACATCCTGCCCCAGCAGGTCTTTCTGCATGACCCATCGTAAGGAAGTTATCCCAGACATCAGCAGCTGCTTTATGGTAACAATGCCATCGTAAATACGAATGTCCTCGTGACATTAGTCCACTCGCTCATGCCTGAAACCTCCTTAGGACACTGAGAAGTATGAAATCCACTTTGACAGAATTGAAAAGAGCTTGTGTGCAACAGCTTGCTGAGTGATTTGACTGTCTGTGGAATATGTTTTGGCAGACCTCTTCCCCTGAAATTTCAGACTTCTAATGTCTAATTAAAATGCACATGTATTTAGTACGAGCCACATTATGGTTATTTATGTTGAAATGTAATTTGCGGAACAGACTCGCTGTGTTTGCTGCACAGACATTGACTCCACCATTTTTTATTCAGAAAATACAATATTCGTTCTACTTGGCTGATTTAAGGCTTCGATATTTTAAAAAAAAATCCACAAAACCCCGAATATTACATAAAACAATGTTTTTTTCATAAAATATTGTTGTACATTACAATACTGCACTATAATACTACACAATACTACTGCAAAGTACTTACAAAATATCATGCCACTCACCAAACAAGATGAATTTACACTTCATTCATTACACTTAAAAAATGCACAAATGATAAACACTAAGTTTGTCTAACAAACTCTGTACTGTAGTTAGAAGGAACTCTCGAAATCAGTGACTTTCCCATTTTTCACTTTCTTGTCAGGCGTCATGGACAGAACTGACTCCATTTCTTGGCCAGGGCAGGGGACAGGGATCTTGTTGACCTTGGCAAAACTCTGGCTGATGTCCATGAATGTCTTGTTTTTGGTCTCTGGTAGCATGACGTAGAGGTAGACTGATCCCATGATGCAAATGACCGCAAACACCAAAAAGGCGTATGTCTCAAGTTTCTCCTACACAAATTGAAACACACACACAAACAAGAATTAGACTAGTCACCCTTTTTTTTGCATTAAAACTTAAAGATCACGTCTTTTTTTTTTTAAATGGTAGAACATTAGAGAGGAATTTTGGACAAACATTTTCATACAACTCCTTTTGTGGGGCTATTTTTGCCTTTTAATTCTTTATGTTTTTTTCTCCCCCCTCCCAATTGTATCCGGCCAATTACCCCACTCTTCCGAGCCATTCCGATCTCTGCTCCACCCCCTCTGCCGATCCGGGGCTGCAGACTACCACATGCCTCCTCTAATACATGTGGAGTCGCCAGCTGCTTCTTTTCGCCTGACATTGAGCAATTTCGCCAGGGGGACGTAGCGCGTGGGAGAATCATGCTGTTCCCCCTAGTTCTCCCTCCCCCCGAATCACCAGAGGAGGCGCTAGTGCAGCGAACAGGACACATACCCACATCCAGCTTCCCACCCAAACACATGACCAATTGTGCCTGTAGAGATCTGTAGTGATGCTCGACCAAGCCGGAGGTAACACGGGGATTTGAACCGGCGAGCCCCGTGTTGGTAGGCAATGGAATAGACCGCTATGCTACCCAGACGCCCCTGTTGTCGTGGTTTGCATGGAGCGCCAGAGGTGAGATAGAGGAAATACTAATTTGTGGCCTCGAAACACTTATTCCATGGCAACAAATTAGTTTCAAATAATTTTAGTAAACATTTTGAGGGCTCGGAATGATGATGTCACGTCCATGCCCAGCGTGCCAAGATTGCACACCTTCTTTTGGCAACAAGTCAGGGAACCATGTTCATTCTTCTATCATCTGCACTCTTTCAACATTGTTTGTAAGGTAAATATACAATATTGTGTTGTTGATTATTTGCTGCCTAATATGCAAGTCTGCTAGTGACAGCAATCAGCGCTAAGCACACTGGGCATGGATGTGACATCATCATTCCAAGTCCTCAAAATTCTTACCAAAATTATTTAGAACTAGTTGGGAATAAGTATTTTGAGGCCACAAATTAGTATTTCATGGCCATGAATTAATATTTTTTGGCCAAAAAAAAAAAAGAAAAGAAAAAAAGAAAATCCTCTGTCACCTCCGGGGCTCCATATGTTTCTTTTCTGCCGTTGTGATTTCCAATTTGTTGTGTTTTTTTCTTTTGTTAATTTGATTTGCAATTTGTCATTGTGTTTTTTTATTTGCCATTGAGTTTTGTTAATTGTTGTGCTTTCCTATTTGCTGTTGTGTTCTGCACTTCAGGGTCACCGTTGTAATAACTGGAGGGTTGTAGATTTTATAATTATATAAGAATGTGCTTCATTGCATGAAAACATGAGCTTTGTGAGGTGATGTTGTGCATATGGTTTTGCAAAATTAAAAGAAGGGGCCATTTTGGTGACATACGCTCACACCGTCAAAATATGCTCACATTTATTGAACAAATCTTTCTTTCTGTAGCTGATGCAATGATGAAATTTCTGTTGCAATGTTTTGGGATGGATATTAAATTAGTCCATGCCACTTCCAACTGAAATCTCCCATCTCTTTTACTGAATATATTTTCCCTCCCACCCAGATAGAGTAGCTAGATCCTCTTATCATTCAGTTGTTTGTGACCCACACCATAGACATAGCCTATGGACTCCTTCTGGTTTCATGCATTCCTCATTTTCTTGAGGAGCTTGTGGCTGACTGTGTGTAAATCAGAAAGGGCGTGCAGACCCATGGCATTGAACTTGAGATAGAATTGCCAAACCACGGTGTATTGGTTAGATGGCCCACTGGGACAGCTGCCTGATGTAAATTGAAAATTTTCTAATGTGTAACCTTTAACGAGTATCATGCATGCCAAAAAGGCTGCTGAATTCCTTTTAGATGTGCTGCTAAAATTGGGATTTGATTTTAAGTCATGTTGATATGCACACAAAAGTGTGTTGCAGGTAACAACTGTACAAACAACTGGTGTTTGGGGGAAGGTGGGTAAGGGAATGAGGACCGACCCTTTTTTTATAAACGAAATTTAAAAATAGCCATTGAAAGCTGACCTTGTCCAGTGTGCTATGCCAATCATGGAGATTAGTGAGAGATTACAAATCCCACAGAGAGAGCGATAGAGAGAGAGAGAGCGATAGAGAGAGAGAGAGAGAGAGAGAGAGAGAGAGAGAGAGAGAGAGAGAGAGAGAGACCCTCACCAGTGTGTCACTGAGCTACAGTCCTTTGTTCATGAAGGGACACAGCTCAGTTTCAGCCCTGTGTACCTGGAATTAGAGATGCACTGTGTCCAAACAACCATAACCTCACCAGAAACTACTCGTCTCCATGTGATCTCTGTGGTTACATCACCACCACTGTTTCACTTTGCCGCCACTGTTCTCATAAGATTAAAAAAAACCCAAATAAACAAGAACAGATCATCACGAGAAAGGACCTGACCCAGTTTCTTTGTGACATAGTCCTCATCTGCAAAGTAGGTAAATTCCTGCAGAAATGTGGCCTTTCTTTCCTGATAAGCATTATCGAAGGAGATGCGTCATTACCATCTCAGCTTCTCTTTTCATTAATCTAATTTTCACAAGTACTGTGGATTGAAGACAATAAAAAAGTCACTGCTTTTTGGTGGGAATAATCTTTTCGTCTGTTGTGCCGGCTCAGCTAGAGCCCATCGGCACTCACAACCTCGTAAAAGGACGGACGGACACACACACACACACACACACAAATCACAAATACTCTCCCTTTCATACTCAAACACACGCATATGTTTTACCTAGAGAGCGGTAACAGAGATGTTAGGACCTGCAGCAATACATGAGCCACGCGATGGACACAAGAAGGGACAGGATAGGACATGGGGATAATTAAATGCAACAAAAATGTGAAATTCTCACAGTCCTGGCTGTTAATGGGGGATACTGTCACATTGTTTTATAGGGCAACACTTAGTCATCATCAAGGGGGAAAGTGTGTATGCCTTTACACTCTTTGTGTGTGTAGCAGCTGCAGAGGTGGCTCTGGGTGGGTGGGTGGTCAATGTGTCAGTGTGTGGCGGCTTGTACAGAATACATTGTATGCAGACTGAGGCTTGATCCCTCCCGAGGGGCGGTATACCAAGTACAGTCTGTGCGATGCATGCACGACTGAGCTGTACACAAGATTACTGCAGCCAGAATGAAACTGAGCACTCGTCAAAAGGTTTTAAACATTTATGGTACGAGCATATCAATGAGCGGGACATGCAGGGATTTTTACATCACAGCTGTGGATCACATGCATCATTTTTCAGTCTATATGGAAATTTTTGGGGAGAATTTGGGAGTAATTAAAACAAGAATGTTATTTAATGGAAATAAGGTACCTGTCTCCACTGACCTTTATCATTTGTGTGTGTGTGTGTGTGTGTGCGCATGTGTGTGTGAGAGAGAGAGCTCATCGACACACACACACACTCACGCACACACAAGCACACACACACACGCACACAATAAAAGAGGTAGCTGTGAGTCTATTAAATAGGAGTGCACTGATTGTGGGAGCTCCTAAGGTTTTTGAAGGGGTTTGCAGAACAGTATTGTAGCACCGCCACACAAGTTGAAATAGGATTTACTTTATACTATATAGGTTAATAAAACAGTGGTTAACAACTATTAAGTGTAATCCCTATAATACAATTCCATCCTGTATGTGTATAACTCATGTGCCGAACTGTAACAACTACAGAGGTATAAAGTTGATCAGCCACAGCATGAAGATATGGGAAAGAGTAATAGAAGCTAGGTTAAGAGGAGAGGTGATGATTAGCGAGCAGCAGTATGGTTTCATGCCACGAAAGAGCACCACAGATGTGATGTTTGCTTTGAGAATGTTGATGGAGAAGTACAGAGAAGGCCAGAAGGAGTTACATTGTGTCTTCGTGGATTTAGAGAAAGCATATGATAGGGTGCCAAGAGAGGAGGTGTGGTATTGTATGAGGAAGTCGGGAGTTGCAGAGAAGTATGTAGGAGTGGTGCAGGATATGTATGAGGGAAGTGTGACAGTAGTGAGATGTGTGGTTGGAATGACAGATGGGTTCAAGGTGGAGGTGGGATTACACCAAGGATCGGCTCTGAGCCCTTTCTTGTTTGCAATGGTGATGGACAGATTGAGGGGCAAGATCAGGCAGGAGTCTCCGTGGGACTATGATGTTTGCGGATGACATTGTGATCTGTAGTGAGAGTAGGGTGCAGGTGGAGGAGAGCCTGGAGAAGTGGAGGTATGCACTGGAGAGAAGAGGAATGAAAGTCAGTTGGAGCAAGATGGAATACCTATGCGTGAATGAGAGGAAGGACAGTCGAATTGTGAGGATGCAAAGAGTAGATGTGACAAACGTGTATTAGTTTAAATACTTGGGGTTAACTGTTCAAAGTAACGGGGAGTGCAGAAGAGAGGTGAAGAAGAGAGTGCAGGCAGGGTGGAGTGGGTAGAGAAGAGTCAGGAGTGATTTGCAACAGAAGGGTACCAGCAAGAGTTAAAAGGAAGGTTTATAAAATGGTTGTGAGACCAACTATGTTATATGGTTTGGAGACAGTGGCACTGATGAAAAGACAGGAGGCGGGGCTGGAGGTGGCAGAGTTGAAGATGCTAAGCTTTTCACTGGGAGTGACGAAAAAAGACAGGATTAGGAATGATTATATTAGAGGGACAGCTCAGGTTGGACGGTTTGGAGACAAAGCAGGAGAGGCAAGATTGAGATGGTTTGGACATGTGTGGAGGAGAGATGCTGGTTATATTGGGAGAAGGATGCTGAATATGGAGCTGCCAGGGAAGAGGAAAAGAGGAAGGCCAAAGAGGAGGTTTATGGATGTGGTGAGAGAGGACATGCAGGTTAGCTGGTGTGACAGAAGATGCAGAGGACAGGAAGAGATGGAAATAGATGATCGCTGTGGCGACCCATAATGGGAGCAGCTGAAAGCAGCAGTAGTAGTAGATGTGTATAGCCCAATGGTTGTGCTGATGTAATCCTGTCATCCTTTGTTTACATTTTTGTGTGGTTGGAGTCAGCTACACATTAAATCTGTCAGCTGACGCGTGAACTTTTGAAATGGCTTTGATAAAAACGCGGAAGTGTCAGGGAAAAGACGCACGTAAACAACTCGGAGTCAGAGGGAGACCTGCTACTTCTTATATTAAAGTGCACTATAAATTGCTGTTGGTGGATATCACAAACTGCACAAAGCAGCATACTTCTGTCACCATGTTATAATGCTGTGACTGCAAACAGTCCCACATCGTCTGTGAACAGTACACATGGCCTTGAAACTCTAGTTAATGATCACACCTGTTTGCATATGAAACCGATCGTTGTTTTTGGTCGTTATGCCACTGTATTGTTTATAAGGGTGGTGATACCTGCAGTCAGTTGAGACTGAAGAGGTCACTTAGATGAGAGATGAAACGTTTCTGTCAACAAACGTGTCCAGATGACCTGATTCAACTTTCTGTGCTGTCCTCACATCTGTATCATTGTCCTGTCTTATTTACAAAGCTGATTTGAACACAAGTGACCTTATGCCAACAGAGAATAACCTCAATAAGCATTTGCTGGGGCGCCTGGGTGGCTTGGTGGTCTATTCTGTTGCCTACCAACACGGGAATCGCCGGTTCGAATCCCCACGTTACCTCCGGCTTGGTCGGACGTCCCTGCAGACACAATTGGCCGTGTCTGAAGGTATGTGTCCTGGTCGCTGCATTAGCGCCTCCTCTGGTCGGTCGGGGGACCCATTCAGGGGGGAGGGGGAACTGGGGGGAATAGCATGATCCTCCCATGCACTACATCCCCCTGGCGAAACTCCTCACTGCCAGGTAAAAAGAAGCAGCTGGCAACTGTGGAGTAGAGATCAGGCTGGCTCGGAAGAGTGGGGTAATTGGTCGGATACAATTGGGGTGAAAAAGGGGGCAAACCCCGCCCCAACAAAAAAAGCATTTGCTGAGTGAGTGTGCCAACGAGATAACAAAGAATGTTGCTCAGGTTCCAGAGTACAACCTTAATGTTATCGATGTACCGGGTGAAGACATGTTACTAGCAGATACCCTGAATAGAGCATAGCTATCAGAGTACCAAAGGAGTGCAAAAGACAGAGTTTGAAACTGTGAATATCTCAGCAGAAAGACTAAGCTCAATCCGTTCTGCCACAGAAGAGGCCTCAAGGTTGTAAACGCTGATCAAAACAATTCAGACAAGATGGCTGCAAAGCATAGAGGACATATCAGAGGAAATCAGGCTCTAATACTTATTATACGATGAACGGATACTATTCCATTTTCAGGATGGAATAGTATTCAGGGGAGAGAGAGCTGTTGTCCCTGATGGGCTCAGGGGAGACATCATCCGCCATATCCACTCTTCTCACCTAGGAGTAGATGGATGATTTGGCGAGCAAGAGAACGTGTTTACTTAATGAATGAGCACATAGTATAGGCCTTTATTGCAAAATGTGATTCTGCAGGTCAGTGGAAACTAAACAAAAAAATAGACATTACACCCACGTGAGACGATGAGCAGACCTTGGACCAAGGTAGGGACGGACTTATTTATGACTGAGAACAGAGATTATCTGATAACAGTAAATATTCATACTTTTGGAAATTAACTACCTAGCAGACACAATGGGCTGTATTTTCAGTACTGGCACAGAGCCGACAGAGGTGAAAATGCAGGCTGGTTGGAAGTGTCCTTGGGCGTAAAGTGCATGTTTGCTGCCTGCGTTTGTTTGGTAATTTCGTGCCTAGAAAGGAACCCACCTGTGCCAAGGTGGATTTGATGACACTGCTGGGGGTGCGTTAATGCAGAGCGGCTGGCGTAGTACAATTTTGATGTCCATTTTGGCTTGACGTTGTGCTTACACCTCTGCCGGCTAAGGCCAAGCCTAACCACAGACGCAGGTTATTTTCATACTGCACTGTAGGTGTAGGAACATGGGAACATCTAGCCAAATGTTTTTAATGGATGTTCATGGATTTCAGCTTAAAAAAGGGGAAACTCAGAGCAACAGTATGGCCTGACAATGATGCTGAGTAGGGCGTAACTATGGTTTTATATAATTAATGCTGTGAAATTATAATGAACTGACAACCTGACCTTTTCTGTAATATCGGTATTTTATCAACATTTATTTGAGACCAGCCTTAAATTGCCCAAACATGCTCCTGGCAATTATTTGAGACTCGGCTATTATTTGAGAATATATGGTAGGCTATGTCAACCCACACTCGTTACACACTCGTCTGGCTGGTGGAACCAGCAGACAAAAAGGGTAGGAGGGAGTCGGAAACAAAGAACTGCTTCAAAAAAAAAAGTTTAAAATCAAGAAAATATTGACATTTATCTACAAATTATTATTTTTGAATTATTCCCGATTCTACCCACTCCCACTGCCCCCCTCCCGTCCCACTCACAGGATTGACAGTGAAATTGACTCCCATCCTGCAAGAATTCCACAGGAATGCTGTGACCTGTAGGAATCCCAACCTGATGTGTGACTCTACCGGGCAGCTCTCTCAAGTTCCACTGGACCGAATGTTTCCCTCACTGTTATCCTCTTACGTCTATTTACTCTTAGCTTGCCTTATTTTTCCCGTTTTCATTACAATTCGATTAATTATTCAATTAGTACTTCTTAAAACCAATATTTTAAAGCAAATCTATCCATCCATCCATTATCCCAACCGCCCATCCTGCGCTCATGCACGCATGTGCGCACGCACGCACACACACACACACACACACACACACACACACACACACACACACACACACACACACACACACACAGGGACAATTTAGTATGGCCGATTCACCTGACCTACATGTCTTTGGACTGTGGGAGGAAACCCCCAAATCTACATCAACTCAAAAATGTGCCCAGCTAATATATGGGCAATGCATTACTAATTTCCCAATCATGTTTCTCATTTTGTCATTAAAGTCATTTTCATTCTTCATGCAATCAACTTTACTCTTTAACTCGTGTTTATCACTCAAAAATTCAAAAACACAATAAAACAAAAATTCCCTGAGTAAACCAATTACATGAAAAAAAAACTAAACAAAATAATTTACAATGACTAGCCCCTGGAGTTTCAGGATACTGCACCTTGAAGAGAGGGCGGCATTTCAGGAAGCGAAACGTTGACATAAAACTTTATATCGGGGATGCCTCCCTAGCCGAATGGTTAGAGCACATACCACATGGTCGCAACGTCGCCGGTTTGAATCCAGCTGGCGACCGTTTTTGTCATACCCCCTCTCTCTCTCCTCCATTCCTGTCTGTCTCCACTGTCGTTATCCAATAGAGGTACAAAATACCAACAAAACAAAAAAAATACATCAAACTTCCGATCATCGTCTCCAAAGCCTGTGGTGCTGTCATCATAGAAACCTTGACGGGTGAAAAGAAGTGGTCGGCAAGTCAACGTCTATCGGAGGACCGGCCGACATTATGCCCAACTACTGTAAGGACTGTGCAATGGTGAGAAAAAGGATAAAAAAATGAAACCTTGACAGGCAGGATTGTCTTGGCAAGTTTATCTTGTTTGTAGGGAAAATACATGCAGCAGTAGACCATGGGCAGTTACAAAGTAGCTTGGTTGAGGTGGGTTTCGTGCTCAATAGAAAGTGTTTATAAGTGTTCAACAACAAACTTTGAATGATGACATTACCTATCTGTTTGGATAAATTGATTTGAACTGAGAAAATGATGTGGATCTGGAATAGAGGGCTTCGGTTTAGCTTGTTTTTTTTAACACTACAGGGAGTATTAGTATTAGGAGTATTTTGAGACCACAACATTTGTTTAGGACTGCACATCTGGTTTAGAGAGGGTTTGGTTTGGAGGGGTTTTACTGTATATTAGTACTACTGGACACACCATCATATAACTGTTAGAATATAAACTACAATATCGATATACTCCTATCACTCTGTCATGTTTTCTGTACACATTAATGCACATATGTTATTGAATATATTAATAGATTACTGGTACATATATTCAGGTGTTTCTGGCGGATTTCACTACAGCATTTTTACGCACTTTTACAATATGCCACAACCTCGTTTTGAGAGTCCTCCCCAACCATATTCTGCACTGACTAATGCACATCATCTCATATATTGTGTCATATATCTCATTTATGTATTTTATATTGTTCTGCACTATATTATTATCATTACATAATCTATGTATATAATCTTCTACATTCAGACAATTTTAAGTAACATGCTGTGTTTACATCATAAACTTATGCTGTTATTTCAAATATTCTGATTGTTCTGCTTAATGTGCTTACTTGTTTGTGTTGTTCATATCGCTTTAGCCTATTTCCATTTAATCCTGTTTATATCTAACCCCTCATGGCTCTATCCTATCTACTCTTGCTGCAATGAGTCAATTTTTTCATGGCGATCATTAAATTTTAATCTCATCTAATCTAACCTGGACCCCCCCCCCCGTATTAATTTTCCATGTTGTATTGCAGTGCATAATTTCGGTTCCGCAGATTACATTGTTTTTGCATTGTGTTGTGTAGTAGCATCAGGATTATCAGTGTCCCCTTTCCATTTATAATGAATGGATGAGAGAGAGAGAGAGAGAGAGAGAGAGAGAGAGAGAGAGAGAGAGAGAGAGAGAGAGAGAGAGAGAGAGAGAGAGAGAGATACTTTTTGGAGAGCCAGAAGTAATATAGTTATTTTGATACAGAGAGCTGACACTCCTGCAGTGCGCTGCAGCTAAATTCCAAGGGAAGTACACTTCTGAAACATATACTGCAATAACCTCTGATAATTTGCTGCTGGTTTACCAGATTGGAGTACTGTCTCATACATCTGCCAAGCCATCTGCAGCCGTTAATCCTCAGTTGCCCCTGAGTGTTTAGGTTTGTGGTTTTGAAAGATATCTTAGTTGGCAATATTTCAGCAGTAAACAGATAAAGTTACCATTGGATCCAAGTTATTTGCTGGACAGATAAAACAGCATGCACGCTTGCGTTTCCTGGCTGTCATCACAGCTTAATGATAGCTGTTCATCTGTCTCAAAAAAAAAAAATCTGACCTATGTAAAGCAAAAGTCCCCTAAATTACTTTGCTAATGTTCTATCTGGAACCCACAGAGTATAAAATCAGTGTCTGTCTCCATCATATCCAATTCATTACTTCCAAGGCCAGGATGAAGTCTGGAAAAGAAAACATTTAACATACGCTTAATAAGTACATCTCTGGGGAAATAACAAATATAAATGTAAGGAAAAATAAATATGACTATAAATGATACCGGAGTCCATACATTGTCCATGTAACTATTATTTTGACAAATAAATGACGGTGCTTAATATCCAACAGTGTCATGACATCAGGATCTCAAGCAGCTGTTGATTTGAGCTCAGCATCTATTAGCCAAATTTTGACTTGCACATAGATATATGTAAATACCTTTTTGTGTTGGAAATATGATAAATTGCTTCCAGATTGTTCCATCTGAAATTGACATAAATTCATTCCTGTAAATATGTTTTGAATTTATCTCATCGGTGTTTAATGGGTCATGTCATGTTATGGAGCATCAAATGGGAGATGATTAATGGCTCAATAAAATGATTTTGATGAATATTGATGAAGGCCAAAGCCCTGACAACGCCTCAGCGATGCCCTGTTATGAAGGCTGGTTAGATGTGATTGTGCAATGGCGTATTACCCAGACAGGGTGCCAGCCAGTGAGTCAGTGCAAGGGGCTGGATGTCTGTACTGTGTTTCTGTGGGCACCAGGGGCAAGCACAGCCCTAGCCAACCAAGCAAGTGTTTTTTTTTGTTGTTGTCAGTATCTATCTAAAAATAACCCTCCGTCTCTTTCTCTCTTATCCTCTCTTTCCTAGCCTGCACTGGCCTTATCTGCCCTGCTCCTTCTTCTGCCCCTCAAAATCCATGTCTACAGGTCTTATGAGTCACTGCTACCTTTTTGCTCCCTGCCTATATTATCTGTCTAATTGCATATTCAGCTCAACTTCCATGTGTCCTATTGAATGAGAGCCATTGTCACCCGCTTCACTGTACAGACCAACAAAGTGAGGGAACCATCTATTCTATCAAGCCATTACTTCTCTCTCGCTCACACACACACACACACACACACACACACATAAATTGTCTCTCTGCCAAAAACATGCTTCCAGTTCTGGCATTGGAGATAGAGGTGACAGAGTATTACAAATAGTGCCTCGGGAGAGACAGTGAGTGGGGAGATGTATAATTAGTGTCCTGTGGATCTCTTGACACTCTCAAGATGATGTTTCACATACCACTGTAGCTGTGAGACCCTCTCTGACAGCACGCTAAGCCCGCTGTGGTGATTAAAGGAGCACTGATTAAACCGACAGCGTATAGAGAAGTATGGGTACCTGTCTGCTACTTATGACAGGCTGAGCTTGGAAAGAGTTGAATGCATCCGTCAACTGTTACAGATACCAGGACAGAAAAAGACCAGCAAACGCTGTGACAGGGAAGATTATTTAGAAAAAATAAAACATCAAATCTAACCAACACAGGGATCGCCGGTTTAAATCCGTGTTACCTCCCCGGCTTGGTTGGGCATCCCTACTGACACAATTGTCCATGTCTGCGGGTGGGGGGCCGTATGTGGGTACGTGTCCTGGTCACCGCACTAAGCGCCTCCTCTGGTTGGTCGGGACGCCTGTTCAGGGGGGAGGGGGAACTGGAGGGAATAGCGTGATCCTCCCACGCACTACATCCCCCTGGTGAAACTCCTCACTGTCAGGTGAAAAGAAGCGGCTGGCGACTCCACATGTATCGGAGGAGGCATATGGTAGTCTGCAGCTCTCCCCAGATCGGTAGAGGGGGTGGAGCAGTGACCGGGATGGCTCGGAAGAGTGGGGTAATTGCCGGATACAATTGGGGAGAAAAAGGAGGGAACATTTTCAAAAATATAAAATAAATAAATAATCTAAAACTATCATTTGATTTATAGATTTCTGTGTAGCTGCTGGATAAAATAAAACACTGAACTAAGTAAAAGGCACTGCTATACATTAAAATCTATGCAAATTTCATATTACAAAGCTTATGACTTAAATGACCGCCATCAATTTTTTTTTAATTATATGCCAATAAAACATGAACCCATGTAGAAATGCCACCTAAATGATTTTCTCTAAGGGTATGCTGAACAGCATTAAATCTCCAAATAACTTTTGCCATCAGGCAAATTTGTGATATTGGGCTATACAAATAAAACTGATGTGATTTGATTTTGATTTGATCAGTCAAAACATGTCATGCACACTGCTTGAAGCAAGAGTTTTCAGACAAAGAAAAGAGAGGAGACCCAGATGTTGTCCGTGATTCTGTGTAAAACTCAGCAGGTTGATAAACCTTAACACGGAGACAAGATTAATATCCCTCAAAAACATCCTCCTCCCCTAAAAAAAACCAACATAAAAAAATACTGTATATAATGCCCCCCCAACCTCCAACCTCTGTTTTGGTATCCAGTCTAGAGTTAAGCCCTATAATATGCAGTCTTGGCGCAAGTGACACGCAGGGGGGATTGAAATGAATACAGGAGGGAGAAAATGTTAAATCTAAGGCCGACGCAATGTCACTGGGATGTTTGCATCTTCCCAGCCTGTGGGACTGGCTTTTCCTGGAACAACTTGTTTATGAATGTCTTTCCAGTAACACAGAGGGACATCTTGCCTATGCCTCTGTGTGTGTGTGTGTGTGTGTGTGTGTGTGTGTGTGTGTGTGTGTGTGTGTGTGTGTGCACGTGCACTGTGTGGTAGGGTAATACATTCTAGATGCCATTATTAATTAAAGCTTGTGCCTGTGGCTGCACACCTGTAGCCACATGGCGTAAGGACACAAAGCCATTGTCATGAAATATATGCATGTGTTAGATGTGATTTGGAAATGTTGGCAAAAGCGTTTTCTTCTGTTCAGTAATGCTGGGGAAGCTGGGGAAAAAAGGTAATTATTTCATAGATATATGGACCTGATGGTATGAATAGTTTGTGGTTATACTACTGGCTTTTGACCACATAGATGTAGTATATTGTGCGATATAGAATGGTATGGAATACCAGTGATAAGCCTGCAGGCCAGTAACGTATGTTGTAGTAGTAGCATAGTGGTTTGCATTTGCATTGTAGTTCTCCCAGACAGAAGTCAATGAATTTGTGCACCCTTATTCGTGTGCTTTTTTTTTTCTTTCTTGAATTCTCCCCCCTTTTTCTCTCCAATTGTATCCGGCCAATTACCCCACTCTTCTCAGCCGTCCCGGTCTCTGCTCCACCCCCTCTGCCAATCCGGGGAGGGCTGCAGGCTACCACATGCCTCCTCTGATACATGTGGAGTCGCCACCTGACAGTGAGGAGTTTCACCAGGGGGATGTAGCGTGTGGGAGGATCCCGCTATTCCCTCCAGTTCCCCCTCCCCCACAAACAGGCACCCCGACTGACCAGAGGAGGCGCTAGTGCAGCAACCAGGATACATACCCACATCCAGCTTCCCACCTGCAGACACAGCCAATTGTGTCTGTAGGGACGCCCGACCAAGCTGGAGGTAACATGGGGATTCGAACTGGCGATCCCTGTATTCGTGTGCTTCTAAGAACTTAATGTATGATTGAAGTATCCTGTGCCCATGCATTGTAAAGCAGAGTGGCTCTAATTGCACTCTGTATGTCTGTGCACTCTGACCAGCACCCAGAGGTAAGTACTTACATGCCACTGCGCCAACCAGAGACCACACAGTTGTACCACTAAGATACAGTGCTACGACTCGGATGTGCTCTCCTTCTCCCCTTGTCTGCCACTCAAAGCACATGCACACATTTCCAAAAAATCCAGAAATGATTGACGACGTAGCATATGCACACAATATTGGTTGGTTAATTGGTAAACTCCAGACTTGATAAATCCACATCAGTGAGAACCTCTTTGAGTGATATGTGGGTTTCTTAAATGGTACAGGTAAAGAACATCTCTACCTGCAATAAAAAGGCGATCTGTTTCTGGATTTCTCATCAGGACAACAAATGATTCGATCTTGCACTTTGCATGTATGCCTGGTAGCTATCTATTTGTGTTATTGTTGTCTACAATGTGTCCATTTCATTTCTCTCACATGCAGGTGGGTGCAGGAAGTCAGTGAACATTTAAAAAGTAAACATAATGGGTACAGAGTCAGGGTTTGCATTTACAGATCCTTCTAATAGATGAAGAAATGTTATCTGAATGTGTAATGTTGGCAGGGGCATAGGACACGTATAACCCTCATGTTACCAGGGAAATGGCGAAACTAGCTTAAAAAAAACAAAAAACTATTTCGAACATCAAACACTATCCTAAACTGAATTCATTTTGAATTAGAGGCGTGAACGCAGTAGAGTGCAGATCTCCGCCAGGCATACATATCTCCCCTTCTCTGGTGTTGGAACCTGGCGATAAACCACCCTTTTTTTCGTCTACCGGGAGAAGGGAAATACACGCACACACGGACAGAAAAACTAGTGTTTTTCCTTTCATTATAAGATGTTTGGACAGCACCCAAGTCGATTGATCAGGAAATATGGGAAAAAAAAATTTTTTTTAATATGCAGCACTCATGGTAAAGAATCTACCTAATAAAAAGGTTTTGCCTGTCAGTCTGTGGATGTGCAGCCTCCTAGGCAGACCCTCACATGAACGTGACCAAGTCTGACATGAAATGACAGCGATCAGGCTATCACAATTTCAAAGCCCTTGTTAAAAGACTTCAAATGTGTTTAACCATCGTGGTTTTCACGATATAAAACGAATCTAGGTGAATGGCTCCTCTACTGATTGACTTGCATCCATATATCAAAGGTAAGAAAACATGGCTCAACCATGGGTAATGTTTTATTGTGGCTACTGAGATGATTTCCAGTGTGATTAATCCTACTCTTGAAATTTTTAAAATTTAAAAATTTTAACATCGGAGAGTATGGCACTTCTGTGTGGTGGCGAGGTGAATAAGGTGAATTGTTTTTGGTTCATACAGTGTTCCTCCAGTTCTCCTGTGCTGAGATCAGCAGCGAATGATTTGCTGGCTTGCAAAATACGACCGACTTCTCGTGTACTTTCAAGACTCATACCCAAATACATAATGTTTTGGTTTTGACACTATCGCTGCCCGATCTGACTCAACCGTAGATCTGAGTCATGCATGCGCACGGCTGACTCAAAGCAGGCAGCAACGGAGAGCAGCGCTGGTTGAGAGAGCTAGAGGGTGAACAAAGAGAGCAAGCGGCCAACGTTTTTCAAAGGTTTTTAATCACCGCAACCACGAGAGGTTCTTCATCATGCAGTCATAACTGCACAACAATTTTTAGGCTGATAGTTCCAGTACTTTTCGAGATTAGCTGGGGACACACACCACACACACACACACACACACGCATGCACACAACCAAACACATAATCCCCTCCAGGCTAGCGCCCGATGGAGATAAAAGTGTCCTTAACACTCGATAGTTTTTAAATATACAGACCACCCTCACCTGTCTCTAATGCAATTAGTGAATTATAGACTTACTTGCGCAATACAGTCACTCAGAGATGCTGCTTCTAGGTGACTTTAACCTAAATTGGTTGGCAAATGATTCAGATAGTTTAAGAGATGTGTGACAGTCTCAATCTGTCACAGCTGATTGATGAGCCTGCCAGACCTAATTTGAATGATCCTTCAAAATTAACACTGATAGATTTGATTGTGCCTAATAGGAGGGGCAAAATTACTGCTTCTGGAATTTTTGCGCTTGACCTTAGTGACCGCTGTGCTCTAGCCTGCGTTAGAAGTGCTAGACTGGAAAGACCAAACTCTAGGATTGTTATCAAAAGAAATTTATACACTTTTAATGAAAAGGCTTTTCTCAATGATCTAGACAGTGACAGTAATATACATCCATCCATCCATTATCCGAACCGCTTATCCTGCTCTCAAGGTCGCGAGGATGCTGGAGCCTATCCCAGCAGTCATTGGGCGGCAGGCAGGGAGACACCCTGGACAGGCTGCCAGGCCATCACACAGGGCCGACATACACACACACCCACACACATTCATACCGAGGGACAATTTAGTAATATACATCACACCTCATACATACCAGATGTAGAACTGGCACTGGAATATTTTACAAATTCTTTACTTGTAGAAGGACTTTTACTTTTTAAAAGGCGCATGCTCCTTTTAAAAAGCTTAGGGTTAAAAGATAGATCAAGGCCCCGGTTCTCCACAAAATTATCAATGATGTTCATGGCAAGGGACAAAGTTTGGGCTGTAGCGAGGTGTACTGGTAAAGCAGTCCAGTGGCTGACTTTTAGACAACTCAGAAATAAATGCTCATTCTCCTTGAGAATAGTTAAAGCCAATTATTATACAGAATTAATATCTAGCTCTTTTACAAACTGGTCAAAATTTTGGAAAGCAGTAAATGTAAATAAAAACAAATCCTCTATATCTATTCCTCCTTATGTTACCTTTAATTATTGCTTAATAAATAAGAAATCAGACATTTGCCATGCCTTCAACACACATTTTGTTGCTGCTGGGAATCTGTTTGATATGGTGTACTCAGGATCTAGCCTGTGTTAGAAGGCTGCGCACATGAGCCAAAGGCGTTAGAAGGCTGCGCACATGAGCCAAAGGTGTTAGAAGGCTGCGCACATGAGCCAAAGGTGTTAGAAGGCTGCGCACATGAGCCAAAGGCTTACTTAATAGTAAGCCTTTGGCTCATGTGCCCTCCTTAATTCATACCTCTCAGTTCACCCTACAGGCTTTCACTTCCACAGTTTTTAAGGAAGCACTTCAAGCTATCGGCTGCAGGAAAGCAACTGAGGAGGATAAACTAGACCCTTATTCTTAAGAGCTCTGTGCCCCATATATTGTGGAACAAATTACTTATCTCTTTAATCTTTCTGTCTCTACTGGACTTATCCCGTCATCCCCCAGGTCTGAAAATCTGTACATGTAGTCATACTGCATAAAGGTGATGATAAAAAGGATCTTAATAACCAACAGCCAATTTCCAAACTGTCTTGTCTTGCTTAAGTCCTGGAGTCACTAGTTAATAATCAGCTCAAATCATTCCTGTCAAGAAATTATGTATTAAGTCCACACTAATCTGGTTTCAGAGCTACACATAGTGCTGTCCTTGCTACTACTTTGGTTATAAATGGTATGATATCTGCTGTTGACAAAAGGAAATATTGTGCTGCCCTCTATCGATTTGACAAAAGCATTTGACACTGTTGACAATGCTATGCTCCTACAAAGGCTATGTGATATTGGTTTTGATAATAAATACTGTAAATGGTTTCGGGACTACCTGTGTCATAGACAGCAATGTGTGATTTTGGGAAATGATCGTTCTGTATTTTTACCACTGCCAAACGGGGTTTCACTAGGTTCAATATTGGGTCCTGTCTTGTTCATGATTTATATCAACAATATTACATCCTTTATAACAAATTGCAATGCCCATCTCTATGCGGCTGATACAGTTCTGTATTGCTTTGCTAATACTGCACACTCAGCCATTGAAATCCTACAGCAAGCTTTTGACAAATTGCAAGATGCACTTTTTAATTTGAAATTAGCCCTGAATGCAAACAAGCCTAAATATATACTATTCTCCAGAGCCAGAGATATTGTGGACGATAGTTTGTATATTACCACCTTGAACGGACACAGTATTTAGAGGGTCTCAAGAGTATAAATATCTTGGTATCTGGAAGGATCAAAAAGTCAAGTTTAAGTTTCACATTGACACACTTGTCAGCAAGCTACAGCAAAAATTTAGATCGTTATACAGAAACAGAGCTAATTTTCCTTTGCTCAGTAGAAAATGGATAATTGAGGCCATCTTCTTGTCTGTTTTGGATTATGGTGATGTTATCTATAAACATGCCTCTGTCTCCATTCCTAAACCTGTAGATTCAGTTTATCACTTCGCCCTAGGATTTATTACGATTGACAGTTATTCTACTCATCATTGTATCTTGTATGAAAAGGTTGGGTGGGCATCTCTAATAGTAAGACGTGATAGGCCTTAGTTTCTATTTATTTATAAAGCCCTAATGGCAACTTGCCATCATATATCACATCCTTATTAAATTGGCCCTATAGTCATTATTTGACTCATTCAAGTGATAAGCTAATGCTCAATGTCCCAGGAGCAAACACTAAATTTGAGGAAACTACTTTTACTTGGAACACTTTACAACACACATTTAAACTTAACACAAATGTAACTATAAGTCAATTTAAAACCATGATTACAAAACTACTCCGCTCTTGAATGTAATGGTTTTTAACTGTGTGCTGTTGTTGTTTGTTTGTTTGTTTGTTTCCTCATTAATTATTTTTGTGTGCATTTATTCTGTTTTAATTGTACTCTTGACATAATTGAAAATGAGGGCATGCCCTCAATGATTCCTCGACATTTAAGTAAATGTCGAATTAATGAATGAAAATGGAATGCAATTTCGTGCTTCCTGCCCCACTGTGCAATGTCATGACATCACACAACAAAGGATGTGCAATGTTTCTAAAAAAATTAGTTTATGCATTTAAGTGTAGCCATTTTTGTCAAATGCAAAGCAGTTTTTCGTTAAAAATAAGTTTTGAGTGTTGTAAAATGAAACAGTAACTTAAAATATTGTTTTAAAAACAGGGAGACAAAAAGTTTTGAATTCATGCTGGCTGACAGCCACACAGTGCTACCTACCCGTGGTGCTTACTATGAAATCTTGTGAAGTTGATGTATATTTTTACATAGCCTATATACTTTTTTCTTATTAAGAATTAGTACAAAATAATATTCAAATGGTATAGTGAGCCCCTTCTCTGTCCTCAAGTACTAACACACTGTACAAATTGCCTGGCTGACTTTGCCCGAGATCCAGTCACAGTACAAGTCAGACCACCACTGCATGTGGTCAGGCAGATCCGATCCCGTTCTGGTCTACTGAGATAAAGATTGCATGTGAATGCCAGGTGTAAACAAGGTTTATAACGCTCATGTGGAGTTCACATATGACTCAGCAGTTTGGATGAATCCACAAGACCAGCATAGCCCTCTATGACCAATATATGTTGACATATTCTGTCATGAGGTGGGGCAGCTCAACGTGGAACATGGTAGAAGAGAAGTGAGCCAGCTCTAACTGCATTTAGTTAGGAGGGACAAATGATTGGGTGATCGCTCCAGAATTAGCCACACTGATTTTTACAGCTTTCCCACAACCCTGGGGGGTGCTCCTGCATTCAATTTGACTGACCCCAATTCGTTGGACAGTGTTCCAATGGCTTTTAAGGAAAGTGAACTAATACAGTGAGATTTCCTATGAGACTGATTACACTCTTTAAGAACATGGTTCTCTGTGCTGGAAGCCAAAATGATTCATTCAGGCACAAAATACCGGGATATTCCCAGCCCTGTGAGGTGTATTGAAAACCCACACTGGCAGTCTCTCAAAGGTCATGGGCTGTTAAATAATTTTAGAACACTTAAATGAATTTTTTCCCCAGGATTTTATTGCTGTCACCGTTCTTTTTTTAATGGGACACCATTATTATTGCTTTTATCTGTTTTTGTTTTGTTTTGCCTGTTTTCTGTATTTCTATTGCTTTAATTCCTTTGCCTACAAACACATGCGCGCACACGCACGCACGCACACACAAATTAATTTGAAATTTTTCCACTATTTTTTTAATTTTTATTCCATTTTCAATTTCCATCATTACGATTGTTATTTATTTATTTATTTATTGGACTCATTGACAAGGTAAGTCATTGAGTAAGGCATACTCTGATGCGTAAAAAAAAAGTTTGTTAATTGATGAGATTGTATAGATTGAGCATCAGAGAGGGGGCAGGATATTTTAAGTAGAAACTTCACCCTGCTCCTTTTCGAACATGTAATGTTTGTTTGTTTGCTGTGTTTTTATTTTTTCTCCTCAATTGTACTTGGCCAATTACCCTACTATTCACATTGGGCTTCCCACCCACAGACATGGCCAACTGTGTCTGTAGAGATGTCCGACCAAGCCGGGGGTAACACGGAGATTCGAACTGCCGACCCCCGTGTTGGTAGGCAACGGGATAGACCGCTACACTACCCAGGCGCCTGCGTTTGCTGTGTTTAAAATAATTACATTTTGCTTTCTATGTTTGAAAGTTTAATTAAAAAGTGATTAAAAAAGAAACTCTTTTTCAGGAGGACTGACAAAGGCCAAAAGTAAAATGACTCACTTTACAACCAGATTTTTCTTTTTTTTTAATAAGTGGTAAATAATTATTTGTGAAAACAATATAAAAGCCTCTGGCATTTTCTCCAATTGAAGACAAAACTAAAAAGGTGAAATGCTTGGTAAAGTTAAAAATAAATGAGTCCTGTGGACTTGAGAGGGCATGCACATCACTTTACATATATACTCCACTCAAAGATTGAAATGTCAAATGCCATTAGGATCTAATCAGGGACAAGCGATGTATTTTGAATGTCACATTTTAACCGAGAGCAAAATTCTTCATCTAAAAAAAAGCAGAGCAGAGCAGTCCTCACCATCTTCTTCTTCTTTCGGCTTATTCTCTGTTTCTCAGGGGTCGCCACAGTGGATTTTATAGTTTACAATTTACAGTTTCATTTAGCAGATGCTTTTTATCCAAAGCAACATACATCTGAGAATTCATACAACACAAGCAAGGATCTAGTCAGGAGGCAACAATGCCAGTAAGTGTAAAAAAAAACTTTAAAAAAAAACTAGGTTCAAGTCTGGTAGGACATAGGTGTCAACAGGCAGTGTACAAAGGCAAAGGTGCACAGAAGGTGCAGTTTCCATTGGTACCCTGAGAGGGCACAGCACCAATTGTGGCCGTTGTTAACCCGGGTCTTGCCCGATCCCGTATGGAGCCTCGACCGATCCAGTATGGTCTTGTCAATCTGCATAATGATTTGGCAAAATTTTACGTCGGATGCCCTTCCTGACACAACCACTAACCCTATGGATGGGGGCACAGGTAAAGCGCTGGATGTCATCGCAGTATTCATGGACTTGCGCCCATGCCTGTCGCTAAGAGCAGTCCTCAGCATACAGGACTAAAAGATAAGCAGTAAGATTATTCTAATATACGAACTGATGTGCAAAATCATCACTGTCAGTCAAGCACAAACCCAGACTCTATCATAACCTGCCTTCTATACTTGTCTTTTGGATACAAAATAATATCTTTACCTAAAAATATTCAGTATTCGGCATGAGTGCACCTTAATAATCTTAACAACATATTGAATATTGAATGACATATTGAATGGTCCGCTTCCGGTGTGGGAAAATGGCTGCGCGAATTCGCGTTTGCAGCGTCCTCACCCAGTGCCGGTGTTGGAAGATGGCGGCGCGAATTCACGTTTTTAGCAGTCTCACCAGTCCCAGTACTGTCCATGCAGTGTGTTTGTCCACGTCTGCGTCTAAGTTTTGTTTTCGTTTGATGGCTGGGAGAGCTGGCGCTGGATTGGCTGGGAGAGCGGGGCAGGCTAAGCTAACTGCTAGCCCATTGCAGACCGGCAGTTCCGATAACACCGAGGGCGGTCTGGCAACGGCCTCACCTGGCATTGACTGTATTGTTTTGATTTTGTGGTGGAGTACGGGGAGGTGTGTCGAGGGTGTCTGGCTGGGAGAGCCAAAAGTCGGTCTGCTTCGTCCGGTGGGCCCGAGGACCACGGCCCCTGCCTGGAGCTGCGCCTGAGGGGGAAACGCTGAGGGCAGTCTGACAGGATGCGGAAGTGGGGCTAGCCCATCCAGACCGGCGGTTCCGACATTCGTCCTGCCTGGCGTTCGTTCCCTTGGACAGTGATTTTTTTTAAAAATGCTGATATATGTGTTAGTTTGGATATGCGTGTTCTTGTAGTTTTTCAATGTGTTTTTGTCTTTGTGTTGTATAGCTGTGGGCTGGGGAAAACGGCTTTTCGTTTCATTTCATGTATGCAAGTGCATGAAGTGAAATGACAAAGTGTTTCTGATTCCTGATCATCCAGACTCCACTGGAATACTGCCTGTAATTAATCAGTGTTTCTTTCATACATATCTTAATTTTGAAGTGATCTAAAATGGTTTATCAATACAAAGAACTCATATGGCCATATACTGTAATAGCAATTTCGATGTGCATCTATTATGTTTCCCAAAATGAACGAAATGCATGTTCTTGGTATTTGTTTAGCACCATGTACATGTCTATGTCCAGCTATCATGTAGGCAGACCCTTCTCTGAATATTTTAATCGTGACTTTGGGAGACTTAGCTGAGTTACATAAAATGGAGACTTCGAGAGAGACTTCGAGAGAGAGAGAGAGAGAGAGAGAGAGAGAGAGAGAGAGAGAGAGAGAGAGAGAGAGAGAGAGAGAGAGAGAAGCAGAGAGACGGAGAGAGAGAGAGAAGCAGAGAGGGAGTCAGATTTACAGGCATGCAGGTTTGAAAGGAATATTAGATTATGTATATTTATAGCTGTTTCAACATATGCAAGGGTCAAAGGAGAGTGTGCTTGACAAATCAATTAGCTCGTGTCTTTGTGAGTGAGTTGTGAGCGTACTGCAGGGACAAACAGAGGAAAAGCAAATGACCGGCCTTGAGTGAAAGAGATAGAAAGGAGAGAAAGCGAAAAGGAGACAGCAAGAGAATGGGGCTGCACTATGAATGTGGGAAGTCAAATGATGTTGCAGTTCTTTGAGAAACATGCATGAGATCACAAGGCAAAATGTCATGCTGATTTCTCTAAACTACAACTAACTGTCTTTTTAACTCGTCCACATCTCCTTTCACCTTATGAACACAAAGATATAATGAAATAAAGTGAAAGTTAGCATTACCTAAAGTTTTACATAATAATGTGAGAATTACTATATTTTTAACTAGTAATAATGTCATTGTTTTGTGAGGGCCGACATATTGACTCCCCAAATGTAATCCACGATAAACAATAACCACAGTCTACAGCCAAATTCTTAAGCTCATTTTAAATTAAAGGAAAAGTTAGTTGAAAGTGGTAAATCCACAGGTGGGTGTACCTTAATGCTAACACTAACACTGCTGACATCACAAAAGTTTAAAAATGATCTCTCCTTTCGTGACATACTCTATATGTAAATCACATTCACAATCTAACTCCATCTTCTGAAGCCCTTAAGACTTAGAAAAGTACAGTCTTATAGCAGTATATCAATTTAAGTTTGATGAGAAGCCTAGAAATAATTATATATATATACCAATATATACCAAGTCCAGTTGCACTTGATTCAACTCCTTTGGATAACCATGACCTGGATGAATAAGAACATTCACAGACACGCCTAGAAATAATTGATTTACAAGAGAATATTTGTTGAATCTATTATTTTTTTGTACCTATGCTAGCCAGCTAATGTTCTCAGAGTTCTGGTGCAAGACAATGTAACTGAGCACTGATGTTATAACCTACTAACTACAGCTCATTCATATTTTGTTACCTTCTATTGTTGTCAAACATATTCAAACTTAGTGGATTTTTTTGATTTTTTTTTTCATAAGTATGTTGATGTTAAAATTTTCATTACCACTGTTTATTTGTAGAGTTAAAGGATAATTCCAATGTTTCACAACCTGGGTCTTATTTTTGCAGTTTTTTGCCAGTTTTTGTGCATATCACTTGTGATTATTTACTCACTGGCTTCACTGCTACTGCTAGACAAAGCGCTACAATAGCGTCTCACAGGACAATGGAACATGAGCATCGGACATGTTTCAACAAGTCCAATTTACATGTAACCCAGTTATCTAAACCATGTATTCTGAGGTGAGAATGAAAAAGCAAGTTAGCCCAGGTTATGGCCCAAAATGTCAATTATTACCAATGGTGAATCGCACTGTTGAGCTACTCCCTGGTACAACTTGCAAGAATGACCACCTTTCTTATTGTGTACTGTTAAGAGAAAGTGTGTCCAAACACCACAAGTGGTGGCCATGTATAGCTGCCACAAAAAGGTGTTTTAAGACATTGTGTGCAGTTCAAGAACTATATGAAAAGTTTTTCAAAATCTTATGATGAGGTGCTCTGAGACACAATACAGAGAATTGTTATTGTTATGCCGTGGTGTGCTTTAAAACTGGATTATATGTTTCTAATCACCTGTGACTGGAATGTTCCAAACCTTTCTTATTAAGGGCATGAAACAACTCATAGTAGGCAGTTTCAACACTTTTTATCCAAAGGAGTTGAATCAAGTGCAACTGGACTTGGTATATATCCATGAAGACGTTTCGCCTCTCATCCAAGAGGCTTCCCAGACTAGCTCGGTCTAGTGAGAAAGGCACGAACTGAGGAAGCCTCTTGGATGAGAGGCGAAATGTCTTCATGGACATATACCAAGTCCAGTTGCACTTGATTCAACTCCTCTGGATAACCATGACCTGGATGAATGAGAACATTCACAGACAACACTTTTTATGAGTTGTGTATTTACACAATTTATTGGTTTAACAAACACTAAGTAAAGTGTGGTCACTTCCCTAATGGCGCGGTTCTAAGAAACCCAACAGACTGATAGGATATTATCTGAATGTCTGATTTTATGGACACCCAGCAGGTTGAAAACCCTATGTATATTTGGGTACAATAAAATGACTGTTGTGATGGTCTGGCGGCCTGTCCAGGGTGTCTCCCCGCCTGCCACCCAATGACTGCTGGGATAGGCTCCAGCATCCCCATGACCCTGAGCAGGATAAGCGGCTTGGATAATGGATGGATGGATGGAAAATAACTATTGCACAAAATGCAGCAGAGGTGAATCTTCCGTTGTTGCACAGGGGGGCACCCCCCCTTGTGATCTGATTGGCCACCTCATGCCCCCCCCCCATTTTTCATGGGCTCTTAGTGATATCAATCAGTGTGTGCTTCAAATGCCAGAAAACACGCAAGCCTTCAAATTAGGACAACTTAAGTGTCATTGAAGAAGGCAGTTCTGCAGCAAACTTATGAGTAACAGGAATAAAGGGGGTGCCCAGGTAGCATAGCAGTCTATTCCGTTGCCTACAAACACGGAGATTGTCAGTTTGAATCCCCGTGTTACCTCCGGCTTGGTTGGGCGTCCCTACAGACACAAGTGGCTTTGTCTGCGGGTGGGAAGCCGGATATGGGCATGTGTCTTGGTCACTGCACTAGCACCTCCTCTGGTCAGTCGGGGCACCTGTTCAGGGAGGAGGGGGAACTAGGGGGAATAGCGTGATCCTTCCATGCACTACATCCCCCTGGCAAAACTCCTCACTGTCAGGTGAAAAGAAGTGGCTGGCGACTCCACATGTATTGGATGAGACATGTGGTAGTCTACAGCCCTCCCCAGATCGGCAGAGGGGGTGGCGCAGCGACTAGGGATGGCTCGGAAGAGTGGGGTAATTGGCCAAGTAGAGTTTGGGAGAAGAATGGGGAAAAATACAAAAAAAAACTAACAGGAATAATAGAGAAAATTAGTTTTTTTTTTTTTTTTTTTCCTGCCAATCTACTGTTCCACACTCCAGTCCAGTAGGTGATGGAAAAAGAATCAAAGAACGCTGAATCAGTTCATCGGGACACACAGTTTATTGACAGAAACGTTTCATCACCCATTTAAATGACCTCTTCAGTCTAGACTAACTGCATGTTACCCCACCCTTATAAACAATACAGCTGCATAATGACCAAAACCAACGATCGCTTTCATATGCAAATATGGGTGTGACCATTAATTACCGTTTCAATGGCCATGTGTACTATTCACAGAGGATTTGGGAATGTTTGCAATCACAGTATTGTAAGATGGCAACAGATGTACTCTTAGACCTCCCCCCTCTTGGTTCAGGGATGGTCATTCCCTCATATAGTCCATGGGCCAGAGCCCAAAATTTCCTATTTCGGTACACTCAAGGTGGCAAAACTTACTTATAATTTTTGAAAGGATCCATGTCTGTAGATGATATTTTGGTATGATAACCATTCCTGAGTGGCAGCTGTATCACAGTTATCAGCTCATGAAGTTAACCACCCCCTAAAGTAAATTGCATTTTAGACGCTGGTGCATATCCTGGTTTAGCCTCATGGTCAGGACATTTTTCAATGTTCTATAATATTGTCTTTGGTATCATTTTAAAGGGGACCTTCTTAGCTTTCATTCAAGCCCTGTTGTGGATATTTCTCACAAATATAGAGGTCACTTGAGCTCTTCAACCCGTCAATAGCACACATCTTTCTGCAATGTTCGCCTAAACTATATACTTTCTTTTAGCCCTGTGGCATCTAGGAATATCAGGGACACAAAACACAAAAACTGGAATACTCACAGGACTGTAAAGATTCAGGAAATGTATAATATACCCATACTATTTCATTGTGTGAGGTGATTGTGAACCTTAAATTAGAAGGGCATTATTACTAAGAAACTAACTAGACCAAAGCCAGTTAGTCAATGGGTCAGACCAGATATCGATATCACCCAAGGTGACACAACTTCACTGGTGCCATTTTATTTGGTACACTAACAGAAGTAAAATAATACATGATAACCTTTCCAAATGAGCAGCTATTTCATTTTTCTTTCAGGAAACCTGTTTCTGTGCCTCTCACGATTGTGTATTTGCCCAGATTTTTACAAATATAGCATTTCAACACCCCTGGTACTGATTAGCCTAGCTTAAACTCTGGGACAGTTCTTAGTTGGCCAACAACCAAGGATAACCAGTACTGTGTACTTCCATTCATTGTGCTAAGCTAGGCTAACGTGCAGCCAGATAGCTTTCTACTAAACACATATAGAGGAAACTGGTATCTATCTTCTTGTCTCACTCTGGAGAAGATTGTAAGCTAATTTCCCATAATGTTAGCATGTTCTTTTAATGTATATGTTAATATGATTAGTTAAAGTGGCTATGAGGAACTTTCATCTTGTGTTGATTTTAGCGGCCTCATGTGGACAAAATACAGCTGTTGCATAGCAACTAGGTAATGTATCTATTTGTGGCTATGTAAGATAAATAATGGTAATATGACGCTGGTGAAGCAAAGTAAACTTTGTTTTAGTAGTGTTCATACACCTAAGTTACATGTATTTGTTTGTATGTGGCAGGTGAAAACTGACTGAATATGGCCACTGGTGAACAGGCAAGTTTTTACCCAATACCAAAGCGCCCACGGGTGGAGTGCATTATCCACTGTTCTGATGATACAGATAAGCTGGTTTCACTACAAAGTGTCGACTCATGGAGAACTCTGCTCAGGGCAGCTCAGATACGAAATCATGCACCAGTTTTGAAACTGGCAAAAGACATTCCTGAGGGACAGATTCCAGCAATCTACTACCACAGAAAGTGTCGCTGTATCTTCACTATGAAGCAAATTCTTGATGGCCTCCTTGCAAAAGAAAAGAAAAGTTGTGTCTCTGCTGAAGAGAAACAATCTAAGAGAGTAGCTCGACATGCTCCAAGTACATCTAGGACTTATGATGCAGAGTGCATATTTTGTCAGAAAAACAGCAAATATTCCAAGAGACAGAATACGAGAGAAGTACTGGTGCAGTGTCGAGAACTGCGAGCTGATGCAAAGATCAGGAGTGCAGCCACAAAGAAAAGGGACAGCAGAATCCTTGCCATTGTGAGTAGAGACCTTGTAGCAGCTGAAGGGCACTACCACAGGTCATGCTATAGACTTTACACCAAAGAAGAGGTTTCCAAAGGAGAGGTTGCCAGCAATGAAGATGATGATGCTGCAGCCCAGTATGAAGCTGCTGTGAATAAGGCATACAATGAGCTGTTCCTCTTCATCAGGATGGAGCTTTTTGGCAATCCTCAAGTGATGACAATGACTGATCTCTCTTCTAGACTGGTAGCTTCAATGAACTCCCAAGGCATTGCCCAAGTCAAGGAATCAACCAAGAAGCACATAAGGCGAAACCTGGAGAGTGAGTTTGCTGGAGCCTTGCAGATATTCCCTGATGAGATAGGAAAATTCCTCCTCTATCCCGATAACTTGTCCATGAGGGAACTTGCCAAAGAAAATCAGTCTCTCAAAAGGGAGCTGCAGACCCTGAAAAGTGTCAGTGCACAAGATGTTATAGCCAAAGCAGCCATCAAATTCAGAGCAGACATTAAAAGTCAAGATGTTCCTCAAACCTGGCCGCCTGAAGTCAAACCAGAAGCAGAATGTCCTACCATTCCAGAGTCGCTCATTATCTTCCTGTACTCTCTACTCACAGGCTCAAATGATCCTGATCATGCATCCCAGAGAGTGCAGTGCCTTCTGCAGTCATTTGGCCATGACATAGTATATGCAGTGACATGTGGAAATACCAAGCCTTCCAAGCACATTGTTCTGCCATTCAGTGTCAAATCGTTGACAGGAAATGTAGAGTTGATAAACATCCTCAACTGACTTGGTCACAGTGTGTCCTATTCACAGATGGAAGAGATCAACACTGCCCTGTGTCTCCAGAAACTCTCATCATCAGGGAGTGGCATTGCCCTTCCAGCTAACATCCATCCTGGCATATTCACAACTTTAGCCTGGGACAATATCGACCGTCTTGAAGAAACTGTCAGTGGTGAGGGAACATCTCACAGAGTCAATGGGATTGCTGTGCAAGCAAAGCCAGTCAACCCACTTCCTGTCCAACCCATGCCCACTGTTCCCAAAACAAAGAAGAGAAGCATTGATGGACCCCCACCAATGTTACCAACTTACAATGCTGGACAACGGGTAGGGCCACCACAAAGCAAAAAGTCAGATGCCGATACTGCAGCCAATACTAAGCTTGCCAGAGAGAAAAACCTTCTTTGGGTCCTAGCACGCATGTCACAACAAGAAGAACAGTCAGTCAGCAGCTGGACAGGCTTCAACATCCTGACTCGAGGAGCGATGACGGTCATCCCCGACAATATAGGCTATCTGCCTACCATTAATGCTCCAGCGACACAAATGTCTACTGTCAACGAGGTGCTTAACCAGTCACTGAGCATCATGCAGTGCTTAGGCCTGAGGAAGATTGTCTGTGTCTTTGACCAAGCCCTGTATGCGAAGGCTGTCGAGATCACATGGAAACACCATGACAAGTTCCATGATATCATCGTTAGGCTTGGGGTATTCCACACCATCTGCACACTGCTGGCAATAATAGGAAAGCGTTTCCAAGATGCTGGACTCAAAGACCTCTGCATTGAGTCTGGCATGATTGCAGAAGGCTCAATTGCTGGTGTTATGGATGGCCGCAAGTACAACAGGGCAGTGCGACTACACAAGCTCCTGTATGAGGCTCTCATGCGACTGACCTTGAATGGTTTCCTGTCCTGGTTGGAAGAAACTCACAGGAATGACATGGTTCACCTGAATGAGACACTGAAGACCATTGACAGCCTTGGGAAAGAAGTCTCACAACATGCTTTGAAGGAGGTCCTCGAGAACAGCTCTTGTACACGCATCATGGATCTATTTGAAGTCTACCGTGAGTTCCTTAGAGGTGGAAACGGCAGCCTCTCGAACTTCTGGATGTCCTATTTGGACATGGTTGAAATCTTGTTGGGGCTCATCCGATTATCCAGAGAGGGAGACTGGATGCTACACTTGGCTAGCATTCGAGCAATGATCCCATGGTGCTTTGCTTATGACAGGATGAATTATGCACGCTACCTCCCCTACTACTACGCCCAGATGTCTGAGCTGCCCATCACACACCCAGATGTGTACACAGAATTCATGGAAGGAGGCTTCTCAGTCCAACTGGGCTCCACCAATCCCTTTGGCCGAATCCCTGTTGACCAAGCTATAGAAGAAATGGTGAACAAAGACACCCAAACAGCTGGAGGGACAAAGGGATTCAGCTTGAAGCCAGGAGCTGTGACCAAATATTATCTCACAGCTGAGTATAGAAGCCTGTACCTCAGACAGCTGAGAGACCTGACAGGTCAAGGCAGGTGCAAATGGTCTCATCCAGATCTAGAGAGTCCAAGGATCAAGAGAGATGAAGCAGATGTCCAGTCTCTCATGGACCTTATGGAGAATAACTGGCTCAATCCTATGTCCCCTGATGAGATTGATTTGGTTAGCCTCTCCACTGGCAACATGGCTCCACCTGATGTGACCATAGATCTCTTGAGAGCTCTTGAGAAAGGAGAAGAGGCCTACCAAGCATTCCAGCAAACAAGGTTAGATGCAGACCCACCACCTGTGAAATTCCACGACAAGATGACCAAGCAAAGTCTGAAAACATTCTCCAATGTCAGCACAAAACAAGCTCATGGAAAGAAAGCACAGGATGTGGTTCTGAAGGCAGATAGAAACCTTTTCAGTCACATGATCCTGGTGGCTGAAAGCAGGAAGGTGAATCTGAAGGATGTCCTTGCCTACCCATTGGGCCCACTACCATGGGCACTGGCAAATGCTGATGGGTCCTTACGAAAAACAAACAAGGCTGCACTTGCCAGAGAGCTTGAAAAGAATGTATCTCCTGCAGAAGACATCCCAATCCCATCTACTTCCATCATTGATGGGATGAGCCTGGTCCAAAAAATGAATGGCAACAACAAAACCTTTGCACAGGTGGCAGAGTCAGCCTTGACCCAGGTCCTCCATGAGGGAGCACAGAGTGGGAGGATTGATGTTGTTTTTGATGTCTATCATCAGACTTCGATCAAAGATGCTGAACGACTGAACCGGGGTGGAGACATCACTCTCCAGTACAATAATCTTGCAGGGGGACACCACGTCCAGCAGTGGAGAAAATTTCTGTGCAGTTCCTCCAACAAGACCAGTCTCATCAAGTTTCTGGTGGAAGAGTGGAAACTCCCACGATACAGAGCTATGCTGCATGGCAAGGTGTTGTACATGACCTGTGAGGAAACCTGCTACAAGTTGACAGAAGATGGGTGTGAGGAAGCAGCAGAACTGCACTCCACACATGAAGAAGCTGACACCCGTCTGCTCCTGCATGCATTGCATGCAGCAAATGCGGGCTCAAAGTCAGTTATCATCACAGCTGAGGACACTGATGTCATGGTGCTTTGTCTTGGCTTCCAGAAGGACATCACCTGTCCCTTCTACCAGAAGTGTGGGACTCAGAACCGCACACGGTTTGTCGACATCACCAAACTGGCAAGTTCACTTGGAGACAGCATCTGTGACAGCCTAATTGGCTTACATGCCTTCACAGGCTGCGACACTGTCAGTGCATTCGCTGGTCGAGGGAAGCTGAATGCCCTGAAGATAGTGAGAAAGCACACTTCCTGCCAAGAGACTTTTAGTCAACTGGGACAGACATTGAATGTGAGTGATGAGCTGTTCCAGAAAATTGAGCAGTTCACCTGTCGGATGTATGTTGCTAATAGCAGCACTGCTGAGGTGAACAAACTGCGTTACCAGCTCTTCTGCACCAAAAGGGGAGAGGTTGAGTCCAGCCAGCTGCCACCATGTAGAGACTGTCTCTTTATGCATGTTCAATGAGCCAACTATCAGGCAGCAATATGGAAGTGCTGTCTGCAGGCTAACCCTGTGGTGCCAAGCCCTACTGAGTATGGATGGACAGACGATGAAGGCAAGCTGGCCATTTACTGGATGCGCTCCCCACCTGCACCAGATGTGGTCTTGGAAATGCTAACATGCAAGTGTGTGCATTCATGCAAAATGCCAAGCTGCATGTGCCTGTCAAATGGACTTCCATGCACAGACATGTGCAGGTTACAGACCTGCAGTAACCAAAAACAGCAGGATGGTCCAGAACTGGACTTTGAACTTGGGGAGTCAGATGATGAGAGAAACGAGCAGTTTGATGAATGACAGTGTGATGATTCTGATGGTATTACTGTGGTAGTAGTCTATTGATGCACAGGATGTTGATTCTGGACTTGGTTTCCCAGAGCTTGATAACAATAATGTAACCATATTCACATATACCCATTACCCTACCCATTACCATTACATATACCCACTAATGATATGGGATTACATGTATCATTGACTAAGTATATGTAAATGTCAATGTTGTTTAAAATATTAAAATAGTTCATTACCTCACTATGGTATTCCTTTTTATCATGTATTTTGATTGTGTATTTAAACAAATGTATAGAGACCAGTTTGTGACCTAACTGGCTTTGGTCTAGTTCTCATTTACGGCTCACAATCACCTCACACAATGAAATAGTATGGGTATATTATACATTTTCTGAATCTTTACAGTCCTGTGAGTATTCCAGTTTTTGTGTTTTGTGTCCCTGATATTCCTAGATGCCACAGCGCTAAAAGAAAGTATGTAGTTTAGGCGAAAATTGCAGAAAGATGTGTGTTATTGACGGGTTGAAGAGCTCAAGTGACCTCTATATTTATGAGAAATATCCACAACAGGGCTTGAATGAAAGCTAAGAAGGTCCCCTTTAAAATGATACCAAAGACAATATTATAGAACATTGAAAAATGTCCTGACCATGAGGCTAAACCAGGATATGCACCAGCGTCTAAAATGCAATTTAGTTTAGCGGGTGGTTAACTTCATGAGCTGATAACTGTGATACAGCTGCCACTCAGGAATGGTTATCATACCAAAATATCATCTACAGACATGGATCCTTTCAAAAATTATAAGTAAGTTTTGCCACCTTGAGTGTACCGAAATATCGTCTGGCCCATGGACTAATAGATGGCCTCTGACTCCTCATTCAAACCAGCCTTTGTCCCTATCAAGGATGTGCACATCCTCATCCTTGAAAGAGTGGCCACTGGCTTGTAGATGGGTGTGGACTGTCGAGTCCTGGCCTGACGTATTAGCTCGTCTGTGTTGTGCCATCCTCTTGGCCAGTGTCAGTTTAGTTTCCCCAATGTACAAGTTACGGCAATCGTCTTGGCACTTAACAAAGTACACTATATTGCTCTGTTTGTGCCAGGGGACCCGATCCTTTCAAAAAAGAAGTTCTGCAGCAACATGCACCTTTGAGGTAAAAACACTATATTTGTAAGTTCTTGAGAATTGCAGCATGTATGTATGAGTCCCAATAATGTTTTGCAAATGACTGTTACAATTAATTTGGCTCCATTTGCATGGGAAAATGTTCTTGAACAACACTTAATAGAGTGTGGTTAGTGTTAGCTATCTGTCTGGTTTAGCTTAAGTTAGCATAGACAGCCATCCATCCATTATCCGAACCGCTTATCCTGCTCCCAGGGTCGCAGGGATGTTGTTGTTGGAGCCTATCCCAGCAGTCATTGGGTGGCAGGCGGGGAGACACCCTGGACAGGCCGCCAGGCCATCACACAGGGCCCACACACACAAACACATTCATGGCTAGGGGCAATTTAGGATGGCCGATTCACCTGACCTACATGTCTTTGGACTATGGGAGGAAATTGGAGTACCCGGAGGAAACCCACGCAGACACGGGGAGAACATGCAAACTCCACACAGAGGACGACCCGGAACGACCCCCAAGATTGGACTACCCCTGGGGCTCAAACACAGAAGCTTCTTGCTGTGAGGCAACCGCGCTAACCACTAAGCCACCAGACATGTTGTTCAACATTACAGTAGCTAACTCGTTAGCGTTAACTAGCTAGCTTTCAGTTTATGGCACAAGTCTCCATTTTCACATTGTTTTGCAACATCAATTAACAATACAAGTAATTTATTGCTTTTCATTGTATTTGTGGTAGTGCTGTCCTGAATGCCTTCTTTTGGACTTCGACTATTTTGGCAGCAAGTATTCAAAGGTATTCAAAGCTTCGTCTCAACGCGGGGGGGGGGGGGGGACTGGGACTTCACAAGTCACCCCCCACACAAGTATGGATTTTGTCAACAGTAACACATACAGCCATATACACACTCACTTATAGTATACACATAAATACATGCATGCACACACAGAGTACAACATAAAAAAAATCCTCCCTCTCCTTCATTCATGTGTATTATGGGTCAAGTGAGGTGGTAAAGAGTGTGAAAATGAACAGGCTGAGCACTGAGCCGTGCCCATTGAAACCTATCGGGGAGCTGACCCCCGACCTGTCTCTAATACTTGGTATGAACTCTCTGTCAGGTATAATTGGATCCACTTTAGTGCCATGCCAAAAATGCTCAGGTCTGTCAGGGTTGACGCCTGAATCTGGTGATTCACTTTGTCAGGTTGAGATTGTGTGGGGAGATTGGTCACTGAAGATGACAACTGATAGGCAGCTTTGGCTGAGTGGACTTTGATGGCAACAGCAAGAAGAGCAGTTTCAATGGAGTGAAAACTCTTAAAGACCCCCTGTGATAAAAATCAAATTTTTAACCTTGTTAACATGTCCATGTGGTGTTAGGGTAATGTTACAAAATATATTGGGAGCAAAACAAGCACTGAATTGAATTGAACAAGCAGTCAATGCCATGGCTGAGCATATCTGCTTTGACACTGCAGTGTACCAAGGACAGACTAAAAAAAAAACCCCAAAACAAAACATTCAGTCAGGCAGGATTTCATATGTCACAAACCTAAGGAATCAATCATGTTAATAGATGGGGTAGTGCTTTACATATCATTATACACCCGCTTCGGCCATGCGAGCCAGAGAAGAAGCCAGGTGTACCTACTTATTGCAATTTTGCCAGCTTTAAGTATCACTACTGTCAAAATGATGGCAGGGACATGTTTTGTTTTTGGCTGCAAATTTACAAAAGGAGAAACAGCGAGCCGTCATTTATCTGAAAGCCACCAAAGCATCTGAAAATCCAAGAGAAATGGGTGGAGTTTATTTGGAAAAACAATAATGTCCCAGCCAAACGTCGAGAGAAAACGTGGGTTTACGGTAGCCATTTTCAAGAGCGCCATTTTGAAACTATCACAAAAACAGATGGGTTTTATATTGAAGCCAGACGTGGTGCCATCCATTTATCCTGCGGACATAGCAAGTACGAACCTACATGTTGGTCGAGCTGTAAATGTATTTCTCTTTGTCCAGAGATTGTTAAGGGTGAGAATAGTGAACCCAGTTGCAAGACACAGACAAGGGACGAAGGTGAGTAGGGAGACAGAGTTTAGTGAGGATGGCAGGCGGTAGAGAGGTGATGGCATAGAGGTGGAGGCAGATAGCTGAGCCAGGCCGGACGAAGGAGCGATCGCAACTGGACTGCACCGAGCTCAGGGAACAGGGGCCTCATGTATCAATTGTTACTATGGGAAAATTCATGTGTACACACCCATGGAATTTTTAGCCCCCAAGATTGTCTGACAGTAACAGCAAAGCATGATGGTTATTTGTAATTCCATCCTCTTAACATCTATTGTCTACCTCTTGCAACGAGCAATCACCCAGGCCTGCAAAGACATCAGTGTTAGCCAATCGGTGTCTAAATTCAGGGGTTACCCAGGGTCTAACTGGTCTCTGAGACAAACTTCAGGGCTAAAAAAAAAAAACCATGAGTGTGTACACACAAATTTGCCCATAGTAATGATTGATACAGCAGGCGAGGCAGCCAGGCAGGTATGCAAGCAGGCAGACAGACAGACTGGCAGGCAGGCAGGTAGATGACCCACAGAGTGGCAATACTAAACACAATGAAAAGGTGTTTAGACTAACAAGCAACAACACTGGGAAAATATTCTGAAAGATTTGCAGAGCGACCGAGCGCATGAGACTAACGTAGTAGCTCTAACAACGATCTAGCGACGAGTGGTTTAAGAGCCAGGTTTCTTATACTGTTGGGGTTTGAGTTTTGTTAAAATCTGTTCGAAGATCACCGCAGTGAAACAAAAGAGATCTGAATTCTTTTTGCAACTGTAACGGGGGCAGTCCTATGCTGTTCTGTGCTGGTCAGCCTGCTGCATGCCCGTCACTCTCATCATTAGCTCTGCGTTGTGTTCTAGTTGGGTGGGGCCCCAGGTGTTGTGGGGGGCCCTCAGTCTCTCATCATCATCATCATCATCATGATCAAGGAAGGAGCGGGGACACACAGGACTCTATTTGGCCCACCTTGCCCTTTATTTTGGTTTCAAACCCTTCGACAACCGTCCAGTCCTCCAGCGGGAGCGGTGTTTCTTACGGACGTGGGGGTCGAAGTTCAACCACTGCCCGGACTCCACTCGTGTGCGTTAGAAGGAGAAACCGTCCACGGGACTCCGATGTAAGAAAGGATAAACAAGTATTTTATCCCACAGCTTGCAGTATCTTCTTACAGGGATACTCAAGGTTACGTTCTCCTCAACCAGCAAAACTGTCCCACGGTAAGAAACACGTGTGGCTCGGCTCGATTGCTGCTTGAGACTCCTCCCACAAAACAAAAATGGCCTCTCCCGCATTCCCTCTTCCGTGTACCCACAAGACCTCTCTCTTAAAGCGACAGTACACATATATGACGGTTGTTGGAAAACATACATAAAAGTAAATAATGACATAAAATAAAATGTAGTAAACACAAATAACAGCACACAGACAGGATTTGGTGATATTTCATACTCAAACAAAATAAAATAAAAACATTAATTTTAACCTGGTTACACAACCAAATCTTCCAGAAAGCAGCAAGTGTTTTGGCTTCGTCTGGACATGTTCTGCAAGTGAATTTTGTCTGTTGCCATCAGGGAATCGTTATGTTTTACCTGCTTGTGAACCTAACCGTTATTCTAAATCATTCATACCTGTTGCAGCTCGATTATTAAATGCTTCATAGTGTTTATTATCAGATTGTTTTATTGTCTTTATCAAGTCTCTCCTATTGTGCTTCTTACTGTGTACTTTTATAGATTTTATTCCACATTTAGCTCCCTGGGGTGTTATTATTTGTTATTTGCATTTTGCTTGTTTGCATGTTACTGTGTTTTGTGTTAACAAGCTTGTCCAAACAATTGCCCCTAGCAGGATTAATAAAGTTGCTTGTATTGTATTGTTGATGAGCTTGATGGAAAGCAGGTGTGTGGCTGAGCCGGTGAAGTGAATGTAGGTCAGGGGGGAGAGAGAGAGAGAGAGAGAGAGAGAGAGAGAGAGAGAGAGAGAGAGAGAGAGAGAGAGAGAGAGAGAGAGAGAGAGAGAGAGAGAGAGAGAGAGAGAGAGAGAGAGAGAGAGAGAGAGAGAGAGAGAGAGAGAGAGAGAGAGAGAGAGAGAGAGAGAGAGAGAGAGAGAGAGAGAGAGAGAGAGAGAGAGAGAGAGAGAGAGAGAGAGAGAGAGAGAGAGAGAGAGAGAGAGAGAGAGAGACTGACTGGCTGCAGGCTAGGTGGACATGGAAGGTATGGCAGACTCTCTATGGTGTTCAAAGCATTTCTTCCTAATGGCACATCTCGGGGTTTACAAGGTAGATAACTTGTCAGAGCTGGCGAGTGGGACCAAGGTTTATCTAACACTAGCAAAACATTATTAGTTGATTAATAATGTAGTCAAGCTGAAGGCTCATGTTATTGCGTTTCTGATACGTGTACGTGACACTGTCCAATTTGCTCTTCTTCTTCTTTAGAACCGGTTTCCGGTTCGTACATGTATGGTTGAATTACACCTATATTACCACTTGCCAAGCAGCGGAGGTGTGGGGTGCTACAGGCAACTGGCGGAGGGGTGGGGGATGGGGGGGAGAGAGATTTGAATTGTGGGTGGGGATAATTTGCATATTCATACATTCTGGATTTTTTTTAATGAGGGAGAAGGAGTAGATGTGATTTTAAGGATTTTAACAAGATAATTGAACTTATTTTGCAAAAACAAACACATCCGACAATTTATTATATCAAACAGAGCATTTTATGTCTGACTGGAAGCTATGACATGATTTTATATGACATGACTGGAAGGGGTCTTTAAACCCAGTTAGAGCTGTATTGAGTAGGTTATTTTTGGAGAGAAAGGAGGAGAACCTATTCATTGCTGCTTGTTCAAGCGTTTTGCATGAAAACGGGAGCAGCAACAACCAACCAGCTGATAGTTTTGGACCAGAGTAGGATCCGGTGGTGTTGTTTTCAGCAGCAGGGTGACCTGAGCTGGCTTAAAGTTGGATGGAAAGACACCAGATAGGAGTCAGATAGGAGTGACAAGTTTGAAAGTGTGGGTTTGATAGGAGTAGATAACATTTGCCATAGCAGTTGGCCAAAGACGGCAATCTATTGGAGGTATTTTTTCATGAGACAGTCCTGAAGGAGTTGAGTCTTTGAATGCTTTTAGGAGATGGTGACAGGCATATTGATTGTAAATAAATCTTTACCAAGCAACAAACACTGTTATGGTAAAATAACTGTTCCATTAGTGAAAGAGAAAGTAAAGGCCTTGGGATCAATAAAGCTCTGTACCCATCTAAACAACTGCAATACATTAATAGTATATTAATAAGTGGTTAAGAAAAGGATTTGTGATCCACAGTGCAAACATAACAGCAAAGCCTATGAGGAAATTAGTAAAAAAAAAAAAAAAGTATATATATCTTTTTCCTTAGGTGCCATGTAAAAAGTATGAGCAAGGAGATCAAACCGGTCAACCACGTATGCTAATGTAGTATAGGGTAGTCCAGGAAGGAAATAGATGACTCCCCCCCTTGTAAACACAAACACACACACACACACACACACACACACACACACACACACACGCATGCAAGTGCAGGCACCAACACTCTGTGATATTACCTAAGAAATAACAGTTTGAATTTTCAACCAAAATCCTGCTGTCACCCTGTATGATAGCTATTGCACGAGAGCTATTGCAATGCTCTTACAATTTTCCCCTCCAGGTACATATGTGAGCCATCATTTTCTTCAATGAACTTGATCCAGAACAAGGAAAGAAACAGACTCTCCAATCCATATCTTGGCCAGTGCCTCAGGATTGTCACAACATAATACAGGCCTGACATCAGAACGATTGCACCATCCCATTTTGAACATCCATTTATTTTTGTCCATAATTAAATGGCTGGTTTTGGACTTATTTTGATTTTAGAGTGCATTTTTCTTTTATGTGACCCTCAACACAGGCTTTTAGAATCCCAGGTCTAAATTATTACTACTACCACCACCACCACTACTACTACTACTACTACTACTACTACTACTAATATTACTACTACTAATAATAATTATTGTGATAGCAGCAGCAACAACAACATTTGTGCATAAAACAACTTTTGCTGGCGCAATGGGGGGACTAAAAACCTGGACATTTTGACCCTTGGTTTGGCATGCATGACATGATTTGGCCCTTGCAGAAAACTAACTGGAGAACCCTGGTGTATGGCCTGCCCACAGAGTTATTCCTTGGCAACAGAAAACGGCACAGCTCCTTTGGCTCTGTACTGTTGTTAAACAAGTCTGGGTATTAGTCCTGGTCTGGTGTTATATATGGTGCTGATGTAAGCTGTCACCTTGCTCCCTAAATCCTACCCCTACATACATTTCTGATTTATTGACCTGGTATACGCCCTCTTGACCATTAAGATCCACAGATGGAGCCCTGCTGGTTATTCCTAGGTCTTGGTTTGTCACAAAGGGTGATCAGGCTTTTGCTGTTAGAGCCCCACACTATGGAACTCTCTTCCTGTAGAGCTAAGACTAACCAAGTCTCTAGCGTCTTTTAAATCTCATCTTAAAACTTTTCTTTTTATAAAAGCTTTTACAAATGTTTGATATTTGTTTTCATTTATTCATTTTTACGCTTACTTATTTGGTCTTACTTTTATTTTTGCCTCGTCTGGTTTCATTTCTTTGTAAAGCACTTTGTAACATTGTTTTAGACAAGTGGTATACAAATACAGTTATTATTATCATTATTATTCCTGGTTGACTTTTGGCTTTTTCGCGCAGGCCATGTTCTTGGTTTACGACAGTAATTGATTTTATGTGACTTAGCTGGTGAGTGGCTCTGTCTAGTCAAGGATGTAAAGTGCACAGAGTACATCTTACATCTACACGCGCTCTGCAGCATAGGTCAAGTGTAAGGTGTAGGGTGAGGTCAAAATAAAGTAGAGCAGCATGCTCTTTACTTCACATGTTGTGCACTTTATTTCACATGTTATGACAGGTACGTTAGTGCCAATGGGTCGGTGCGGGACAGATATTTGGCTCTCATGGGCTGGACCTGGCCCGCAGGCTGGTTATTGGGATTCAGGGCCATATACTAAGAGGAAAGTTGTGCGTGGGTGTGTGGGTGTGTCTGTGTGCGTGTGTGTATGTGTATGCTTTTGTGCCATCCAAGTGGAGAGTTTTGAAATATTTTCACTGAATACACAGTTGACTCTGGGTGCTTGAATCCAGGGTTGAAATAGTTTGAGTGTAAAGTGGTCAAAGAGGTTATAGGCCAGCCAATCTTACAGTTATATTTTGAAATGACTTTGCAATAGAAAATTGCACATATACAGCTTTCCCAAGCTCTATAAGGTGGACATAATTCCAGCCTAAAACACAACACTCAGCAGACTCATTCAATACAAATAAATTGCAACATGCTCTAGCCTAGATATCAGACAAGGTGAACTGAACAATGCACATTTTGGATTTCAGGAATATGTTACACTAAAAAGAACAGAAGTGACACAAACATGCACACATAAATCGATGCACACTCTGGCTCACTTACTTGAATGAAAGGAAACAGAAGGCCCACAGCAAAATTGGATAGCCAGTTTACAACACCAGCAATCATAAACGCAGCAGGGCGGTAGGACTGCTCAAACAGCTCCCCAGTCAGGACAAATGGGATCCCACCTAACAGAACAGAGAGGAGAAAGACACCGTTATTAACAGCAGCACACCACAACCAGTGACCACAGACCCAAACTCTGAATATGCAAATAGCATAAGTGCTTAAAGATCCGGTGAAGAAGAAAAATAACTGTGTTAGTTGCTTTTACCACAGGCAAAAAAAAAAGAAAAAAAAGGAAAAAAAAGTATATAACTATCAGTTCACCAGTGCCATGCATTGTCCTATACTGCTTGAGTCCCATAATTACCTCACAGTTTTCCTTAAACTACATGTGAAACTCATGTTTAGCTGTCACACACTGTCTTTGGTCAAACAAAGAATTTCAGAGTAAAAAAAAAAAATCCAAAAAATAGCTTAGTGAACAGAGAAGCAACTAATATATATTGTCCTCAACAAATAACACTTTTCTTTTTTTGTAACAAACCACAATTTAAAAAAAAAACCCGTTCTTAATGTTTTTTCCAAATCAGATTAGATATATCAGAGAAAGTGTGAATGCTTATGCTCCCACCCATGCTACAGTGCAGATGCTTTTGCTCTTGCACTCTGCTTTGCTCTTTGATTCTCCAAGTTTTCCTACTTTTTTGTCACTTCTTGCTACTTTTCCATGAGCAGCACTCAACTCTAACAACTAGATTATTTGTAAAAGTGACCACCGTTTTCAGATTTCATCTCTTTGAAGAGAAGAGACTGTCCACAGCTCTGAGGCTGAAACACGAGTCCCGCTGCCCTTGGGAACCAGACTGGCTTTTCTTTTTGGAGACTGTTTTCACTGCTGGTCGTGGAATGTGAGGAATTAATGTGGATAATCGACATTTGAGGCACTGGAATATATACTTATATAATATATATATATATAATATATTAAGGGGCAGCATTGGCTCAGGAGGTAGAGCGGGTTGTCTAGTAATTGGAAGGTCGCTGGTTTAATCCCCGGCTCCTGCAGAGAGCATGTCGAAGTGTCCTGAGCAAGACACTGAACCCCAAACTGCTCCTGATGAGCAGGTTGGCGCCTTGCATTGCAGCCTCCACCATCAGTGTATGAATGTGTGTGTGAATGGGTGAATGTGAGGCATACATTGTAAAGCGCTTTGAGTGGTTGGTAGCATAGAAAAGTGTGATATAAAATCCAGTCCATTTACCATTTATTAACTAGACTGAGGCTTCAAAAGATGTCTGATGGAAAGATGTCTGAAGGTAGTGACATTCACTTAGGTGACAACCAATTGACAAATGAAATAATGAATAATGTTAATTGAATGTCAGGAAACAACTTGACAGAATCAAGCTGAAGACAGCTGTACAATACAATAGGAGAGACCTGAAATAACAGCAAAGAGTGATCCTATTCAGTGAAAGTTTTTATGCTCTCAGAAGTTGGACAGCTAGCTGGAGGCTTTGTTTTACTTTGGGAAAAATGCCTCCCCTCTCTTCCCCCTCCACTGAACACACCAGCTGTCCCAAGCTCACCCAGAAAATCACAGAGCTTGAAAAAAGAATCTCTATAATCTACCAAATACAAAAGGAGGAAAAACTTATTGACACTCTGATTGCTGCTTCCCAAGCTGATGTCCCGGAACCGGCTGACAATCAGAACCAGGGAAATGAAGTGCATTGCGGAGCAGCTTTCACAAATAACGAGCCTCACGCCAATGACTATGCAGACGCTATTCCCTGGTCCAGCCCAAACCTGCTTGAGACTGACACCACAACGGATCTGGATATGTGCTATTGGCTAAACTGGGACGCAAGATCAAAGACCTGTTCTGCCCTTGCAGTGTCAAACCCTGAGCTCTGGATAGATGTTGTCCGAGGTGAAAGAAGAGTTTACTTTCAAGACACATATCCGAATACATAATGTTTTGGTTTTGACACTCGCTGCCCAATCTCACTCAACCATAGATGTGAGTCCCGTATGTGCACAGTTGACTCAGATCAGGCAGCGACATAAAGCAGCGTTGGTCAAGTGAGTTAGAGTGAATGAAGAGAGGGAGCATCGATACCGAGAACAAGTGTTTTTCAAAGGTTTTGAATCACTGCAAGCGTGAGAGGTTCTTCATCATACAGTCATAACTGTGCACAAATATTAGGTTGATAGGTTCAGTAGTTTGCAAGATTTGCCGTAGACAAATAACACACACACACACACACACACACACACACACACACACACACACACACACACACACACACACACACACACACACACACGACCAAAAACATTATCCCCTCCAGGCTACTGCCTAGTGGAGATAATAAAATTCATAACAAGAATGTTACAAAAAACAATATTTATGAATTTTGAAATAATAATTTCAAAGCTTCTGGATCGCCATCTCTGTCCCTGTTTCTGGACATCCATCCTGCATCTTTCCCTTTTTCAGTGATCATTTTTGATAAGCTAAGTTTCCTATAGCCTCTTAATAGTGCCGCCTATGTCTATAGGGAGTAATATGGGTAGATTTTGGAAACTACTGAATCCTAATTTTGTGGCTTCTTCTAGTCCTGTCATGTGGTATTTGGCAAAAAGTGCAAATGAAGAATGAAGAAGAGGCGAAACAGCGCACTGCAGTATTTCTGGCTAAAATAGTGTACAGGCACTGGACACTACATTTTCAGTTGCATTGGAGGAATTTTAAGGACACTTTGGAGCGAATTATTTTATTTTATTTTTTTGGGGGGGGGTTTCCCTCCCCTTTTCTCCCCAACTGTATCAGGCCAATTGCCCCACTCTTCCGAGCTGTCCCAGTCGCTGCTCCACCCCCTCTGCCGATCTGGGGAGGGCTGCAGACTACCACATGCCTCCTCCGATACATGTGGAGTCGCCAGCCACTTCTTTTCACCTGACAGTGAGGAATTTCACCAGGGGGACATAGCACGTGGGAGGATTATGCTATTCCTCCCAGTTCCCCCTCTCCCCGGAACAGGTGCCCCGCCCGACCAGAGGAGGCGCTAGTGCAGCAACCAGGACACATTCACATCCGGCTTCCCACCTGCAGACACAACCAATTGTGTCTGTAGGGACGCCCGGCCAAGCCGGAGGTAACACAGGGATTCAAACCAGTGATCCCCATGTTGTCAGGCAACAGAATTGACCACAAACAAATTCGAGGAAGGTAAATTAAAGTGCACTATATAGAAAATTGGGATCAGTTTCAGACACAACTGTTTTTAACTGACAAAATATTTCAAAATCCACTTGATATGGCTCTATTTGTATGTCCATGAAGGGATTTATTTGTGACTTGGATGATGTTAAACACTAGGGTATGACATGGATACATACATACATACATACATACTCTAGGTATATGTATGCACTTATAATTTCCACATCACCCACATAAATTATGCAGTAAAAGCAAAATACATTTTTGTGTATATTTGATTAAAACATTATCAATTAAAAATTCCAATTTGGAAGTTTCATTGAATCAAACTCCCCACATTCACTTTAGGTACAGTCTGCATCTTTTCACCGAATATGTAAGGTAAAACGTATCTTTCCACTCTGTTACACATCATGTCAGTCTGTAACTGAGCCAGGCTGTAAAGACTGTAAGTCTGACAGGGCAGTGTACTGGCATACAGTGGTCATGTCAGCAAGTGTCTACACTCTCTACACATCTGTTCAAAGTATTTGATATTCGTTACACCTGGTTGGGAGGATTTTCCACCAGCCCCTTTGCTCTTTTAGTGAATCATGCTGTCTGCTCCACTGGTTTATACAGATGGAGACTAGTGAGATTATCCTACGTAACAAAAAGACAAGCTATAAATAAAACTAATTACATAATAGCAGTACTGAAGCAAACTCACAAACAACTCCCTCATAAAAAAAATCCCAAAAATGCACATGCATGAATACACTCGCGTGAACACACACACACACACACACACACACACACACACACACACACACACACACACACACACACACACAATATGTAAACAATATGTAAAATGACATAGAGGAAATATTTCTTTAACACCATGGAGGAACTAAATTTTAGGATGAAAAAAAAAACTGCAAAATTTCAGACAGTTCTTGCTGTCATTGCTTTGCTGCAGGTATATTATCTGCAAGGAGACACTGCTCTAGTCTCACTTTATAGGCTTCAAAACCTTTCGCTGTCTCTTCAAATGTGAAACCAATGTCTACACTGTGTCGTGTCATTGCTTTCAACACTCGTGCTAGCTAGCAGCAACTTGAAATCGATTGGCAATTGTCATATCTTCTGCAGCATAACACCGCTAAGTTTAGTATATTGACTCCACTTGCAATAACAATTTAGTGTTCAACTGAAGTGTTGTAGATCTTCTCCTGTCTGGCAGCAATCAATTGAACACCAATAAGTATGTGTTGTGCATTTATACCTGGGCACAATATCCAATCATTGAAATTAACACCCTGATCTATATGGCAATGGTCAGGCACATTGTCATTTAACAGTAATAGCAAATGTTATTGCACCCACTGTCTACATGTTGCTGCTTTGTCAATTTGTTGTACAGATAACACTTGCTGAAAATGTTCAGCATAAAACATAACGATTATATTTTTTAGCCTCAGGCAAATCAATAACAAGCAGAGATGTAAACATGTGGTATAGACAAACATTGGAACAATACATTGTAGATAAAGAGATGGCTTCAGACAAAATAAATAAATAAATAAATAAATAAATAAAAACAATCCTGAAGACTCACATGCAAACAAATTTCTGTTTTTATACTTTCTATAACTGGGATACTTTTTTGGGAGGGGGGGAGATTTTCCCCCCAATTGTATCTGGCCAATTACCCCACTCTTCTGAGCCGTCCCGGCCACTGCTCCACCCCCTCTGCCGATCCAGGGAGGGCTGCAGACTACCACATGCCTCCTCCGATACATGTGGAGTCGCCAGCCGCTTCTTTTCACCTGACAGTGAGGAGTTTCACCAGGGAGAAGTAGCGTGTGGGAGGATCACGCTATTACCCCCAGTCCCTCCCCCCTTGAACAGGCGCCCTGACCAACCAGAGGAGGCGCTAGTGCAGCGACCAGGACACACACCCACATTCGGCTTCCCACCCACAAACATGGCCAATTGTGTCTTTAGGGACGCCCGACCAAGCCGGAGGTAACACGAGGATTCGAACTGGCGATCCCCGTGTTGGTAGGCAACAGAATAGACCACCACGCTACCCGGGCTTACTGGGATACTTAAGATGATAGTGACAGTAGCCTAGCCATGAATATCTGAATCATGAATGAATATTCAAATGAATTTTAGTTTTCTCATTTTAACGGTTAGCCTACTGTTGGGAGGGTCTTTCCCTGGATAAATGATGTCATAGCTTTTTACATTTTCACCATAGCAACCAACAGCAGATAAATAAGACAAGTAGTGGCGAGTTTGAAGAGGAAGAAACACTACTGTGGATAACAAGCCGATGTGCAGAAGAACAGTGCTAAAACACCAGGAGTTGAAACAAACAAGTTGTCCTGCTGAATTATTATTGGGAATAGCTGCAATCACAGCATTGTAAGATGCAGACAGATCGGATCATGTTTATTGGCCATGTAGGTTTGCACATACATGGAATTTGACTCCGGTTTCGTGGCTCTCTCAGTCTACTTAACATAGAATAACAACATGACAACACAACAATCTTCAGATATATAACCAAGGATTGACTTATACAGGTGAAATAAGAGGTGATAAAGTGCAATGGTGCAGAGAATATATCAGAGATGCTGAAACAGATGTTAGCAGGTTACTTACGTACATACATGTCCGAGGTAGATGGACATAACAGAACGTACCATTACTATACATACAATGTACAGTACGTATATACAATATGGTTGGATTTATTTGACAGTGTTAAGCATTAATTTGAATGACAGCCTGCGGAAAGAAACTGTTTTCATATCTGGTTGTTTTGGGGTACAGTGCTCTATAGCGTCTGCCAGAGGGGAGGAGTTGGAACAGGTTGTGACCAGGGTGTGATGGGTCCTCAGTGATGTTGCCTGCCTGTTTCCTGAGTCTGGAGATGTATAAGTCCTGAATGGAGGGCAGGTTGGCACCAATTATTTTCCCTGCAGACTTAACTGCCCATTGTAGTCTGTCCATGTCCTGTTTGGTTGCTGAACCAAACCAGACAGTGATGGATGTGCAGAAGACAGACTGGATTATTGCAGTGTAGAACTGAATCAGCAGTTCCTGAGGCAGGTTGAATTTCTTGAGCTGGCAGAGAAAGTACATCCTCTGCTGGGCCTTTTTGATGATTGTGTCTATGTTGGATGCCCTGTGCACTCTTCCCCAGCATGTCTCCTTGTCTGCCCCTGCCACTTCAGCTCCTTCACCTGCCTGCCCTCTGCCTTAGCCTGCCCTTCACCTCCACCACCGCAACTATTCCCCCTTTATCCTTCATTAAACCCACTTTATCCTACTACCCTTTGTCTGTGTCAGTATTTGGGTCCAGAAACAAGCAAGCCATAACAATAATGCCATTGCATTTGATCAAACTGATTCCACTGAACTGATAAGTAATGGATCACCGGGGGCGGCATGGTTCAGGAGGTTGAACAGGTCGTCTAATTATCGGAAGGTTGCTGGTTCGATCCCCAGCTGCTGCGGAAAGCGCGTCGAAGTGTCCTTAAGCAAGACACTGAACCCCTAACTGCTCCCGATGAGTAGGTTGGCACCTTGCATGGCAGCCTCCACCATCAGTGTATGAATGTGTGTGTGAATGGGTGAATGTGTGGCATACACTGTACAGCACTTTGAGGGGTCAGTAGACTAGAAAAGTGCCGTTACCATTTACAGAGAGAGGGGAAAAAAACTATCTAACTTGAATTATTAACTAACTAACATTAATCATAATAACTGCAGCCATTTATCGACCTTAGAGAAAGTGAATTATGTTTGCTTTTGAGGCTGTGAAAAAAATATATACTGCATGATATGATGAACTACTGTTTTCTACATTCACTGTCTTCTGCAATTTATGATTTGGACATTGGTAATGTGTTACGCTCTGCTACTGATGAGTGGACAACTCCCACGAGGCATCGGTGACTCAGAAATTAAATCTAAAGCTAAACTCATAGCCCATTCTGTCAAATAAGCTGTTTATGGAAAGATGAGCAAAATCATTGCTATTGGTTGCCATTTTAAATACTGTCTATCAAAACGGTTAAATACAAAGATTACTTGTCGGTATGACTATTTTAATACCATTCTGTAGCTTTTTGCTTTATGTGCATTGCTTTTCATGTACTCTTCTGATGCTTTAACATCCATTTTGAGATTTGTCTTTAAGGAAAAGTACAAATAAAATTTATTATCATCATCATCATCATCTTTACCATCATCATAATTATTATCATAGCAGCAGCTGTTTTCAAGGACAGAAATATGAAATAGTCACAGTGTAGACTACTGCTGAAGAATCTGGCAAATACAAATATGATTTGGAGCATCAAGAGCCACCATAATTGGCCAGTAGCCAGTGTTAAAAGGGAATGATATATTAACCCTATCTATATTGAATGGACACATCACTAGGTCATTCAAAATAATAACTACTTCCTTGTGTAAGAATATTTGTTCCTTGCAAGAAAGACGGTTTGGTGGAAAACCTTCAAGGTAAAATTAATTTTTAAATAAAAATCACTTATGAACGACCTGAAGATTAACACAATAGGAAATATGGTTAAATTGCAAGGAAAAATTGTACATGTCTTGACCATTTTCTATGCATATTAATTTTGAATGTGTGTGTGTAACTATGTGAGTGTGAAGCATAGTATTGTTGAAATACTACACTGAGTAATCTACACTGGGTAAATAAAGATGAAATAAAAAGTAAAACGAATGGAAACATTCCCTTGGTCTCTTTCTGTGAGTATATTTTGAATTCCATGTTTACCTGATGAGCTTATCTTGAATGCTGACTGCCAAGCAAAATTAGGCCAACAAAATCTCAGTGCGTGCTGACGACTATACAGGGATATTAAGGGATATTATAAAACAATGCAAAAATGAGGTGAAGCCCAACATGCCACGGACCATACCCCCCACACACATACACAAATATCTCTCTCTTGCTCTCTCTCTCTCTCTCTCTCTCTAGACAAAGAGCCCAGAATTTTTTTTTAAATTCCTGTTTTAAACAATTTACAAATAAATTTAAAGGGATAGATGGGATTTATTTATTATTGATTGCCTGTTCTTATCTCTCAAGTGACTGATTGTAGCGTGTATTGTTTGAAACAAGTGATTGGCAGCGTGACACGTGTTGACATGTGCATAGTAATACACCTACATTCTTCAACAACAAACAGCAGGTCCAAGATGTAGAGTGGTCTGGGAGGAGAACTGAGTATTGGAAGCATTTTTAGGAGCATTTTGTGGCCACTCACTGGGACTAGCAGCAAGATCTCTTGACCATGGGAGTATCTGCATTGATATCACCACTTTTGAGTAACTCATACCACCTTAGAGCAATAAATCTGAACTTTCCCTATAAACCCCGAATGGAATGAAAATGTAAGGCTGTGAGGTAAATAAACTCCGAAGCAAACCCTTACTTACTTGCCTCTACTACTCAGTGGCGGAAGTGTTAATTGCAATGAAAGTCTGGGACCCGATATATAAGACACACAAATGTAGATAGTTTGATTTCTTAAACACTTTTGTCTTGTCCAGAGAGATTTATCATACTTATAAAGAACATATCATATGCTGTGATCAACCTGTTTGAGATTTCTTGAGTATATTTTTGTTCTCAAGTCTCAGGAGCAAACTGAGTGTCACTCAAGATGCATAGATAACAAATTGATACCATTTACTAACTATGTATGGGACTGTGCCAATATTTAAAGCTGCAGTTGGTAACTTTGGAGAAAAGAACAAGACAGAGAGATTTGGAGAGATTCTGAACACAAACACCAACACCCCCGCCCCTCCTGCTCCTTCTTCAGCCCCTCCTTTCCTCAGGTAGCCCTTCCCCCAAACAAAACTCAGGCTTGTTCATGTGAGTTCATTTTTACCGGCAGTGGTAACCGAGAGAGAAACAAAGATGTAACGTTATTTCAGCCAAGCAAGTGAGTGAATACCTTAAACCGAAGCTAGTAACTACTAACTAGTCGTACATATTACAAAAGCTACCTAGCGACGAATAACATAAAACTACTTGTTTTGCATTATTAGACTGTACAAGATGAAAGCATTGGCTCCGATGACGGATGGCTCCGCCATTGTTATGGATTTCTCGTGAACGCTCAGGAAACTCAGACAGCAACATGATTGACAAGAAGTAGGGACAGCCCCTCAACCTATCAAGGCGGAGAGGCCAGAGAGAGGCCCTGATTGGTCAATGCTTATGGCAGCGGTAGCATTTTCAGATTCCTGAATACAGAGGCAGGGGATAACACTGAGATCCCGATTTATTCTCAGACCACTTATATTACTGATAGCTGAAAGGGTATTATGGCATTTTTACCAAATAAAACACAAAAAAAAGTTACCAACTGTAACTTTAAGTTGTTTTAAATTACAGAGCTTTTAGATCCATTAGTCTAGGAGCTCAAAAGGTTACTGGGATAGTGCATCTGATGATACTATGTGAGCTGCTTGGACTCTGGATGCAATTGGTGAGCCCCTTTCATAAAAGTGGGTTTCCAGCTGTGCCCTACAGCTGTGGCTCAAATAGGAAATGGCACGGTGAAACAGCTGCCAGATACACTTTAATAGTGAAACACTGGAAGGGAACAATCTGGAACATGACATTTGCAACTATAGGAGGTCACCATGGGTGAGACTATAACTTTCCAGATGGCTGTTATGACATTTTAGGGGAGCCGCATAACAATGAAATTAGACCCTTCGTGGGCCAAGACAGAGGAGCAAAATCGCCTGGCTTGAGGTGAAAACTCTGCCCAAGAAACAGTCAAAGTGGAGCACCACAATACTCTTGTCAGATATACCTAGCGCATGATGGTCCCATATGTGAGGGAGTAAATATTTTAGTAAACGTGCTACTACCATTAATTACAACTGGTTTATAAGTGTGGACTGTAGGCGGGGGCAGTGCCCCTTGTGGGTAGCACCCTAACCATTTGTGTTGGTTATAATGCACTTCCTGGTTAAAGAAAAAGTAAACACATGGTAAAAAGACAGTTGAGAAGACAGGTTATGATATCATCTAACAATTCATGCAAATGATCAAAAAGAAATAAGACCTCATACAACTAAGATATATGTCTCTAAAAGTATTTTCTTTCACCCTTTTTCTCCCCAATCGTATCCGGCCAATTACCCCACTCTTCTGAGCCGTCCCGGTCGCTGCTCCACCCCTCTACCGATCCGGGGAGGGCTGCAGACTACCACATGCCTCCTCCGATACATGTGGAGTCGCCAGCCGCTTCTTTTCACCTGACAGGGAGGAGTTTCGCAAGGGGGACGTAGCGCATGGGAGGATCACGCTATTCAACGTGATAATTTTAATTTTCTTCAATCATAAAATAAACAGAACTCCTGAAATACGTTGCTTGTAAAAGAAAAAGTGTTTGCTTGAGCCAGATGAAGGCACGATACACCTGCACGTGTGTGCACATGATCAGGATAGTACCGCCTCCGCCTTAATTTGAGCCAGAAAAAAAAAACCCTGTTAGATAACAAGGTTATGTCTGAGACAGAGTATAAGTATAACTCTAAAAGCACATATAGATGAATTCCCATGTACACGTGGAATTGTGTCTTTTATTCTCTCTAAACTATGTTAGTGCTTCTCTGTACATCTCTAAAACTCTGTTACTTTGTCATTTGAATTTCTCCTTGGCATTTACGTGATTGAAAGCTTCCACTTACCACCCCTGTCTTTCTTTCTTCATAAACTCTAGGGGTTCCTGAAGTGCAACAGGTAGCGGTCTAGTCAGAGAGTGTTCACGTCTCCCGCTGAAAGCCCTCCAATTACTCTATAACTTCACGGCAGGATGGCTGGCTCATCAATCTGTGTCTATCATCCTCCATTTTCTTCTACTCTCCGTCTTTCTTGTAACTGCCACTAAGTAACCCTGTCAAAACTGAAAAGTGGAGCACTATTTTCAACACAATACTTGACTTTTTCTAGGTCTTTTTCTAGGTCTTGTCAATAAAAGGTCTGAGTTAATGTATTTGGGTGCACAACGTAGTTAGCCCCTGTGATATAAAATTCTCCAGAAAAATCAGTCAGAGAAATCTTCCAGATTGCTTGCAAAAATGCTCTGATGTCACTCGCACTCAGCACACAGTGATTAAGACAAAGCACTGGATGCAGAGAAAAATATATACTTTTAGATTATCAGTATGAATAAATCTGCAGATAATGTTCCCAAACTACCTTAGCTCTTTTCATTTGGATAATTTATCCTTACCCGTCCAGACCTACCTGAGCAGTCTATGCAAGCATAACGCATGTGCTGAGCATAAGGAATCGTAAAAATGGCAGTGGACTGTGGCCCCTTTTCCATTCATTTGGCCATTTCCATTACATAATAATACACAGTTCCACATGTTTAGTTAGGGTTACGGCCCAACTTTGTAATTAATGAAGCGAATTTACAGCCACTGGGCAGCAGAAGCTCAGGAGATGGAGCAGGTCATCTGGTAACTGGAGAGTTGCCGGTTCAATCTTCAGCTCCTCCTGGCGAAGTGTTGAGGTGTCCCTGAGCAAGACACCTAAACCCTAACTGTTCCTAATGAGCCGGTTGTTAATTTGGATGGGTGACACCGTCATCGGTGTACGAATGTGTGTGCATGAGTGAATGTAGACATTAATTAATTGTAAAGTGCTCTGAGTGGCTGCTGCAGCTAGAAAAGTGCAAGATAAAATGTAGTCCATGTACCATTTAACTTGCTTCAGATGTGCTGATGAGACAGATTAATTTTTTCCACTTCTATTAGAAGTAGAGCACACACGGCACCTGCAGTTTAGACCGACAAATGACAAACAAGAGCTTTCCATAAACATGTCTATGAGCTTAGACAACTCTGGTTTTCATTGTAGCGTTAGTCTCTTTATAGCTTAACAGCCTATCAAAATTCCCAACCTGGCTCTCTCCATCTGGCTACCTAATCATCCCCCCATGTAATTGGGTCAATGATTCCTTCCTCTTCACCTCAAGCTGATGTGGAGGGAGTGTTCTGGTGCAAAATGGCTGCCATGCATCACCCAGGTGAGTGCTACACATTGGTGGAGGTCGAGGTGAGTTTCCCCCCCTTCAATGTGAAGGGCTTTGGGTATCTAGAAAAGCACTATATGAATGTAATGATGATGATTATTATTATTATTATTCATCCATCCATCATCCAAGCCACTTATCCCAACCGGGGTCACAGGATGCTGGAGCCTATCCCAGCAGTCATTATGCGGCAGGTGGGGAGACATCCATCCTCTACAGGCTGCCAGTCCATCACAGGGCCCACACACACACACACACACACACACACACACACACAGACATTCACACCTAGGGACAATTTAGTACGGCCGATTCACCTGACCTGCATGTCTTTGGATTGTGGGAGGAAACCGGAGCACCCGCAGTAAATCCACACAGACACGGGGAGAACATGCAAACTCCACACAGAGGACAACCCGGGACGACCCCCAAGGTTGGACTACCCTGGGGCTCGAACCCAGGCCCTTCTTGCTGTGAGGTGACCGCGCTAACCAATGCGCCACCGTGTCGCCATTATTATTATTATTTATTTAGTATTTCCTGTTTTACATCCTGTAGAGCCGGGTCCAAACTATGGACCTGAGGCACCATAGGGCAGATGTCACTTGATTGACAGTACTCATCATAATATGTGGGCTGTTCTGAGTAGGGCAAGCTTCTGGACTGCATGGATGTTGATGTTGCCTGGGATACGGTTGGTGAACTTTCCATTCCCTTTTTCATGAAGCGTAGCGCTCCAATGACCACTGGTGTTGTTTTGGTCTTCATACCTCACATCCTGTTGATTTCAATCTCCAGGTCTTTGTACTTGGTCAGCTTCTCTGTGACTTTCACTGAGGTGTTTTTTTCAGATGGTACTGCCATGTCGATGAGCATGCACCTCTTTTCCTTCCTGTCCTTGATAATGATGTCGGGCTTGTTGGCTTTTATCTCTCTGTCAGTATGGATGGGCATGTTATTATTACTATTATTATTATTATGGGATGGACTGGCTGCCTGTCCAGGGTGTCTCCTCCCCTGCCGCTCAATGACTGCTGGGATAGGCTCCAGCATCCCTGCGACCCTGAGTAAGTGTAAGCGGTTTGGATAATGGATGGATGGATTATTATTATTATTATCATTATCAAATTTGAGCTTATCTGATCTGTTGAATCCGTAATGCACACACACAGTAAGTTTACATAGCTATTGTATGTTTCAACTACTACTACTACTTTCGGCTGCTCACAAATACGAAGCAATATGGTAGCCTACAGTCTACCATACAAAACCTACCATGTTAACCTACAAAACAGGCTAAATTTATGAGCAGGAAAAAAAAATCTAGGCATATTTAAAAAAGCAGGTTGGTGGAGTTGCAGATCCACTGACATCTGTTTGTCAACTGCATGTTGGCTTGTGGCTGGGTCTAACAAACAAATATGTGCTGGATTGTTCTGAGCCTAAGAAGGCAATGTAAACTGAGGAACACATGGGGATGTGATGAGATCAAGAAATCCTGGTGAGGTGTTCAGAATATTTGAAATTTTGAGGTAATAGACTCTAATGGCAAGCCCACACTCTAATTCTTAATTTGCAACAAGAAATATTAAAAGCATCTGTTACAAAAAGTGGACCGGTCACTCTTAAAAACCCTTGGGAAAACTTGAAGGCTAATGTCACGACCACGCCCACACTCATGCCAAAGACCCACATCCCCTGCCTTATAATTACTCACACATGTCCCTTGCTGGCTCCTAATCACCCTTTGTCCTCACTTCCATATCTTCCCCTTGGTTTCACTGCACCTCAGGCAGTATTGTCAATGTCTCCTTGACATTTTCACCATTGTGTTTTCCATTGCTATTTTGATCTACATGGTGCCGATTTCTTTTCTCCACCTGAATTCGTCTTTGCGCCGTGATTGTGTACTTCTGCCTGGACTTCGAACAAACACCTCTGCTTGCACTTGTAACATAGGTTAATAATATCACAATATGAATGTTGAAAGGTGAAATGAAGATATACTACAAAATCCAAAACCTCCAACCTGATGTAAATCACACAGCAAATAAAATTACCAAAGGGTTCGGTGCCAACGTCGCAGTGTCTTTGTTGGTTTAAAGTATGAAAGGAGAGAACGTAGGAGGGAAAGGGGGTGATGTAATAGTAATACTTGCTTATGAATACTGTTTTATTGTTCCTGTATGTGTTTTTAAAAATGAGGACAAATGATCTTGTTTCAAGAGCAAATATTTTGTATCTTTTCTTGGGGTCTGGCTGGTTTTAGTCAAGCAGAATTTTGGAATATTTGTTCTTGCTTCATTGACAGATTTTATTTACGTCAAGACATTCAAGACTGCAGCTAACATTTTCATTTTTAATGGGTGCAACAAAGAACAATTCATATCTATGAAATGCCCTTCCACATTCACCCAACAGAATTTTAATAGTAGACAAAATATAATACAATTAATGAGCACCAGGTGGGCTTATTTTTGCAGTTAAACCGCTTTCTACCCTTGCAACAAAGCACTTGTCAAAGTGAAAGAAGACTCATTGCTCATTTTCCTTGTCTTTGCTGACTATTGTCAGAGGACCAAAAAAAAAAAGTGCTCTGCATATGACTGAGCCAGTACCAAATAATGTTTTTGTGCTCAAAGGGCTTGAAGACAAAGCTTAATTAAAAGCCATTTCCACGAGAGGCCAAAAAACGCTAAGCCATTTTTCATAAGATGCTCTTGGTGAGCCCTCTGAAAGCTTTTCTCTCAGGTAGAGAGGATAATGTCTCCGGCACCATTAGCAGTCTATTTATTTAAACTTGAGGGACATATCAATCGTCTGCTGTTTGGTTCAACTGTCATCTAAAAGCTGAACTAGAATAAGACAGAAATAAGACAGATGTGAGTCTTCTGCAGCCAAGCACCCCCAATCCAATAAGAAACTTAAGAAAAAGGCATTAGAAACAAACATACTCCAGAAGCTAAATGTCCTATCATAAATCCTCTCTGCTCTGCCACTTTACAGAGGCAATATCTGTTCATAACTTATCTAGGTGTGAATTGCGATGAAATACGGTTAAATGACGGAGAAGAATTATGGCCCCCGTGTGTTGGCAACAGAGAGTAAGTCAGATAGGAACTTGTCTTTTTTTTTAAAACTGTGTTCTGTAAGGTGTCCTTGAGTGCTTTGAAAGGCACCCACAAATAAAATGTATTACTATTATTATCATTTCTTTCATGTTTCCTGTTTTACACCCTGTAGAGCTGGGTCCAAACTATGGACCTGAGGCACTATAGGGCAGATGTCACTTGATTGACAGTACTCGTTGTAATATGTGGGCTGTTCCGAGTAGGGCGACCTTCTGGACTGCACAGATGTTGATGTTGCTTGGGATACAAGCAAACATCATCATTATTATTATTATTATCATTATTATTATTATTGTCAAAAAATTAAAACAGGGGGCTGCCACAGAACAGTCTGATTAATTTGACGGCACATTAAGAATGAATGGTAGAGTGAAAATTCATCAATGAAAGTAGGTTTAGATAACAAGAAAGAAATATGCAAGCACATATATGTTATATAAATAACTTTGTTACTTTGTTTCAGAGGTCTTGTATATCACTAACTTTCAAACAATTTATGGAGGCCAAAAAAAGACTGTTCTTAGACTTGATTAAAGAAATGTTTTGGCCACTAGTCTCAATTTCATGGCAACAACCCAGCTCACCGCTAGCCATGCCTATACTATGGACACCAACACCAAATGGTATATGCTTCAAAATGTAAGAACATCATTTAAAGGCCAATTTCAGGTAAACAGGGGGATTGAGGCATGCACACACACAGAGTTCAGCGACACACAGATAATGTATCATATATCCTATTAATTCAGTAAGCAGACACAAATAAAGGCATATGCCTTATCTGTTTCTACTTGAAATGGCTTTCCAGAAAATAGGGAAGTATTGTGAGCAAATAGATCTGACTTTTGAACCCTATGCCATGTGGTAACATAACTTTAGGAGCTAAGAATATTTATGGATTTATTTACTAATGCTATCTCTTAATGTTGTGATAACAATGCTTGGTGGAGGAGGAATAATGGTCTGGGGCTGTTTTTCATGGTTTGGCCTAGGCTCCTTAGTTCCAGTGAAGGAAAACCTTTATGCTACAGCATACAATCACATTTTAGATAATTGTGTGCTTCCAACTTCGTGGCAACAGTTTGGGGAAGGCCCCTCTCTGTTTCAGCATGACAATGCCCCCATGCACAAAGCGAGGTCCATAAAGACACGGTTTGCCGTGTTTGGTGTGGAACAGCTTGACTGGTCTGCACAGAGTGCTGACCTCAACTCCATCCGACACCTTTGGTAATTTGTATTATTACTGATATTCCTGCTTGTAAAAAATATTTTTCTCAGCAAATTTATCAGTTAGACCAATATTGTTGTAATAAAGCACTGTTTTACTTGTAGGTGAATTATGTATAAAGATTGCTATTTCCAAAGTACCGGCAGCACCTTTTTTTAACTGACCTCTGTCTAAGATCTGTATTGATGCCGCGAAGACAGTAAAATGTATTGCAGATGTTAATCTATGCATGTTAAAATATATTTTTCTTTGGAAAATCTTAGTTACGCCAACATTGTTGTTGCGAAATATTGTTCAACATTTAGGTGAAATAATCTATAAAGATCACCATTTCCAAAGCACCAGCACCTTCTGTGATGACCACTATCCATAGGCTGTGGAGAGAAAAATATATTTGCAGTTGTTGATCCATGTATGTAAAAAAACATTTTTTTCAGCTGATCGCTTAGTTACCCCAACATCGACGCTGTGAAGCACTTTTGTACTTAAAGGTGAAGTGTTATTAAGACTCTTTAGTCGAGCTACCTCTATGAGATCCATGGTGATGACAAGAGCATGACAGAGAAGTTAGGCATGCAAATGACTGACAGGCAGAAGGACTGCCCTGTCCCAGAGAACTCTCCTGATTGGTCGAGGCCTACCAGGAGCAGAGATTTTGACGTCTTGAATACAGATGCAGGGTTAATCACAGAGCTTGATTTTCTTTCAGACCATTTGAATTGCGCATTGCTGTAAGAGCAATAAGTCATTTTTCACAAATAGTATTGAAAGAAAGTTGCCTACTCCATCTTAACTGATTTGAGTTTCAAAAATATTCAATATTTATTTAAATTTCTATCCCACTAGGGCTCATGACAGTTGCTTTTTGAACAGTGTATCATTCAGTTAGTTGACTTGAAAGAGCGGAATAATGCTCCAATACACTTGAATGGAAGCTAAGACCCGAGGGCACTGTTACCAGCAATGTCACCTTATTATACAATATGTGACTATGTGCATGGAGTGACCTCTGGCAAGAACCACCTGGCTTCAGTATGCATGAGTTTATGTATGTACATGTACATTGAGAAAGGACAAAATAAAATGGCTATCTAAATAAGATCTCACCATAGTGAGGGGTTGTGTTGTTGCTGCAGGGGTATAGGTTAAATTTTCTGGTGAGGAAATATGGCAATCGACCCTAAGAAGGCTTGACAAATCACAGTCACTACTACTAAAATAATCTCCTCGAAAGGATCTTTGTCCCATGATGCAATATTGTCTTTCTTTCTTTTTTTGTGTGGACCCCCCCCCCTTTTTTCTCCCCAATTGTTTCCGGCCAATTACCCCACTCTCCCGAGCAGTTGCAGTTGCTGCTCCACCCCCTCTGCTGATCCAGGGAGGGCTGCAGACTACCACGTCTCCTCCAATACAGGTGGAGCCGCCAGCCGCTTCCTTTCACCTGAAAGTGAGGAGTAGCGCGTGGGAGGATCATGCTATCCCCCCCCCTGAACAGGCACCCCAACCGACCAAGCCAGAGGTAACACGGTGATTCGAACCGGCAATCCTCGTGTTAGTAGGCAATGGAATAGACCACTATGCCACCCAGATGCCCCCGATGCATTATTTTCTTGACAATGTTGTTTTCTGGATGACAATACCCTATAAACAAGACTATACAATTCACCAATAAATACACTCTTTTTCCCTAACCATGAACAGGAAAATTAATCATCTGAATTAGCATTAACTGGGAACTTTGATAGTCACTTTACTAACAATTGTAACAAATTTATTACACAAAGCAAAGTCATTTGAAATGTGATTTGTGTTAAAATCCTTTGAACGTAAATTTGACTTGAAAGTGTTTTTTTGTTTCATTTTGAAATTAACAACTGTCCTTCTAACGTGCTGTCAATTAAATTGAGAATGACAGCTGTGACTCACACAAAAACATATAATTCATGTGTGAAGCAGAAATGCCTTTGGAAACAAAAGGTCATTATCAAAAGTCAGATGCACATTTATTTATTTATTTTTGCCGTTTTCCGCCTTTATTTGGTAGCGATAGCGACACAGGAAAGGCAGGGGAGAGAGGGGGGATGACATGCAGCAAAGGGCCCGGGCCGGATTCGAACCAAGGCCGCTGTGGTAAGGCCTTATGTGGTACCAATGTAGCGAACTCAGGGGGCAGCCGGGAATCCGCCGCAGCCAGGAATTGAACCCGGGTAGCCCGGACCAGGTGAGCTACTGGGGCATCCCCAGACACACATTTTTGATCACACAGACCTTGTTTTGTTTGAACCACAAAACAGACTGCTTGGGAATTTGGGGGGGAAATGAAATTGAGGGAGGGGGAGATCAAGGCTCAAGATCAAAATCAAAAAGAAGAAAGTTAGCATCAGAAATGGACTAGCTGGACTGGAACAATTTGATAAGGAGAAAGATCAAGGAGTCAAGTCAAGTTTATTTAGATGGCACATTTAAAACAACCACAGTTGTTAGTATAATGGGTGCTCATGAGCACAGTTACATTTGAGAAATCTGAAAGGCAGAGTTGAAGGTCTTAAGAAGAGTGTTACTGTTAGAGAGGAAAAAAGAAGTGACGGAAGATGTGACAGATAGTTAGGGACTGCGACGGGAGGGATGCAGCGAAAGACTGGTTCACAAGTCTTAAAAGAAGAAATTTACATTATAGTGATGTGGTTTGTTGATTCACAAAAGTGATTCATTATTTCATTCTCACATACTGAAACTCAGCCAGTGCACAAGCTAGGAGTATTCTGGTAACGCCTCACCATGATGCCATGTTTTGCTTTAACACATTCTACTATTTTACTCCTATTTTGAAAGCTTGTGTAAGATGTTTGCTTTTTTAGCCTATGTATCTGCTTCGACCGGTTCCCCCCATGCAATTCAAATTAGGGTATTGCATTGCATTCTCATTGTCATCCATTGAATAAATTTAAATCTTTAATAAGGTAATGTTGGAGTGCTCCGAGAAATGTATTCAGTGCTGTCAGTTGAAATAAAGTATATCTTGATGAATCAGGTTAATGGTGATTTTTTTTTCTTCATTGCCACTGGCAGATAATACCTAGGTTCAAGGCCTCACAATAAGTATGGTGTGAAAATTGAAATTGGCTCATTAGTGCACAAGCACTCCACAAGATTGTCAGAAAAATGTGTATTTTTGTTATCTCCTGAGCAAACAGGGGGTCTGAGCTATTTTTTAAATACGTAGGTTGATTCAAACGGTCTCCATATGTGATTTTAGTACAACTGCAGCTGCTTTTCATATTTCAATTGTACAACCCTTTCACTGTAATACCACAACCAACAGGGGACCAGTTCAGCTACCCACAAATGATGAAGTGATCTCACAATAAATCATTTTAGATGCATTTGACTAAAATGGACCTGAATTAAAATGCACGTACAGAAAAACATACATTGAAAAACTAAATGGGTACTAGATCTTACAGGTTTTCATGGGAAAGTTGTTCTCATGAGAACACAATTTTTTACCAGCAGGTCAAACAAAACAAGAGTTATACTTGTTAAAATATTTGCAGTTGACTGCTGTAGTTATATATAAGATCCTTGCCAATAAACACTCAAATACATTAATGTTGGCAGTGCATTCTGACACATTTTATTCCTCCTGACTTGTGTTACTCGTGTTTTTCGCCATATTAATGCAGGTAGCTCATTTTCTTCCCGACAGGCTGCACGACAACGATTTTTAACGAGGGCGAAGTTCAGTTTATAAGACTTGTTTGACAAGTACAACGAATACTAGCTCATCCCTAATCCCTACTGGATGACCCAGTTCATCAGATCACCAACCTGACCATGGCTGAGGAGGCAAGGCAGAAAAATGGAGCAATTCATGGGATTTTTGACTAGGCAATTTATATGTGATTTACCCATTCGTAGGTATGGGAGTGATCCATGCTTAGCTCAAAACCCATGTATCATGTTTATTAGGCAGGCACTTATTAGCAGCTAGCTAACATGCTGTCTAATTACTTGAACACACAAGCACATGGCCATTACATATTCCCCCCCAAGGCATTATTTGTGTGCATCAGCCAAGAGGCAGAGCTGAGGTGTAGAAAGTGGCAAAGTAATCAACCTTCTCCTTGTGACTGCTGTCTTTGCGTATATCAGCAATGGGCTAAATTGGTAACCCAGTGATAAACCTGACTTCCACCTCAGTTTCACACAAGGGATTGAGAGAGAGATACAGTTCAGTCGGTTCAGAATACACTCTTTATACAGTATTTGATCTTCATTGGAATGACACAAAAAAGCTTGTGTCTTGACAGCTCCCAACAGACTGAAAGTAAAGTGACTGAGAATGTCCACTTATGTTAACGATCAATTTGCTGTGGTCTGTGTGAGAGAAGATCTCTAAGAATAAACCATGTTTAACTTATTGAAAGGCAATTTAAACATTTGTAAAAAACAAGCCTTTATGCGTCATCTTTATAACAGTGACCTATGAATTATTTCACAAATGTTTGATAGTGATTTGATATTGCATGGGATTATTTTAAATCCATAATTTTGTCTTTAAGTGATAAACAGATACCTTTTAGAAGCTTTAGAGTAAGTGGAAAAGATAACCCTTGGTTTAATTAATCTATTTGCCATATTGTTAAATATGAGATGCTGCTTGGGCAAGAACCCAGAAAACAAACCGCCCTCTGGACTGGTCCCTCTATAGAACGCTAAGAAATAAATTTAAATTAAATATGAGAAGTGATTACTATCTACATGTGATAAATGAAAATTTAATGATCATGCCAAATTTTGGAAGCTGGTCAAATCCTCCTCAGGCTTTATTACACCTAGAGAAGCTAATTAACCATGTCAGCTTTTCCTGATTTCTGCTGATGTACAGAGACATAGAAAAAAGAAACTGTTTGTGGAAAAGTGACTGATTGTCTGAATTTCTGATGGGTGAAAATAATGTACAGATTGATTTTATCCAAATGCCATGAATAATTGTCTTATCTTGATTGGTTGTTGCTCTTATGTAGCCTATTTTCAATTTAACTGGGTAAAAAAAAATATATACACAGATACTACAGCAGATACTAGGTGGGTTTCCATTGCAGTTTTGCCCAAAAAAGAAGTGATTTAAAAAAGAAAAAAATTCAACGAAACACAATTTTAAATGGTCTGTGCTTCCAATGAGTGACGTTATGTGAATAAAGCTGGGTTTTCTCCTCTTGCAATGTGGCAATGAATCTCAGAGACCTGATAAGTGTTGGCACAGGGATTTTGATTGTGTGCAGCGCAATAAACATGGTAGCATTTAATCGAAGGTGACGAGGGCATGTGATGCGCACAATGATGAAAAGGAAAACCCCTTATACCTGGCAACGGCCATGTATCAGGATGGGAGGTCATTTTCTGCAATGAGTTTACAGAGGTCCTGTGGATACAGAACTTCAGAATGACCTGCTTAACATTTGAAGAGTTATGCAACACAATAGGACCCCTCGTGCCGCCTGCCATATCATGCAGTTCCAACCGAGAAGCGTATAGCACTCTTTATAAACTGGCTACCTTGACTTGGATGCGAAAAAACGTGTTTCCATTTCAATTTTGTGAAATATTGCTTTGTGAAACCATCTGAAAAACCACCTCATTTGAGCGTATAAACTTTTTTTTGCGATATTTGCATTTTTTTTTTAAAAATTCAAGTGTTTACATTACTCGTTTTTTTTACTTCGCAGTTTCAAATTGCTTATTAGGCAGGTTAATGGAAACCCGCCTACTATCAACACAACATGCCCACAGATGGTGGATGGTAGCGGACAGTTATTGTTACACAATCTAATTTCCAATTGCATAGAAATATTGTTTTGTTATATAGAAAAGAAATAACTTTACAGTTCAAAAACAATACTTTTTCTGTTTCGTTCAATAGATTTTTTAAATATTTGTTGAATTCTGTGGTTCTTTCTGTTTTGCCATATCGAAAATGGTATTGAAGGATTACATTTTTCTAGTACTGTATCGGAGTTCATAATTTTGGTATTATGACAATAATCGTAGTTCGCTGTTCCACTTGAGTATCCCTATTTAAAAGCATCTTCAAATTCCATTTAATTTCTGATTTTCCCAAAATTTACTGAGTGATATGTCATTGTGACGATTTATGATTATTCAAAACCACAAATTTCAGTTTTTATATACTCTGCACGATACTCTGCAAAGAAACTAATTTATTAACTGTCCATACCACCTTATCCAATTTATGGTCAGGGAGACTTTATCTAATTTCAGCAGGCATTTAGCTGAAGGCAACAAGACACCCTGGACACGTTGCTAGTCCGTTTCAAGGCCCACACAGTAATTATTGCCTGCAGGCAAGTAAGTCTCCAATTCACCTTTTACATGTCTTTGGGCTAAATGCAACACCAGGTCTGTAATAACCCAATGACGTTTTTTAGCTTATACCAGAGTTTTGTACAGTGACCAAACCACATGATCTCCAATTACTCCATGATTACTAAATGAAACCAGGTTATTTGGTGACCTAGGTTTTGTTTCTCAATTTTGATTGCTCTTAGATGTAAAGTGTGCAGAACTTTTTTTTGATGAAGCGTGTTCGATGAAAGCTCGTTTTTCAAAACAACACTTAGATGGGAAGTGTGGTCATTCATTAGGGGCATCTTAAAGCTAGCATGACATTGTCCATTTGAAAGATGCTGAAATGATTGTTGCCTTGGTTTTATAAAAGCTTAATATTGTAGCTGTCCCTAAATTATAGTATGTTGCGCAAATACATACAAGACCAAAATAAAACACACATACATAACAGAACCCATTATAGATGCATAAGCTCTGCATAAGCTCTGCAGTGTCTGTTAAGACTTTACAGCCAGCTGTTATCTCATTGAATGCAATATTGACATATATTCCTGGGTTTAGTCAATGCATGACATGAATGATTTCTCTGCTCTTGATTCATTCAATTAAGATACTTTCACTCCATCAAAAATATATTACTAGGGGGCGTCCGGGTAGCGTGGCGGTCTATTCCGTTGCCTACCAACACGGGGATCGCCGGATCAAATCCCTGTGTCACCTCCGCCTTGGTCGGGTGTCCCTACAGACACAATTGGCCGTGTCTGCAGGTGGGAAGCCGGATGTGGGTAAGTTTCCTGGTCGCTACACTAGCACCTCCTCTGGTCGGTCAGGGTGCCTGTTCGGGGAGGAAGGGGAACTGGGGGGAATAGCATGATCCTCCCACGCGCTACGTCCCCTGGTGAAACTCCTCACTGTCAAGTGGAAAGAAGCGGCTGGAGACTACATGTATTGGAGGAGGTAAGTGGTAGTCTGCAGCCCTCCCCAGATCAGCAGAGGGGGTAGAGCAGTGACCGGGATGGCTCGGAAGAGTGGGGTAACTGGTCAGATACAATTTGGGAGAAAAAGGGAGAACCCCCCCCCAAAAAAAAGAAAATATGTGTATATATATATATATATGTGTGTGTGTGTGTATATATATATATATATATACATATACATATACATACGTATATACAGTGCTGCTTGAAAGTTTGTGAACCCTCCAGACATGGTCACTGTTTTTGTAAAAAACATGAAAATAAGCTTATTACACATACATCCAAATCCCAATTTGTAAAGCACACCTTCCAAATAATGGACACACACACAAAAAGAGATATATTTTCATTATTTAATTCAACAAAGGTAGTTTATTTCACAAAAACTGAAAATTTAACATGTGCAAAAGTATGTGAACCCTTGTATTAGTAGCTTGTGGCTCCTCCTTTTGCAGCCATTACTTCAACCAAACGTCTTCTGTAACCACTAACCAGTCTCTCGCATCTGCTTATGGGGCTTTTTGCCCACTCCTCCTTGCAGAACTCAGCCAGTTGAGAGAGGTCGGAGGGACATCTGGTATGTACCAACTTCTTCAGGTCTCGCCACCACATTTCAAGTGGATTAAGATCCGGACTTTGACTGGGCCTATCCAGAGTACGAATCCTCTTTCTCTGAAGCCATTCCTTTGTAGTTTTGCTGGAATGCTCTGGGTAATTGTTTTGTTGCATAATCCATTTTCGCCCCAGCTTCAACTCCCTGACTGATGGCAGGAGATTCTGGTCAAGAATTTGTTGATATGCCGGAGAATTCATGGTTCCTTGGATAATATGGAGTCGTCCAGGTCCAGAAGCAGAAAAGCAGACCCAGACCTTCACATTTCCACCACCATCCTTCACTGTTGGGAGCAGGTTCTTTTCTTCATATACAGTGTTGGCTTTTCTCCAAACTTGTTGGTTTTGATTGTGACCAAATAATTCTATTTTGGACTCATCTGTCCAGAGAATGGACTTCCAGAAGGTCTCTGGTTTGTCCAAGTGCTCTCTGGCAAAGTTGAAATGGGCAGCTTTGTTCTTTTTTGAGAGCAGAGGCTTCCTTCTAGCAACCCTCCCATGAATGTCATGGCTATTCAATTTCCGTCTGATTGTAGACGCATGCACATTTGTCCCAGATGCTACCAGAGAGGTCTGCAACTCTCTAGAGGTGATGTGTGGGTTGGCCTTTACCTGATTTATTATTTTTCTGGTGCTTCTGGGTGATAGTTTTGATGGGCGTCCATTTCTAGGCAGAGTTGCTGTCATGTTGAAGGCCCTCCATTTGTAAATTATTTGTCTTACAGTGGATGGATGGAGCTGGAATCTTTTGGAGATGGTCTTATATCCCTCCCCAGACTGATGGGCTATCACTACCCTCTTCTTCATGTCCTCGGATATCTCCTTTGCTCTCGGCATTGTTGATTTGTATGGGACCACAGTGGTTTGGTTGGTTTCCTCTCTCTTTTAATTAGTGCAGGCCAAACCCTTTCCCAAGGATGTCTCATTTCATTGGTCTGCTTAAATGATTAATTCAGCACCCAAATGTGTTTCACCTAAGTCTGTTACCTGCTTGACTTAACCAATGCAGCTGGGGGTTCACTTACTTTTGCACATACACTAATTCCATGTTTCATGTAGTTTTTGGGCTACTTAAACAAGTCCCACTAAACAAGTACATGCAACTGATAAACATATATCTGACATTTCATACATAAAAACTGGTGATGATAGAATAAGAAAATCATGGTAAAACAACAGAAAAATCTAAACTGCTCAAGGGGTTCACATACTTTCAAGCAGCACTGTATATATTACTAGCATCTTATTTAGGAGTGCTGATTCTTACCATATGATCTCTTAACAAGAGGGTTGACATCCTTTAAGAAACCTTTCATTCAGATGTTAACGCTCTTTCATCAAATAATGTCCTTATATGAGGCTATATGTTTGTTTTTTCTTTTCTTCTTAATATTCTAAGACTGCTCAAAGGCAGTCATTACTCACAATAAGTTTTAAGACCATCTTAAATTAAGATGTATCTGGGAAACAACTCAAAACTGAAGAGGTTTCATAAGGTAGATATTGCTACCATCCTAGCCTTAAAATGCCTTTGAGAAACAAGGCCCTGGAACCTGTTGAGTATTCATGACTTGCTGGGTGGGAGTGGAGTTTATTCTGCAAGCCACTGCTTTTCTCACCATTATGACAGGAATACAAATCAAGGACAGCCTCTGCTCCCTCACACTGATTAGCATGGAAGATATCAATCTGAGAAGGGTAAATGCATAAATTTATTTGTCCGGCAGTGATGGGGTAATGCATTCACACTCTCTAATGCACTGGTGTTTATCAATGAGAAGAACAGGGAGCACTGAATATCGCTCACGATGTGATCAGATTTACATTAGCCCAGCCATATTTCTCCCAAATCTGTCTCACAACCTGTGAGTTTGGAGTCCATTCTCTATACAGCAGAGTCCTCCTACAGGAGGTAACCCAATACATTCATGGCCAATGGAAAATAGGTTGTACACAGTGACAGAAATGCGCATCTGGGTGGCGTGGCAGTTTATTCTGTTGCCTACCAACACGGGGATCACCGGTTTGAATCCCCGTGTTACCTCCGGCTTGGTCGGGAGTCCCTACAGACACATTTGGCCATGTCTGCTGGTGGGAAGCTGGATGTGGGTATGTGTCCTGGTCGCTGCACTAGCGCCTCCTCTGGTCGGTCGGGGTGCCTGTTCGGGGGGGGAGGGATTGCGTGATCCTACCACACGCTACGTCCCCCTGGTGAAACTCCTCACTGTCAGGTGAAAAGAAGCAGCTGGCGACTCCACATGTATCACAGGAGGCATGTGGTAGTCTGCAACCCTCCTCGGATCGGCAGAGGGGGTGGAGCAGCGACCAGGATGGCTCGGAAGAGTGGAGTAATTGGACGGATACAATTGGGGAAAAAGGGGGGGGGGATCCAAAAAAAAGAAATGCAAACTGCTCCCCACAATCAATTTGTGTGCTAGGCTGTGTTTCTGCAAAGGGAGTGACCTCCAAACCACAACTGCAGTGTTGTATAATCTTATTAAAACATGAAACCAGACAATGAAGCAAAAGCAGAGAATGTTTCAGAGCCTGAAATTTTCCAATAATTTTACATAATATACAGTGTGATAGAGTTAAGTTTCTCCTCCCTCATCAACAGTATATCTACTCAGAAGAGAGAGTTCTGTATGGTAATGCACACAATTCAGGAAGTCTGTTGATACTTTCTGATCCTGACAGTGGCTACACCATAGGTACATTGAAACACACTGAAAACCCCTTTTCCCCAATTGTGCAATAAGAACAGTCAAAAGTATGGCTGAAATTGAACCCAACAGGGCGAGGCACACCTTGAACAAGACAGTTGGTCCTATCTAAAATAAAGACAAGTGACAACAGAATCTTGTTATCTGCTCATCCAACAGATGTAGGTGTCATCCGTTTTTGTGCCTTGATACTCTTTAGTCTGCTCAGGTATCTTTTCACTCAATTTATCCTGAGATCCAATTCCATGAGAGGGCACACAGAATAACTTTTTCTCGCATTAGCTGTGCCTCTTAATGAGGCTGCAGAAAAAAAAATCTCCTTTCAATGTCAAAATTCTCTTAATCCTAAATCTCAGTGACAGAAAGGAAAACTGAGCCCCTAAGATAAATAACAGAGAAAAATATGTTGTTGGTCCCATGTTGGTTGAGCTGTCTGCCTCCTCTGCACTACCAAGGAAGGTGTTTCTTTCCTGCAGCCACAGAAAATGACTGTTTGCTTGTGTCTTATGGGTGTCCGTCAACTGGGAGCTCCCTATATGCTGAGGACCTGGTGTTCTCTGGTCCAGCACTACAACCTCTGATTACCGCAACAGTTTGGGGTGGGGAAAAGGCTTTTGAGGGGAGGGGGGGGGGCAAGATCATGGGGCTCCAACTTGAACTTCCTGAAATCACAAGCATGACCCATGGAGGTAACAGTCAGCAGATGCTCTTGGCACAGTTTACACTAGGCTGCAGGACCACTGCCATGACTAGAACCAGCACGAAGAAAGAAACCAGATGCAAATACCTACAGCGTGGTTACTGCACTGTTGGTGAATACAATGTTATGCAGTCCACAGCGAGACAGCTTGTACAAAGGACTGAAACAATGAGATTAAGAAGGCAAGCATGGGGGATGCAACTTGTGCATCCCCAATTTGACTGAAAAACAATCCCCAAGCACAGAGACAGGACTTGCCAGTCCAGCTTAAAAAACACCCAAAAACAATCCTCTGGCACTTACGAATAAACCCTTAATGTAGGTCACTACACTTAGCAAAAAGGATGTAACGAGGCTACCTATGCCGCTACATAAAGTGCAACTGCTGCTAAAAGAGAGGTATATGATTTGCTATACAGTGTTTTTATCTTCCTGAAATGAACACTCTTAACCTGACAAATGTTGTTACATGAAACTAGATTAGCTGTGTGAAACGCAAACACTATGGAGTTCACACATAAATGATGATCTTTTTCTGTTTGGGAACAAAGCACCATGTGGCTTGCTCTAAAAAAGATAACAGGCTTCCCTAATTTGTCACATCATCCCTGGTGGCGCAGAAGAAAAGGGTTTTACAGACTGAATTGTACATTTCCCTTGTTTCTAAGCTTACCCCTCTTTCATTTTCTCTATCAATTGAATACGACTCTGAGAGAAAAGAAAGTATCACTTTCATTTTCATTCACATGATAAAGACACAATTAGTCACATCGAGCTAGAACCTATAGGGACGTGTTATCATAGTGCATCCCCAAAAATACTATTAAGAACAGATGTCTATTTTAAGACATGCTAAGTCAAACAGTCTTCTGCTTTAACTGTGAAAATTATGGCAAATAGCGAATCCCCCCCCCCACTTTTCTCCCCAATCTGGCCAATTACCTGATTTTTCCAAGCTGCCGTGGTTGCTGCTCCATCCCCTCTGCCGATCTGGGGAGGGCTGCAGACTACCACATGCCTCCTCCAATACATGTGGAGTTGCTCTTTTCACCTGACAGTGAGGAGTTTCACCAGGGGGACATAGCGCACGGCAGGATCACGTTATTCCCCTCAGTTCCCCCTCCCCCCTGAACAGGCGCTAGTGCAGCGACCAGGACACATACCCACATCCAGCTTCCCACCCACAGACACGGCCAATGTGTCTGTAGGGACACCCGACCAAGCCGGGGGTAACACAGGGATTCGAACCGGCGTTCCCCGTGTTGGTAGGCAACGGAATAGGCCGCTGTGCTACCCAGATGTCCCAAATAGTAAATTCTTAACAGCACTGACCAAGTTTAACCCTTCACACTGTGTAGAAAAAACAGACTCACAGCTCTTAGGTAGACTGCTGTAGTTGAATACATGGTGCCTACACAAAGAGAAACTTCTCACCCAGGCCATTTCTCATCAGAAAAAAATAACATCTTCAAGGAATAGCCACACCACCAGCATGCAATGAAAAAACAGTTGATAAGATGAGCCATTGAGAGTTCTCTTCTTTGTTTTTCCACTTTGTGGACGATGGCTGATGCCATTATTTCCTTAATTACTAGAACTTTTCATACCTTTTTTCATAGCTATTTGTTCTTTATCATTTTCGTTCATCAATTAAATAAAATTCAAGTGCCTGAAAATCTAAATGCTTGTCACTCATCTTTGTGTTTGATTCTGAATATTAACAAAATCCAGTAAATATATACCACAGATTTTATTTGTTTATAACAAAACTGCAATTGTAGCAAAAGCAAAACCTATGTTACAGACCTTTGTTATGTTATACCTTATCAACAAAGGCACAATTGGTTAACCATATACTGTATGTTAATGTTTACATATGGCAAATTACAATTTATGCAGTGATAAAGCAGTAGACAAGGTCTGAAACATTCAGTTTCTTAAAAGTTTAAAATCTTGGCCTTGAAGACAATTGTAATGTATCATTTTAAAAAGTACCACCCAAACAAAAATCTACCTATGTCTGTTTTAATATAGGCTCTTATAATGTGCATTTGTTAAATTCTGATATATATGGGCCATGTTTTGAAGGTGTACGTACTAATTTATTCATTCAAATGCACAAAGCAGTGCTAGGGTCATCTCTCACATGCATTTTACTCAGTCTCTCCAAGTGTTTAACCATACTGAAGCAGCAAATGACCTCATTTGATATGATGGGTCATATATCAAATCTGGTGGTGGAAGGGAATTAAAAGAAATCTAAAAAAAGCATAAAATAAGAAAATATATTTTGTCCCTCAACAACTACTATGATAATGCAACTGGGCAAGACACTAAACTCCCAGCTACTGAAGTTGAGGTGCTTTCATAAAGAAAAGGCCTGACTTTGAATGACCTGAATCTCTAACATTTTAATGTGCCTGGACTTATCTCACATTCTGAGCGACTTTCGTATTGGTGGCTGGTATTAAGCCCTCCCACGGGACGTTGTTATTCAAAATGAAATGTACGTGTGTGGTGACAGCAACAGGCTCCCCATGGGACTCGTAGTAAACCTCTTGCCAAGGCTCACCGTGTGACCGTACACAGCCCCCTGTGCATTTGCAGGGACATGTGATAAATATAGCCCTGCAACTTGTGATGGCTGCTATTTAGCATGTCAGGATACAGAAGCACCTACAGTTTAGACTGAAATAAGAGACAGAATGGTTGGCTAATTGCTCCAATACCTCGAGTAGTCCGGGTGCAAAGCAAATAGATCCTGATGTCACTTTTCTCATTTGAAATGCAAAGAAATCTAGGTTAGGTTAATTCATTCAATTCAATAATATCCAACTGCTCCTCTGAATTAAGGCCATATAGGTGGAAATGTGCTAAATCACACATATTTTGTAAAAGCTTTTAGGTAGGATAGAGTGGGAGAGAGTGCCTTACCTGGTCCAGAGCAAAAGGAGGCAATTAAAACCAATAAACAGAGGTAACTGAGGTAGGGCATCCACGAAACACTGTTCTGTGATGAGAGAGAGGGAAAGAGAAAAAGAGAGATTATTTCATTTATCAATTTGATTAGATCTGCAGTCAGGAGATTAATGAGTGAGGCTATGACAATACACTGGAAATAAGAAGAGTCAATCACTTGCAAATTTTTCTTTTTTCCTCATCTCTTTGGATACTTGTTGACACGGTCTGCTAAAACGAGGCAATATAATTGATGTAATATAGTATATATTGTGTGTTGTTGGTCAGCAAACAAATATTGGGTAGGTGCCTCTGGAAAAGTATTATTGTACCATGTCAGCCATATCAGGATAAAAGTGAGATGGCATTGCTTAAAAGAGCATTAAGTTGTAAATGACGTGGGTGAATATTTTAGTATTGTAATGCACAAGACCTTACTGATACAGTCATTTCCATGAAAAGAAAGAGAGTGAAATATGTTGGCTGGACAATAATGAGTTGCTAATAATTAACGATGCCTTAGATGAGCTTTTGCTCTTAAGCCATCACAACACGACTTCAATAAAGCGCTATTTTCCGGAGTTGGTGCTGTCAGAAAGTGACAGAAATGACAGTCATTATCTCATTTGTTGAACATGTGAATCTAAAAGTAGGCCATCGGCATCAGATCATAATGGGACCGGAAAGAACAGCACCACATGTGTATTATTAGAGCACTGCTGTCAGGTCAGACTGTGGAGACTGGATAGAGGGGCTTACCTGGAAATTGAGGAACACTGTGAGTAGCCCGAAGCACACAGCCATAGCGGAGAAACCAAATATGAGGAGAGGTCTTCTCCCTATTCGCTCTATTACCAGGCCCTGGAGCCAGGAGAGACACCAGTATTTCATTAGAATTGAATTCTGGGAGGCATTTCTATGAGTTTCTGTTTTACAAATTAGACCATCACTGGGCGGTTAGAAAGGTGTTTTTACAAAATGTCTATTTGTTTTCATATGGTAGAGAACGGATGAAGATACAACATTTTATTCATGTTAACTTTATCTGTTTCTACTTTGTGAAGAGTGATTAGGTATAATGTGCTGCTAAACCAAAGTCAAAAGCATAAGAGTATGCCACCGTAAGACACTTAATATGACAACCCTAAAAAATTAAAACACACTTTATGATTACCTGTAAATAGTGATCTATAAATGAATCATAAGGCACATATAAGCCTTACAACTCTCTTGTGAACAAAATCAAACACTTCAGAGTGATAATAACAATCCTATAGGGGCGTCCGGGTAGCGTAGCGGTCTATTCCGTTGCCTTCCAACATGGGGATCCCGGTTCAAATCCCCGTGTTACCACTGGCTTGGTCAGGCGTCCCTACAGACACAATTGGCCGTGTCTGTGTGTGGGAAGCCGGATTTGGGAATGTGTCCTGGTCGCTGCACTAGCGCCTCCTCTGGTCAGTTGTGGCGCCTGTTTGGGGGTTGGGGGGAACTGGGGGGAATAGCGTGATCCTCCCATGCGCTACGTCCCCCTGGTGAAACTCTTCAGTGTCAGGTGAAAAGAAGCGGCTGGCGACTCTACATGTATTGGAGGAGGCATGTGGTAGTCTGCAGCCCTACCCGGATTGGCAGAGGGGGTGGAGCAGCAACCATGACGGCTCAGAAGTGGGGTAATTGGCCGGATACAATTGGGGAGAAAAAAAGGGGGGGGGGGGAATCCACAAAAAAAAAGCCAAGATATCTTATAATTTCTGCGTAATTATTGATAATTATGTTACTAGTCTTAAGCTTAAGTTCAGGTCCAAAGCCCTAAATGGTTATGGTTCGGTCAATTTTTTTTTGTCCAATCAGTCTGGTCTGGTTCCGCTTCCGGTGTGGGAAGATGGCAGTGCGAATTCACGTTTGCAGCGGCCTCACCCAGTTGCACCCATGCAGTGTCTTTGTCTATGTCTGCATCTCTAAATGTGTCTTCGTTTGATGGCTGGGAGAGCTAGGTTTGCTGCATCTTGTGGGTCCAGGGACCATGGCCCTGCCTGGAGCTGTGCCCGAAGAGGTAACACCGAGGACGGTGTGACAGGATGTGGAAGCGGGGCAGGCTAAGCTAACTGGCAGCCCATGCAGACCGGCAGTTCGGATAACACTGACAGCGGCCTGGTGGCAGCCTTGCCGAGCCTTGACTGTGTTTTTAGTGTCGTCTGGTGGAGTGCGGGGAGGTGTGTTGAAGGTGTCTGGGTGGGCAAGCTGGCGTTGGATCGGCTGAGGGAGCAGGGTCTGCTGCCTCCGGTGGGTCCATGGACCACGGCCCTGACCGGAGCTGTGCCTGAAAAGGAAACACTGAGGGCAGTCTGACAGGACGCAGAAGTGGGGCAGGCTAAGCTAACTGCTAGCCCATGCAGACCAGCAGTTCTGACAGTCATCCTGGCTGGCGTTCGTTCTCCTGGGCAGTGATTTTTTCCCCCCTTAGTTTAGATATATGTGTTAGTTTGGATATATGGGTTCTTGTAGTTTTTGGATATGTGTTTTTGTCTTTGTGTTACACTGCGGTGGAATGGGTGACAAACAATGTTTCGTTTCGTTTCATGTGCGCAAGTGCATGAAATGACAAAGTGTTTCTGATTCTGATTTCTGGTTTCTGATTCTGGTAAGTGCTATAAGAGTGAGGTTTAAAAAAAGGTGCAAAAATACACAGTGCATTATTGTATACTTAACATGACTAATGTTCCTGGCAATGCTGCTGAAATAAAGTTGGGTTATTGTTCTGTTTGGACTGCTTTATATTGTATAATGTATCATATACCTGTAAACATACATATATATTATTGCCAGCTGGTCATAAATAATACATATATATAGATATATTCTGGCTCTACGCTCTACATTTTCTTGTTATAGGGGTCACTCATAAATTGGTTTTGAGATAGAGCTACTGACCCTCCAACACACACACGCACATACATACATGCATGTACACACATGCACGCACACACACACGCACCTCATGAGCCCTTTGCAAAGCCCCAGCCAACGAATTGTGGTATTCTCCTTCATAGATTGAGAGGCAAGCTGAGTGAGTATAAGCAATATTTATGCTCCCCCTTTCACCTTACTACCACCACCACCACCAGTGGGGTTTCATGAGGCTGTGGAGGTCATTGGTATTTGCCCATATCCCCTGAGCGATGGGGTCTCATTTGAAGAAAGGAAGGGAATAGAAAACGTCTATTTTTGGAGTATGTGTGCTTCTGTGTGTTGGCCTGTCAGGGAACGAGTGGCTCGGAGAAAGTCCAACTGGAAGTGCTGGACAAAGGCTGTGTTTCCTCACTCCTGATCAAGAATAGCTCAAAATGCTTTCCAGTTTTAATTATATTATCTTTTTCATGTTCACGTGAAAATTAACCCTTTTGATGGCAGGCTAGGCTGGGTATGGCTAGATCTGGAATGCCTCTGAAACCTATGGAAGTGTGTTTGTAATTGTGTGCATGTATTTGCACAAATGTATGTTTCTGTGTGTTTGTGTTCATGTTTTTGTATTCACACTAGTGTGCATGTATTACTGTGTACTGTACAGGAGTGTGTGCACAAACAACAATCACAGGAGTGAGACCTGAAGGAGAGAGAGACAGTGGGAGAGAATGTGAGTGTGTCCTTCACAAGCCATTAACTGATTTTTTTCCCATCCCCTCTAGTAAACATATTGAGAGTACAGATAATAAATGGGAAAATATGTTTCCAGAACTGTTGCTTGCTCCCACACAATGACTGAAGTGGAGTAGATATCACTGTTGGACAATGTGAATAAATCCCAACCTGATCCTGCACTCACTGCCAACCTCTACATAGGTCAGCATGCTGCCCTCAAGGCTCTACTGTTGGCGGGACTAAAATGCCTGGTCATTATCTATCACATCAAGAAGCTGATGAACCATCAAAGACAACAAGTCACAGCTTCAGGCACCACTGGCCCTTCACATTAACTATTTCTCCACTACGACGGTAATGCCCCGAGGAGAAACAGAAATGGGAAATCTATAAATGGATTAGCAAATATCTTCACAGACATAAAGGGACATTAGTGTTGATTTTTTCTTTGTTTGTATGTTATCACTTAATGTAAAATCACCTCATATAATGAAGGCTTTCATAAATAAACCTGGGTATCCATTTGCCACTTCTGCCTCGACAGAAGCAGTGATTACTCTGCTTGGTGATGATTCACTTGTGTTTGGACTTTATTTCCTGAAGGGCCACACAGCGTGATGGCATGGCACTATACCTCTGATGTAATGTGTGGTGGCATACACTGCATGATTATCGTGTGATATGCCCACCATATAGCGACAACTTTGCTGCTGTGAAAAGGCAATGGTACAGTGGAACAATGGAAAATGGAGGCCAGGATATTGTAGACAGCGTTTTGCATGTGTGAGATCAAAACTGTCATGCTCTTGGTTCTTGACTCAATTTAAACCAACAAGTACGACAGTCTTTGCATATGTAGAAAAATTTCAATTTAAACCAACAAGTATGACAGCCTTTATATATGTAGAAAAGTGAATGAGAAACTCCCATTATTTAAATGCTAATAAGCTAAATGTCCGTACAATCAGGGACTGCATTCCGCCATAACATCTGGAATAGGTCCAGGGTTCCCCTCTCTAATTGCTTAGTTGATTACCAGTTTGTTTTTCACAGACACTCAAGAATCAACATACTGTATTTATGGAAAAACAATATATATTTGCAAACTCGCACCTTTTCATATTGTTTATCTTGGGAGGGCATCATGATGGCTTTGCGGTAAGCACCATTTCCTATAAATGTGAAAATTTTAGGCTCAACTCCCATATAGAGATTATACAAGAGTTGTGCTAAGTTTGAAATGGTTTAGACCAAACTAGCACTCTCTTCAATTTAACTTTTTTTTACTACTTTTTATTAATCCCCATGAGGCAATTTTTTCTCTGCATTTAACCCATCCTAACTGTGTAGCTAGGAGCTGTGGGCAGCTGCCATGGAGCACTCGGGGCCAACTCCAGTTCTTCTTGCCATGCCTCGGTCAGGGACACAGACAGGAGTATTAGCCCTAACATGCATGTCTTTTTGATGGTGGAGGAAACCGGAGCACCCTAAGAAAACCCACCACAGACACAGGGAGAACATGAAAACTCCACACAGAGGACAATGTTGGACAAACCCCAGGGTTCAAACCCAGGACCTTCTTGCTGTGAGGCAACAACGCTAACCACTGGGCCACCGTGCCCATGTTTATTTGAAGCACGCAGCATATTGTGAATGCCTCAGCTATAAAGCCTTCATTATCATTTAGGGCAATATCATTACAGAGAGAAGTCCCTGGGTTTGTTCTTTCTGTGTGAAGTTTGCAGTTTCTCTGCTTGTTTGCGTGGGTTTCTCTGAAATATATCCATTTCCTGCCACAGTAAATTAAAATTAAGTTAATTACGGTTGATTGGGGTCTATAAATTTACTATAGGCTGGGTATGAATTACGGGGGAGCTAAGGGGAGCTCAGCTCCCCTGAAAAGGACATAAGCTCATCTGAGAGCCTACTTTGAGAAATTTAGGGGGAGCTCTGAAACATCGTCTATTTTTGTGTCACAGGTTATAGATTTTTTTTCTGTATATTAAGGTTCCTGAAATGAATAATAATAGTAAAAAATATGACAACGTTGTGTTTATTCGCTCATTACGTTTCAATTCCTGAACATGAGTCTCCACTATAATAAACATAACGCTGTGTCTATTCTGGCCATCCATGCGTGGTGGCACACTCAAATCATTATGTTTACGTCGCCAATTGAATTTCTTCTCTCCATTGAGCTGGCTAGCTAACAAGTTAGCTAATGCCGTATGTGAATGGTAAATCATTAGAAAAGAGTGACTTTATCTGGTATTTTTAAACGGTCCGTGGACGAGTAATCAAAATGTCAAAACAAGACCCAAGGCCCCTGTGATCGCTTCTGATTCAAGGTAAGAAACGGGGAATTACTTGCTTGAGCTGTGTGTTTGTGAGGATTGGCCCTAGCTCTACTTACTATTGACATTTAGTTGTGATTGTTATGTGATTCTGTTCTCTAACTGTGATGCAACTAGGATACTCTGTTTTTCCCATGATGCCATGCAACTGCCACCATGGGCTGTGCATCACGAATTGTGGTCACTCACTCATTGATGAACTGAGAGGAACGCTTAGTAGGGACGTTTAGTAGGACATACACTAGTTAGTCTTTGATTTATTTATTAACTATATACATTTAAAATTTCCTCAGAATAACAATAATCTAACTGAAATGGAAGGAGTCTCTGTCTGTCTGTCTGTCTGTCTGTCTGTCTGTCTGTCTGTCTGTCTGTTTCCTTTGATTTTCTCGACAACCATTCATCCGATCGACTTCACATTTGGCAGATGGTTTTGTGCTTGTTATCAGATTGACTTGCATGGTGTAAGACAGGCAATGTGTGTCATATGTGCTATGCACCTGCATCCTGTATCATGTGTGGTATTGATTGTCATTTTATTTAAACCTGTGGTGTTTCAATTCTATTTCTGCAAGGTGTTGAACCAAAGTGTGATGGGTACAGTATTATCATAGTGACATTGCCTCCAGGATCTTTTACTATGCAGTAGGCGTTTGCGTGTTGCATTTAGATTGTAGCTGTTGTCTTGCTAGCCATATTTTGTGTAAGACCAACATTTGAGGCTGTGGGCATGTTCCGATGTTGTCATGTGATGAAACCAAGGTCTGGTCTGTTTAGAAGCATAGCACAAACCATTGGCCGATTCAATGTGTTTGTGTCTTTTTTTTGTGGTTTTTTTTTTGTTTTGCTCAAGTGATATAAAAACATTGAATTGTTTTTCTGTCTGTGTATACCTGCATGGCTAGATTTTCCCTGTATGTAGTGAAATGTTACTGACAGTATTACCTGTATAGAGTAACAGTAGAATATTTTTCGCAGTAACCATACAATTGACCACGCACATCCATGTATGCGTGCATGTGACATCTGGGGTAGTGCACCAGAAAATAGGGCTCACCTGAAAGCCACTGTATAATTCGAACCCTGACTATAGGTATGGATGGTGTTTGGGCCTTGTGATTGAATGGCAACTTGTCAAGACAGTCTACCTCCCTGCACTCATTGCTTGATGGTATGGGTTCCAGTCTTCCATGCCATTAAATAGGATCAAGCTGGTATAGTGAATGAATGAAAAATTAGCTAGCAATGTTGCCTGGCAGAATCATTTACAAAGTTTATTTGAATTTCAACATTGGGGTACAATGGACTCTACAGGAAGCAACCCCCTTTTTCATGGGCACTAAAAAGCTTGAAAAATAAGCGTGTTTATTATACATGTGTTTCTGTGTATGTGTATGTGCTTGTGTTGTGTGTTTGCATTGTTTTGCTTATTGCTTTTTTGATGGGGGGGGCAGGGGGTCTGTACCTTACAGCAGTGTAAACATTAAAGACTGAGGAGCCCAGCAACTGGGATGAACTCAAAGTAGAGTTGTTGCTCCTCTTACTTGAGAGAAGCCAACAACCTCCTTTGAGGTGCACTGGTCACAACTAACTGGGAGGGAATCCCACAGAAGACCCAGGATATGCTGGAGCATTAATATATGTGCAAGGTAGCCTGGGAATACCTGAGGTTACCCCAGAGAGGGGCTATAAGGGGTCACCAGGGTCAACACCTAGGCTGTTCAGGAAGCCTTATTGCCTCCCTAACCCTGACCTGGACAAGTTATATAGGAAGTGGATAGATGGATGGAGGAATGTGTGAAGAAAAAATTGCACTATTCATGGATGTTTAAAACGCTCTACACTGTTGTTCCATTGCTACAAATTAAAAAAAGATGTTTCCCCATTTCACACCAAAAAGCATTTGATATGAAGTTTTTAGAAATGTTTCAATAATTGACACAATTCAGAATGGGAAAGACAGGTACAACACATTTGTGTCATCTTCAATTACATTATCTCACATAGCATTATCAAATATTCAGGTTCAGACACCCATTATACTTTTCTCACTTTTTCCATCAGCCATCCTCATTCTCAACAAAATAGCTCTGAAGCCACAGTCCACCTCTCTCTCCCTAGTCTCCTTAGTAATCACTGAGCCTTTCCTAATTTCCCTTGAGGAATGCCTTGAGAGTAAGATGGTGTCTTATGGGTATGTGCAGAGCCTGGGTACTCCATCTTCTCTCAAAACTCATTAACAGAGAACCCTACAAGGCAAACAAAGCAGTAACCTCATCTAGTAGAGATTCAATATTTGGAGAAAGGAGCATATTTGCTCCACAGTCCTCATTGGATACTTTCCTCTTAAGTTTTTCCTATAGCGTGTTACAAACATCTGATTTGATTGCAAGTAAATATGAAGCTGATAGGGCAGCAACCTGTGACTTAAAGCTGGGGTAGGCGACTTTGGATAAGTGCATAATTTTGACATAACACCCACCAAAAAATTCACTCCTCCCCCTCGCTGTTTCCATGATCTCTCCCTCCAAACCAGGTTCCCACGCGTGCCTGAGGCTGGCTGTTGTATATGAGAGGCCGTATAGGCCATATTCCATACTTTACCTCTCACATACACTACTGAAAATGCTCTCACATACACATGTGAAATACTCTCACATACTACTGAAAATCCTCTCACATACTACTGAAATGCAATAGTTGTATGTAAGAGGAATTTCAGTTGTATGTGAGAGCATTTCACGTGTATGTGATAGGATTTCACGTGTGTATATAAGAGCATTTTCAGTAGTATGTGAGAGCATTTTCAGTGGTGTGTGTGAGAGCATTTTCAGTAGCGTGTGTGAGAGCATTTTCAGTAGTGTATGTGAGAGTAATTTCAGTGTAAACGGAAGGCAATTTCAGTGTAACCGGAAGGCAGTCTAGTTCTCAAATCTCATTGGTCAATCTAAGTAAGCGGGAAGTCCATGGTCTAGTCTATCTTAGCAGCTAATTACTACCACTAAACCAGTGCAAAAATATGCATAATGGAAGAGGAGAGACAAGCTCTACAATTTCGTGAAGCTCTTGACTTGATAAACACTATTTTAACAACACCCGGTGCCATAAATGCCATAGCATGGGCAACAAACACGGTTAGTGGTAGTATGGAACACGGGGGGTGTGGACGATGAACTGAGACATGCATTCCGGCCAGACGCTAGCAGTAACCTCCGATTGCAGGCATCAGTGGTGCCATCACGAGGGAGCCATGCAGAGCAGCAACAAACAGGGCAGCTAGAGACTCCCCGTTATCGCACACAGCAACACTTTGGAAGATGGAATTACAGACCTAGGAAAAGGCACGTCTTTGGAAATGTTAGGCAAGTCGGAATGCATGTCTCAGTTCATCTTCCACACCCCCGTGTTCCACACTACCACAACCGTGTTTGTTGCACATGCTATGGCATTTATGGCACCGGGAGCTGTTAAATTGTGTTTATCATGCCAAGAGCATCACAAAGTTGTAGAGTTTGTCTCGCTTCTTCTATCATGCATATTTTGGCACTGGTTTAGTGGTAGTAATTAGCTGCTAAGATAGACTAGACCATGGACATCCCGCTAACTTAAATTGACCAATGAGATTTGAGAACTAGACTGCCTTCCAGTTACACTGAAATTGCCTTTCGTTTACACTGAAATTACTCTCACACACACTACTGAAAATGCTCTCACATACTACTGAAAATGCTTTTATATACACATGTGAAATCCTCTCAAATACTACTGAAATTCCTCTTACATACAACTATTGCATTTCAGTAGTATGTGAGAGGATTTTCAGTAGTATGTGAGAGGATTTTCAGTAGTACGTGAGAGTATTTCACATGTGTATGTGAGAGGATTTCACATATGTATGTGAGAGCATTTTCAGTAGTTTATGTGAGAGGTAAAGTATGGAATATGGCCTATACGGCCTCTCATAGTTGTAACTGACAAAATTCCCATTTTTGTTAATAACCCATGCATGTAAAAAAAAAATTGTTTCCACGAACCTCTGTCACCACAACATTGATGCTGTGAAGCACTTTTGTACTTATAGGTGAAGTATTTATAACTATTGATATGTCCAAAGCATCATGATGCTGTATGACAATGTTTGTCCATCATCCACATTAATGCTGTAAAATGTACAACAGTTGTTATTCTATGCATGTGAAAATATTTTTTCAGCAAATCTTAGTTACACCAACATTGATGTTTTACTTGTGTACTTAAAGTTGACATATTAATTAAGATCAACACTATTTAGTCTTTCCACCACTAGAAATCCATAGTGACAAGATAACCGACAGAAAGGCTGTGTATGCAAATGATGGACATGCAGTAGGTCTGCCCCGTCACAGAGCGCTCTCCTGATTGGTTGAGGACTACCGGGAGTGGTAAAGCCTCAAGCAATTGGGGGGGCTCAGGTGATATTTTTAGATCCAGAATACAGATACAATAAACACAAAGGGCTCTATTTTCATGCTGGCATAGAGCCTGTAGAGGTGCAAACGTAGGCTGATTGGCAGTTTCCTAGAGCGCAACATTAATTTTTCTTGCCATTTGATCTTTGTTAGGGTCAAAGGAACTCACTCACTTGTGCTGAGATGCGTGGGTGGGGGGGGCAGCTGGGGGTGTGTTAATGCAGATCCACTGGCTTAGTACAAATTTGGTGCCCATTTTGGCTTGAAATTGCACTTACGCCTCTGTTGGCACAAATGCAGGTGCTTTGACCTATTTTCGTGCAGTAGTCTAAGTGCAGGCATACAGGAAGATCTATCCAAATGTGTTTTAATGGATGTAAGCTTATGCATTTCACCCCAATTAAACAAATCATTAAACCAACAGCAACAACTGATTGAGAGCAACATTCTGAACAAGTTAATCAGAAAAAAAGGAAATGATATGTGGCTGTTGAATTTGATGCGACTTAAAGACTTTACGCTAATTATGACGTGTGGAAAATTCTACTTTACTTGAAAAAGTGAATGTCTGTCTGATCCAGACAGATGTATCCACTACTATAAACTGTTTATTCTACAGCCAGATATCTGGAATCTGGTCACAGGACTCCTGCGGAATTCCTGTGAGATGAGAATCAACTCTATTATCAATCCCTTGAGCAGAATGGGATGGGAGATTTTTCTTACCGAGTCACGGGATCTGGATGTGAAAATCCACTCTTGTGACAGTTTCTGTAGACTAAACTAATATATCCTTTGTCAATCTCTGTAGGCTCATGCATGACGTGACAGCACTGAAGTCAATTTGTGAGTTATGTAAGCCAGGCTGTTTGATGATGATCTTCTTGCGAACTTTGTTAGATGTATATTTTGTTTTGCCACAATCTATAAGGATGAAGTATAAATGATTGGAAGACGTCAGTGGTATTGGGAAAGAATTGACTGCCACCGTATTTCATTCATCCAAGTTAGTTAATGCAGAGCAATTAGACTTCCCCCTTCATCCATCAGGAAAATGACAGTATGCTGCACATAGCACATTTTAAGCCAATTCATACTTTCTACATCCGCGTGTCTGCAAGGATCTGCTTTAGTCCATGTGATGTAAATATCGTCATCTGCCCATGTTTGCAAGGGTCCAAGCAGACCTCTATGTGGATGTTTGAGCACGGCCCAAAATTTGTGACTGTGTGGACTGTACACATAGCAAACATGCTAACTGTGCATGCTCCAGATAACAAAAAACCTCTTGTTTTGGAGAGGCTGTGTGAGCAGATCCGTTGTTACCCACAATTATATAATTCGTCTTTAAAAGAATATAAAGACAGCCAAATGGCGCTGAACACCTGCCGAAAAATGTTCTTTCTTAATGCGCATGCTTCTTATTCTACTTCTTTTTGATTTCTACGGTGGTTGACAAACAACATTATGGTGTGCATTTCTGCCATGCCACCAACTGGAATGAAGTGTGGATCGCGAAATGCGCGTGCATGGAACGCCAGACCGATGTGGACCCTCAATTGTAGTATGAATAGAACCGTGTGCATGCCCATGTGATTGGTACAAGTCTGCAACTGCCCGTGGATGCGGAACATGGAAAGTATATCCAAGCCTTTAAAGGGTATGAGAGAAGTTGATTTGATTAGCTGAGTTGAAGCCCGCCCCAACTCCACTGGCTTATAATGTATTCATCCTAATTCCACATCTTTTTCAACTGCGCTGGGCTATGCCAATTCACTGAAAATATTTTTGCACAGCTACGTGCACCTTGCACTTGTGCCTGCACCCAGTTTCATGACCAGTTGAGTCACTTATAACTGTTAGCGGGATATGATTTTTTTCACAAATAACCCCGAAAGAAAGTTACCTAAACCATCTTTGAGTAGAGAAAAGCAGATATTTGGATGAAGGATGTTTTTCAATAAAATCCCTGAAATCTAGTTCATGCAGTAAACCAGCAAAATCCAGCAAATGGCCCAAAATTAGGCAGAAATACTGGTGTTTAAAATGTTCATTGTTTTCAAACCTAAATGATTTAATGCTCTTGGAAGAAATGCAAGAAAATTTTCATTTTAATTTGCATTATGTCACATACATAAATCCGTCTTGTACGCGTTGTCTCAAATTGAATGCTTACTAAAGTTTCTAGACAGCCAAGTTGTGCAGCTCAGTGATACATACACACATGCAACCCTGCTATATACAGTGCATCCGGAAAGTATTCACACCCCTTCACTTTCCCCACATTTTGTTATGTTACAGCCTTATTCCAAAATGGATTAAATTCCTTTTTTTCTCATCAATCTACATGCAGCTCCCCATAATGACAAAGTGAAAAAGGTTTTGTAGAAATTTTTGCAAATTTATTAAAAATAAAAAACTGAAATATTGCATGTACATAAGTATTCACACCCTTTACTCAGTACTTGGTTGAGGCACGCTTGGCAGCGATTACAACCTCAAATCTTCTTGGGTATGAAGCTACAAGCTTGGCACACCTATATTTGGGGTATTTCTCCCGTTCTTCTCTGCAGATCCTCTCGAGCTCTGTAAGGTTAGTTGGGGAGGAATTTAATCCATTTTGGAATAAGGCTGTAACATAACAAAATGTGGGGAAAGTGAAGGGGTGTGAATACTTTCCGGATGCACTCTATGTCTCTGATTATATGACAATTTAAATTCTGGTGGCCAACACCTATTTCAGTAAAGAGAAGGCCAGAAAGTTCACATTTAAAAATTGATAGTGATTATGATTATGTAGGCTACTTGGCGATGCTTCCAATACCCCATTAATAAAGAGTATAAACATCTAATTGATATATAATGCTTCACAAAGAAACGTCTTTCTGAGCAAAATGTATGTTTTGCTAGGTACGTGCTGAAACTGTATAATTTCCCTCAATTCGTGGCTGTGGGATTCTGTTTACGGCTGAAATCCATGACCCTCACAACACATGGGATTTGGCAGGTATAAGGTAAACAGCAAAAGTGGGGTGGAAATGACCTGGTACTGTATGGCACTCGTGACTTACAGGTGCTGTGGGGCTACTAACATAATGACAAAATACATTTATTTAACATCAGCACTATGACACTACACACATTCTTCAATCAAATATTTAAAAGGTTGATGAAATATGCAAAACAAAAAACAACAAAAACTGAATTTTGAACATGCAATGGATTTCTGGTACTCCATTTCGTGAGTCACGCGGTAGGAGTGACCTGATAAGGCTAGGCAAAAGTTTTATTACAATTTCAACTGAGGGTGCTCTTATATTAGTTTGTGCTATAGCAATGGTGTTGCTCATTTAAAAGAAAATAAATCTGAATATCTTTTCCACTGTTTGGGAGTATTTGAAAGAAAGCCACTTTATTCGACATTGTATTCTTACAATGAATTTGTTCTCTGCATTTAACCCATCGCAGTGGGCAGCTGCAGCACCCGGGGCCCAACTCGAGTTCTTCTTCCCATTGCCTTGGTCAGGGGCACAGGCAGGAGTATCAACCCTAAAATTTGTTGTTTGTTTTGAAGCTGCTACTTGTGTATTTACAAAGAAGGTATTCTGCTTTGGGAACACCACTAATAATTTGATGTTTGGAGAACACTAACTTCCATTGGCGCAGATGAAAGATCACCTTCAACTCTCCAGCAGAGAAAAAAACTCACAGAGCTGGACATCAGCCCAATTACGTTGTTAGCACACCAGTTGAAAGGAGTGCGGTGGATCTGAGGGGTGGACATCCTGCTGGGTTCTGTGAGATGTTCTTGTTAAGAAAATAAGACCTCTTTGATGCAAAAAAAAAAAAATCCTCCATCTTGCTGCATTAAAACACTTAACAAGAAAGTTGGTATTTCACTGATGGTGTTCTTACGCTTCCCTGTTGTATGTATTCATTTTGGTTTTTGGACTGTGTACTTAAAGAGCCCACCACAATTATCTTGAAGGGGATAACAAGCTCAAGTGCATACAAAACAATTCGGATCAATATTTTTAACTTGTTCCTGTAAGTATGCCTACAGCCAGAATAAATAGGATTTAAATGGTATAAGGCAAACTATTGATTCGTTTCAGCTGAAAGGATCTGTGCTGAAGACAGCACAAACAGTGAGTGGTGGAGGGTCCGCGGTGGTGTAGTGATCTAAGCATCGGCTTTGTGTCGATGCAGTTGCCCACTGGGGACCGGGGTTCGGGCCTTGGTCTCGTCAGATCCGACTATGGCCTTCATGTGTTCGTCACATGAATGCATCTCTGTGTGTGTCGGAGAAAGCAGTGGTTCGGCCTGGATTCGCCTTGTCACGAAAGTGGCGAGGCGTCTCCTTCGAGACTGCCGGCCGGAGAGATGCAGTTGGCGAACGCATGCAGTATGAGGGTGGGGGTTGAACTAAAATAGGGATCGATTGGCCACTACATTGGGAGAAAAAGGGAATAATCAGAAATAAATTTATTTAAAAAAATGGGAGTGGTGTAGCACTACTACCAAGTATGTTGCTGTTCACAGCTATTCCACTGCTGAGCAAATATATGAGTAAGATGAGATGAAAGTTACACTACAGTATATCCCACCTCCTATACATGACAGGCTGAAAAGGCTCCCACTGGTTCATACTGCGAGAAATGTAATCCTTGTGTGTGTGACTTTATTGACAACTAGTAAGTGACCCGCAACCAAGTTGCGGTGATCATGACGTTTATTAGCTATCCACCCGTCTAAATCTCCCTCCTCTTCATCCTGCCAGCTAACCGCCTTCCCCCTGCCCCTAACCCCCCCCCCACTCCAACTCCCTCCCCCCAAATGCTCAGAATCATCCGAAATGCCGAGAAGTGGTTTTTAGCCATTTTTAGAAAATTGCATATTTTGCATATTTATGCATAATTATGCATAATTTTAATTTTCTGGGATTTTTACCTTACTCTCTGAGACAAGACGTACCACCTCCAAAAAGTATTAGGATCACAAATGCTTTAGTTTTCGGTCCCGCTATCTACACTAACACCACGCACACACACACATTCCGAAAATATATGAGTAGAAGGTGCAAAAGTACCCGCACCTGTGCGACACGTCACAGAGAGGATACATACCACCGTCTCTTCAGTTTATTTTCATGTAGAGCCAGCAGGCAAGAGCATCTCTTCCTCGTCGTCAGTGTCGGACGCCATGACAGAAGAGTGTAAACAACACGCAAGCATTGTGGGTAATGTAGTGTTTCACGGACAGTTTTACAGGAAACTACAACGCGGAAGTGCGCTCGACTATGGAAGCCCAAATGACCGCGGACATTCCTCGTGGAGTCCGCTCCGCGTACGTTCCGCCCGAGTATGTTTGGGCCTTTAAATCTGATTCATCAGATAAGACACTCGGACACTTCCACGCGCGCAACAGCGGCCAACTTTATTGTTCGTCAGACCCGCCAAAACCCGAACCGCCCGCACGCGCTGATTTACATTCAAAAACAGAAAACTTTATCGAGTTCACTTCACGTGACAGCCGCCATATACGCCCGTGCTCGACCCATGCAAATGCGACTCTGACGTTTGGCTTATTTCACGGACGCTTTCTGTTTCCAACGCTGCTCGCTGTCTCCGACCGCCATCCAGCAACCCGTTAAGAACGCGAGGTTTGTGCGAACGGCGGAAAGAGCCGAGGCGTGACGTAGCCAGAGCCCGCCATCTTGTTGAACTGCTCAGGATTATCAAGGGATTCCACATATTTTATGCATATTCCGCATATTATGCATAATTTTAAGGTTCCGCTATTTTTTATAGGTGCCCCTGATCATCCCCAATAACCTCCAAAAAGATTCAAGGCCCCAAGTGCTTTAGTTTGGCCGTTTATAGACTCCCACACAGACACACACCAGACACACATTGTGAAAATACAGGAGTCGATTTGTATTGCTATTCCACTGCTGAGGAAATATATGAGTAAGATGAGAAACCATGTTCACAGCTATTCCACAGCAGTAGAATAGCTGTGAACATGGTGTTTCTGAACTACTGCCAGTGTTGTAGTACTTGAGTCCAGGACTCGGACTCATGACTTGACTTGGACCTGAGCACTGACGACTCGGACTCGAACGCTGGGGACTCGAGACTCAACTCAGACTCGAGGTTTAGTGACTTGACTACAACACTGGTGTGTGTGCACATGCTTGCAAGTGCAACTCGGACTCGAACACTGGGGACTCGAAACTCGACTCGACTACAACACTGGTGTGTGTGCACATGCTTGCGAGTTCAACTCGGACTCGAACACTGGGGACTTGAGACTCGACTCGGACTCGAGGTTTAGTGACTCGACTACACCACTGACTACTGCATGCTGACTCTAACCAAGAGAGTCCCACAAATTGTCCTTAATCTAGAGCTATGGTTCCCTTGAGAAGAGTTACTTTTTTCATTCAAATGGTCAATTTTTGCTTACGCTACAGCATCATGAATGTGAGGGTTTTAAAGTTAGCATTTTCATACACAGTGAATCTGTGGGGATCAAATGGTTGCACATGTAAATGTCAACGTTAAGGAATTCTGGAGCAAAGATACACTAAAGAAGACCCCATTCTCATCCCACAACATCCTGGACATTGAAGTAGCAACATTTGCCAATGTACCTAACCCTAACCCTAATCTTAACCACCAACTAACCTTAACCCAAAACTTAACCACTGCTAAATTCATTCATTCATTAATTCACTATCCAAACCGCTAATCCTGCTCTCAGGGTCGCCGAGATGCTGGAGCCTATCCCTGCAGTCATTGGGCGGCAGGTGGGGAGACACCCTGGACAGGCCGCCAGGCCATCACAGGGCTGACACTGCTAAATGTTAGCCCTAAACCTAAGAACTACCTAACCTGTATGTCATTGATAGTCATATATTATTCCAAACTATCATAGGAGAAAAACTGTTGCTAGCGGGTTAAAAAGGTTTTGGTATCCAACACTGACACACAAGGTCTTACAGTGGAGTCTATTGAACACTCAACATATCTCTATACAGATGTGGAAGAATTTTATAGCGCCCGGGAGAGGCGGTCACTCTGACTGTTGGTGGTTCTGCGCTGGAGGAGCACAAGGGCTGATGGGACTGTTAGCATTCATGTTAAAATTGTGTTTTAGTGATGTTGTGTTCATGTTGTGGTTATTGTTGTGTTGTTTGTTTGGCAGTTTGACTTAGACTAAATAGAAGACCGTTTACTGACTGACTGACTGACTGTAGGACCGTGACTCAGACTAATTTTGCTGGTTGTGAACTCGGGGAGGAAATCATTGTGTTGTTAGTTCTGTTTGGTGTACAAATAAAAGAGCACCCCCGGGGTCGTGTGGTGTATGGGACACGGGAGCTGCCATTAAAACAAGCTCTCTTCCTCTTACCTCCTTCTTTCAAGCCAGCTCGCCACATTGGTGTCAGAAGTGGGATTTTGCTGAAGAATGGAGAGGGTGATCCAGAGACTGGAACAGGACATTGAGCAGACCTGTTGGCGCTTGGAAAACCTGGTGTGGTCAAAGACAGAGCCCACCAGAGATGGAAGTTTTCCAGCCCATGGCTCCAGTGCACCATGGCCTCACCGCCCCCTAGAGGCCAGGAGGGCCAATACAGGGAAACACCTGCTGCCCGCTGCCACTGACCACCCCCTAGCGACCGGAAGGGATGCTGCGCATAGAACACCAGCCAAGTTGTCCAAGCACAACGGGATGACACAGCTAGAGCCGTACCTGTCGCAAGTCCAATTAGCGGCATGGCACAGCGGATGGAGTAATGAAGAATCTGCCATCCGCCTGGCCCTGGCGTTAAAGGGAAAGGCTTTGCAAGTGCTATTCGACCTAGCCCCAGCAGAGCAGTGGGATCTCCAGGCCCTGACCATGGTGCTGGAAAGGCGATTCAGGCAACGACCCTTCACTGACCAGAGCACGGAGCAGCTAACTAACTGCTGCCACCAAGAGGGAGAAAGCCTGGGTACCTTTACCGCAGATGTGCAGCTGCACGCCCAACATGGTTACCTGCAGTTCAACGCAGTCACCTAAGAGTAGCTGGCTCTTCACGCTTTCCTGCAGGGGCTCATGCCGGAGAGGTTGCACCAGCATGTCCGCCTCGCCATGCCCAAATCCCTCAGCAAGGCTCTCTGTGAAGCTGAATGGGCCGAGGCGGTACTCTCCACACGGTTTATCCAGCAGAAGGCCCCCACTCTCTGACCACATGTCAGTCAGGTTGGCTGACTACAATGAAAACAAAGAGGTAGAAGAGGTCTATCAAGTTTGGCTTCCACCACAGCTGTCTCAGCGATGGCCTCCAACATCCAGGCGACATTCACCATGGCCAACTGACTGCTGTTACCAGTGTGACAAGCCAGGTCACATAGCCCGTGACTGCCCAGAGCCAGCACCGAAAGCCACAGTCACCCAGCCAGCGGGGAAATGACGGCGGAGTGGCCTAGTGAAGGGACCACCACCCCAGTCTCTAGCCCCCCTTCCAGGCCAGTGCACACTGGTCGGCTGCCTAGGTCACAGCAATGGACTGTATTTGGACTGTCAACTTGACGGTTGATTCTGCCGGGCCCTGGTAGACACCGGGTCTACCATTTCCCTGCTGTGACCTGGCATTCTCCCGGGAACCACCTGCCCACTCTCGGTGGCAAGGTCACCAACCAACAACCAGCTGGTGACAGTGACAGGAAAAAGGGCTGGAATGAGAGGGATGAAATTGCTGCGAACCCAGGCTGGAGACCAGAAGTTGGTGCATGAGTTCTGGCTCACCAATATCCCAAACCCGTGCATCATCGGCCTGGAACTGCTGACCCACTGGGGAGCCTGTGTTAACGTGTCAGAGGCAACCATCACCTTCAGCACGAAGATTGTGGTGTGCCGGTCCAGCCGGAGGAGAAGCGGGCTCAGGGACTAGCAAGCCAGTTGTCAAGCAGCCGCTGCTCAGCAGACACAGAGCCCTGGTGTGACATTGGAGTGCCGCTACTGCTAGCGGCAAGAGGAACGGGGCCAGATGACGCTGACAGTGGCGGCCGTCCAGACCGCCAGCAATGGAGAGATGGTTCCCATTAACCACGCGGCAACTGAGGCAGCAGTAGCAGGCAGACATGACCCTGGCACTGGTGAGGTACTGGCTGGAGATGGGGCAGCACTCCGAGTGGACAGAGGTGTCAGTGCTGGGGCCAAAGGTAAAGGTCTACCACTCTCGATGGGGCAGCTTTGAGCTCCATGACGGGTTAACGTACCAGAAGTGGCAAGCTCCCGGATGAGGGAATGACCTCCTGCAGCTATTGGTTCCCCGTGTACTCTGTCCCCAGTTTCTCCAGATGGTCCATGGCTCGGTGGGGGCGGGGCATTACAGGAATGCCAAGACCCTCCACCGCCTCAGGCGTCGGTTTTATTGGCCTGGCTGTTGATCAACGTGGTGCTGTACGTGTACTGCTGCGACCCCTGGACCCACTGGGCCCGGGCCGGCTACGGAGTGCGGCAGAAAAGGGCCTACGGACACACAGTGCCTTGTGCAGGCCTTCGTGCAAGGTATGGGTGTATTGTCCCGGTCGCAAGAAGGGGATTTCCCCCAAGCTTCGCATCCACTGGCAGGGGCCCGGTGAAGTCATGGACTGGCTGTCTGAGGTGGTGTACCGGGTGCACATGCCCAGCCGGGGAAACATAATGGTGCTGCACCAGGACACTCTCCCCATACTGCCCCTTTGCTCTGCCTGTTGTAGGGGCCAGGGGTGACAGTAGCACCCCATGCGCCAATCAGTGTGCCTCTCCCCCAGTTGTGCTTCCTGTGAGCCCCAGGTGGCCTGTTCACCAGAGATGGCACCTTGGACATTTGAGGAACTATGTATTGGGTGATGGGGTCATCGAGGACGGCTGACCCCTCAGATGGGAGCTGTGTAGTGACAGCGGGAGGCGGTCGCTCTGACTGTCAGCGGTTCTGCACTGGGGGAGCACAAGGGCTGATGGGACTGTTAACATTCATGTTAAAATTGTGTTTTAGTGATGTTGTGTTCACGTTGTGGTTATTGTTGTGCTGTTTGTTTGGGAGTTCGACTCGGACTAAGTAGACAACCATTTTACTGACTGACTGACTGCAGGACCGTGACAAAGACTAATGTTTCTAATAGTGACCTCAGGGGGGGGGAACCATTGTTCAGCAGCCATTTTGGTGAGTAAATAAAAGAGCACTCCCGGGGTCGTGCGGTGTATGGGACACAGGAGTTGCCATTAAAAAGAGATCTCTGCCTCTCGACTTCTTCTTCCATGCTGGCTCACCACAGTATCTTCAATTCACAGCAGTCCTTGCCAGTGGGTTTTATATGATAGCAAAAAATTGCCAAAACAACCTGAACCCTACTGATACAGAGTCCAATTCCAAAATTAAAAATCACTTCATGTATAAGACAAACGGTCGATCATCAAATACTTTGATTTTTTTATTCATCAAAGCAACACTCCCCTCCCACAGCCACACCAACTGCCCCTTGTCACACTGCCACTCCTCTCTGCATGACTGCTGAAACCACATATACACCACACACATTGTAAAAGGAGAGAATATTTCAAGGAGGGCACAGGTGCACCTTGTTGACCAGCTGGGCTACTCCTGGCTCTCTCAGCCTCAGACTATGGCTCAATCCCTGTCCGCAACAACCCTTTTCACAAATATGTAGTGAGTTTCATAGATTTCCATTCACTACAGAGTTCAAATGAGAGAGTGACAGGCAACTGCCAAATCACAGTTGATACATAAATGCTGGTACCAATGTTTACTGCAAAGACAAAATGTTATGTATGGCTGGGTACAGGCTTAGATGAACCCCACTGACCTCAAGTTGTTCAACAGAATAAATGTTGATAAAATTAAAAGTACAGTTCAACTCAATGAAAATATGACCGTGCACAATGTGTTCTTAAATTGCTTTCTTCAATCAAATCATCATAGTTTTAATTACATTTATAGATAACGCCGGTTCAATAGTTCTGCATATCTATCCATCCACTATCTTAATCACTTATTAACAGAATATATTTTTTCATTGCCTAATTTTATCTTATGCCTGTTGAACAGACTTGACAGCACAGAAGGTGTGAGGTTGCGATAAACTGGATTTAGCTATATACATGATACTTAATGACTATGGCATGCTGTTTGCTGCTGATTTACAACTGTTCAAAGCTTCACACAGGTGCATATTCAAACCTTTTTGATTACAAAAGGTTTTGATGCGTGCTTCGGTTTACAAAAATGTCCCTCGCTTGATTGTGCTTCTTCATTGTAGTGTTACAAATGTAGAAATGACATATAAGCACATCATATGATGGTAATAATCAGAATCAGAATCAGAATACTTAATTCATCCCCGAAGGGAAATTGGGTCCTATTACAGACACTCACGCTCTAGTAAAGAAAAACTAATAAGATACAAGATAACAAGAAAATAGAAAGAAATAGAAAGAAAAAATAGAAAGAAATAGAAGATCAAATAAGTAATAGAAATAAGAATTAAATATGTAAACATATGTGCACCATGCTCCAGCATAGAACACCCTATCTATACTGTATTACTGCAGCATGAAACAAACAGCACAAACAAACACCCAACAGGGTAAAATAAGTCAAAGGGCCAGTCTAATGACTACTGACCCAGATTGTCTGACACTTTGAGGGAAGAGTTGTAAAGTTTGATGGCCACAGGCAGGAATGACCTCCTGTGGCGCTCTGTAGTGCATTTTGGCAGAATGAGTCTATCACTAAAAACATTCCTGTGCCCGACCAGCACGTCATGGAGTGGGTGGGAGACATTGCATGATGGCACATATAACTTCACCAGCATCCTCCTCTCAGAAACCGCTGCCAGAGAGTCCAGCTCCACCCCCACAATGTCACCGACCTTGCGGATCAGTTTATTGAGCCTGTTTGCATCCGCTACCCTCAACCTGCTGCCCCAACATACAACGGCAAACAGGAGAGCACAGACCATCACAGACTCATATCACATCCAAAGCATTGCCACAGTACTGCCACAGTATGCACACAAAAAGTCTTTCCTACTTCACGGATCCACTGCCTGCAGTCTGACTATCAAGTAATTGTAATGCTGTCATGAAGGCTAACACAGATGTTCACCCAAAATGTATCAACAGCAGCTAATACAGATTAGAATGATGTCATATGGGGACACAATAATGTGTGCAAAGTACACAAACCATATGGTGTAAAGAACATATAATTACTATATATTTAAATACAATATATTTAAATAAAACATATCTACTACCTATAGTTATTGTCATGAAAATTAAGCAATTCACATTGGAAATATAAATGATCTAAGATATGCAAACCCTCAAAAAATATTTCTCCCATTTTGGTTTCATTAATTTTTCTTTTCAGGGAAAGTCAGTGTAAAATCCTGGATTTCTTATGAGAGTTTGACAACACTATATCTTGGATAAAAAAGAAATACAATCTCCCTTTATCTAGAGCTGTTATTCTATCATGGTGAAAGAAGGGATGCCTAATAAAAAAAGAACACAATTGCAATGGCATACAAATTGCTGATTGTTGTGGTAATGCACAAAGAAGGTTCAGAAAAAAGGAGAGTGAAAGAGAGGCCTTTTAATTTGTGAAAATAAAGGACAATAAAGGCTAATTGTTCACAAAGACATAGGCAATTCATTTGTGGACAGCAAACTCTCGCTACACTTTGATCATGTGCAAGATATTCTTCACAAATGACGGCTTACAAAATGACATTGTTATTTTTCATATCATCAGCTGGTGTTGTCAGAACATACTAAATATGAATTTTGGACAGGTACACTCAACAAAATGGAGCGAGAGAATGTTTTGGCTCCAGCAAAACATTCTCAAGTGTCATTCTTGAATAAAAAGAAGTGTCAATTGTCATTCTTTGTATTTATTCACCCCCCCCCCACCACCACCACCTTTTTCTCCCCCAATAGTACCTGTCCACCAATTACCCCACTCTTCCGAGCCATCCTGGTCGCTGCTCCATCCCCTCTGCCGATCTGGCACGGGGGGTGGGGGGGGTGCTGCAGACTACCACATGCCTCCTCTGCCAGCTCCCTCTTTTCACTTGACAGTGAAGAGTTTCGCCAGGGGGACGTAGCGCGTGGGAGGCTCACGCTATTCCCCTCAGTTCCCCCTCCCCCCTGAACAGACACCCCGACCGACCAGAGGAGGCGCTAGAGCAGTGACCAGGACACATACCCACATCCAGCTTCCCACCCGCAGACACGGCCAATTGTGTCTACAGGGACGCCTGACCAAGCCAGAGGTAACACAGGGATTCGAACTGGCGATCCCTGTGTTGGTAGGCACGCCACCTCGACACCCCATTGTTTTTATTACAGTATGACACCTTAGAACCATATTTGGTTTATAGAAAAGTAGCAGTGCAATACTCACTGAGACGATGGCAGCCATTGTCTCTATGGCGCCTGTGCTTAGGGTAATGTAGGGGATAATATTGTCGGTAAAGCCTGCATCCCGCAGAATCCCACTGGTGTAATACCAGATCTAAGAGAAAACCACAAATCATATGTGAATGTCTTGGAAAAATCACAGTCAATCTCTATTAAAATATATCCATTTGATTAAGATTTCACAAATATTTTAATTTAAAGAATTTAGCTGACCTTAAGACCTTTCAGTATTTTTTTCATAGTATAAAAAGCACATTATTACATATTTATCACATCGATTCATGTTTACTGGTAAAGATGAATAAATAAAAATGGTACATTGGAATCTATAACTGATATTTTATTGTTCTGTCCATATTCCCTCTGTCCCCTGGCATATTTCCCCCCCTCAATGTATTTCTGGTCAGGAAATAGAGGCTACCCCACAGATCATGAACTTTGAATGTTAAAGGTAGATTAATAATGGACATGCACCACCATGGCTGTGTGGAGTACTGTCACAACACAAGCACTCCACTGACAACAAGAAACACGACACGTCTCGCCATCAGGTCAAAGTGGTGAACTGAGGGCCCAAGAAGGGATTGAAAAAGATGCAGCATTGGCTGGTTTCACAAGTAATAAAGTGAATAACATTTACAAAGTCTGACCAAAACAACGGCAGAAGAGGAGCGAATAGCCGCCGTATGCATCGATCACACATTGTACCTTTAAGTCAAAGAACTGCAGTTGTCATTTGCATTATTGACTAGCTGTAAACTTGTGGTCAGCAGTTTGCTAAACATAAGCAAAGCACGTCTTGTCATTCTCCCTCTGACAACCAGCAATACAATAAGCTGTGAAGCGGCACCTATTTGTTCTTGAGGCCATCAAATTTTTTGGGTTGTTTGGCAGATTTGATGGCTATGGTGTAGTGAAAGGTAGCCTGTAAAGAATGTTAAGATTACGTTTCCTTTATTAATCCCCTTAGGGAAATTCAGTTACTGCAAATTAACCCATCCTAGCTGTGATCTGTGTAGCTAGGAGCAGTGGGCTGCCGCCTTCATACTACACCCAGGGACCAACTCCAGTTCTTTTCCCATGACCTTGGTCAGGGGCACTGACAGGAGTATTAACCCTAACATGCATGTTTCTTTTTGATGGTGGAGGGAACCGGAGCACCCGGAGAAAACCCACCGCACACACGGGGAGAACATGCAAACTCTACACAGAGGATGACCTTGGGTGACCCCCAAGGTTGGACAACCCCAGGGTTCAAACCCAGAAACTTCTTGTTGTGAGGCGACAGCGCTAACAACTGGGCCACCATTCCTAGGTTATTGGTTCAGGTACTGAGGTTTGTTAATTCCATTCCTGAGTCATGAAGTCAGAGAAAAAAATAATCATTGGAATACCATTCATGAAAACACACTGAACCCCCCCCCCAAAAAAGAGGCACAGTTATGGTTTTTCATTATGAGAAACTTGATTTTCCCTTATCTGAACCTCGTGTGAATATTTAGATTTAAAAATTGAATTTCTGAGACAGCACAGCTCTTAACAATAAATTATCTTCTCACTACCATGTTAGCTGGATTCAGGAATTGGGTGTGAATGGTAATTTTAGTTTTGGCAGCATACACTTTGCTAGATTTGCAAAAGAATTTGCATCTGTGCCTTTATTGCCTGTAATAGGAGCAACTGAATGGTGATGTGTAAAATATTATTATCTTGATAATTGTGGCATTTTACATTCTATCGATATAAATCATGATATCTCCGTATATACACAAAATTACCATGTTAATGTCAAAGCAAAACTAGATTTTAAACAATATTCCCTCTAATATTTCAGATCTCATTTTGAGAGAAATTTTAGGTATTAGATTCTTGTTATTATTAATGTAGACAGTAAAATTGTGTACAACAATATTATGTTAATACCATTTATCACACCATACCCATTCTGCTCTCAAGTTTTTTTGTTGCAGCTCTGTTTTGTATAGCAAAACCGCTTATACAGTACATGCTCTAAATACCTATTGGCCAACAAGCCGCAAACAAGCTTCAGAATACACCTCTACACTGTATCAGTTCTTACAAGCCTCTTCTTCAGTGTACTTCGCTCTACCCCCAGGTCCAACCTCTGCGGCGTTGGTGACCGAGCCTTCTCCAGGGCAGCTCCCAGACTCTGGAACTCACTCCCCCAAATCATTAGAGACTCAGAATCCCTCCCACTCTTCCAATCCGGTCTCAAGACACATCTTTTCTCCATTGCCTTCTCGTGTCCCCCCGGGTCCTCTCGTCCACCCCTGGTCTGGGGGAGGCTGGGGACTGAGCGCTCGACCTGCCCCCTCCCTCAACTCCCTCCCCAAGTGCATCGGACACTGTTGTGGGCTGCCCACATTCAGGTCATTGGTCAGGACTAACCTCTTCAGATTTCATCTGTGATTTATGTGATTTATGATGTTTGTTTTTCTTTCCCTTTTGTATCTGTTTAAGTGGGAGAGTACTGCTGGCGTCGTGTGTGGCTGCCGCTTCTCCCTCTTGTAGCCCCTCTTCTCATCCACCCCTGTATGTCTGTGTTATGTTTATCTGTCGTCTTGTCTCACCCCGTTTATTGTAAAGCGACTTTGAGTATTACAAAAACGCTATACAAGTTTAATTTATCATTATTATTATTATTTACTTGATTTGCATCGGATGATTTGAGTTTCAGTTGAACTGCTTCATAGAAATCATTTATTGCTGGATTATGTACTGCGTTGCCTACTATGAATTGGTCATTTTGGAATATCTCATATTGGAGTAGGTATGCAGATGCTGGAACCTCATTCAAACACTGAAATAAATAAATAAGGGCGGTAGCTTACAGCGTTGAGGCCACAGAGTTGGTAGCAGGCCATGGTGACAACAACAGTGATGAGCTGCCACCGGACGGCTGGGTTTTTCAACAGCTGTGACACGGAGACGGTCTGCAGGTTGTTCTGAGTTCGGCTCTCTGCATGGGCTTCCTCCAGCTCTTTGGACACATCCTTCTTCCCCAGCAACCTCTGGAAGGCTGAGATATGTACACACACACATCACATGTACACTCACAGCCTTAGCCAAATCAGATCAAAACAAGTTAGATCAACTACATCCATCAACAGAGTGTGTGTATGTGTGTGTGTGTGTGTGTGTGTGTGTGTGTGTGTGTGTGTGTGTGTGTGTGTGTGTGTGTGTGTGTGTGTGTGTGTGTGTGTGTGTGTGTGTTTGTTGGGGCGGTAAAAAACAGGACAGTTTTCTGGCAGTCCCACTGTAACTGGTCAATTGAAGGTTGTTCTGAGCTTATTTTCAGGTATATGTGCTGGTTGAGGTAGGCTGGTGTAGAGATGCCACATCCCTACACTTGTTTTGATCCTCTCTCCTACATCAAGCTTCAACATGTTCTTCCATATTTCCTTTCAGACAAAAATGAATCATGAAATTTTCTTATGCACAAATGTGTTCCTACTCACTGATGGAATATTTCAGTCCTCAAGTTTGTCTCATAGTGAGGGCATGAAGCCCAAGTAACCCCTGACTTTATACACAAATTGGCTAACATTGATGTATTTGCAAGCCTCAGTGATTGCTAGATAGTGGAGGTCGACAATAGAGATCAGGGGGAAGGAGTTACCAATAACCATCAGGCTTTGCTTCTGTCTGTAAGATAAACCTGAGGGCTAAAATATTCTATGATTGTGTAAGAACAAATTTGTGCTTAAGAACACTTCATAAATGGGGCCCCAGCTAGCACTTAGCACCATGAGTGCACCTCTTTTTCAAAAAAATGAAATTATTTCAATTGTTGATGAAGTGCATTGCAGGACCGAAGGGAGCAAATTAGATCTACGTTTTGAGTGCAGAGGGAAAAAAAACCCAAACAACCAAAATGAATCAATAAATAGTACTACAGTATCTGCAGTTTCCAAGAAACATGAACATACAATGCTTCACTGTACAATGCACACAAGTAGAAGCCAGACCATCAGAGTTTATATATATATATATATATATATATATATACACTACCGTTCAAAAGTTTGGGATCACCCAAACAATTTTGTGTTTTCCATGAAAAGTCACACTTATTCACCACCATATGTTGTGAAATGAATAGAAAATAGAGTCAAGACATTGACAAGGTTAGAAATAATGATTTGTATTTGAAATAAGATTTTTTTTACATCAAACTTTGCTTTCGTCAAAGAATCCTCCATTTGCAGCAATTACAGCATTGCAGACCTTTGGCATTCTAGCTGTTAATTTGTTGAGGTAATCTGGAGAAATTGCACCCCACGCTTCCAGAAGCAGCTCCCACAAGTTGGATTGGTTGGATGGGCACTTCTTTGAGCAGATTGAGTTTCTGGAGCATCACATTTGTGGGGTCAATTAAACGCTCAAAATGGCCAGAAAAAGAGAACTTTCATCTGAAACTCGACAGTCTATTCTTGTTCTTAGAAATGAAGGCTATTCCATGCGAGAAATTGCTAAGAAATTGAAGATTTCCTACACCGGTGTGTACTACTCCCTTCAGAGGACAGCACAAACAGGCTCTAACCAGAGTAGAAAAAGAAGTGGGAGGCCGCGTTGCACAACTGAGCAAGAAGATAAGTACATTAGAGTCTCTAGTTTGAGAAACGGACGCCTCACAGGTCCCCAACTGGCATCTTCATTAAATAGTACCTGTTAGAGCCTGTTTGTGCTGTCCTCTGAAGGGAGTAGTACACACCGGTGTAGGAAATCTTCAATTTCTTAGCAATTTCTCGCATGGAATAGCCTTCATTTCTAAGAACAAGAATAGACTGTCGAGTTTCAGATGAAAGTTCTCTTTTTCTGGCCATTTTGAGCGTTTAATTGACCCCACAAATGTGATGCTCCAGAAACTCAATCTGCTCAAAGAAGTGCCCATCCAACCAATCCAACTTGTGGGAGCTGCTTCTGGAAGCGTGGGGTGCAATTTCTCCAGATTACCTCAACAAATTAACAGCTAGAATGCCAAAGGTCTGCAATGCTGTAATTGCTGCAAATGGAGGATTCTTTGACGAAAGCAAAGTTTGATGTAAAAAAAATCTTATTTCAAATACAAATCATTATTTCTAACCTTGTCAATGTCTTGACTCTATTTTCTATTCATTTCACAACATATGGTGGTGAATAAGTGTGACTTTTCATGGAAAACACAAAATTGTTTGGGTGATCCCAAACTTTTGAACGGTAGTGTATATATATATATATATATATATATATATATATATATGACCAAAGACATCAAGGACACCCTGGGATTAAACCTTCCCCTGACACAACACTGATCAAACTCTATCTTAGATAGAACTATCACTAGCTTAAATTCATTTCTGCTCAGTAAAGGATTATGATTGTAGTAACCCTATTTATTCCGTGTTGCTGTCCTACAGCAGCAAAGCTTTAATGTAGAAATAAGATGCACACAGTTGTAAAATACTCCCTGGCTTTCCAAAATGCCTGACATAAGTTGGACCATATTGCTCAATAAGAGTGTTTATAAGGAGATACGGAGGCTCATTAGTATTAAAACATCACACACGCACACACACACACACAAACACACACACACACACACACACACACACACACACACACACACACACACACACACACACACACACACACACACACACAGAGCTATCGATATGAGACTTCTTCCCTAAGGCCATAAGGACTCTAAACATGACAATTACATTTGTAACACTACTGCCACTTTGCCTCAGACACTGTACACTTTACTCATTCAGACTATTTGCACACTTGTACTTGTATTTGTATAGTAACTGCACATTGTGCATATATATTTATCAGGCTATACCTTCTGCATACTCCCCAGATATTTATTAACTTTTTTAAATTTTATTGTATCTTATTGTATTTCACTCTCATTTATGTTTACTGTGTTCGATTTCTTTGTTGTTGTACAGTTTCACGATTTCATAAATCATTTCACTGCTTGGTGTACTTGTACGTGAAGTATGTGACGAATAAACCTTTGAATCTTGAGTCTTGAATATAATCTAGACCCTGTAGTCCTCTTAAAAATGCAATATTAGCACGTTATTTCAGTCAGTCTTTTAAACCTTGGTTTTTAAAACTTTTAAAGTATCACTATTCAATCAACAGATTAAGAATAAATTTGCAAAGCAAGAAAATGACAGAAAATTTGATAAATGTAATATATTAAACGGATGTTTTCTTACCAATTTCAAAATTTGCACATTACATAGAAGGTGGAAAAAGGATTTGGCAGTGTTCTTAAACATGATTGCTTCCAAATTTAGATTATTTCATATATTTACATCTTGGGTATTTTGCCAGCATTCATTAAACATTTGTATTGAGCCAAACCCTAGATCTATCTCGAAATGCTGAATCCCTGAAATGACCAGTAACGTCCACTCTTTTCATTTCCACCACCAGACTCTTTCAATCTGCATATTTGCACTGCAAGCACTGTACCATTTATGCCAGAACTCCTCTGGGAAATTAACGTTTACATACAGTACACATTTTTTATGACTTTAACGCCACATTTTCTTGTTTGATTGTTGGTGGGGGGTTTTTTATTTTGTTATTTTGATCTCTCTTGGAAGCTGAAAACTCACCTCTTGTTGCACCATGCACAAAGCTTTAAGTAAATTTGATTAATCAAATTGAACTGAACTATTTTTTTAGTTTAGTATACTAATGGAGCAACTACAGTAACAAGACAGGGCATAATCTTCAGATTGAAGAAGAATGTACTTCTTCAACTGATTACTACCGATGACAACATTTTGAGGAAAAAAAAGTAGTGCACTAGCTGGTGAAGCATTTGCGTAATTAGGTCCTTCGTCACAACCCTTGGAAATGGGATAAAAATGGCTCTCAAAATATTAAAAGAACTAGCATGTACCATGGTGTAAGCTTGCTATCAGCTTGTATGCATAGGTGAACTTGAACATTTGTGTATGTAAATGCATGTGTGTGTGTGTACGTGTGTGTCTATTTCCATCAGTGTATGCTTTACCTCTCTCTGCCCCGACCTCATCCCTCCTCTCCATCAGCAGGTAGCGAGGACTCTCGGGTAGGAAGGGCAGAGCACACAGCTGCAGCAGTGCAGGCACTGCCAGGAAGGCAAACAAGTAGTTCCACCTGGACTCCTGCAGAGGAACAACAGAAACACATAACATTCTCAGCCACAGCTAGGACTTGTTGAATTAGGTTTGATGTGATGGACATTTTTGAACAAACCAGCTAAATGACACAATTGTTGAAGAGTACAGCATGTGAGAAAGTTGATGGAAATCACTTACTGAAACGTTAATAGCCAAATGTAACACACTGTAACAATACAGTTACGTTATGGGGGGTTAAATTCTTTAGATTCCCATTACACTGAACAAATTTCATTTAAACCAGCTTGTTTCAGTGTCTGCAGTTCATACAATTTTGATTTTAGTATATCCTTAAATATACAAGTGGTGTGAATTGTTCCTTGCCCAATGACAATAAATGGTCAAACTCAAAGCCGGAGAAATTGTGAGTGTCAGGTCATTTAAATAGATAAAATAATGATCTTGATGAGGGATAAAGCACAGATAAAAACTTGACATAAACTACTACACTAATATTTCATTTAATGATTTTTTTTTTACAAATGCATTACATTTAAAGCTGCTATGTATAGGCTTTTTATGTGATTGGATCATCCATGAATAGCTTGTGATCACACGTTCAACTGTGGAGAAAAATTAGACAATTGGCTTATTCTGCATTTAGTTTTCATTATGTGTCCCCAGGCTCAAAAGCCCACAAATACTGTCATACTGCTTTGCAGCACTATTCCTATAATTGCCAGTGACGGCATTGCACACTGTAGTAGCATTAGTTTTTCATTTGGATAACTCAGCAAAGGCTTGCCAAGTCTTGTCTCCCTTGGCTAAATGAAAAAAGCCATTTATTTCACTAACAATTTGCTGGCTTTAAGAATGAAAACTACTCCACAAGAAACAACAGGCCTTGTTCATCAAATCATCTTGCACACAAGTTTGTTCTTAAACACTTGTCGATTTTTTCAGCCCGCAAGATCGTCTCAAAGAGAAGATGCAGAGGCTGGACAAGGCCTGAATCTAGACACCAGTTGGGGAACATTAATGTCTTTGCAAGAGGTAAACAATAGATGTTAGGGGGAAGGAGATACAAATAACAACAAGGCTTCGCTCCCTCTCTTAAAGATTAACTTGAGAGCTACAAAACGCCACAAATGTGCAAAAACAAATTTGTGCACAAGAATATTCCATGAATGAAATCCAGTGTTGGTGTAACTAAAAGAATAATTTTTACATGTATAGATTATAAACTGTGTTATATTTTCCTCTCTTCATGGTATTATTACAAACAGAAAGAGGACAGAGGTGGTTATATAAGGTGCCAGTACTTTGAAAATTGCAGTCTTTATCATTATCAATACTCCATCCACAAGTAAAACTGTGCTTCACAAGAAAAATGTTGATCTAACAATTTTTATGTGTTAATTATCAACTTCAATACATTATACTGTCTTCACTGCATTACTAGGAATTTTGGGTGGAGCTGAACAGACTCAGTGCCAGTGCTTTGAAAATAGCGAGCTTTATTTTTATGTATACTTTTACATTATGACTGTAATGTAATATATAATGTAATACATGTAATGTAATATACACTCACTGGCCACTTTATTAGGTACACCTTGCTAGTACCGGGTTGGACCCCCTTTTGCCTTCAGAACTGCCTTAATCCTTCGTCGCATAGATTCAACAAGGTACTGGAAACATTCCTCAGAGAGTTTGGTCCATATTGACATGATAGCATCACGCAGTTGCTGCAGATTTGTCGGCTGCACATCCATGATGCGAATCTCCCGGTCCACCACGTCCCATAGGTGCTCTATTGGATTGAGATCTGGTGACTGTGGAGGCCATTTGAGTACAGTGAACTCATTGTCATGTTCAAGAAACCAGTCTGAGATGATTCGAGCTTTATGACATGGCGCGTTATCCTGCTGGAAGTAGCCATCAGAAGATGGGAACACTGTGGTCATAAAGGGATGGACATGGTCAGCAACAATACTCAGGGAGGCTGTGGCGTTGACACGATGCTCAATTGGTACTAAGGGGCCCAAAGTGTGCCAAGAAAATATCCCCCACACCATTACACCACCACCACCAGCCTGAACCGTTGATACAAGGCAGGATGGATCCATGCTTTCATGTTGTTGACGCCAAATTCTGACCCTACCATCCGAATGTCGCAGCAGAAATCGAAACTCATCAGACCAGGCAACGTTTTTCCAATCTTCTATTGTCCAATTTTGGTGAGCCTGTGCGAATTGTAGCCTCAGTTTCCTGTTCTTAGCTGACAGGAGTGGCACCCGGTGTGGTCTTCTGCTGCTGTAGCCCATCTGCCTCAAGGTTCGACGTGTTGTGCGTTCAGAGATGCTCTTCTGCATACCTCGGTTGTAATGAGTGGTTATTTGAGTTACTGTTGCCTTTCTATCAGCTCGAACCAGTCTGGCCATTCTCCTCTGACCTCTGGCATCAACAAGGCATTTTTGCCCACAGAACTGCCGCTCACTGGATATTTTCTCTTTTTCGGAACATTCTCTGTAAACCCTAGAGATGGTTGTGCATGAAAATCCCAGTAGATCAGCAGTTTCTGAAATACTCAGACCAGCCCGTCTGGCACCAACAACCATGCCACGTTCAAAGTCACTTAAATCACCTTTCTTCCCCATTCTGATGCTCGGTTTGAACTGCAGCAGATCGTCTTGACCATGTCTACATGCCTAAATGCATTGAGTTGCTGCCATGTGATTGGGTGATTAGAAATTTGCGTTAACGAGCAGTTGGACAGGTGTGCCTAATAAAGTGGCCGGTGAGTGTATATGTCACATGTAAGTGTAACAGTGCTTCACTCAACAATTTTGGTTTAACTGAGAGATCCACTGACAAAGAATAATTTTTATATGCATAGACTATCAACAAGATACATTTTGCCAGTTATGATGGGCAAACTCATGAACGTACATGACTCTGGTTTTGAGGGAGGAAAAACAGATAGGGGATGGATTTTTTTTGGTTGTGTACTTTCAAAATCTCGCTCCCTCTTGCTCATTTCTCCAAACCTACATATTGTAGCTTTAAAATCCCACTATACTGAATTTTCCTTGAATGAATATTAACTTATTTTCTGTTAAATACATGTGTCAATACACCACAAAGTTAAATCCACCCATTAGCCATCCATTCACTTAATGGTTTTGTCTGTTTTCGCCCTTTTCCAGACTTTCCGGTCATGCATGACTGATTTTTTTAAACCTTTTTTGGAAATCTTTTTGGCAAAATGCACATGACAAAAAGTGATGTGTTTTATGTACTGAAATCTAATGCCTCCATGGGAGTTTTTCCAGAGAAGTAAAAGAATGCTATGAGCATTAGTAGAATGCTTCTTCTTCTTCTTTTTTTTTTTTGCATGAGAGAAACCTCTGCAGCCCTAGCTCTCAAAAGAAAACCTAATGGATAAGATTTACAGAAGGTCAACATGTGTAAAGAAAGTGATAAGTAGAGGAACAATATTCGATTATTGGGGTTGCCTTAAAGATAGACTCTGTAATGAAACCATGAAACCATGTCCTCTAAAAAAATTTTCTGATGATTGTGAACCCATCCTTCGTTGTCACTGTGACGCCAACCCCCTCTGTCGGGACTTAGTATGTCGGTGTAAACTAAAGTGAGTGGGTACCATCACTCATTCATTGTTTTCGACTGAGAAACTGCTATTTGAGTGCAATAAATAGAGAAATCGTAACATGATCAGCCATATAATATATTGGTCCGGTGGGCCAACCCAGTGCCTTGAATGGTTCACAATATTACTCCAAGCTCAATTTGCCAACTAGCATGAAAGCTATGTCACACCTTCTCCTAGCTGCATGCGTAATGTGTGCGCATCAAACAAAAAAACATATCACTTTCATTATAATCAATGAGACCGTTGTAATCACCTGCAAGCATCAAAATGCATTTAAGCTAACCTTGCAAATGAGTCAAGAAATTGGTCATTTGTGAGTTGTCTTACTCTCTATCAAAAAAGGCCTAATTTCTCTGGAAAAGATCTTTTTTTTTTTGTTTCTTATCAAAGTGTGTCCTAACAAGGCTCCTAAACATCATACAAACAACATAGCTGTCATCTTCCTGGGCTGATGATTTGGCCTGAGGATAAGAATAGTGTGACGACTAATCTATCTGGTCAAAGGATAAGGTCACTGACCCAGCATTATACCGTCACCACTAAGGATGTGTCAATCACATCAAAACGGATCGCTGAGTCACTCCAAGAGACAATACACATGCACATTAGTATAGTTATATGGGTAAAGTGGGAAGAGATGTCCTTTGGAGAGAAAATGTCAGCTCCCCAGCTACTCATAACTGGTCTGTGAAGAACTCTTGCCTGACCTTTACTAAATTGAAGATTTGTCCTTACCCAAAAATAGTCAACTACTCTAATTAACTTAATCTGCTGTAAATGTACGATTTAAGCATGAACTCATGATGATGTCTGTGAATGTTCTCATTCATCCAGGTTATGGTTATCCAAAGGAGTTGAATCAAGTGCAACTGGACACTTGGTGTATGTATATATATATATATATATATATATATATATATACACCAAGTCCAGTTGCACTTGATTCAACTCCTTTGGATACTCATGATGATGGTTATGCATTGTAACCCTCGTTCTATGAACACAGGCTGAGCTCTCTAACAGGCTCTACAGGATTGTCAACTCATCTTATTGGTTTAACACACATGATTTTCGTATACAAGCTCCGCCTATCCTGGATGAGACACACACTCATGACAAAGCCTGATTGACTGCATCAAAGTGTCAGCATCAGTCAGGATAACCCCCACATCCCACCAAGCAGCAGACATTCTCCCATCATGAATCTGAATTTGGTATCCAATCTGGACCTACAGGGGCATACACCCAACTACAGGGCATCAATCATAGCTGTCCACCAAAATGGCCACAATATAGGAGTTGGGTGATAGGTAAGCATTTTGACAAATCAAAATCCAAACACCCAACGGTATTACTGGGTAGCTCAAATGTGGTCCATCATGTTTTGTTTTTCATCTGAAAACCCTCCTGCTTGGATGGATTTAGAATCTTGTTCTGTAATGCCAAGCTTAACGTTGCATTTGTATTTGTATTCAGCAGGTCACACATACCTGAGAAAAAGTACAGATGACCCTATTTTATTGAATATGATTAACATTTGGTTTGACACTTGTAAATATTTGAATATAAACTCCTCCTGGTCACGCTTCAGTCCTATTTGGGGTAATGTTAACTTTAAACAAGGGAAATGTGACTCCAGATTTTGGTTATTGGCTGAAAAAGGGTTAAGGGAAGTGCTACATATGTATAGTGAAAAAAGTACTTATGTCCTTTGCAGAAATATCAACTGAATATGACATTCCAAAGAATCACTTTTTCAAATATCTCCAAATTAGGAACTTTACATCCTCATCTCAAAACCATTCATTAGATGTCTTTATGCAAGCGCAATAATCCAGGTAAGAAAATCCAAGAAAGTTGTAACAGTTCATCTGGACAAATTTACTGACAGAAAAGTTTCATCGCTCATCTAAGTGACCTCTTCAGTCACTCATTAGATATACCTGTCATTTCCTCATTAGAGGCAGCAATTACAGTAAATTGTCATGATAAACTTTTGATTTGAAGATATACATCCTAGGATGCACTGGGACACATTATCAGTGATGTTTCCTGAGGGTCTCAGGTGTTTCGGGTCTTTCAACATCATACACCCTCACTCAGACAACCCAGCCGTGGTTGATCAGGCCCTGGCTTGTGTCCCAGCAGCATTGGACCACAGATCACTCCTTCCGATCCAAAGCCATCTGGAGGCCCTCTGCAGCCTTCATGGAAGACTTGATGGCTTTTCTTTTTGCAGCCCTAGTGATGCCAAGTAGAGTGTAGCACAGCGCACAGTGAATGGCCAGCAAAGCCTCTATACCCCACTTCAATGGGCTCACAACGCACCTTCCAGCCTTTTGTCCAGCACTGATCCACAAGCTCCTGGTACTTGGACCACTTTCGCTCATTTGCCTCTTCCATACAGTCCTCCCAGGGAACTGTCAGCTCTATAAGGACCTCCTGTTTTGAAGAGGCTGATGATAGCACTACGTCTGGCCTCAACAAAGTTGTTATAATGTGGTCCGGGAACCTGAGTTGCCTCCCCAAGTTGACTCGCAGCTCCCAGTCTGATGCAGAGGTGAGGAGACTGGCTGCTAACCTGGGCTGTGACTGAGGCTTCTCACCATCCCTGACAAAGGCAATGTTCCTCTGTCTGCAGGCTTGCTTGTTGTTGGCCATGGCTTTGGAAATGGTCTCAGCGATTGTCTTCAGCACCTGGTCATGTCGCCAGCGGTATCGGCCCTCCCCCAGGGCTGATGGGCAGCTGCTGAGGATGTGATCGAGTGAACCTTTTCCAGGGCACAGAGGACATTATGGAGAATCAATCTTGCCCCAGAGATGGAGATTTGCTGGGCCAGACAGAACACCATACACGGCTTGTATCATGAACTTGATCCACTGCGGTCCAACACTTTTCCCCTCTTCAACACCATGGCTCTGGATTTGGTGGGTTTAAAACTCATCCTCGCCCTGGATATGAGCTTCTCCAGGCCCTGGAGGATTCACCTACTACCAGGCAACGATGATTTGGTGACAGTGAGGTCATGCATAAAGGCTCTGGCTGTTGAACACCAGACTTGGACAGAGGGCCTCTGCACTCAGTTTCAGCTGCCTTGACCACCATATTCATGGCAAGAGTGAAGAGTGTAACTGAGATAGTACATCCAGTTATGATCCCCTTCTCAAGCCGGTGCCAGTCAGATGTTGTATTCCCAGAAGTGACTCTGAGCCTGAAGTTCCCATAGTAGTTCAGGATAAGGTCCTTGATCTTACTGGGTACATGGTGTCACTCCAGGTAGTTTAATTTCATCTTTGTATGGCTTGCTTGAATCTGGGTCTGATGAATCCTAAGAACCAAAACTGAGATCATGGAAGGAAGATATAGATGAGGAAATATCTTTAGAAGACTGGTGTAAGATATGTAGGAAGGCTCAGAGGCAAACCCAATAGTAGCTTGAAGCTTGTACAGAAAAAATGGCTGATGCGTACATACATAACTCCTGTTAAATTGCACAAGTTTAATGATAACATTCGTGATACCAATATCAAGTGTAATGAGGCAAGAGGGACACTATACCACTGTATATGGGAATGCGTGAAAGTGAAATCATTTTGGCTAGCTATTACTAATATGACTGATCAAATTTTATCAAAGAAATTACCATCGAATCCTAAGCTTTTTACTCTGGGTATATATCCTATCAACCATCACTTACAAAGCAAAGAGTGCACCACCCCTCGTCTAAACCAAACAGAGTATTTCCAGTAGGTGAGAATGTGTCCGACACAGACTATCTATCTCCTGTTGGATTAATTAGCATTAGACACATGTGAAAGAGCCCGGATCTGATTCTCCAGACATTGTCCAAAGTTCATATGTGAAAACGACTTGACTTTGAAGAAACTGTTGACTTTAATAATTCTTGTAGACGTGATAATGTTTTAAGTGTGTCCTTAATCCTTAAGTGCTTGAACCTTTTTAAAATGGTGATTAACAAGAGCAGAAAATAATGTTTGTTTTCCATTAAAAAAGAACTGGGTTAGTGTTCCTGAGGTGGTAGAATCACTAACCTCTAGTTGAGTGAGACATATAGTACCTAATGAGAACATCTGATAGCCAGGCATTTTCATTTTGTCTGACTGTTTTCTTCCTTTGTCATTAACTTCTTTTTAATCTGTGTTATTTCACTTGATGTAAAGCATATTTCAATGCATCTTAATGTACAAAATATGCAACATAAAGTTTAACTGATAGATTAATTTGATTACTGTTTATTTAATATTAAGATACTACTACTACTACTACTTTCAGCTGCTCCCGTTAGGGGTCGCCACAGCGGATCATCCATTTCCATTTCTTCCTGTCCTCTGCATCTTCCTCTGTCACACCAGCCACCTGCATGTCCTCTCTCACCACATCCTTAAACCTCCTCTTTGGCCTTCCTCTTTTTCTCTCCCTTGGCAGCTCCATATTCAGCACCCTTCTCCCAATATATCCAGCATCTCTCCTCCACACATGTCCAAGCCATCTCAATCTTGCCTCTCTTGCTTTGTCTCAAAACCGTCCAATCTGAGCTATCCCTCTAATATACTTGTTCCGAATCCTGCCCTTCTTTTTCATTCCCAATGAAAATCTTAGCATCTTCAACTCTGCCACCTCCAGCGCCGCCTCCTGTCTTTTCATCAGTGCCACTGTCTCCCACCCATATAACATAGCTGATCTCACAACCATCTTGTAAACCTTCCCTTTAACTCTTGCTGATACCCTTCTGTCACAAATCACTCCTGACACTCTTTTCCACCCACTCCACCCTGCCTAAATTCTCTTCTTCACCTCTCTTCTGCACTTCCCATTACTGTGGACAGTTGAGCCCAAGTTTTTAAACTCAAAGCCTTCGTCACCTCTACTCCTTGCATCCTCACCATTCCACTGTCCTCCCTCTCATTCACACATATGTATTCCATATATCGCCATAATATTTAACATCAAGATACATTATAAGTAATATATTTAGAATTTACAACGCAAATAGTCAAGTAAAAAGCATTTAACAGTCACACAAATATCATCAGATACATGATTTTGAATAATAAAAAAAGGTGTTAATTTCTTATAGCAACCCAATGTAAAGATACTGTGTTGCATTGTACTTTATTTACTTCATATAAATTCACTTATAACTGACCAGGGTCTTAAAAAGAAGTGAGCCTTGAAATCACAGAGGTTTTAGTTGGTTGAAATGACTGCATGCATGTTCCTATGCAAATTAAAAAAGAAAGACAAGATTAAAAAAAAAACTCCTTGGAAATGAGACAAGTGAATGATTCAAAGACAGAAGACATAGATTAGCAAATTAAGTTACCGGACATTAAGTTTAACTTAAAATTAATATCAGACCTATGACATCTTGAATGTTGAATGCAATGCTGTGGATGGGAGTAGATGGCTACAGAAGAATGTTGTAAGATGACTCTGGCAAATAAATTTTTTTTTACTTAATCTTTCAGGTGCATTTTGTGTGTGTTGCCACAAATATTGTGAACTCACTTTCTCCTTTCGGTAGGTATAGAAAAAGTATAAAAACAAAGGTTGGTGTTGTAGGTGTGCTGGTAAACCCTTCACTTGTTGAGTCACATTTTTTCTGCTTGCTGCTTATTAAAGCTTAAATCTGTGGGGGGGGGGGTTCCCCCCAATCTTTCCCTTCCTCTGGCAGGAAGAACTACAAACAAGGTGTGGCAGCCATTGTCGCTTGTATGCTGTCAGCTCAGCAGCCCTGTTAAAATGGCATTCTCAGACCAAAGCTAACACAGGCAATCTAATGTATGACAAACTACATCAAACTGCATAAGAACACTGTTCTACAGTAATGTTGACTGTAGAATTGGTATATGACCTCTCCAACAGAAGCACTCCCAAATCGATTTCATGTTTTAGTCATTTTCCCTACTTGGGTAGGAATGTGTTATTGCTGCACTTTCTACCTAATCAAAAATGTCAACAAATGTGTATGGAGAGTGTTTCCAACACTGATAGAGATGCCAGTCAGCATTAAATATTGTGACTCCATTGTCCAGATCGAAGAAGGACAGCATTGAGAATGATTATATTAGAGGGACCGCTCAAGTTGGATGGTACGGAGACAAAGCAAGAGAGCAAAGACTGAGATGGCTTGGACATGTGTGGAGGAGAGATGTTGGGTACATTGGGTGAAGGATGCTGAATATGGAGCTGCCAGGGAAGAGGAAAAGAAGAAGGCCAAAGAGAAGGTTTTTGGATGTGGTGAGGGAAGACATCCAGGTGGCTGGTGTGACAGAGGACGATGCAGAAGACAGGAAGAAATGGAAACGGATGACCGCTGTGGCGACCCCTAATGGGAGCAGCCGTAAGTAGTAGTAGAGAGATTAATGGAGAAAAATCTTGAATTTCAGCTTTAATAACAAAAAAGTGATTTATGTCCTGACAAATTAAACATTGCTAAAACATTGTTAATTTAACAATGTGAAACTGTGGACACATGAGGGATTATTTGTAGCACAGAGTCCCAGCTGATATAATGGCAAGCTGGGGTGGACACAGGTGCAGAACCAGCTGAAATGAAGCTCCACACACAAATACAAACATTAAAATTTCCGCATTGTACATGCCAATAGCTGCTGCTTCGAACTGGAACAAGACAAGAGAGCCGCTTTGTCTGGAATCTGTGATTTAGAAATCACAAAACAAACACCCAACGGATTACTCGAGATGAAAAAACAGGGCAGGAATGGAGAAACCCAAATTTCCCTCACCCTCCGTGCTTATTTGTTGCCTCAAAGATATTCTCTCCATTATCTCCTCTATAGAAGCTGGAGGGTGAAGTCTGTCATCTTGTAATTGAAGAAAAGAAAAGGATGACATACATCTTTGCCGCCTGGGGCTGACGGTAACACCACAGAGCAGTGTGTGATCTTCATGTTGCTGAAATCCCCTGTCACCATAGAAGCTGCCAAAAAATATTAGCTCGTGCAAGAGAAAGATCTATAGGGTTTTGTTGTGTCAAGATCAACCATTCAAGATAAAGAGGACAGGTGGGCAACTTTGATCCGTTTTGTTACACAAGGGAATGGTATCGTTGCTGGGTCTGTCTTAATAATGGCAAGTACATTCCTATGGTGATCCGTTCCTTATTTATTTGAACAGGACACAGAGCAAGCAGAAATAATCAATTATAGATATCTAATTCCACAGTAGGGATCAAGATTTAATTGGCTGTCACTCAGTGTGATGTAGACAAGTCTCCGGTACACTGAATTCTCAGGCCTGTGAATTGTCTTTTTTGTGATTCATTCAAGAAGTATGATAATGGGCTTCAACTCAAAAGTGGACAGTAAATCCTTTAGAAGAGAAGAAGAAGAGAGACTTTATTCATCTTACAGCTGCACACTAGAACACACAAATGCATGCAGGGAGTGGTAGCTGATGAAATGTTCCTTATGCATATTTCCCATCCTGCTGTCCTTCCTCCAAGGGCAGCCAGGAACAGGGGTCAGCCCTTTCCTTTGGTTCCCTGGAAAAAATTCCAGGTGGACATCATGTCATGGTCAGGGACAGGGCAGGAAAGCCCTCTGCGTGTTTTTATTGGGGTTCTTTTTTATGTTGGAGTAAACTCATGTGAGCACAGGCACAACATGCAAACTCCAAACCGAAAGGTCCCTAGTTGAGAGATAACCCTTTACTGCCATAGCTCATGCTCAAGAGAAAAAGCACTTATGTAAGTTTCCTGTGTGTACTATGGTTTCCTCCAAAGAAATACATGTCAAGTGAACTGGAGTCACTAAATCGGCCATAGCTGGGAATGGATTTTGAGTGGCTGTGCGTGTAGGCACAATGCCCATGGGGATAGGCTCCAGCCCCTCGTGAATTAGATTGAGTAAAGACAATGAATAGATGGATGAACTGAGTGGTAAGCAAATGAGAGACTTCTGACTGAGCCAGTGATGCATGTTTATGGAAATTAAAATTATTAATGAAAATTATGTCTCAGCTCCTCTGCCTCTTACAGGGCTTTGTTGAATGTAAAAAAGGCATACTGGGGGGCCAAACAGGCAGACTGAGCATGCAACAGGCAGGGAAATAATGATGGCATCAGGGAAGACTGTGGACTCTGTTTATGGCCAGTGACACACTAGCAGAGCAATTGTCAGGATAATATTGGATTAATCTATGAAGTCCCGGGAAGCTGCTCTTATCTTTGAACTTTGTTTATAAAACCATAATTGCCAATGCCAAAAAGATAGAAATTTACCTGGATGTTATTCATGGCTGTAAATGGGAAAGAAAACAATAACCACTTCAACCTTTACTCCTCAGGTGAGATTCTGGTTGGTAAAAACATCACGTCAGCACAGCCTCAGTCTTTGGATCTATATTATTAAGAAATATCATCTTGTCTGTAGATGCATGTCACTGCTGTTTTATAAGAGCAAATTGACAGCTGACTCCTGCAAAACAGCGACACCCCATCCCTACCCACCCACTCCTACCCTTGTTGGAACAATCCCAACAATTTGGGATTGCCTCAACAACAATCTGCTCTAGAATTAAAAAATTATAAATGATTGATAAAGTATAACGACATTACCTGAGAAGATATGGCCAAAGGTTTAGGCAATTCCAGCATGTTAGTGTATACTTAAGAGATCTTTAACACTAGAACGACAGGGATTTCACTCACACACTGAAATGACCATGGGCGGTCAAAATGACGGTCAGTTTTTAAACTCTATATTCTGTCAAGATAAATACCAATTTGAGATATTGATGCATTGCATATGTTGGTATGTCTGTTAGGAAACGACTGACACCCAAATTAACATTTTAACAACTATAATACTATTTTTAAACAATTTAAACTCCACAGACATGGTTGAACTTGAATAGCAAAATTGAAAAAGTGAAAATATTACCTGAAAAACAAAACGGAAAACACATATTGCTCATCTAATAAACGTAACAAGGCCTATAAAACGTGAAATGTAAAAAAAAAAAAAGAACTGAAAATAAATACTGAAATAGACCCAGACAATAGACGGACCTTAACAACTACTACAATGACCATGGGTGGCCAAAATGACCGCCCACGGTTTTTAAACTCTATATTCTGTCAAGATAAATACCCATTTGAGATATTAATGCATTACATATGTTAGTATGTCTCTTAAGAAACGACTGACACCAAAATTCACATTTTAAGAACTTTAATACTATTTTTCAAACAATTTAAAATCGCCACTGTCCAACACCTGTAAATACTGCAACGCCTCGGTGGTAGTCATGGTGCATCTTAAACGGTGTCTGTAACCAGACACATTGGCAATAATAAAAGATCAAGTTTGGACTATTACTCTACACTGGAGAAGGCTATTTTGTTTTCAGAACAGAGCAGTGAACTTCACAAAAGAAATGATGTGACCAACACACGGCATAGTGACATGACGGCACACGATCACGCGCAAATTATGTGTGGTCATTTTAGGTAGATTTTATCATAATTTTTTGGTGCAATTGACCTAAAATTAATTTTAATGCAAATATATGCAATTTTAGGAGCATCCAGGGTGCGGCAGGTCTGTATTTTTTTTTCCCACAAAATTGTTAAACTTTGAAAATCCAAAACGGTCACCAGTTTTGAACCTAATAATGGTATGCAGGTCTCTGCTGTAGGTCTTCAGATTGCGCACATTTACCAAACATTTTGTAAAGTCAGGGATAATTACGTGGTGGATATCAAGTTTTTACTGTTTTAGTTTTTGCAAGTGGTAATTACAAATTAACACTATCCTGCATTCACCACATCTTTAATTTTACTGTTTAGTGGCTATCCTCCAGTGCTATTCAGTGAAAACAAAAGGAACTGTCCTCCAGTAATATCATCCCAGATATTGTAATACAAATACATAATTACAAGTAATTGAATGCTGACACAAGGTTAAAGTGAAATAGCTCATAGATTCTGCCCTGGTTGGTGTTAGCATATTTGTGTGTCTCTGGAGGGGAAAAGACTGTATAATAAATGTATTTATAAGGGTCCACGGTGGTGTAGCGGTCTAAGCATCGGCTTTGTGTCGATGCAGTTGCCCACTAGGGACCGGGGTTTGTGCCTCGGTCTCGTCAGATCCGACTATGGCCGGATTCCATGAAGCAGCAATAATTGGCAACACTGTCTTCGGGAGGGGGGCGGAGTCGGCTTGTGTTTGTCACATGAATGCGTCGCTGTGTGTGTCAGAAAAAGCAGTGGTTCGGCCTGGATTCGCCTTGTCACGGAAGTGGCGAGGCGTCTCCTCTGAGACTGCCGGCCGGAGAGATGCAGTTAGCGAACGCATGCAGTACGAGGGTGGCTGTTTGAACTAGAATAGGGAACGACTGGCCATTAAATTGGGAAAAAAGGGGGAAATCAGAAATAAATCTTTAAAAAAATGTATATATATAGCACTTTTCTAATTTACAAAGTGCTTTATGGAGAAGACAAGGCAAAAATAAGACCAAATAAGTAGGAGTAAAAATTAAAAAGAACATGAATAAATAAAAACAAATTTGTGAAAGCTTTCGTAAAAATAAAAGTTTTTAGATGAGATTTAAAGGAAGCGAGACACTTGATTAGTCTTAGTTCGACAGGAAAAGTGTTCCATGGTGTGAGGGCTCTAACAGCAAAAGCTCGGTCACCCTTTGTTACAAACCAAGACCTAGGAATGACCAGCAGTGCTCCATCGGCAGATCATAATGGTGGAGAGGGCATATACCAGATCAACAAATCCGAAATGTATGTACGAGCAAGGAAATTTAAAGCTTTAAAACGAGCAATACATTTTTTAAATCAATTAGAAATATAACAGGGGGCCAGTGTAGGGAGGCAAGCAAAGCAGCGATATGGTCATGCCTCTTTGTCCCGGTAATGAGCCGAGCAGCAGCAATTGTACCAACTGGAGTGAAGGGAGCCCTTGCTGATACCAGAGTAAAGTGCGTTACAATAGTGAAGCTGAGAATAGATAAAAGCATTTTGCAGATTGCCAAATGATAAAAATGACCTAATTTTGGGCATCCGTGTGGCGTAGCGGTCTATTCCATTGCCTACCAGCACAGGGATCGCTGGTTCGAATCTCGGTGTTACCTCTGGCTTCGTTGGGCGTCCCTACAGACACAATTGGCCGTGTCTGCGGGTGGGAAGCCGGATATGGGTATGTGTCCTGGTCGATGCACTAGCACCTGCTCTGGTCAGTTGGGGCGCCTGTTCAGGGGGAGGGGGAACTGGGGGGAATAGCGTGATCCTCCCATACACTATGTCCCCCTGGTGAAACTACTCATTGTCAGGTGAAAAGAAGCAGTTGGCAACTCCACATGTATCGGAGGAGACGTGGTAGTCTGCAGCCCTCCCCGGATTGGCAGAGGGGTGGTGCAGCAACCAGGATGGCTCAGAGAGCGGGGTGACTGGTCGGGGAGAAAGGGGAGGGGGAATCCAAAAAAAAGACCTAATTTCCTTCCTTTGGAGGTTTACAGGGCACAGCCAACTGGAAGGAGACCCCGGGGTACACCCAGAACTCGGTGGAGGGACTACATGTTCAATCTGGCCTGGGAACACCCTGGGATCCCCCAGGAGGAGCTGGAGGGCGTTGCTGCGAAGAGGGACATCTGGAGTGCCCTACTTAGCTTGCTGCCACCGCGACCCAACCCCGGAGAAGCGGCTGATAATAAATTAACGAATGACTAATTTTGGAGATTAGCTTGAGCTGGAGAAAGCATGACTGAACAACATGTTTGAATGGATTATCAAAACCAAGTTTAGTATCGAATATTACCCCCAAGATTCCTAGCAGCCTGCTTAAGACTACTTGACAGACCACCAAGATTAGCAAAATAAAAAATAAAAAGGGCTGGTGGAATTTTCGGGACCGAACAGAACGACCTCAGATTCATCATCATTAAATTTGAGAACATTTTCAGACATCCAGGATTTAATGTCAGAGAGGCCAGTTGTAAGATCAGCTAGGGCGCTAGGATCTGTGAGTTTTAGTGACATGTATCGTCAGCATAAAAATGGTAAAGTACATTGTGATTTTGAATGACCTGGCCAAGGGGCAGCATGTATATAGAAAAGAGAAGGGGGCCAAGAACTGAGCCTTGAGGGACACTACAACTCAACTGAGCCATCAAGGAAATGGTTACCCAGTATAACAGAAAAAGTTCTGTTGATGAGGTAAGAGGCTAATAAGCTAAGAGCCAAGCCCTTGATGCCAAACCAAGTCTCTAAGCTATGTAAGAAGGTGTTGTGATAGACTGTTTCAAAGGCAGCACTTAAGTCTAAAAGAACTAAACTCCAGCAGTCACCTCTGACTGCAGTTAGCAGTAGGTCATTACTGACCTTAACTAGAGCTATTTCAGTGCTATGGAGTGTTCTAAAACCAAACTGGAAATTGTTAAATGGTTATGACCACATTATAACAGAGTACAAGAATATCACATTACAAGCCTATATTGGAGTTGATTTGAAGTAGGTTTAAAGGTGGATACAGGGAGATGTAGGGAAAACTAGGTGGCACTGACCTAGCAGCCATGACAGTCTTCTTTTTAACTGATCCAGAACCTTTTGCACTTATGGTCTCTATTAAGAGAGCAATGATACTTAGGTATTTTAGGCATATCTTGACTCGACTGGAGTGTTTGAAATTTTGGTGACTTTTACTTCAATTTATTTTCAGTTATTTGGGTGCTGGTTTTGTCTGTCTGTCTGTCTGTCTGTCAGTGCTGATAGATGTGCTGGTACAACTATTTCAAACAGACCCATTGTTAATGGTATTATCTGCAGCTGCGTTTATCATGCTGTGCAATCATTACAGAGTACCAAGAAAAGCCTAGCATAGTCTCAGGTTTAGAAACTCTTTTAATGTTCAAAGAAAGCTGAATCAGTTCATCCGGATACAACATTTATTTACAGAAATGTTTAATCACTCATCTAAGTGATCTCTCCAGTCTAAACTGACTGCAGGTATCCCCATCCATATAAACAATACAGTTGCATAACAACCGAAACCAATGATCAGTTTCATATGCACACAGGCATGGCCATTAATTACAGATTCAATGGCCATATGTGATGACCATCAGTGATGGTCATTCCCTCTTCACATAGATGGCCTCTTTGACTCGCCGTTCAAACCATTATTCCTCCCTATCAAGGACGTGCACATCCTCATCCTTGAAAAAGTGGCCACTGGCTAGTAGATGGGTGTAGACTGCGGAGTCCTGGCCTGACACGTTAGCTCTTCTATGTTGTGCCATCCTCTTGGGCAGTGTCTATTTAGTTCCCAATGTACAAACCATGGCAATCATCCTGGCACTTAACAGCATATACTATGTATATTGCTCTATTTGTGCCAGGGGACCCGATTCTTGGGGTGGACAAATTTCTGGTGCAGCGTGTTTTGGGGTTTGAAAGCAACTGAGACATGATGTTTGGAAAATATACGTCTCAACTTTTCCAACACTCCTACCACATAAGGAATCACCACTGGTTTACACTTAGGCAGCTGTTATCCTCTCTTTGATCAGCTGGCGCGCTGTTTGGGCATCTTCCTGACTAACGCCACTGTGATTTTGTGGATAAGGCGAGGGACATCGTTATGGAGGAGTATGAAACAATGGTCTCTTATGATGTTAAGTCTCTCTTCACATGCATTCCTGTTGATGAGGCAGTGGAGGTAGTCTGTATGAAATTACAAAACGACCCCACCTTTAGCAATAGGACCACCGTTTAACACTGACCAAGTGTGTCTGCTCCTGAAGCTGCTCTTCAGTCCATATACTTCACATACAGGGGGGAGTACTATACGCAGAGGCATGGGTGTGCTACGGGTTCCCCAGTCTCACCTAGAGACTAATCCGCCGACCAATTTGTGTGTTCCGCCACCTAGCGACGCCGCCAGTACTGCGGTGGCAAGTAGCAGTGTTTGCTACCGCGTTTGCTACTGCCTGCTAATAGTCCATGGGCCAGACGATATTTCGGTACACTCAAGGTGGCAAAACTTACTTATACTTTTTGAAAGGATCCATGTCTGTAGATGATATTTTGGTATGATAACCATTCCTGAGTGGCAGCTGTATCACAGTTATCAGCTCATGAAGTTAACCACCCGCTAAACTAAATTGCATTTTAGACGCTGGTGCATATCCTGGTTTAGCCTCATGGTCAGGACATTTTTCAATGTTCTATAATATTGTCTTTGGTATCATTTTAAAGGGGACCTTCTTAGCTTTCATTCAAGCCCTGTTGTGGATATTTCTCACAAATATAGAGGTCACTTGAGCTCTTCAACCCGTCAATAACACACATCTTTCTGCAATGTTCGCCTAAACTATATACTTTCTTTTAGCCCTGTGGCATCTAGGAATATCAGGGACACAAAACACAAAAACTGGAATACTCACAGGACTGTAAAGATTCAGAAAATGTATAATATACCCATACTATTTCATTGTGTGAGGTGATTGTGAGCCTTAAATGAGAACTAGACCAAAGCCAGTTAGGTCACAAACTAGTCTCTATACATTTGTTTGAATACACAATCAAAATACATGATAAAAAGGAATACCATAGTGAGGTAATGAACTATTTTAATATTTTAAACAACATTGACATTTACATATACTTAGTCAATGATACATGTAATCCCATATCATTAGTGGGTATATGTAATGGTAATGGGTAGGGTAATGGGTATATGTGAATATGGTTACATTATTGTTATCAAGCTCTGGGTAACCAAGTCCAGAATCAACATCCTGTGCATCAATAGACTACTACCACAGTAATACCATCAGAATCATCACACTGTCATTCATCAAACTGCTCGTTTCTCTCATCATCTGACTCCCCAAGTTCAAAGTCCAGTTCTGGACCATCCTGCTGTTTTTGGTTACTGCAGTTCTGTAACCTGCACATGTCTGTGCATGGAAGTCCATTTGACAGGCACATGCAGCTTGGCATTTTGCATGAATGCACACACTTGCATGTTAGCATGTCCAAGACCACATCTGGTGCAGGTGGGGAGCGCATCCAGTAAATGGCCAGCTTGCCTTCATCGTCTGTCCATCCATACTCAGTAGGGCTTGGCACCACAGGGTTAGCCTGCAGACAGCACTTCCATATTGCTGCCTGATAGTTGGCTCGTTGAACATGCATAAAGAGACAGTCTCTACATGGTGGCAGCTGGCTGGACTCAACCTCTCCCCTTTTGGTGCAGAAGAGCTGGTAACGCAGTTTGTTCACCTCAGCAGTGCTGCTATTAGCAACATACATCCGACAGATGAACTGCTCAATTTTCTGGAGCAGCTCATCACTCACATTCCATGTCTGTCCCAGTTGACTAAACGTCTCTTGGCAGGAAGTGTGCTTTCTCACTATCTTCAGGGCATTCAGCTTCCCTCGACCAGCGAATGCACTGACAGTGTCGCAGCCTGTGAAGGCATGTAAGCCAATTAGGCTGTCACAGATGCTGTCTCCAAGTGAACTTGCCAGTTTGGTGATGTCGACAAACCGTGTGCGGTTCTGAGTCCCACACTTCTGGTAGATGGGACAGGTGATGTCCTTCTGGAAACCAAGACAAAGCACCATGACATCAGTGTCCTCAGCTGTGATGATAAGTGACTTTGAGCCCGCATTTGCTGCATGCAATGCATGCAGGAGCAGACGGGTGTCAGCTTCTTCATGTGTGGAGTGCAGTTCTGCTGCTTCCTCACACCCATCTTCTGTCAACTTGTAGCAGGTTTCCTCACAGGTCATGTACAACACCTTGCCATGCAGCATAGCTCTGTATCGTGGGAGTTTCCACTCTTCCACCAGAAACTTGATGAGACTGGTCTTGTTGGAGGAACTGCACAGAAATTTTCTCCACTGCTGGACGTGGTGTCCCCCTGCAAGGTTCTTGTACTGGAGAGTGATGTCTCCACCCCGGTTCAGTCGTTCAGCATCTTTGATCGAAGTCTGGTGATAGACATCAAAAACAACATCAATCCTCCCACTCTGTGCTCCCTCATGGAGGACCTGGGTCAAGGCTGACTCTGCCACCTGTGCAAAGGTTTTGTTGTTGCCATTCATTTTTTGGACCAGGCTCATCCCATCAATGATGGAAGTAGATGGGATTGGGATGTCTTCTGCAGGAGATACATTCTTTTCAAGCTCTCTGGCAAGTGCAGCCTTGTTTGTTTTCAGACTTTGCTTGGTCATCTTGTCGTGGAATTTCACAGGTGGTGGGTCTGCATCTAACCTTGTTTGCTGGAATGCTTGGTAGGCCTCTTCTCCTTTCTCAAGAGCTCTCAAGAGATCTATGGTCACATCAGGTGGAGCCATGTTGCCAGTGGAGAGGCTAACCAAATCAATCTCATCAGGGGACATAGGATTGAGCCAGTTATTCTCCATAAGGTCCATGAGAGACTGGACATCTGCTTCATCTCTCTTGATCCTTGGACTCTGTAGATCTGGATGAGACCATTTGCACCTGCCTTGACCTGTCAGGTCTCTCAGCTGTCTGAGGTACAGGCTTCTATACTCAGCTGTGAGATAATATTTGGTCACAGCTCCTGGCTTCAAGCTGAATCCCTTTGTCCCTCCAGCTGTTTGGGTGTCTTTGTTCACCATTTCTTCTATAGCTTGGTCAACAGGGATTCGGCCAAAGGGATTGGTGGAGCCCAGTTGGACTGAGAAGCCTCCTTCCATGAATTCTGTGTACACATCTGGGTGTGTGATGGGCAGCTCAGACATCTGGGCGTAGTAGTAGGGGAGGTAGCGTGCATAATTCATCCTGTCATAAGCAAAGCACCATGGGATCATTGCTCGAATGCTAGCCAAGTGTAGCATCCAGTCTCCCTCTCTGGATGCTCGGATGAGCCCCAACAAGATTTCAACCATGTCCAAATAGGACATCCAGAAGTTCGAGAGGCTGCCGTTTCCACCTCTAAGGAACTCACGGTAGACTTCAAATAGATCCATGATGCGTGTACAAGAGCTGTTCTCGAGGACCTCCTTCAAAGCATGTTGTGAGACTTCTTTCCCAAGGCTGTCAATGGTCTTCAGTGTCTCATTCAGGTGAACCATGTCATTCCTGTGAGTTTCTTCCAACCAGGACAGGAAACCATTCAAGGTCAGTCGCATGAGAGCCTCATACAGGAGCTTGTGTAGTCGCACTGCCCTGTTGTACTTGCGGCCATCCATAACACCAGCAATTGAGCCTTCTGCAATCATGCCAGACTCAATGCAGAGGTCTTTGAGTCCAGCATCTTGGAAACGCTTTCCTATTATTGCCAGCAGTGTGCAGATGGTGTGGAATACCCCAAGCCTAACGATGATATCATGGAACTTGTCATGGTGTTTCCATGTGATCTCGACAGCCTTCGCATACAGGGCTTGGTCAAAGACACAGACAATCTTCCTCAGGCCTAAGCACTGCATGATGCTCAGTGACTGGTTAAGCACCTCGTTGACAGTAGACATTTGTGTCGCTGGAGCATTGATGGTAGGCAGATAGCCTATATTGTCGGGGATGACCATCATCTCTCCTCGAGTCAGGATGTTGAAGCCTGTCCAGCTGCTGACTGACTGTTCTTCTTGTTGTGACATGCGTGCTAGGACCCAAAGAAGGTTTTTCTCTCTGGCAAGCTTAGTATTGGCTGCAGTATCGGCATCTGACTTTTTGCTTTGTGGTGGCCCTACCCGTTGTCCAGCATTGTAAGTTGGCAACATTGGTGGGGGTCCATCAATGCTTCTCTTCTTTGTTTTGGGAACAGTGGGCATGGGTTGGAAAGGAAGTGGGTTGACTGGCTTTGCTTGCACAGCAATCCCATTGACTCTGTGAGATGTTCCCTCACCACTGACAGTTTCTTCAAGACGGTCGATATTGTCCCTGGCTAAAGTTGTGAATATGCCAGGATGGATGTTAGCTGGAAGGGCAATGCCACTCCCTGATGATGAGAGTTTCTGGAGACACAGGGCAGTGTTGATCTCTTCCATCTGTGAATAGGACACACTGTGACCAAGTCGGTTGAGGATGTTTATCAACTCTACATTTCCTGTCAACGATTTGACACTGAATGGCAGAACAATGTGCTTGGAAGGCTTGGTATTTCCACATGTTACTGCATATACTATGTCATGGCCAAATGACTGCAGAAGGCACTGCACTCTCTGGGATGCATGATCAGGATCATTTGAGCCTGTGAGTAGAGAGTACAGGAAGATAATGAGCGACTCTGGAATGGTAGGACATTCTGCTTCTGGTTTGACTTCAGGCGGCCAGGTTTGAGGAACATCTTGACTTTTAATGTCTGCTCTCAATTTGATGGCTGCTTTGGCTATAACATCTTGTGCACTGACACTTTTCAGGGTCTGCAGCTCCCTTTTGAGAGACTGATTTTCTTTGGCAAGTTCCCTCATGGACAAGTTATCGGGATAGAGGAGGAATTTTCCTTTCTCATCAGGGAATATCTGCAAGGCTCCAGCAAAGTCACTCTCCAGGTTTCGCCTTATGTGCTTCTTGGTTGATTCCTTGACTTGGGCAATGCCTTGGGAGTTCATTGAAGCTACCAGTCTAGAAGAGAGATCAGTCATTGTCATCACTTGAGGATTGCCAAAAAGCTCCATCCTGATGAAGAGGAACAGCTCATTGTATGCCTTATTCACAGCAGCTTCATACTGGGCTGCAGCATCTTCATCTTCATTGCTGGAAACCTCTCCTTTGGAAACCTCTTCTTTGGTGTAAAGTCTATAGCATGACCTGTGGTAGTGCCCTTCAGCTGCTACAAGGTCTCTACTCACAATGGCAAGGATTCTGCTGTCCCTTTTCTTTGTGGCTGCACTCCTGATCTTTGCATCAGCTCGCAGTTCTCGACACTGCACCAGTACTTCTCTTGTATTCTGTCTCTTGGAATATTTGCTGTTTTTCTGACAAAATATGCACTCTGCATCATAAGTCCTAGATGTACTTGGAGCATGTCGAGCTACTCTCTTAGATTGTTTCTCTTCAGCAGAGACACAACTTTTCTTTTCTTTTGCAAGGAGGCCATCAAGAATTTGCTTCATAGTGAAGATACTGCGACACTTTCTGTAGTAGTAGATTGCTGGAATCTGTCCCTCAGGAATGTCTTTTGCCAGTTTCAAAACTGGTGCATGATTTCGTATCCGAGCTGCCCTGAGCAGAGTTCTCCATGAGTCGACATTTTGTGGTGAAACCAGCTTATCTGTATCATCAGAACAGTGGATAATGCACTCCACCCGTGGGCGCTTTGGTATTGGGTAAAAACTTGCTTGTTCACCAGTGGCCATATTCAGTCAGTTTTCACCTGCCACATGCAAACAAATACATGTAACTTAGGTGTATGAACACTACTAAAACAAAGTTTACTTTGCTTCACCAGCGTCATATTACCATTATTTATCTTACATAGCCACAAATAGATACATTACCTAGTTGCTATGCAACAGCTGTATTTTGTCCACATGAGGCCGCTAAAATCAACACAAGATGAAAGTTCCTCGTAGCCGCTTTAACTAATCATATTAACATATACATTAAAAGAACATGCTAACATTATGGGAAATTAGCTTACAATCTTCTCCAGAGTGAGACAAGAAGATAGATACCAGTTTCCTCTATATGTGTTTAGTAGAAAGCTATCTGGCTGCACGTTAGCCTAGCTTAGCACAATGAATGGAAGTACACAGTACTGGTTATCCTTGGTTGTTGGCCAACTAAGAACTGTCCCAGAGTTTAAGCTAGGCTAATCAGTACCAGGGGTGTTGAAATGCTATATTTGTAAAAATCTGGGCAAATACACAATCGTGAGAGGCACAGAAACAGGTTTCCTGAAAGAAAAATGAAATAGCTGCTCATTTGGAAAGGTTATCATGTATTATTTTACTTCTGTTAGTGTACCAAATAAAATGGCACCAGTGATGTTGTGTCACCTTGGGTGATATCGATATCTGGTCTGACCCATGGACTAACTGGCTTTGGTCTAGTTAGTTTCTTAGTAATAATGCCCTTCTAATTTAAGGTTCACAATCACCTCACACAATGAAATAGTATGGGTATATTATACATTTCCTGAATCTTTACAGTCCTGTGAGTATTCCAGTTTTTGTGTTTTGTGTCCCTGATATTCCTTGATGCCACAGGGCTAAAAGAAAGTATATAGTTTAGGCGAACATTGCAGAAAGATGTGTGTTATTGACGGGTTGAAGAGCTCAAGTGACCTCTATATTTGTGAGAAATATCCACAACAGGGCTTGAATGAAAGCTAAGAAGGTCCCCTTTAAAATGATACCAAAGACAATATTATAGAACATTGAAAAATGTCCTGACCATGAGGCTAAACCAGGATATGCACCAGCGTCTAAAATGCAATTTAGTTTAGCGGGTGGTTAACTTCATGAGCTGATAACTGTGATACAGCTGCCACTCAGGAATGGTTATCATACCAAAATATCATCTACAGACATGGATCCTTTCAAAAATTATAAGTAAGTTTTGCCACCTTGAGTGTACCGAAATAGGAAATTTTGGGCTCTGGCCCATGGACTATAAGTGACAGCAGCATGTTTACTTGGATTGACGACATTAGAGAGTGGCCCCCAGTTACTTACTTACCCTTTAGCCGAGCGATTACTGGTGTCGCCTTGTGGTGCAGTACACCCCGTATCGAATCCCGCACCGGGCAAGAAAATAACCGGTTACATTGGTGGCAGCGGTGGGATCCGGAATTGCGCAGATCCTCAGAAGTCTCTTCGGAGCGCGGGAATAACAAAGCGCGAGGGCGCGCTTCCGGGGAGGGTGACGACTGTAAACTACTAATAAGACACGTTAGTCCCTAGCATACGGATCTGACCCTTTAGCCGAGCGGTTAGTGATGTCGCCTTGTAGTGCAGCACACCCCGCACCGGACAAGAAATTAACTGGTTACACTAGTAAACATTCAAGGGTTGCATTTAATCACAGACCAGTGAAATCAGTAAAACGTTTTAAAAATAAGAACGAATGTGTTTTTTGTAGGTATTCAAGATTAATTGACTGTTTGTAAATTTTTCCATGTTAAAAAAAATCACTTCCGCTATTAATCATAGGGATGCCAGTTAACGTTAGAGCAATTAACGTTATATATTTTCGTGATAACGCCAGTTAGCTAGTTGAGTTCATTTATTATGTGCGACCACCGCAGCCCACTAACGTTAGCTAACTTAATGTAAGCTAAGCAGTGTTAGCTTAAAGACGTGTTTCACCATGTTAGGCTAGTCAACTGCATGCTAACGTTAGTCACTGTGAGATGAATATAGATTGTCGACTGTAAACCAAAACCTACCGTGCTGTTTTTATTGGGAACAAAGTCCTTTCTGTTGGTATTCTTAATCCACTTCTGGCGAATATCTTGGTCCTCTGCACGGCCAGGGAATCTATGTAAACTGTATGGTCTCAGACAGGGACAATCTTCATGAAGTAAAGGCTTCGCATTCAGTCTTTTTCCAAACTTGAAGTTTGTCACTACTGTTGGAGCAGCCGAGAACTGCGCAGCTTCTTCCCGACATTCTAGACATCGTTGTCAAATGTAACATTGAATAATGTTAAAAACATAAAAGCAGAAAATTGTACACTTCTTAGCACAGCTTGCATTCAAACGCGCGCATATTGTAGGGAAGCACCACGGCAGTAATGGCGACTTGTGAACTTCCGGTACTTCACCGGATTAATCAATAGTGTCCCAATTGTATATGGAGGAAGTCGAAAAGAGGGCTCTAATGTCCTATCCAGGGACACCACCTAGCCATTGGTTTGGATTTGTATGACACCTGGGTTAAAATTAGATCTCAGGACGTACCACGTTTCACCAACCACATTAACTCTGTGGACAACCACATTAAGTTCACCAGGGAGGATGTGAAAAATGAGCCTTCTTATACTGTTGAACATGCATTTGGTGATGGGGGACATTTGATTGCTGAAGTTTACCATAAACCAATACATACTGATCATTACTTAAAGTTTGACTCTCATCGTCCACTGGAGCACAAACTAGGAGTCATCAGTACCACTCACTGTACCACTGAGCTGACAATGTCCCCACCGACACAGCAGTGGGGGAAGGGGAGAAATCCCACATTAAACAGGCCCTGGTTAAATGTGATTATCCTATCTGGGTATTTGTCAAAGCCAGGAAGATGCCCAAGCAGTGCACCAGCTGATCAAAGAGAGGAGAAGGACAACAGCTGCCTAAGCGTAAACGAGTGGTGGTTCTGTATGTGGCGGGACTTGAGACGTGCATTTTCCAAACACTGCATCTCAGTTGCTTTCAAACCCCAAAACACACTGCTCCAGAAATTGGTCCACCCCAAGAATTGGGTCCCCCGGCACAAACAGAGCAATATAATATATACTGTTAAGTGCCAGGAGGATTGCCGTGACTTGTACATTGGGGAAACTACACAGAAGCTGGCACAACACAGAAGAGCTAACGCGTCAGGTCAGGGCTCTGTAGTCTACACCCATCTACAGACGAGTGGCCACTGTTTCAAGGATAATGATGTGCACATCCTTGAAAGGGAGGAATGCAAGTTTGAACAGGGAGTCAAATGCCCCTTTTCCACTACATGGTACTGGCTCAACTCAACTCAACACGCCTTTTTTTCGTTTTCCATTACTGGAAAGTACCGGCATTTTGGTAACTGTTACCCCTTTTCTGGTACCACCTTTGTCGAGGTTCCAAAAAAACGACAACCAGCTGAACTAAGGGGCTACTGTTATGGTAATGAAGAATGACACAGAAGCGAGTTGAGTGAAGTTGCGCCGGTACCATGTAGTGGAAACAGGCTAAAGAGTCCATCTATATATTTCAAAGTTTCTAAGAAAATCTTTGAAACCTTCTCCACACTTCTTCAACCCCCACCTCCTCCTCCTACTTCCTCCATTCTCCCTGATGACTTCACCAACTTCTTTGACAAGAAGGTAAACGATATCAGATCCTGCTTTTCTCACCACCCGGTTAGTGCTGCTTGCACTAACCCACTCTCTGCACCCTCCTTCTACTCTCCATGTCCCACCCTATCCCACCTCGCTCCCCTCTCCCCCGACGAGGTCCTCAAACCCTTCACATCCAGTCACCCCACCACATGCTCCCTTGACCCAGTCTCCTCCCCTCTTCTTCAGTCTATAGCACCTGAACTCCTTCCCTTTCTAACCCACACTCATTAACACTTCCCCCCAGGCAGGATGCTTTCCATCTGCCTTCAAGACTGCTAGAGTCACCCCCCTTCTCAAAAAACCATCACTTAACCCCTCTGACGTCAAAAACTATAGACCGGTTTCCCTTCTACCCTTTCTATCCAAAACTTTCAAATGTGCTGTTTTTAACCAACTTTCTTTGTACCTCCACCAGAACAACCTCCTGGACCCCAACCAGTCTGAGTTCAAGGTGGGTCATTGACAGAGCCGGCCCTTCTTGCAGTGACAGGATCACTGCACTCTGCGAGAGCAAACTTTCTCTCCTCTGTCCTGATACTCCTGGATCTGTCAGCAGCATTCGATACAGTGAACCACCAGATCCTCCTCTCTACCCTCGAGGGGCTGGGTGTCACAGGCTCTGCACTGTCAATGTTTGCATCCTACCTGGCGGGTCGCTCCTACCAGGTGACATGGAGGGGATCTATGTCGGAGCCTTGCAGACTGACTACAGGCATTCCACAGGGTTCGGTTCTGGGTCCTTTCCTTTTCTCCCTGTACACGACATCCCTGGGTTCTGTTATTCGCTTGCATGACTTCTCTTACCATTGTTATGACGGTGACACCCAGCTGATCTTGTCCTTTCCTCCCTCTGACACACAAGTAGAGACACACGCATTGCTGCGTGCTTGACCGACATCTCGGAGTGGATGGCGACACACCACCTGAAGCAATTTCTGGACAAGACAGAGCTGATGTTCCTCCCGGGGAAAGGTTGCCCGCACCGAGACCTGGCCATCACCATTGACAACACCATCGTGATGCCGACTCAGACTGCGAGGAATCTGGGTGTGATCCTGGATGACCAACTGTTGTTTGCTGCAAACATTGCATTGGTTGCTCGCTCCTGCAGATTTCTCCTCTATAACATCAAGAGGATTCGCCCATTCCTCACCGACGATACAGCACAGGTGCTCATCCAGGCTATGGTCTTCTCTCAGCTGGACTACGGCAACTCCCTCCTTGCTGGCGCCCCGGCGTCGGCCATCAGACCTCTGGAACTTGTTCAGAAAGCTGCAGCTCGTCTGCTGTTCAACTGCCCTAAGTTGTCCCTACACTGGCTCCCAGTAGCTGCTCGCATCCAGTTTAAGACTCTGGTGCTAGCCTATAGGGCAGTGAAAGGAACAGCTCCTTCCTATCTCCAGGCCATGGTCAAGCCCTACACCCCCACCCGACCACTTCGCTCTGCTGCCTCAGGACGCCTGGTTGCCCCGTCGCTCAGAGGCCCCTGCTGCCGATCAACCCGGTCACGGCTCTTTTCTGTCCTGGCCCCACAGTGGTGGAATGAACTCCCCACTGATGTCAGGACAGCGGAGTCGCTGCCCATCTTTCAGCACAGGTTGAAAACTCACCTCTTCAAGAACTACTACCTTGTTACTTGTTCTTAGAACTTATTGTATTCACTGATTTAAAAAAAATCTCTTTCTTGTACTTTTACTTTAGGACTGGTTTTGCTCTTAGATGCTTGTTTAGATACGCTTATGACCTCTGATGACTAGTAGTTCTCCTGATTTCCTACGTTAAATGCACTTATTGTATGTCGCTTTGGATAAAAGTGTCGGCTAAATGACTGTAATGTAATGTAAAGAGGGAATGACTATCTCTGTACCGAGGGCAGGGTCCAGGAGTACATCTGTGGCCATTTTACAATGCTGTAATTGCAAACATTCCCAAATCTCTGTGAATAGTACACATTTCCATTGAAACTCTAGTTAATAGTCAAGCCTATTTGCATATGAAACTGATCGTTGTTTTCGGTCGTTATGCCACTGTATTGTTTACATGGGTGGGGATATCTGCAGTCAGTTTAGACTGAAGAGTTCACTTAAGATGAGTGATGAAACATTTCTGTCAGTAAATGTTGTATGCAGATGAACTGACTCAATTTTCTTTGATTTTGTTATGTGGATTATTGAGCATGCATAAAGACGGATTTACACATTTTGTGCCCAGAAAATCCAGAGATTTACTGCAGGTCATGAACAAAAAACAAAAAGAACATATTCTGTTAAATGTCATGAGTATTTAGCACATCACACTATCCAAATGTCTACCCACTCTCAACAACCATAACAGAGGAATTTACCCTTCAGGGCAATTCAATTCCTTGAGGCCATCAAGACACAAGGAATGGCACTCTATTGATTTTGGTCTTTTTAAACTCCACAAGTCATGGAAGCCAGACAGTTGTGATGTAGGATAGCATGTAGATCAGGGCACAATGGAACAGCATCATAGATTGGCTTCTATTAACACATGTTTGAAAGTAAGGGCAACTTTTTTGAATTCCACAACCGAAAGCCTTGAAACATGATGGAGCCTTACTGTCAAAATATGTCATAGACGATGCTTATAATTCAGAGGCTCTTGTCAAACAACAACAAGACAAGCTGGCCTGAGGGACAATAAATGGGCGATATGAATACAGAAACATTGCCTATGTATTAATTCATACAACGCCATAATATAGTCATTTCATTAAGGACACGATGTCAGGAAGACGGTTTCTGGTGGACTCGGGCTCGCAAAAGAGCCTACTCCCTCCTGCTAAGACAAACAGGTCGAGCGAAGGCGGCAGCCCACAGTTAAGTGCAGCTAACGGTTCGTCCATTGCGACGTTTGGCACAAGGTTGGTGACTGTTTGTTTCCACGGGCGCCATTTTGAGTGGGACTTTGTAGTCGCCGCCATTACTGTTCCTATTATCGGCGCGGATTTTCTGTGTGCTAATGGTCTGCTGGTTGATGTTGCAAACCGCCGTTTAATTGATGCTGTGTCTTTCGCCACTGTTCCGTGCGAGACAGGGGGAGCCGGGCCGTTAACACACGCTAACTTTTTAGCATTAGGGGATGTTTTTCATCGTTTGCTGGCGGATTTTCCATCGGTGACTACGCCTGCCTTTTCCACCGCGGTTACTAAACACGGGGTAGAACATTTCATTCCCACTCTGGGACCGCCAGTTTTTGCGCGCGCGCGGCGCCTCGACACGGTAAAATTGGCTATAGCTAAGGAGGAGTTCGCCATCATGGAGCGTCTGGGTATAGTGAGGAGTTCCAACAGCCCGTGGGCCTCGCCGCTTCACATGGTGCCCAAGGCGGATGGGTCGTGGCGGCCTTGCGGCGACTTTCGCCGCCTGAACAACGTCACCGCCAATGACCGCTATCCCATCCCACACATACAGGACTTTTCCATACGCCTGGCAGGTACCACTATCTTCTCTAAGGTGGACCTGGTGCGCGGCTATCATCAGGTTCCCGTATGCGCAGAGGACGTGCCCAAGACCGCAGTGATCACCCCATTTGGGCTTTTTGAGTTCATGCGCATGCCTTTTGGCTTGAAGGGGGCTGCGCAAACCTTTCAGAGGCTGATGGACTCGGTGTTGTGTGACCTTGATTTCGTGTTCGTTTATCTCGACGACATATTAGTGGCCAGTCCGTCAGCTGAAGAGCACCTGGCGCACCTGAAACAGGTTTTCCGTCGTTTGGGCGAACACGGCCTGATAGTCAACCCAGCCAAGTGTCAGTTTGGACTGGCGGTGATTGACTTCTTTGGTCACCGCATTTCGCCACAAGGCGCGGTCCCGTTGCCTTCTAAGGTGCAAGCGGTGGCGGAATTTCCCCGCCCAGTCTCTGTTAAGGCATTGCAGGAATTCTTGGGAATGGTGAATTTCTATAACCGTTTCCTCCCTCGCGCTGCCCACCTCCTTCAGCCACTTTACGAAGCCCTGCGGCTTAAGAAGGCTAACGACCCTGTCGACTGGACTCCCGAACAGGTCCAGGCCTTTGACGGAGCTAAGTGCGCCCTGGCTAACGCTGCCCTCCTCGCCCATCCCACACCCACGGCGTCCATAGCTTTAACGACCGATGCGTCTGACATAGCCATGGGGGCTGTGGTTGAACAGCGTGTGGCGAATGCGTGGCAGCCACTCTCATTTTTTAGCCGCAAACTGCGAGATAGCGAGCGCAAGTACAGCGTTTTTGACCGGGAGTTGCTGGCACTGCACCTTGCAACCCGGCATTTCTGCTTCCTGCTGGAGGGTCGCCCATTCACGGCTTATGTGGATCATAAACCGCTGACTTTCGCCATGTCCAAGGTGACTGAGCTGTGGTCTGCTCGTCAGCAGCGCCACCTAGCGGCAATCTCCGAGTTCACAACGGACATTCAGCATATGGCCGGGAAGTCCAACCCTGTTGCTGATTGTCTGTCGCGTGTGCTTGTGTCCTGTGCACCTCGGTGTGGATTTCTCCGCTATGGCTGCCGACCAGCCCAGCGACCCGGACGTCCTTGCCCTTACTGTCAACGCGTACCGGCCTCAAGTTGGAGGACACTGTGATGCAGGAAGGCAGTCCTGCCCTCCTCTGCGATGTCTCCACCGGCCGTCCCCGCCCCGTTGTTCCAGTGGCCTGGCGCCGTCGAGTTTTCGATTCGATTCACTCCCTCTCGCACCCTGGAGTTCGGGCGACGATGAAGTTGGTCGGTTCCAAGTTCGTCTGGCCTGGCCTCCGCAAGGACGTAAAGGGGTGGGCCGCTGCATTTGTAGCGTGCCAGCGCGCTAAGGTCCACCAGCACACTAAATCGCCCCTCGAACCGTTTCCGATCCCGGCCAGACGTTTCGACCACGTGCATGTGGACCTGGTGGGCCCTCTACCTTCTTCACAGGGTTTTACGCACCTGCTCACAATGGTGGATCGGACCACCAGGTAGCCAGAGGCCGTCCCTCTGTCCTCCACAACATCCTCGGATGTTGCACGCGCTTTTCTTTCCTCCTGGGTCGCCCGTTTCGGCGCTCCGTCAGATATCACCTCAGACAGGGGCCCCCAGTTCGTGTCAGAGCTCTGGTCGGCGCTTGCGTGATCCTTGGGTGTGCAGGTACACCGCACTACTGCGTACCACCCTCAGGCTAACGGCTTGTGTGAACGTTTTCACCGGTCGCTCAAGGCAGCGCTGCGTGCTGCACTCTCGGATGATAACTGGGTGGATCGTTTACCTTGGGTTATGCTCGGGTTGCGTTCGGCTCCTAAGGAGGACCTCGACGCTTCGCCCGCTGAGCTGGTGCTCGGTCAGCCGCTCCTCGTCCCTGGGGAATTTTTGCCTGAGAGTTCCGCTCCTCGACCCCGTCCGGCCGTTTATCCTTTTTTGTCCGACAGCACTCGAGTTCCATGCCCCGTTCACCACTGTTTTCCGCGGTCATTCGTGCCTGTGGAGCTCATGTCGGCTCGTTTTGTTTTTGTACGGCATGATGCTCACCGCTCGCCCCTCCAACCCCCATACGATGGCCCATTTCGGGTTCTTGAGACGGGTCCTAAGGGTTTTGTGCTGGATATGGCTGGGCGTAGGGAGCGTGTCACGCTTGATAGGCTTAAACCGGCGCACATGGTGGCAGGCAAAGTTGTGTTTCCGGCCCAGGTTCCCCGTCGGGGTCGTCCTCCTTCCAGGACCCCGGCAGTGTCTTCACGGGTTCAGCGTTCTGCTTCTCAGCCGACTTTGGACAGTGTTTCACCTACTGTTTCGGCTGAGGGACGGCGCAGCCGTTATGGCAGGCTGCTTAAGCCTCCAGTGAGACACTAATTTCCTATCCAGGAGTCCCTTCTGGGTGTTCGGGGGGGGGGGGGGACTGTGTGGCGGACACTAGGGGCTATGCCTCTCACCCAGCAGGACTGTGAGCTGAGGGCGTGGTTTAAGTTCCCGGGCTTGCTGGTGCAGGGTTGTTCCTGCTTGAGTTTTGGTTTTGGACCTGAGGAATAAACAGCAAACTCGCCTTCGTCTCCTGTGTTTTTTCCTCATCCTGCCACAATATAATAATTCTTAATTTTGGCATATTGGTCTTATTTTTGTGAAATGCTCATTCAAATATTAGTACTTGAAGCGAAATAAATTCTGTTAATAGCAAATGATGTGCCATGGAGAACCACTTGACACTTGTATTCCAGTTTTCATAACAATCCAACTCTATACCAGCTCATTTCACTGAAGCCGTGCTAAGCGGTGATATCAGTTAGTGTAGTGGTTTCTGCAATTACAGAAATCCACACAGGTCTCCATGGCACATGGTACCACTGAGTTGAACCTTTTTGTTTGAATACCAATACCAATCAGATGGCTTAGAAAGAGACTTAAGCAAACATCAGCTCTCAACCTATCACAGGTATAATGAGAGAGAAAAAAAGGTCAGGGGCCAGATGCAAGACTACACTTTGATATACACACAAAAGAGAATTATTCATAGACAGTATTTTGGGGGGGATTTATAAAAACCTGCACGTATACTGTATGTTCAGATGTTGTTTTTCATTGCGAATTGCATTTATCCAACAAACTGTGAACGCGTGCAGAGGAATTATGCCCATGCCTGCATTTTGCCACTAATGGTTTGCACAAAAGCCTCAATTAGAGTTGTTAACATAAAAAGGTTTGTTGTCGTTATTGAGCACTGAGTAAAATGGTGAGAGCATTAAGCATGTGAGTGTAAAAAAAAAAAGATATTTCAGAAATTTTGAAGTAGAGGTTATGATGAGAAAAATAGAAGAAATGGAATCGCTTCTTATTAGGAGACATTACACGTGGCCTTACATATGAAATCAAAACAGAGCCTTGGACCACACAATGAATAGAAAAGAAATGATGTAACTTCAAAAACAAGGCCAGAAAGTGCTTCACAATGCACACATCTGAAGTGTGAGGGCCACACTTGGATAATGATGGCATGGTTTCTCTGCAAGTACCGTGCCAACATTTGTATTAATTTGGCACAGTTCCAAAAGCACAGCTCTTTGAAATCAAAAGCAGCACAGTAGCCATTTATCATTACTGTGCAGAAAATTGCCACGATCCCTGAAGACACGCTCTCGTCTACATCTTGCATTAGGCAACATCATTCAGTGTCGCCAAAGCAGCAGTTGTATTGTTCACCAGATACTACACATCTTTAAAGCATTTAATCTATCGTTTGACAATAATATACACTCACTGGCCACTTTATTAGGTACACCTTGCTAGTACCGGGTTGGACCCCCTTTTGCCTTCAGAACTGCCTTAATCCTTCGTCGCATAGATTCAACAAGGTACTGGAAACATTCCTCAGAGAGTTTGGTCCATATTGACATGATAGCATCACGCAGTTGCTGCAGATTTGTCGGCTGCACATCCATGATGCGAATCTCCCGGTCCACCACATCCCAAAGGTGCTCTATTGGATTGAGATCTGGTGACTGTGGAGGCCATTTGAGTACAGTGAACTCATTGTCATGTTCAAGAAACCAGTCTGAGATGATTCGAGCTTTATGACATGGCGCGTTATCCTGCTGGAAGTTGCCATCAGAAGATGGGAACACTGTGGTCATAAAGGGATGGACATGGTCAGCAACAATACTCAGGTAGGCTGTGGCGTTGACACGATGCTCAATTGGTACTAAGGGGCCCAAAGTGTGCCAAGAAAATATCCCCCACACCATTACACCACCACCACCAGCCTGAACCGTTGATACAAGGCAGGATGGATCCATGCTTTCATGTTGTTGACGCCAAATTCTGACCCTACCATCCGAATGTCGCAGCAGAAATCGAGACTCATCAGACCAGGCAACGTTTTTCCAATCTTCTATTGTCCAATTTTGGTGAGCCTGTGCGAATTGTAGCCTCAGTTTCCTGTTCTTAGCTGACAGGAGTGGCACCCGGTGTGGTCTTCTGCTGCTGTAGCCCATCTGCCTCAAGGTTCGACGTGTTGTGCGTTCAGAGATGCTCTTCTGCATACCTCGGTTGTAATGAGTGGTTATTTGAGTTACTGTTGCCTTTCTGTCAGCTCGAACCAGTCTGGCCATTCTCCTCTGACCTCTGGCATCAACAAGGCATTTTCGCCCACAGGACTGCCGCTCACTGGATATTTTCTCTTTTTCGGACCATTCTCTGTAAACCCTAGAGATGGTTGTACGTGAAAATCCCAGTAGATCAGCAGTTTCTGAAATACACAGACCAGCCCGTCTGGCACCAACAACCATGCCACGTTCAAAGTCACTTAAATCACCTTTCTTCCCCATTCTGATGCTCGTTTTGAACTGCAGCAGATCGTCTTGACCATGTCTACATGCCTAAATGCATTGAGTTGCTGCCATGTGATTGGCTGATTAGAAATTTGCGTTAACGAGCAGTTGGACAGGTGTGCCTAATAAAGTGGCCGGTGAGTGTATATGTGTGTGTGTGTGTGTGTGTGTAGTATATATATATATATACGTGTATATATATATATATATATATATATTGCTTAAATTTGATAATACAAGTATCCTGATCATTAATGCAATGATATGACTCCCCAATTATTTATGATTTAAACAATAAACCTCAAGTGGGAACAAAATAGGTACTATTCTCTCACTCTCTCCCTCTTTGCATGTATGTGTATTTCATAAAAACTCAGACTGTTTCGCTACACAAGCCCATTGTGGAAATAGACCATATACAAATGGTATGAAACTAGTGTACAGGCTGGTGCAAGTTTTATAAATTCATATTCTTGCTTGGAAAGTGGTGTTATGTATACCAATTTATGCGTACCCAGTTTTTATACGTCTGGCCCCTGGTGGGCTCTCTGTATGCAGGCCACAGATAACTGGCAAATTTTCCACCAAGGGACATCTAGCAGACAGCACCTTTATTTTACCCCCATGGCTGTGTGTGTGAGTGTGTGTGTGTGTGTGTGTGTGTGTGTGTGTGTGTTGTCACTTAAATGATAGATCCCACCAACACAGAAATTTAATTTCACCATAAAATGTTTTTTTGCAGTCTATGGATTATTATTTGACCTTTATAGCCTTGCCCAATGTACAATGGCAACAGTCGCACAAGGCTACATTCAGGTCAGGAGTCACATAATTGCCAATGACATAAAGTGTTCATGCTGTCTGAACACACAACCAGCAAATGAAAAGACAGGGATTGCTTGCCATGAAAGTAATTTAGTGGCACTGTATTTAGTTATTTTTTCTATATACTGTAGAGCTGAAGAAGGCAATGAGCACAACAGCAATACAAAAAAATGAAATAAAAAATAGGTGTCCTAGAAGGGGTAAATTGAACGCACTTTAGCCCTTCAGTCAGCGGTAAAGTTAGCGGTTTACTTTTTTTTTTATTATATTGTTGAATGTGGCTTGCACAGCTCCTGTGCCTTGGGGTGTCTTCTGTTTCGAGCAAAAAATGATAAACATTCACATTTTGGCATATCCATGATTATGAGTAGAGATGGGCATATAATCCCCTGCGGTAAAAGTATGAAAAGCAGTAGGTCTAATCAAAATGTCTGAACCCATGTTCACTGGAATGAAAGAGGATAAAGTGGATAACCTTTCCTTCAGCAGAAACAAAATGTGATTGAAGGTTTAACTTGATGTCAATGAAATGGGGACACATTGAAGCAAGCAGATAGTATATGGGGTAAAAACGTGAGTTATTTACTGTGGTGGGAAGAGATTGGAGCTGGGGCAGACTTGCTGCTGGGGGTAAAATCTGATCAGCCATTTGACCATGTAAGTACAGGTCTGACACCACTAAGTCCAATATCCTGCCTTTCTTTGGTAAGGGCTCAGGGTTTAATCGTATCATGTGCTACTGAATTTTTCCAAGCAGAAACGTACATGTTTTACTTTCAACTCTATTTACTGAATTTCTTCTCATTAACTTGGCATTTTAGCTTTATTGAACAGTGTGTGAAGACTGGCAGGCCAGATTAAGTGAACCGTTTCCATAAGCACCTTACACACAAGGTGTCTCTTGAAACCAGTCGGCGGTGAAGTATCGCGTTGAATCCAAGGTGTGGTGATGACTGAATGAATTAGTGAATATTCCCAAAAACACTGACCTGACCGAGTAGCTCAGTCAGCCCCAACACTTGGCCACTGAGCACCCCCAAGCAGATCAGGATGGAATTGAACTGGCCGATGGAGCCTCTGATATGTCTCGGGGAAATTTCTCCGAGGTACATGGGGAGAGCGCTGAGAGCTATACCTATCAGAAAGAGAAAAAAAAGCAATGAATCAAAATGGCTGCATCATTGCCGAACAGTGACACATTCTCTCTGTAAAGCTGAAGATGGGGAAAACAGTTTTAGCACTCAACGTGTTATGTTGATTTTAATCAGATTAATTTTAGTACAAGTGAGATCAAGCTGTGGCCTTCCGGGACCAACACATACATTTATTTGGTCATAGCAAGGTTAACATGAAGATACTTTTGAACAAAGGACCTTGGTTAAATATAATTTGAAAACAAGAAACAACTCACATCACAACTGAAATTAAAAGCGTGTAAATTATGAAATTTTCATTGATTATGCATTGAGATCAATGGGTCAATCTCATAGGTCAAATTGAGAGCCAGCTCCAGCCCAGGTCCTTAGTGTGGCTTGTCAGTAGCTTCATTCCCTAATTACCGCATAACTGACTAGTTAAAAACATGATGTGTGAACTGGCCGACAGCCCTTGTACAAGTCAGAATTGTACTTGTCTAAATAAGCTATAATACTCAGGAGAGTGCTTGTATGTCTGGCCATGACTTAGGACGTATATTAGGTTAACAACTGACCATCAGGGCCAAGGCTTTGGAACAACCTGCCCAGCAAGGCCAAGCTAATTCACTGTCCCTTTACACAGCTTTTAAAATCAGATTTTAAGGCTCGCTTTTTCTTGCATTTTGTTTGGAATTCTGCTTTTATTGTAGTATTGATTATTAATATCTGATAATTGCTGATAAAAGGCTCTTTATGATTCAAATCTAATCCTTTTTTCCATTTACTGCTCACATTTAATTGCAAACTTTTTTTTTACTCTTGTGCAGCCCTTCTCTCACACTGTTGAGGTAAGCTCTCTGTAAATCAAAGTCTTGTTTTTTCATACTGTGGTTATAATGTTTACGGGCTTGAGGCAGCCAGTTATCAAGGGTGTAACAGATTTTATACACTGGTTACAAATTCATGTGTACCGCCGAAAGATCATATCAGATAAAGAGGGGAAAAAAACATTACCAACCATAGTTGTCATAGCAACCAATAAGACATGGCAATTAATGATGATAGGAATTGTTACTACTGTCATGACATGCTTGAGATTGCATTGCATAAACCACCTTATTATGTAACAGTCATTTTTTGATATGTTTACATATTCTAGAGCAATGTTATATTAATACACATTAACAGGATAACTAGAGCAAATCCAGATAAACAAGGGGGTGTTGAGTTATAAAGCATGAGCAAAAACACATTGATTTTTCCCTCATGTTCTCAAATATTTCTCTAAAAGGTTATTCTGGACCACTGATCTGACCAATATGATGGTGAAAAGAGCACGGCACTTACAGTGCAGGACAAAGTGGGGCTTTGTGTACAGCAATTGCCTCTGGTGCAATCTCTCGTGCCACATGCTCACACAGCAACACTGACAGCACGAGTCACTGAGAGTCTTACATGACTCCTGGTCACTATTTTTAGCAGGAGATGATAATGGGCAGATTTTGTTTGCCTGGTAGAAGAAGTACCTACCGGAGTCCACTCCCATGATGAGACGGCCAATGATGAGCATCTCAATAGACCCTGCCTTCTCCCCAAGAGTCAGCAGCAGAGCAGCTACCATGGCAAAGCCATTATTCAGTAGCAAGGTGCCCTTTCTACAGCCGGAAAGGTAAATAGAAAGTGGTTGCATAGAGAAAAAGCAGAATAGTGAGAAACAGAAGCAGAAGAATGGTGAGAGAGAGAATATCAACAATAGCCACAGGTAGAAATGTTCTTGGTCACAGCCATTTGAACTGTATTACTGCAACAGCATTTTTCATCACTTTGCACTGATGGTTATTCTCAGGTTTAGATGGGCTCCTCCATTTGTTTTTACCATGATAGGTGAATATTCCATCTAGAGTTATGAGTCTAACATTAGAGAATACATTCAAATTAGCAATAAAGAAATTAGAATGATGATCTTTTCAAAAGTACCGATAGGTTTGATAGCTACTAGACTACTGTATGAACTGTTCCTCTCTACCCAAAATGTGATTATCCATGTGAAACATTCAGTGTTATCATGAACCTATGATAACCAGTCTATTCAACTTAATTTTAAGCAATGCATTAATTTATGTTAAACTAGTGTGCTTCTTCAAAACATCACTTTGGCAAAATAGGCCATAAAAAGGCAAACACAGCACAGTAAATATGTTTGACGTGACAATTTTGTGGTGTGTACAGATGTTGCAGAGGAACAGGAAGCTGTTTGCATATTACCATTCTCAAGGTGGCAATGATAGCAGTTGACTTAGAGAGTTAGCAAGCACTTGTTTTTCATCAGTCTCTACCTACTCACTTTTTGTTTTTTTTTGGGGGGGGGGGATTTTTCCCCCCTTTTTCTCCTCAGTTGTACTTGGCCAATTACCCCACTTTTCCGAGCCATCCCAGTCACTGCTCCACCCCCCTCTGCCGATCCGGGGAGGGCTGCAGACTACCACATCCCTCCTCCGATACATGTGGAGTCGCCAGCCACTTCTTTTCACCTGACAGCGAGGAGTTTCACCAGGGGGATGTAGCACATGGGAGGATCACGCTATTCCCTCCAGTTCTCCATCCCCCTCCAAACAGGTGCCCCGACCGACCAGAGGAGGCGCTAGTGCAGTGACCAGGACACCTACCCACATCCAGCTTCCCACCCGCAGACACAGCCAATTGTGACTGTAGGGATGCCTGACCAAGCCGGAGGTAACACGGGGATTCGAACCAGCAAGCCCTGTGTTCTACTCACACTTTAAAGGTGGCAGATAAAAGGGGGTGTAGATGTAGAGGACACTGTCGGTGGTGTAGGGGGGCTGAAGTTAGCAGTGCCGTACTAGAACACCTCGACCAGCTTCTCAGAAGTTTAGTTGGCTCACGCCGGCATATCGCCTTTCTATTCAACTTATATTTTATTGGTCTAATTGGCCCTGCATCATGAGGATCCTGGCGTCTTAAATGCTCCCATGTTACATAGAAAGTGCTGAGGGGGTTGACTGATTGAGTGGTTTCCCCCCGGAAGAAGCATATAATAAATTGTCTCTCTTCAAAGCAAAAAAAAATAAAAACTGCCGCGAAGAAAAAGACACCTGTTTGATATGTTTCATTCTTTTTTTCTTTGCTGAATCTATAATTAGGGCTAGTAGTTCTGCCATCCTAGGCACACCAAAAAAACAAGGTTTACTCCCATTCTAAGATCCATAGCCATTAGCCAGGGTGTATTTATTTATTTATTGGGACTTTTCTCCCTTTTTCTCCCCAATTGTACCCTGCCAATTACCCCACTCTTCCGAGCCATCCCATTACCTGGTCCACCCCCTCTGCCGATCCGGGAAGGGCTGCAGACTACCACCACATGCCTCCTCCGATACATGTGGAGTCGCCAGCTGCTTCTTTTCACCTGACAGTGTGGAGTTTCGCCAGGGGGATGTAGCATGTGGGAGGATCACACTATTCCCCCCAGCTCCCCCCCCCCCGAACAGGTGCCCCGAATGACCAGAGGAGGTGCTAGTTCAGCGACCAGGACACATACCCAGATCTGGCTTCCCTCCAGCAGACACGGCTAATAGTGTCTGTAGGGACGCTCGACCAAGCCAGAGGTAACACAGGGATTCGAACTGGAGATCCCCGTGTTGACAGGCAACGGAATAGACCGCTACGCAACCTGGATACCCAGCCAGGGTATATTTAACAAATTTCTCCAACCTTTTCATGGTTGTGATATATGTTCATGTTGTCAAGTTTATCCAATCCACTCAACGCAAAGATGAAAAAAGAAAACGCTTTGAATGATTTCAGGAAACCTTGATTTGTTTTGTCTTGATGCATGCTCAATAGGCCGGGAGCCAGGACCAGCCCTCAGGATGTTTTCTGCTACTTTTTTTTCACTATTATTTCTTGTTAGCCTATACCTTGGGCCATCAGAAGTTGATAACGAGCACCCCCAACTCGGCCCCGTTTGGCCACAGGGGGCCAAAAACCCAATTTTTGAGCCATGTTCCTGGCGAAATTATGTACATGCAAATATTAAGGTACTACAATGGCATAAATAGTCATACAAGAATGAAATTTGGTAGAGAGTATCCTGATACATAGGGGGAAGCAGGAAAATATGATTCTGGGGCTTGCTGCAACTCAATTTTAAGATATCACCCACACCATCCCCAAAAAGACAAAAAAAGTACTGTCCGCCTGACAAAAGTATCCTGATACATAGGGGGAAGCAGGAAAATATGATTCTGGGGCTTGCTGCAACTCAATTTTAAGATATCACCCACACCATCCCCAAAAAGACAAAAAAAGTACTGTCCGCCTGACAAATTATCATCAAAATTATTATTCTTCAGCACTTTATGGTGAATATGTATGCCTTACTTGTGTATAGACAACTTCCCTAGTTCTTAAGCTTCAATTTGAGCCCAAGATGACCTTTCTATCTCAAATATTACTCTTGCTGTGGCCAAAAGTCTTCACTATAGGCCTACAGTACCTCAAATATGAAAAAAGCAGATATGTATAATTTCCATTGCCATGGTAACTGTGGGCTGTATCAGAAGCAGCCTGAATACCACAAGGCCACCACAGATTGAAGGTATGTATTAGGTTCTAGACCAGTGACTAAGCATTGTAACAATGATTAGAATATTTATTAAACTGATATTTAACAACCTTAACATGATTTAAGCTAGTCTCTTTAGTTTTAGCTAGCTAGCAAGCACAATTTTGCAATCAAGCTAGCGAGGTTGCAATATTCATGAGGTGTGTTGTAGCTACAGTTGGAATACTATCAGTCTGCACATTTGAGGTGATACGAGAAATAATTGTAATGCCAAGTATTATATTTGAATCAATGTGAATTGGCACACTGAATAGTACTCCCTATTTCATTATTGCAATACTGATTTTAAGACGGTTGCATTGTTACAGTATATGAATCAGTCAAGATGCCAAAGAGACGACAAGATGATGAAGACTGGACACCTTGCCAGAGTTCAGAAGAAACAGCCACCGCCCCAGTCACCTCTGGGAAATTGCATTCTGCATGGTTGTAAGGGGACAGTAAATGTTAAGTTTATAGCCTTTTCTTCTAAGGCTGATCCACGTAATGCATTTACTGAAATCCACGACATGAAAAACAAACTTTTGACACAAACGTCTGACTGTGGTGGCATGCCAGATGTTTGTGACTCAATTCCTGATGAATTATCTGCTGATTGTGGGTATCATGAAAACTGTCGACGCATTTTTTTCTGTAATGCTAACCGTGCTTTAGCAAGAAATTGTCAAGCAGAAAAATACGCTACTAGACCAACACGTGAGCGTGTGGATTCTTCCGTTTTGTTTGGAAATTATTGCATATTCTGCAAAAGTGGCACAGTGAAGCAAGCTTCTGGCAATAGATATAGCTTGCAGAAATTCCAATCAAATGCATACAAAAATATTGAGCAAAAAGCTATGGAACTAGGTGATGAAGATTTGTTGTGCAAAATCCAGGGAGTTGATTTATTTGCTAAGGAGGCTCAATTTCATGACTGCTGTCGCAAGCAGTACTTAGTAAAGCGAGCACCTCAGCCTGACACTACAGCTGCAGCGGATGAAATAACTACAAAGAAGGGAATGATCGGTAAAGCTTTCAATGGGGTGTATGTTCATATAAAAACAGAACTTATTCAAAAGGGTCAGGTTGTGAAACTTGCTCATCTTACTGTTTTGTATAATGAAACCTTGAGACAATTTGGAGAAGCTCCTGCTCAGATAACAAGCCATAACCTGAGACTAAAAATCGAATGCTGTCCTGATCTCAAAGATAGTATCGACTTCTCATCTTGCCCATACAAAGACACATTAGTGTTTTGTACATCCCAAGAATCTATGAAGGCGACAGTGCGTTCAGCTTATGAGATGGGAATTACTGATTGGAGTAAAGAGATCAGCCATGATCTTCACAAGAAAATCCTAAAAGCCTTCAAAAATTCTGAACCACTCCCTTGGCCTCTTAGAGCTCAGGATCTCCCTGACCCAAAAGAGGAGATTCCTTCTGAGGTTTTCCAATTTGTTTTAAACCTAATCTGCGGTGAGAGGAAGCCATCATATCGGGAGGCTGTCTGGCATCATCAATTTCTCAAGACATCTGCAGAGCAGTTACAGCAGGTCAATGGAAGATGAAGAAACACATCTTACTATGTATGACACTACACCATCTCTTCCGATCCAAGAGCATCACCACTCTGATAAATAGACTTGGCCACTGTGAGTCCTACACATACTCAATAGAACTTGAAATGGCTCTGGCAAATTCAATTGTGGAAAGTGCTTCATTAATCAGCAACTCAGATGTTATCAAGAGACAACCTGATGGAGCAGTCTTCCATTGTGACTGGGACAATTTCGATCAGCTAGTATCAGATGTATATGGGGCAGGGTCCATTCATACCGCTGTAGGCATCTACCTGCAAGATCAAGGGTCCTGTGCAGATGCAGCAGCCCTGACCACAACACAGCCTACACAAGAGTCAGCCTACACTAATCCGAACACTCAACCTCCAAAAAAACAATGATCATTTAAAAGTCCTGCTCAGGAGTTGCCAACTTACTACAAGTGGAAACGATCTGAACCAGCTAACTTGGAGTCATCCAATTCAAATAACACATCCACATACCACTCAAAATCATCAGATAGTGATATAATTTGGGTCATTGCTTGTAAAATCAACTCCGGCGATCAGCACATCCCTGGTCTGTCAGGTTGGGTGTCTGTTACTGGCCGTTCTCCAAAATGCCTCACCACAATTGGGCATTATCCCATGATCAATGCTCCCATAACCGACTTGACAACCATTCAAGAATGCCTTAGATGCAGCCAAGTCGCATCCTCTGAAGCTGGACAAGAGTAAGCCATCAGTACATTTGACCTAGGTGTTTGCATGAAAGCCTACCCTCAAATATGGAATGAACCTGAAAAATATAAAAAGCACATCATCCTCATTGGTACATTCCATTGCTGTGGAGCTTACTTGAAAGGTATAGGCCGAAGATACTGTCAAGGGAGTGGATGGGTCGAAGTGGCTTTGGAAGCAAAACTGATCACCACAGGCTCTGTGGCTGGGGTCACTGATGGAAAAAATTGGGACAGAGCTATGAAGTCAATGCTAGAAGGTCTTGAAAGACTCCTCTATGACAAGTATCTGGAAACTCATGGAGCACTCAGCTGAAGGTAAATTTTTTTCTGGAAAAACATACCCTGAATTAATCTACTCTAACTGAAGTTCTATCATCGGCTGATATATCTCACCACATAACAGAATACAATTCATTTAGAGAAAGAGTGAGAAAGGGGGAGCTGGGAGAAACTGGCCGGTTTTGGATGGAATACATGGACTGCATCTGGCTTGTCCTGTCAATGAACAGCGCAATCAAAATGAATGACTATGATGGGTACAAAGCTGCTATAAACATCATGCCAGACCTCTTTTTCTGCTCAGATCAGCAGAATTATGCTAGATTCCTCACATACTTTGGATGCCTTCTTGAACACATTGAGGAAACACATCCTGGTTCAGAGAAACTTTTGCGCGCTGGAGCAATCAGTGTAGCCAGATCACATATCCCAGGCAACCGCTGCCACATTGACAAAACAATAGAGGAGACAGCTATGAAATGGCTTAAGTCAAACTCGGGTTCTGGAACATACTCAGCTGGAATCTGTGGAATCACCAGCAATTATGAAGCCAGCCAACGTCACATCCTGACTGCCCATGCTAAAGGAGAGTTTGTAGAGGCCATGTGGAATATGATTAGCAGCCGAGGTGAGCATTCAGAGAAGCAGCAAAGAGATCTAAGACCACGTGAAATCAATCGGTCTGAGGAGCAAGTGCAGCAAACAATAGAAGCATTTCAGAGTTTCATCAACCCATTTCAGCTTGAGACTTCTCAACCCTTGACAAGTTTGACTTCAGGCGCTGCTATGCCAGAAGAGATGCGCTCTGATGTGCTGAATGCTTTGAAAAATGGCCAAACTCAAAAAGAAGAGTTCATCCGTGATCGTCTTCTTACAAAGAAAGTCCTTTTTTTTTAATCCTATCAAGAGAAACAAATTCAAGACAATGTCTTCTTCCACAACACCTAAAAGGAAGCTTATGGCATCAAACCAGAGTAATCCAGTATAAGGCTACAAGTGGATTTATCTTTCAGATTTTCATCAAATCACAGCTACTAAGGTCACAAATCAGCATCTCTGACCTGATGTGCTATCCCCTGACTCTGACGCCATATTCCATCTCAACAGTCGATGGCTTCTTTGCAAAAACCAACAAGGCACAAGGGATGAACTACATGATCAAAGATGCTGAGAATGCACAGCTCCCCTCTCCTAGCCAATGTGCTCTCATTCAAGATGGAAACTCCTCATTCTACATGAACGATGTGCCCCGGACAATGAAGACTATATCAGAGCGCACCTTCAAATGTCTACCTGCTGCAGCTGAAACAGTTTTCAGCACAGACACTTATGCAGACCGTCTTCATTCACCAAAATCAGCTGAGAGGGATCGTAGAGGTTGTGGGGAACGGTTCATAGTTAGTGGTCTGAATGTTCATCGACCTGCAGATTGGAAAGTTTTCCTCACAAATGATGAAAACAAGAAATCATTCATTCATTTACTTCTCGAGCACTGGAGCTCTGCAGATATGATGGAAGAGATCCTCAGAAGGCCTGTCATCTTCATAGAGGCTGGTCAAGCTTTCAAAATAGAATGTCATGCTGGAGTAATATCAAAAGAACTTCTACCTGAGATCTGTTCAAACCTTGAGGAAACTGATGTGAGGGTGATCATCTACATAAATTATTTCCAAACCAAAATGCCTCACATCAAAACAGTCAGAGTCAGAGCAAAAGACTGACATTTTCTTCATTCTCCTCTACTACGCCAAATCATTCACAGTTGACATCATCTTTGACATGGGAAATAAGCTGATCAATATCAACCAGCTGGCTGACAATTATTCACAAGAACATGTTTCAGCTCTGCTGGCCTTGCATGCCTTCACTGGTGCCGACTGCACTTCAGCATTCAAAGGCAAAGGAAAGGTGCGACCGATCAAGATTCTGAATCAGAATTCAAAGTTCATTCAGATCTTTGCTGCAGTGGGGAACTCTTGGGAGCTTGATGAGCTTGTCCTCAGTGGTGCCAAAGAGTTCACCTGTCGCCTCTATGGCTTTGGTCCTCGAGTTAAGCAGGTTGATGAGGCAAGAGAGGTCAAGGTCAAGAAAATATGTGGCTCAAGCCTCGAGCTGCGACAAGGTCTCTCTATTGACCTTTCCACCTTTCCACCGTGCAAGCGAGTCCTTTTGCAGCACATAAAGAGAGTGAACTACCTAGTAGGAATCTGGAAAAGGGCTCATGAAAACCACCCAGAAGTCCCATCCCCTTTGGACCATGGGTTTCATGTAAATGACGATAGCAAGCTAGAACCTCTGTGGTTTGAGGGTGACGTCATCCCCCAGGCCCTTGTTGATGTCTTGGAAGAAGAGGGGACAGATGAGGATGACCTTGAGGAAATACACACTAACATGGATGATGATGAAGAAGAGGAGGAATATGGGGATGATTAAGATATCAAATGCAATTTAGATTTTATTTTATTTTTTTAGATTTTTTTCGGTTTTCAGCTTTATTAGATAGTACAGTTGAAAGAGACATGAGTGGGGAAAGAGAGAAGGGAGGACATGCAGCATATGGAAGTGGGCCGGATTCAAACCCATGCTGATGCGTTAGGGACTAGTGTTGTGGTACGCGCACTATCCCAGTCAACCACCAATTATGATTTATTTTATATTATTTTTATTTTTGAAGGTGAATTTTTGGCTTCTTCTGTTGTTGTTTCTCCCTTTGCCTATATTGTGTGTAGTTTTTTTGGGGACAGTGGGATGGGATGGGGTAAGAGGGTAGGAATTAATGTTTCATTGTTGTTAATAAAATGAAAGCCATCTGTTTTCTAAAAAAAAATATAATAAAAAAATGTTTACTGTAATCTATTGGTGGTTGGCTTCTACTTGAGTGCATTGCTTTGGACCTATAGGCCCATTGCTATAGGCCTATGAGACACCATTTAAAAGCATTTGTTTTCCTACAGGTTCTTTAGTATTCACTTTTCATGTTCACTTCAGATAGCAGTAGTAAGCAGTACATATGAACATATTGTTAAATGCAATAAATTGCACTTACCCCCATTTGGAATGCTAGTGACTAAAAAATTAAATGTTCTCTGATTTGAGGTATAGAGAAGACTTTCGGCCACAGCAAGAGTAATTTTTGAAATAGAAAGGTCATCTTGGGCTCAAATTGAAGCTTAAGAACTAGGGAAGTTGTCTATACACAAGTGAGGCATACATATTCACCATAAAGTGCTGAAGAATAATCATTTTGATTATAATTTGTCAGGCGGACAGTACTTTTTTTTGTCTTTTTGGGGATGGTGTGGGTGATATCTTAAAATTGAGTTGCAACAAGCCCCAGAATCATATTTTCCTGCTTCCCCCTATGTATCAGGATACTCTCTACCAAATTTCATTCTTGTATGACTATTTATGCCATTGTAGTACCTTAATATTTGCATGTACATAATTTCGCCAGGAACATGGCCCAAAAATTGGGTTTTTGGCCCCCTGTGGCCAAACGGGGCCAAGTTGGGGGTGCTCGTTATCAACTTCTGATGGCCCAAGGTATAGGCTAACAAGAAATAATAGTGAAAAAAAGGTAGCAGAAAACATCCTGAGGGCTGGTCCTGGCTCCCGGCCTACAATACCGCAGGTAAAAAAAATCAAACAAAGTTGGATCAGTTCATCTGGACACAACGTTTATTGACAGAAACGTTTCATCTCTCATCTAAGTGACCTCTTCAGTCTCAGCTGACTGCAAGCATCCCCAACCTTAGACTGAAGAGGTCACTTAGATGAGTGATGGAACGTCTCTGTCCAGATGAACTGATCCAACTTTCTTTGACTTAGATTTGATTTGTTTTGCTCTTCTTTGTTTCACTGGTTTTGGTGTGACAGGTGTCCCCCCCCCCCCCCCCCCCCCCCCCAAGGGGAATGACCTATTTTCTCGCTCCTGTCAAGTGTTGGCTTCTCTTTTCTTTCTAGCATTACCAAAGGCCAAAACACAGAGTCAATACGGAGTCAACTCTCTAATGTCATTTAGCATCTACTTTCAAATAACGGTCCCCTCTGAATACAAAAGTACTTTACAAAAAGCACAAGTCTTATCCAACTGTGGTCACACACTGACTCACATCCTCACACATTCACCGGTACAGTTGAGGAAAACACTTTGATTCTTAAAGCTCACGTCTCACATGATTGAGCTGCAAATTATGCAACCATATTAGGCAGGGATAAAGAAGCGTGGGTAATAAGGGCTTCACATTCAGTCAAGGTCTCATCGGGAGGATAACACAGGAAGGAGGAATTCATGCATGCTAATTCAAAGGAAAAGGTGATCGCTTTAGAATGTCAATCCAAAAAAGAACCACTAAATCAAAAAGCTCTCAGCTCTCATCTATTGAGTGGGTACACGTGTACACACACGCACACACACACACACAGTTATATTATACTCATTCCTTTCTGATGCAATTCCTAATTTGTAAGGTGTGATCCAAACGGAGAAGCAGAAGCAGAAACAAAGAGAGAGATGGGATCCAGTGAGGGTAACTATGGATTTAATAGCATCGACAAATGCATGATGGAGAAAGAACTCTACGACCTTGGGGAATCTGAGCATGTTCTAAGTTTGGATGTACGTAACTATGCGAAAATGAGGCAAAGCATTGCTGAAAAGCCTCAGTCATGCTAAGAACTTCTTTTGTCACCGAGGATAAGATGATGAGTACACATTTTAAAAATGAAGAATAAATTGCAGGTTAGATTATCTCTGCCAAAAAGCTCTGGCATTAGTGATACCCACATATCTGTGCATTACAATAATGTGTTAGATATTTAGGGAGAAAGAGAGAGAAAATATATATATTTCATTTCATTTTTAACATGTGCCTGCACATTGTTTTTAATGACAATAAATTGAATTGAATATACATATATATATACGTTTTTTCCCGAAACCGTCAATGGTGTTGTTAGTAGTGCTCAACTAATGAGGAGCAGAATATCAATACAGATACAGAAAAAAAAAGTTTTAATACATTGCAGTACAGGCCTGTTTCGTATGTCGCGCACTCACTCATAGCTTAACCTATGACTATATGATTATTATATATCATATGATACCACTGCCACTGTTTCACTCTGGAACAGAAAAAAAAATGCTATTCATAGTTATCATTGTCAGTTGAACGTTCAAGGAAGTTGTGGGAGGGGGACGTTCACGCGTCATGTGAAGGTGAGTTTTCATCATAGTAGCCTAAGTCATGGAAATAATTCATGAGGAATATGTATGCTTTTCATGTTTGGCATGACAAATTGATGCACAAATTGCTTTTTTCAAACTTTTACCTTGCTACATTTGCAGTAATGAGATGCATGTTTCCTCCCCAAGGCAGACAGGCTTGGTGGTGGATGTAATTGACAGGTGAATGGGGAATTATGATTGGGTTTGGTGATTGGGGGAGCATGAAACAGTCTCATCACTCACGTGTTCACGTAAAGGTGGATGACAAATGAAAAAACTTACAGATAAAGAATTGATACCAAATAAAGAAGTTTGTCAAAAAATAATACTGAATAATGGAAAAAGCTGCTGAATGTCACTTGGACTTAAGTCACACCGGCTAGCTAAACTTCAAATGCATAAGTTAAGCACACTTTGAACTACTCTTCATTTAAACATTGCAAGTACTTTTTTCAGCTCCTCTCCCTTACTTTTAAAGGCAGTGTGCAAAATCACCAGCTGGCTCACAGAAGTCTGTGGGAATATATGAAAGAAATATGAATAATAAGTTTCAGCCTTAATCGAGTCCTTGAAGACTTCCCCGAGAGCCAAGGTGAATCTTAAATCTTAAGGAGATATCAGTGCATTAGACAGGTTTCTTGACCTTGGCTCCCTACTGGCATCTTTATCATTAGCGGGGGAATGGATTTTTTCAAATGTACATGATAACCAAGTAATGGAGTGATTTTGTCATTGCTCAAGTGTTTGGAAGGTGTGGCGAGTCGGGGGATGCACCCGTCGATAGAGAAATTCATCAACGGTCCCGGGATTGGATCACAGGGAACAGAATAGGTTGGAAAACTGCTGCTCCTCACACAGAAGCAAAATTACTTTTTCTCTACCCCCAGTAGAATTTAATGTTCTTATCTGCCCTTTGAAGAACACTAAGAGTCTTTGCATAATAGAATTAGTAATAATCCCATGATCTTCAGGTCATTTGCTAGAAAGAAAATATCAGGGGATTTGATTATTCTTGGTTTAGGATTGACAGCTTCTCACCCTCTTAAAACAGATTGCACTGAAATCTTGATCTTGATATGCTGATGTTAATGTGCAGTCTAACTACAGCCAAATTAATCTGTTTTTTTGAGAACCGAACTTGACATTGAAATGCCACGTGTGTACTTCGTTTGGAGCCTCAATGTGAGATATAAATAGTGTTTGAAAACGAGGCAATGGTATATATTCTTCCAACTTTCCTTAATGGCCCTGTGCACAAACAACAACAAAAGTGTAATAATGATTTTGATTGGTTAAAAACATCATTCAAACATAAGAAAATTAATCACACTAATGTTTTGCTGGTACGATTTCTTCTGCCAGTGAACTGAAATGCTCTGTATGCTCAAGGGAGCACTTTCAATCATCCATCCATTGTCTTAATCGCTTATCCTGCTCTCAGGGTTGCGGGGACGCCGGAGCCTATTCCAGCAGTCACTGGGCGGCAGGCAGGAAGATACCCCGGACAGGCCGCCAGGCCATCACAGGGCCGAGACACACACACACACCCATTCATTCCTAGGGACAATTTAGTACCGCCAATTCACCTGACTTACATGGTCTTTGGACTATGGGAGGAAACCGGAGCAGGAAACCCATGCAGACATGGGGAGAACATGCAAACTCCACACAGATGACGACCCGGGATGACCCACCAAGGCTGGACTACCGCGGGGCTCGAACCCAGGATCTTCTTGCTGTGAGGCGACCGCGGTAACCACTGCGCCACCGTGCCACCCACTTTCAATCATGATACACTAATGTTGCAATCCTTTCCAAAACACAAATGTCTTTTATTATTCACTGGATGTCCAGTATTTCTTTACTGCTCATGACTTGTGGTGTTAAGAGAAACACAAAGCATTGCAATACTGTATGCATGATTTGTCTCAAAGCCTGAAACAAACATCGTAATTTTCTCATGTCAACATTTTTCTTCCACTTTAAAATAATTTTGTCATAGTCATTCTCACATCCTTAAGGCTTGGTACAGGTGCACCAGGGGAAAATATTTATCTTAATAAAGCAAAGTTTGCACACCACTCTTGTAACACCACACATTTATAATTGTGTAACTACAGCATGAGTCAAGTGATGTTAATTAAAAAAGTAATTAAGCCAGTAAACAGTAAAATCGTCACGGATGATTTTTATCAGTGTAGGGAGCAGTTTTTTAATTCTTAACGTTTTCTCTGCATAGAGGCGGCATGGTGGTGCAGTGGTTAGCGCGGTCGCCTCACAGCAAGAAGGTCTTGGGTTCGAGCCCCAGGGTAGTCCAACCTTGGTGGGTCATTCCGGGTCATCCTCTGTGTGGAGTTTGCATGTTCTCCCCGTGTCTGTGTGGGTTTCCTCCGGGGACTCCGGTTTTCCTCCCACAGTCCAAAGACACATAAGACAGGTGAATTGGCTGTACTAAATTCTCCCTATGAATGAATGGGGGTGTGTGTGCGTCGGCCCTGTGATGGCCTAGCGGCCTGTCCAGGGTGTCTCCCCGCCTGCCACCCAATGACTGCTGGAATAGGCTCCAGCATCCCCGCAACCCTGAGAGCAGGATAAGCGGTCTGGTTAATGGATGGATGGATGGATGGATGGATGGATGGATGGATTCTCTGCACTGAAGTGGCACAGTCTGTCTGTACTGTGTTCATAATAGCAAGTTACATCAATCAGCCAAAACATTAAAAGCACTGACAAGTAAGTGAATAGCATTGATTATCTTGTTACTATGGCACCTGTGAAGGGGGGAGATATGTCAGTTCTTGAAGTTGATGTGTTGGAAGCAGGAAAAATGGGCAAGCATAAGAATCTGAGCAACTTTGACAAGGGCCAAATTGTGATGGCTAGACGGTTGGGTCAGAACATCTCAAAAACGGCAGGTCTTGTGGGGTGTTCCCGATATGCAGTGGTCAGTACCTACCAAAAGTGGTCAAAAAAGGACAAACACTGAACCAGCAAAAGGGTCATGGTCACCCGAGGGTCATTGATGCGTGTGGGGAGCGAAGGATAGCCCGTCTGGTCCGATCCCATAGAAGGGCTACTGTTGTCTCAAATTGCTGTTAATGCTGGCTGTGATAGACAGGTGTCAGGACACACAGTGCATCACAGCTTGCTGTGTATGGTGCTGCATAGCCACAGACCGGTTAGAGTGCCCAGGATGACACCTGTTCACCACTGAAAGAAAGTACAATGGGCACATGAGCAGAGCCAGACCATGGAGCAATAGAAGAAGGTGGCCTGGTCTGATGAATCACATTTTCTTTTACAACATGTGGATGGCAGGGTGCATGTGCATCATTTACCTGGGGAAGAGATGGCACTGGGATGCACTATGGGAAGAAGGCAAGACGGTAGAGGCAGTGTGAAGCTCTGGGCAATGTTTTGCTGGGAAACCTTGGGTCCTGGCACTCATGTGGATGCTACTTTGACATGTACCAACCAAAACATTGTTGCAGACCAAGTACACCCCTTCATGGCAACAGTATTCCCTGATGGCAGTGGCCTTTTTCAGCAGGTTAATACACCCAGCCACAGTTCAAAAATTGTTCAGGAATGGTTTGAGGAACATAACACAGAGTTCAAGGTGCTACCTTGGCCTCCAAATTCCCCAGATCTCAATCCGATCAAGCATCTGTGGGATGTGCTGGAAAAACAAGTCCAATCCATGGAGGCCCCACCTCGCAACGTACATGACTTAAAGGATCTGCTGCTTACATCTTGGTGCCAGATACCAGAGGACACCTTCAGGGATCTTGTGGATTCCATATCTCAATGGATCAGAACTGATTTGATGGCATGAGGGGACCTACACAATATTAGGCAGGTGGTTTTAATGTTTTGGCTGATCAGTGTATGCTGACACTAAAAGGCTGTTCTTATATATATTCCATGTTATTACTTGAAGACTTAAGACATGAGTGGGAATTGTCAAAGTGAGAGTCAATCATATTTCAAGTGTCATTATGGCCAGTACTGTACTTACTGAAACCAGACATTTAGATTTACTAATTTGGCTGACACTTTTATCCAAAGTTACCTACAAGAGTCAGCACCAGGCAGATAGATCTAGATAGATAGATAGATAGATAGATAGATAGATAGATTGATTGATTGATTGATTGACTGATAGATAGATTCCGTTTATTTTGAATGTTAAAAAAAAAAGAAAATGTATAATAAAAGAAAACAAAAGAGAAAAAAAATCAAAACAAGCACGCGATATCATCATCAAACATTTGTTTCAAATCTCAGCAGTTCGAAAAGGAGTAGGCAGAAGTTAAAAAAAACTTTTCTAGTCCTACCCCCTTTTTCTATTTTAATATTTCAAAAGTGAACTGTGTGATTTAAATGAAAACTCAATCATCTACCACAAGTGACCATGATGTCTAGTAAATCAAACAAAGATAATTCATTCAACAGAACAAGAACAAAGCAAGTGCAGAGCAAACAGTAGAACAACTCAAGAACAACTCAAACAAGATGTCACTGCTCCATCCCATATCTGTTCAAAATATTATTTTTAAAGAGACTTTTAAATTTGATGATTGATTCACAAGTTTTCATTTCATCACTGCAATTGTTCCATATCTTGACTCCTTTGGTTGTGACACAATGATATTTTGCATTTGCCCTTACTAGGTTTTGTTTAAATGCACATATTCCTCTCAGGTCATAATTACTTTCCCTCAACTGGAACAACCCCTGGATACTGTTGGGTACTCCATGATTTAATACTTTGTACATGATTTGAGCAGTTTTAAAGTCCACCAGATCTTTGAATTTTAGTGTTTTTAGTTTGATAAAGAGTTGGTTTATTGGTTCTCTGTAATTGGCTTTGCTTACTATCCTTATGGCTCTTTTTGGATAATGAAGATTGAATCAGTGTTGGTTTTATATATATGTTCCCCAACACTTCCACACAGTAGATTTAGATTTAGAAGAACTTTGACTTTGAATAGTATTGCAACTGATTTGGATACTTCAGCCTTGGTATAATTCATATGTGGTTTCCCACATAATTTATTGTCCACTATTACCCCAAGAAATTTAATTTCAGTGACTCTTTCTATTTCTACATTGTTAATCACGAGTTTCTTGTTGAGTTAATTTTACGGTTACCAAAGATTATAAATTTTGTTTTACTTAAATTCAATGTTAGTTTGTTAGCATCAAACCACATCTTTAATGTCATCAGTTCCTTTTCCACTATATCCAGGAGTTGATCCAGATTATCCCCACAGCAAAATACATGTGTCATCAGCAAATAAAATGGCTTTCAGAGATTCAGACACTTCACAAATATTGTTCATATACAGAATAAACAGTAATGGTCCCAACACTGAGTCCTGGGGGACCCCACGTGTGACTTTCAGTAGGTAAGATTTGAAGTTTTGTAATTGAACATATTGATATCTGTCTTTTAGACAGCTGGTTAACCAGGAGAGTGCAGTTCTCTAATTCCATATGATTGTAGTTTTTTTCAGTAATAATTCATGGTCTACGGTGTCAAATGCTTTTTTTTAGATCCAGAAACACCCCTATTGCATATTTTTTGTTTTCTATTGCCATTGTTATTTCATCTATAAATTCTGTAAGTGCAAATGAAGTTGTTCTGTTTGCTCTAAAACCATATTGCTGATCATACAGTACATTATGTTTTGTGATGAAGTCATGTACTCTTGAAAAGTATATTTTTTTCTAGTATATTTGAGAACTGTAGAAGTAAGGAAACAGGTCTATAATTTGAAAGGACATGTCTATCACCAGACTTATAGATTGGTATAACATTGGTTGTTTTCATTTTGTTTGGAAAAACACCAGTTTGTAGGGATTGGTTACAGATGTGAGACAAATTAAAGTTTCCAATTGGCCTGATCAAGCGCCATACTGTGATCATGTCATAGCCAAGAGTGTATGTCGATTTAGTGTAGGTGTAGTTGATCATCAAATATCACTTAAACCCTCAAAAGTTGGGGAATAGGAGAATCAAATTATGAAGATGTACATGCCACAAATCAGAAAACAGGCAAATTAAGCTGTCAAGTGTAAGTAGAAAAGGGCTAAACAGGAGAGTATGGGTGCAAAAATAACAACTGGCATCAATTCATATGCATAGCAACTTGCCACCAGAGACAACTTTATGATTAACGATGGCCTTGAAGAGGAAAGCTTTTGTTGAAGGTAGTAAGTGAATCAGTAGCTCTGATGGAGACCAGGATTTTGTGCGAGATTAGAGAGAAGTCTGGAATCTAGAGCTTGTCCAAAAACCTCCCATTCTCTCATTCCCTTGGCATGCATACATTGGAGGTGCAGAGGGACAAATAAAAGGTCTGCAGAGACATCATGCCAGAAATGTCAACAATATGACCATGACAACTGTCAGTAACTCAAAGAGGGAAATGGAGAATCAAAGCCAAGCGCTGAGTGAGTCCTTCTGAGTCACAGTGTACTATTAATCAGTCCTCTGTGTCTTTCCCCTAGTGAAAATTAACAACACAAATGTAAGAGTAAGAATGAAGTACGAAGACCCTCTTGGTGAATTTCCACCTCCATGCAAATAGAATCACCTGATCTCTCTCTTATTGGCTATGTTCTGTTACATTCAGCTAACCATTTTTTACACTGTTTACAGATACCATTTAGTTCAAACAGTGTTTAATATGTTCTTATGTATTCTTTTGGACTTTGTGCTGCACTTATGCACCCATTCAAAATTTTAAGAAATTCTCCTACATATAAATAACACAGAAAGAAATGACGATTTCATTGTAACTTTAACTGGCAATTACTGGAGCTTCAGTCAAGCACTCCAGTGTCATAATCTCACAGCAGAGCAGGACTGTCTGCTGGAAGATGCACTGCTGCTGAGAGCAGCTAGCAGCCATCAACTGACTGCCTAAGAGAAGATGCCAGAAACCGAGCGTTGAAGTGCATGATTGCCACCCACTCCACTTGTGTGGTGCAGCAGACTAATAAGCTGGTATTACAACGCTGTGGTTTACTGTTTGAGCCCAAAATTTGCCTCTGGCTCACTCTGGCACCGTGGGGAACTATTTGCAAGTCGCTTTGGATAAAACTATCAGCTTTATGAAAAAATGTTAATGAAATCTCAGATGCCTCACCCTACTGTGAATGCTGGGACAGCGGGCACTTTGACCTCATTACCATTATGCTTTGTACATTCTCTCTTATCTCTCTAATTCTTCCCTCTATTCTTGCACTGCACTGGTGGTGAATGAACATGAGTGGATAAAGAGTTGATGGGATGGAGACTAAGAGGAAAAAGCTAGAGGGATGAGGAAATGACAGGCAGAGATGGATGGATGCAGAGACACTGACAGAAAGGAGAGGAAGAGAGAGGAAGAGAAAGAGTTGACAAGAGTAGAGATGAAAGGAGAGGTGCTGTTATACTGCATCAGGCTCTCCACAGCTCATTATGGAGGACCAGTGCAGGGCTAGAAGTTAATTGTGCAATGCCATTAAACCTAGTCGGTAAAAAAAAAGAAAAGAAAAAGAAACGGAGACATGTTGAAAAAGACCTACCTGTTGAGGAATTTTCATCAATTATGAGCAACATGGAAGTCATTATTTGTATTCTGGAATGAGTGACCCTACCTCCCTAGGACTTTGACCATCAGTGAGACGATGAGTGCTCCAAGAAGACCGCCAATAGCAAATATGGACACTGTGATGGACCACAGAAGGGTGGCCGTCTCTGCTCCAATGGGCTCCTCATATCTCTCAATCCACGTTTTGTTGTAAAAGGCTTTGATATACTAAAGAAAATGACATATGGGAGAGACCATCACCAATCATATTCATCATTCAAATAATCAAATAGCTAAAATCATTAAGCAGTAGAAGTGCTTTCTTTAAGCATTTAACTCTACCTATTGCTATAGCTATTCTGTATGTATACCTTTTTCTTTTATTCTGGGAAAACAAGCACATAAAATCATTAAATATTTACTTTTACTTCCACCATAGTTCACCTGAGGTGTATCATCCTTGTTGAAAATAGTTGTTGAAGTTGGGGGAAAACCTCCAAAGCATGTGAGAAGCATTACAGTAGCAAGATGTGAGACCCAGGTAAGCAAACCAAAGCCGGTAAAGTGGAGAGAAAACTATGAATTTGGCCATGCTTAAAATAGACCCAGTTGTTTATGTGCATGCATTGGTGCATTTGTGTGCCCACACATACTATGTCAGTACATATGTGTGCATTGGTGTCTGCGTCCTCACACCTGTTTCAGTGTTTACAGGAAAACATGTAAAATTATTAATAAGGTTATGTGAAGACACAATCAAATGATGCCTCTGGATACCAAATTAGCAAAGAAATTGGTGGATTTAAATTGGCTTCACTTTAAATTAAAAGGAAGGATGAATGGCACAGCCAACATTTGGAGCACAGTGCCTAGTAGACAGAACTGCTTGCAACCACAAGACAGACTACTGCCCATAAAGACTAGACCTTATCAATATACTTCACATGGCCTTTATAGCTTTTATTTCATATTCATATGGCCACCATATAGCAATGCTCAAATACTGCAACAATGTCCCTTCTCAGACATAATCAAAACAAAATTTTTTGACATTATACTACACAATGAAGGTGATGTGACAAAAATACCTTGAACTGTCTTGATAGCTGCCAAAAAAAAAAAAACTGGAGTATCATTCACTTTGTCTCACACAAACTGCAGATTTGCTGAACGTCTTTAAAAAAAAAACCTACAAACGTGTTACTGATCGAAGCAAGGTTGATCATATGTTTTCATGTAGAAAAATACTTGTTTTGATATGGAAAATAAGACCGGTCATAGCCATTATAGCGCAACCTAATAAGCACACATCTTTCAAAGTGCAATTTAGACAAAGATGGGCAGTATTTCAATTAAGTACATTTAAAATATGTATTTTATTACTTTTGAGTATTTTGTCATTTGTATTTTGCTGGACAGGAAAAAATAAAATGTAATTTGTAACAAAATACTTTTAAAAATTATATTTGAAATACTTAAAATACATTATTTAATGTCCTTTTGTTCTCAAATAAGACATTTTTATCCCCAGGTTTAAACTGTACAAAAAAACTAGCCTGATCACAGTCTTTGGCTAAATGCAAGTGAATCACGTGACATGTCCTGTTGGGTCCAGCAACACACTCATTGTGGACTACCGTATTTCATTTGTGTTCCTTGTGCTCAGTAGCGTGAGGAAAGAAGCTGCTTTGGTGTTTGGTGCAAACTGCACCAAACTGCACTAGCGCCTCCTCTGATCAGTCAGGGCACCTATTTGGGGGGAAGGGAGAACTGGGGGGAATAGCGTGATCCTCCTACGTGCTCCATCCCCCTGGTGAAACTCCTCACTGTCAGGTGAAAAGTGACTGGCGACTCCACATGTATCGGAGGAGGCATGTGGTTGTCTGCAGCCCTCCTCAGATTGGCAGAGGGGGACAGCTCAGAAGAGTGGGGTTATCGGCTGGATGCAATTGGGGAGAAAGGGGGGGGGGGGGTCCCAAAAAAAAAAAGAAGGAAATCAGTGTGAAAATTTGGGCCAGCTGGTCAGCACAAACTTTATGACAGGAAGGTGACACACCATCCAGGCCCGGTGCCTTCCTGATCTTCTGTCTCTGGATGAGCTGGTGCACGTCCTCAACACAGATTATGAGTGCAGGTGGGGGTTCGGTGGAGAGGAGAGAGTGGCTGGCAGGGAGTGCAGTTGATTGTGTGTTGTGGCCGGAGAGGGTGAAGGGTGTGAAAATTTGCTTTTCAAACCTGCAGTAAAAACCATTTAGGTCATCAGTTGATGGTTCCCTGCAGTGCGCGTGTGTGTGCGTGTGCGTGTGCGTGTGTGTGGGGGGGGGTCCCCTATAGCTGGTAATGTCTTTCAAACCACTCCAGACTGATGATGGATCGTTGGCAGAAAATCTGTTTTTCAACTTTTCAGAGTAGCACCTTTTAGCCACTCCGATCTCCTTTGTGGGCATATTTCTGGCTTTGTTATACCGGATCCTATCTCTACTCCTGTAGGCTTCCTCTTTGACCTGACGAAGCTGACTAAGTTTTGCTGTGAACCAGGGCTTATTGTTAAAGGTACAGAAAGTTTTGGTGGGCACACACATGTCCTCATAAAAGCAGATCTAAGATGTAACAGTGTCAGTAAATTTGTCCAAGTCTGTAGATGCAGCCTCAAAAACTCTCAGTCAGTGCAGTCTCGGCAGGCCTGGAGCTCCAGTTTTGACTCATTGGTCCATTTCCTCACAGTTTTAATCACACACTTTGCAGATTTTAGTTTCTGCCTGTAGGTTGGGATAAGATAAATCAGACAGTGATCAGATAGGCCCAGGGCTGCACAGGGACAGAGCCATAGACGTCCGTTAATATTGTGTAACAATGACCCAGAGTATTTTTGTCTCTGCTGGGACACTTAACATGCGGTCTGTATTTTGGCAGTTCGTGGCTGAGATTTGCTCTGTTAGAATCCCCAAGGATAATGAGTAGGGAGTCTGGATATTTGTGCTCCATGTTTGTAATTTGATCAGCCAGGTGTTTTGATGCCTCCTTAACACAGGCCTGCTGTGCGATATAGACACCGACCAGAATAAATGATGAGAATTCCCACGGTGAATAGAATGGTTGACAGTCAATGAAAAAGGTCTCTAAGTGAGGGCTGCATGATTTCTTCAACACTGTGACATCCGTACACCAACCTTCGTTTACGTAGAAGCATATGTCACCACCTCGTTTTTCTCTGCTGGTAGGTGACCATATGACAAGCGATATTAAAAGCAAAGTTTAGGATAGCGACATGGTCCAAACGCTGCCTCAAGTGTTTTTCCACCATCCGGGCACGGCACACTTATTGTGAAAATTTAAACAAATGACATTCATCCTGGAATGACACATGGCTCAAAGCTGTTAAAAAGGGACTTCATACACTGTATGGACATTGTACAATAAGTTCTAGCTCAGATATTTTTTCAGGTCCCACTTTAGGTAAAGGAATTAAACGTTTAAGCTGCTTGCTGACATTCCATACCTGGCTTTCCTCTACATGCACTGCTCAAAAACTGAGCTTCATTGACAACGTCAACCTGTTCTGGGAGCAACAAAAATATTTTAGAATGGACGGGGTTCTTTTAAACAGAGTGGGGGTCCACACGCTTACCGTCAACGTAAACTATGGCCTTCAGCACCATGCTGCTGATATTTAGAAAGGGTCAGAAAGTTCTGGGAAAAGTAGAGCAATCTTTTCTACCCAGGACAACAACGACAATGCCATCAATCAAACCCAGCCCGACCCCTCCCTCCTCTCAGAGATATCTCTCACAAGATAAGGATGCAGATAAAAGAGAGTAATGAGATGTTGTTACATAGCACCAAAAGTTTCCGCTTATCCAAACAAAGAAAAGGCAATCTCCTTGCAGTCAGCATTACAGTGCACACTGACTGCTAGGACTGACTGCATCCTTACCCCACCCCTCCTTTCAATTTCTCCCTCTGCTTACTGGGTAGGGACCCAATGCTGCTGATAGAGCCCACCCCAGACAGTGAGAAGCAGCTCCGAGGTCCGAAATTCCTGTTTTTACCAGCTTAGGAAGAACAAAATGTGTTCAAAGTGCACAGCTACTTTATCTAATCTGACTCCAGCTGTAAGCCAGCAGCCTTGTTAAGGTTTGTAGAACGAACCCAATAGCGACAACACAAGACAAAGTAAAGCACCAACCTGGCAGGACTCGTAGAGGAGAGCCGGCCGGGCCTGGACAGAAGGGGGAGGCGCTTCAGGCGGAACTTGAGAATAGCTTCTTAAAAATGGGAAAAAACGTAAACTGCTCCCTTAAAGTCCGAAAGGGAAAAAAACGTAAACTGCTCCTTTAAAGTCCGAAAGGGAAAAAACGTAAACTGATCCTTTAAAGTCCGAAAGGGAAAAAAAACACAAACTGCTCCTTTAAAGTCCGAAAGGGAAAAAAACACAAACTGCTCCTTTAAGGTAGAAGTCCAACCGAGTAATAAGATCCACAGTGAGAGAGGAGAAATTAGAATATCAAAAACTTGATCTCAACTAGAAAATCACGATGGGAAAATCCAATGGGGAAAACACAAAGAGAGTTCTTCTCCGAACAAGCTCTCAAGGAGAACTGACACAAGGGAATAATCAAACAAGCAAAAACACGGAGAATACTACAATCTGTACTCCACCGGGAGACATAGAAATGTCACAAAACTCGAGACGAAGAATTTACTCACGGGACTGTTCAGGACGAACTCGCGACGAGTTCTGGAAAGCAAACAAACTTATACTAGAGTGGTTAACGAGTAGGTAGGCTGCAGGTGTTTCAGACGCGCCCTTCCCCCGCTCTCATTGCTGGTTGCCAGGTTGGTCAACAGACCGAGCCCTAACAGTACCCCCCCCCCTCTACGGGAGCCACCAGGCGACCTGCCAGGCTTGTCAGGGTGACGGCGATAGAACTCAGCGAGCAGACCAGGGTCCATGATGAGCTGGCGGGATACCCAGCTTCGTTCCTCCACCCCATAGCCCTCCCAGTCAACCAAATACTGGAACCCCCGTCCCCTGCGTCGGACGTCCATCAGCCGACGGACCTTCCACTGTGGATGCCCATCCACAATCTCAGGGGGAGGCGGAGCTGGGGCCGGAGGCATAAGGGGGCTCTCGGAGACAGGCTTTACTCGGGACACATGAAAAACCGGATGGATCTTCATGGAGGCCGGGAGCTTAAGACGCACAACTGCAGGACTGGGTACTTCCTGGATCTCGAAGGGTCCAACGAACTGGGGATTCAGCTTCTTGGCAGAGGACTGAAGGGGGAGATCCTTGGTGGACAGCCAGACTCTCTGTCCGGGTTGGTAAGCTGGTGCTGTGGATCGGCGACGGTTAGCTCCTCGTCTGGCACGTTCCGTAGCACGGAGCAGCGCAGCCCTGGTGATCTCCCAGACACGACGACAGCGGTCCAGATGAGTCTGCACGGAGGGAACCTCCACTTCGGACTCCTGTGCAGAGAAGACGGGCGGCTGGTAACCCAGGGATGCCTCAAAGGGCGAGAGGCCGGTGGCGGAGCTGACCGCATACTCGACCCAGGGGAGAAACTGACTCCAGGAGGTTGGCTTCTTGGCAGCGACGCAACGGAGAGCAGATTCCACACTCTGGTTCATCCTCTCAGTCTGTCCGTTAGTCTGCGGATGATATCCCGACGAAAGGCTGACCGAGGCGCCCAACCCCTTGCAGAAAGCACGCCACACACGGGAAACAAACTGGGGCCCTCTGTCTGACACAATGTCCTTGGGAAGTCCATGCAAACGGAAGACGTGGCTCATCAGGAGGTCAGCGGTTTCTGAAGCAGAAGGAAGCTTAGGCAAAGCCACCAGGTGAACACCCTTGCTGAAGCGATCCACCACCGTCAGGATCACTGTGTTGCCCTGAGACGGAGGAAGTCCAGAGACAAAATCCAACGCCACATGGGACCAGGGCCGACTGGGAATAGGAAGGGGCTGCAGCAGACCAGCCGGTGCCTGGTGAGAGGCCTTGCTGCGGGCACAGATGGTGCAGGCCATGACGAACTCCTTGACGTCCCTCCTCATAGTGGGCCACCAGAACCGTCGAGCTATGAAAGTGAAAGTGCGGTGGACTCCAGGGTGGCAAGCGAGCTGACTGGTGTGGCCCCATTTGAGGACCCGAGACCTCACTGAGTCCGGAACAAACAGTCGGCGAGGCGGCACGTTGCTCGGGGCTGGACTGGAGCGCAAGGCGCGCTTGACCACCGTTTCAAGGCCCCAGGTCACCACGCCAACGACCTTGGTCTCAGGGAGGACGGGACTTGGCTCCACCGTTACAGGTTCCTTAAGGTGTTGACGAGACAGAGCATCTGCCTTGGTGTTGCGGGAGCCAGGACGATAAGTCAGTGTGAAGTCGAACCGACTGAGGAAACTGGCCCACCGTGCCTGCCGACCATTGAGACGTTTGGTTGCCCGGATGAACGTCAGGTTCTTATGATCAGTCCAGATGGTAAATGGATGCTCTGCCCCCTCCAGCCAATGGCGCCATTCCTCAAGTGCAGCCACTACAGCGAGAAGCTCCCGATTACCAACATCGTAGTTCTCCTCGGCGGGAAGGAACCGGCGGGAGAAGAACGCGCAAGGATGAACCTTCTGGTCGGTCTCTGATCGTTGGGAGAGCACAGCCCCCAATCCGGTGTCCGAAGCGTCCACCTCAACTATGAACTGCCTCTTGGGATCGGGATGGAGTAGGACGGGGGCACTGGTGAACCTCTCCTTGAGCGACAGAAATGCAGAGCGAGCAGCTGGGGACCAGACGAACGGCTGAGAGGGGGAGGTTAGACGGGTGAGGGGTTCTGCTACAGAGCTGTAGTTTCGGACGAACCTCCTGTAATGTCCGTAGACGCCTTGTCTTACTGACATAAGAATAATTCAAGAACGAGCCGACTTCGTAGGTTCTTCACTGTGTAGCTTTTACTAGCGTTCATCCGACATACAACCTTCATAACATGCGCTTCTCACTTCCTGTATACGTCACACGCACTGCACGTACATCCGTGAGTGGGTCAAGTTAAACACGTGACCTTTCATTCATTACATCTCCCCCTCTAAGATGATTTTCTAACCTGTATATCACCCCCCTTTTCACAAAAAAAATAAAAAATCCCCCACAGTACACAAGTCCATACGCCTCACAAATCCAGCCGGATTGCAGGCTTGCTCACCCTGCCAGAGCGAGTAACATATGGTGTGGAAGTTGGCATTTCTGCTGCTCGGGACTCATCCGTGTTTCCACTCTCCCCTGGAGTGACATGGTCAGGATCCCTGCTGACAAAGGTGAGTGTTTTAGGTGTGGCCAACAGGTGGCGCCTGTTCCTTCTGTAATGTTCACCTTGAGCTGTCTCCACTATGTAGGATCTGGGAGTGGAGCTCTGACTGTGAACAACTGCTGGCATTGTCCATGTTTTCTGTCCATCAGGTTTGGTTAGTACTGCGTCACTCAGCCGTCGGGAGCAGTAGGCCACGGGCTTCCAGTGTTCCCCGTGCTGCTGGAGCAGAACGCCCCCCAGCCCGTAGCTGCTGGCATCTGCTGACACCACCGTAGCCTTAGTGACGTCATAAAAGGTGAGTACCGGGGCGGTGGCGAGTGCTGCTTTAAGGTCTTGGAATGCTGTGTTCTGTGCAGGTCCCCACAGCCACTCTGTCGTTGCTTTAAGCAGTCCATAAAGCGGCTGACCTACAGTGGACAGCTCTGGGACGTATTTTGCCAAATAGTTCACCATCCCGAGGAACCTCTTGAGTTCCGTCACGTTCTGGGGCTGAGGAAAGTTCTCTATTCCGGCCACTTTGTCCGGGTCAGGTCTGATGCCTGCCTCGTTGATGATATGACCAAGGAAGCGGACTTGTTTCTGTTTGAACTTGCATTTCGCTTGGTTCAGTTTGAGACCTGCTGTTTCAATGACCCCCAGCGCCTCTGCTAGGCGCCGGTCATGGATTTCCTCAGTCTCTCCATGTATAAGGATGTCATCCATGTACACCTCTGTGCCCTCTAGCCCGGTCAGAGTTTCCGCCATCTTTCTCTGGAAAATCTCTGGAGCACTCGTTATACCAAATGGAAGGCGGCAGAAAGCATACCTCCCAAATGGGGTGATGAAAGTGGTGAGCCCCCTGCTGTCTTCATGCAAGGGGATCTGGTAAAACCCACTTGCTGCATCCAACGTTGTGAAGAACTTTGACCCTGCGAGCCTTGGCATTATTTCCTCCATAGTGGGCAGCACGTATTTCTCACGTTTCACCGCTCGATTCAGCCTCCTGAGGTCAGCGCAGCAGCGAACCTCTTTCTTGTTCGGTTTCAGCACCGGCACCATAGCGGCGCACCATTCTGTGGGCTGAGTCACTTTTTCAATAATGCCCTCATTTTCCATGCGCTGCAGTTCTTTCTTAACCAGTGGTACAAGTGGCAGTGGTATCCGTCTGGCTGTATGCACCGCGTATGGCTGGGCACCCTCCACCAGAGCTATTTTCACTGGGTCTGTTTTCAGCAGTCCACTTGAACCGAAAACTCCACTGACCTCATTCATCCGCTTCACTAGACCCATCTCCACTGCCTCTGGACGACTCAGCAGACAGCTGCCTCTCCCCTTGATCACATACACTGGAAAGGAGTATTGTTTCTCCTTGTATTTGGTTGTGGCTTGAAACTGTCCTATGCAGCTGATGTTTCCACCTGGGCTTATGAAGCATGTGTCAGGAGGTCCCAGTTTTATGTTTGGCTTCAGCTTTTTAAATGTCCCTTGGTTGATAACAGTAGCGTCAGCCCCCGTGTCAATTTTAAAGGTTATTGGTACATCACTTATTGTTAAACTAACAGTCCAATCTTCCTGACTGCTCTCTTTGCCAACTTCTCCCAGAAAGTACAGCTGTTTAACCTCTTCAGTGACTTCTCTCACCGCTTTAGAGTGACATACACGCTCCCAATGTCCCTTTTTATGACACTTGTTGCACTTACTGTTCGTTGCAGGACACTTCCGCTCATCGGTGTGCTGCGTCTTGCCGCACCTCCCGCATTCATCTACTTTGTTGGTTGCCGGACTGCCGCCACCATGACGCTGTCCGCCCTTTTTGTTTTGGCGTTCGTCCCGCCATCGGACAACATTGACGTTAGCCAGCAGGGCCTCTGGTTGGTTAGCTTGGAGGCTGAGCTGCTTTGTTATTGCCTCCGCCTGGCGCACTTGTTCAATGACTTTCACCAGAGTAAGGTCCGCTGTGAGCTGGAACTGACGGGAGAGCACCTTATCTTTTATGCCCACTACCAGACGATCTCTGATATGTTCATCCCTCTTGTCCCCAAACTCACAGTGTTCAGACAGCTCATACAATGTCCGGATGTACATCTCCGCTGTCTCTCCTGGCTGCTGGCTACGTTGATAGAAGCACGCCCTCTCATGTATGATGTTACGGCGGGGAATAAAGTAGCCGTCGAACTTTTTCAGTACGATATCATAGTCCACTTTATCACCCTCCGCCGCGAAGTCAAACGAGCTGAATATCTTTTCAGCCTCGCTGCCCATTGCATAAATCAGCGAACTCACTTGAATCTCCCCGTCGTCTTTATCCAGCTTTGTCGCGAGCCTGAAGCGCGAAAACCGTTGTCTCCACTCCGGCCATTCAACGGGGCAGTCAAACTTGAATTCACTCGGCGGATTAAACTTCGGCATGACCGCTCGTGTTCCGATACACAGACTATTCTGACACCATGTAATGTCCGTAGACGCCTTGTCTTACTGACATAAGAATAATTCAAGAACGAGCCGACTTCGTAGGTTCTTAACTGTGTAGCTTTTACTAGCATTCATCCGACATACAACCTTCATAACATGCGCTTCTCACTTCCTGTATACGTCACACGCACTGCACGTACATCCGTGAGTGGGTCAAGTTAAACACGTGACCTTTCATTCATTACACCTCCTGTAAAAGTTCGCGAACCCGAGGAAGCTCTGCAGTTCCTTACGTGACTTAGGATCCGGCCATTCCACCACCGCTTTGATCTTGCGAGGATCAGCTCGAGTCTTGCCTCCCTCCACGATAAAACCTAAGTAGTCCACTGACTCAGAATGGAACAGGCATTTCTCAGCCTTGACGAACAGCCGGTTACGAAGGAGGCGTTCGAGAACCTGCCGCACGTGCTGGACATGCTCCTCGAGGGACCTGGAGAAGATGAGGATGTCATCAAGGTAGACGACAACGAATTGGTCGAGCATGTCGCGAAGGATGTCATTCATGAGTGCCTGGAACACCGCCGGGGCGTTGGTGAGGCCGAACGGCATTACCAGGTACTCATAATGACCACGGGGAGTCTTAAAGGCTGTCTTCCACTCGTCCCCTTTCCGGATCCGAACGAGATGGTAGGCGTTCCGGAGATCCAGCTTAGTGAAGACAGTCGCCTGGGTCAGGGGTTCGAGGGTGGAGCTCATCAGAGGCAGGGGGTATTTATTCTTGATGGTGATGTCGTTGAGTTGGCGATAATCAATGCAGGGTCGGAGACCACCATCCTTCTTCTTAACGAAAAAGAAACCAGCTGCCACCTGGGAGGATGAGGGTCGGATGAGCCCTGCCGCCAACGATTCTGAAATGTAATCGTCCATAGCAGCCTTCTCGGGAATGGAAAGGCTGTAAAGACGACTGCTAGGGAGAGAGGCCCCAGGACGGAGGTTGATAGCACAATCATATGGCCGATGCGGAGGGAGAGACTGAGCCCGCGTCTTGCTGAAGACCTCCCCGAGATCATGATACTCGGGAGGAACAGAGGAAAGATCGGGAGGAGGGGCAATCGGAACAGTCTGGACTGCTGGACCAGGTGCGGCCTGAAGACACCGGGCGTGACAGGAGGAGCTCCGCTCCAAAATGTTACCAGACGACCAAGCAATGTGTGGCTCATGCTGAGCCAACCAGGGACGCCCCAAGATCACAGGAACTAAGGGAGACTGGATGACGAAGAACTGAAGGCTCTCCACATGGTTTCCAGCAATAGTGAGAGACACGGGACAGGACTGTCGGGTAACACTGGCCAGGCGGCGCTCATCCAGAGCAAAGGCCTCTATTGGCCTCTCCAATTCCTCACATGGAATGTTAGCTTGAGCAGCAAACGTAGAGTCCAAGAAACACCCATCAGCTCCCGAATCGATGAGTGCGCCTACAGTGAGCCGCTGGTCTGCCCAAGCCAGGGTAACGCTCACAAGATGGTTAGCCGGAGCAGGATGGCGGGAACAGGAAAGACGGCTCACTAGGATCTCCCGGGGTCCCAGTGAGCCTAATCTTTTGGCCGCGTAGGACACTCGCTGATCCGGTGTCCCTTAAGACCGCAGTAAAGACAGAGACCTGCCTTGAACCGGGCCTCACGTTCAGCGGGAGTCAGTCGTGTACGCCCAAGCTGCATAGGTTCCTCCTCTGTCACTGTCTGGGAGGAGGAGAGGCTTGCCACAGGGGAAGTGGAGTGCGACGAAGAAGAGCCCCCTTCGGAAGCTCTGGATGGCTGAGAGGTAGAAACGGTTCCCCGTAGACCTCGCTCGCGCCTTCTCTCGCGGAGACGTCCATCGATGCGGATGGCAAGGCTGATAAGGTCGTCGAGAGAGGTAGGATCCTCCCGGGTGGCTAGCTGATCCTTGACGGCATCGCTGAGGCCCCTACGGAAGGTTACCCGAAGTGACTGGTCGTTCCAGCCACTCTCAGCCGCAGCCAGCCTGAACTCGACTGAGTAGTCAGTGACACTGCCACTGCCCTGCTGGATCCTGCTCAATCGGACACCCGGATCCTGACCGTACACTGGATGATGGAATACCTTCCGAAGCTCAGCCACAAAGTCATCGTAGGAAGAGCAGAAACTGGCCCCCATGGACCAGGAAGCAGTGGCCCACTGAGCAGCGCGGCCAGTCAGCAGGTTAGTCACGTAAGCAACTCTTGCAGCATCTGTGGTGAACCCCCTGGAATGGTGGGCGAAGACAAGCTCACACTGCATGATGAACGTGGCACAGGTCTCAAAGTTGCCATCAAAAGGCTTGGGATTGGAGATACTGGGCTCCCGGAAATCCGAAACATAAACGGTAGGATTGTCTAAGGCAACGGCTGCGGGCACTGCTGGAGGAGGGGCGGCCGGAACTGGTGGGACAGCTGGCTGGATGGTGATAGCCGCTGTGAGAGTTTGCAACTGCTTAAGAACCTCCTCTTGTTGGCTCGCGAGCGCCGCTTGCTGGGCCGAAAGAGAATCCACCGAAGCCTGGAGGGGTTGCACCTGAGCCCGGAGGCCCTGCATGGCAACAGCGGCCTCTTGTAGTTGCTGGCCGTGGGAGGCTGTAAGCTGAATCTGCTTATAGAGAGCAGCCTGGACAGGATTGGCGTCTAGGTTGTCTGGGTTCATAGTGAGGGCGAGTTCGTACTGTTAAGGTTTGTAGAACGAACCCAATAGCGACAACACAAGACAAAGTAAAGCACCAACCTGGCAGGACTCGTAGAGGAGAGCCGGCCGGGCCTGGACAGAAGGGGGAGGCGCTTCAGGCGGAACTTGAGAATAGCTTCTTAAAAATGGGAAAAAACGTTAACTGCTCCCTTAAAGTCCGAAAGGGAAAAAAACGTAAACTGCTCCTTTAAAGTCCGAAAGGGAAAAAACGTAAACTGATCCTTTAAAGTCCGAAAGGGAAAAAAAACACAAACTGCTCCTTTAAAGTCCGAAAGGGAAAAAAACACAAACTGCTCCTTTAAGGTAGAAGTCCAACCGAGTAATAAGATCCACAGTGAGAGAGGAGAAATTAGAATATCAAAAACTTGATCTCAACTAGAAAATCACGATGGGAAAATCCAATGGGGAAAACACAAAGAGAGTTCTTCTCCGAACAAGCTCTCAAGGAGAACTGACACAAGGGAATAATCAAACAAGCAAAAACACGGAGAATACTACAATCTGTACTCCACCGGGAGACACAGAAATGTCACAAAACTCGAGACGAAGAATTTACTCACGGGACTGTTCAGGACGAACTCGCGACGAGTTCTGGAAAGCAAACAAACTTATACTAGAGTGGTTAACGAGTAGGTAGGCTGCAGGTGTTTCAGACGCGCCCTTCCCCCGCTCTCATTGCTGGTTGCCAGGTTGGTCAACAGACCGAGCCCTAACAAGCCTGTCACAAAAAATTGGGCAGATAATACTCTTAACACACTAAATTCAGTGTTACTAAACATCGTCTTTGGCAGGAAAAACATTTTTAATCAATGATTTTATTACGAAGCATAACCTCAATTGTATGTTTTTAATTGAAACTTGGTAAAACCAAAATAACAGTGCAAATGTTCTTATCGAATAGAGTCAGTTTTACTGTATAGCCCATTATCACAAATTACAAATTTGCCTCAGTACACTTTACAGCAATACAACATCCTGGCCTTACACCCCCACATCAGATAAGGAAAGACTCCCTAAACAAAAAACCTTTAACAGGGAGAAAAAATAGGAAGAGAGAGTGCACACATGGGAGACTCGCATCACACTATTCACATACACAGAAGAAGAAAAAGGAGAAGACATCATTCAGAGAGAGAAAAGACATGTGAGAGAACAGAACAGTTGCATGGTCAATGATCTATACTGCATAATCTCGTCGGCAGAACAGTGCTTGGCAAATTCATTGAGACAGAAACCGACCCGCCATGCAGTGCAGGTTGTGAAGTATTCAATTTAAAGGCAACTAATTCCTATTTCCTATTTTTTCTCCCTGTTAAAAGGTTTTTTTAGGGAGTTGTTCCTTATCCGATGAGAGGGTCTAAGGACAGGATGTTGTGTTGCTGTTAAGCCCACTGAGGCAAATTTGTAATTTGAGATATTGGGCTTGTTACGTCCCGTATTGTTTTTGTGTTTAATGTATGCAGGCCTGCATGTTGTATGGATGTGTCACTCTGTCCTGGTGTGTTGTGGTTTTGTCTCCCCCTAGTGTCTCCATAATTCCCTTTCTTACAGAAGCTGCAGCTTGGATCCACTGTCTATCAACACACCTGCTCCGTATCACCAATTAGCCACGCCCTGCTCCTCCTCCTATATATAGTCCTAGCTTTTCCATTGTTCCCTCTCGTTCTCCTGGGTAGTGGCAGTATCAGGAGACGAGCGGTTGGTTGGTTGGTTGGGTTTTGTGTTTGTCTTGTTTTTGATTAAGACTATGAGTTAGTTTACCTCTGATCAACCTATGTTTGTTTGTTGGTTAGTTTTTCTTTGTTTCTTTTCTTGTTTAAGCTCATAGGGGACATTTGGGTAAGTTGGTAAGTTTAGACACCCTGGGGTCTACATTTACTTTACACGTAGTTTGTTTATGTTATTCTTCATTAGTTTAGCGGTGGGCACCAACCCATGTATTTAGGGGCGCTTGACGCCTGTTAAGGGGGGAGGGGTTTTCTTTTCAGTTTATAGTTTATTTGGTGCCACTGATTAGCGCCCTATGTCCCCGTGTTGCTGTGTTTTTGTATTAAATAAATATTTCTTAAGTTGTGGTTCTTTCTGCTCACGTTGTGGTTCATCCTGCTTAAATTGTGGTTTTGTGAGGCTGCACCCACATTTGGTTTGTTCTGTTGTGGTAAATGTTGCGCCTTGGTCCTCTGGCCACTAGGGGGCGTAACAGGGCTATACAAATAATTTGATTTGATTGTAGATTAAGGCAAAGGATGAGTTTTAAGTTTGGATTTAAAGGACTCAACAGACTCTGATTGTCTGACGGCAGCAGGCACTTTATTCCACAACAGTGGAATTGCCGTGACTTGTACATTGGGGAAACTAAACAGACACTGGCCAAGAGAATGGCAAAACACAGGAGCGCTAAAGCGTCAGGGCCAGGACTCTGCAGTCTACACCCATGTACAGGCCAGTAGCCACTCTTTCAGGGATGAGGATGTGTACATCCTTGATCGGGAGGAACGCTGGTTTGAATGGTGAATCAAAGAGGCCATCTATGTGAAGAGGGAACGACCATCTCTGAACCGAAGGGGGGGGGGCGCTAAGAGTACATCTGTCACCATTTTACAATGCTGTGATTGCAAACATTTCCAAATCCTCTGTGAATAGTACACATGGCCATTGAAACTCTGGTTAATGGTCCCGCCTATTTGCATATGAAACTGATCGTTAGTTTCGGTCGTTATGCAACTGTATTGTTTATAAGGGTGGGGATACCTGTAGTCAGTTCAGACTGAAGAGGTCACTTAGATGAATGATGAAACGCATCTGCCAATAATCACTGTATCCAGATGAACTGATTCAACTTTCTTTGATCTCACCATTACCCCTCACAGGTAAGATCCCATGGCTCCATTCTGGGGCCTCTTCAGTTTATCATCTATATGCTCCCACTAGTTCACATTATGGAGAACAACAAAATATGTTACCATAGTTATGCAGATGACACACACAGATTTACATAACCATATCACAAGGGGGCTACAATCCCATACAAGCGCTGCGTAAGTCCATTGAACAAATCAATGATTGGACATCTCAGAATTTTCTTCAATTAAACAAAGACAAAACTGAAATAATTATTTCTGGAGCCAAGGAAGAACGATTAAAAGTCAGTGCTCAGTTACCATCGGTAATGTTAAAAACTACAAAACAAGCCAGAAATCTTGGTGTAGTCATGGACTCAGACCTGAATTTATATAGCCACATTAAGATAATTACAATGTCAGCCTGTTATCAACTGAAGAATATATGAATGAATGAATGAATTAATTAATTAATTATTGATTTATTTCAGTCAAACATCCTCAGCAGGATTTGAAAAAACTTGTCCATGCATTTATCTTCAGTTGACTCAACTACTGTAACGTTGTCTTTACAGGTCTTTCCTTTCCGTCCCCAAAGTCAAAACTAAACATGGAGAGGCAGCTTTCAGTTTTTATGCACCACATATCTGGAACAAACTCCCAGAAAACTGCAGGTCTGCTACAACTCTCAGTTCTTTTAAATCAAGGCTGAAGACTTTCCTGTTTGCCGCTGCCTTTTATTAAATCAAATTTGAGGTTTTTGGTTATCATCTTACACTGCACTGTAACTTTTACTCGTTTTTTGTGTGATGAAGGGGATGTCCAGGTGGTCGCCACCTGGACATAGGGAGTTGTTCCTTATCTGATGCGAGGATCTAAGGACAGGTTGTTGTGTTGCTGTAAAGCCCCCTGAGGCAAATTTGTAATTTGTGATATTGGGCTATACAAATAAAATTGACTTGACTTTTTATTTGTATTTGAATGTCTATTTATTGCCTTATTTTGCTTCTTCTTCTTCTCCTTCTTCTTCTTGGTTGTTGGTGGCGTTTGGCATATGAAATGTTGCATTACCATCATCTACTGGACTTGAACTAAAATCTCTGCAGACTAAATAAATAATAAATCCTCCCCACCTATTTCCCACTCTGCTATAGACGAGTTTTCCCACCCTTACCTAGGGCACTGGAGTGGGTGCATTGTTCTTCTAGTCTAAACATTCGTAGCGATATGTAAACATGCAAGCCTAGATCTGTGATATCTTCAACAACATTAAACATTAAAAATGGACATTAGAAAATCAAAAAATGGTTCAGGGACACATTGTGCAGTGCATGGCTGTACTAATACACGGAAATGCCTGAATGAGTGGTTGGATAGAGATTGTGTTGCCCATCGACCTGCCACAAAACGGCAATGTCCCTACATTCCATTGTTTTCCTTCCACAGAAAACCAACAGCAGATTTCGAATCACGGATGTGGCTGAAGGCTTTGAATTTGAAGAAACCACCGAAAAACGTCTTTGTTTGTTCCCATCACTTCATTGTCAAAAAGCCAACCAAAGAAAACCCTTTCCCTGAACTGTGGTAACTAGGTAGCTACTCGTTACACTGGAAAAGAAAAGCATAGGGTGGCCCAAATGCAGAAATTGACCGGAAGTGCCGTGTAAACTTGTCTATAGCTTCTCTATTTTTCAGGTTTCTGAGAAAGACTAAAAGCCTCTCTCAACAGCTGCTGCACACCTTCTCCAAAAACTCCCACAACACTCAGAAATCTCTTTGCAGCATCTACAATTATGTCATTTCTCTCAGATTCACTTTCTACTCCAGCAGTACAGTTAATTCTTCTTCTTCTTCTTTCGGCTTGTTCCCTGTTTCCCAGGGGTCGCCACAGCGGAATCGACAGTTTCCATCGGTACCCTGTGAGGGCACAACACCGATGGCGGTCTTGTCAATCCGCATAATGATCTGGCAAAATTTTACGTCGGATGCCCTTCCTGACACAACCACTAACCCTATGGACGGGGGCACAGGTAAAGCGCTGGATGCCATCCCAGTATTCATGGACCTCCGCTTAGTAATGGGCTTAAATTCAGCGGGTTGTCTCGTCTGATCTGAGGTCATAGTCCAATCATGGATGGCGTGCGTGCCTTTGCTCTTTGCGCGCCTCGGAGACACCGACAGCAGCTCTCTCAGCGCTCACGGAAACCCCGACCCGCACGCGTAAAAGAAGAAAAAAGTAACCATCGGGTACCCGGAGGTGCACGGAGGGTACGTCAGGGCGAGCCGCCCCGCACCGCGCTTTGTTTCATGGTTCCCAGAGTAGCACCAGAGTTGGGGGACCCCACCGCGCAGCCGACGGTGCCCAGAGTCATGTCGTTGTTGCCGCTCTTGGGTGAACTCCGCAAGACCGAAGGAACCGGCCACCCGAACGCCGGCAAAGCCGGCCGGTGGAGGTCCTCCGAAGGCGGGTTAAGTCAGCCCATCGATCATCCAGCAGTACAGTTAATTACCATTGCAAAAAAGGACAAAAACTTCAACTGATCCTTACAAAAGCAAAACTCAGCATGCTTCCTGACTGAATTGTCCTCCTTAGCTTCTTGTCTCACATCATATTTCTTACCTACTTCCTCATGTTTAGTTCTCTTTTAGACATAACCCTGATTACTTCTGCCTCCCTTACTCTCTTTGGACATTTAACCTTCCGTGCTGCATGAATCCCTTTGCAAAGAAGACACTGGATGTTTTTTAAAGTTTCCTTCACACTCATCCCCCCCACATTTACCACATGTGGTAAAATCACTCCTACATACAAATAAACCAAATTTCCAACAATTTTTACACTGCAAAGTTTTGGTAAAATACTGCCTTACTGGGTATTCTACATGGTCCAATAACACTTTATCAGGCAAGTACTCCAAATTAAAATGTATCATAACAGATTTAGTCTCATACTTCTCATTCTGTATTTTGTTTATTCCACCCCTTTACACTCTTTAAATCGCCTTGCATCCACTTTGCATGAAATGCCATCAACGACACCTTTTATTGGAGCTATCTTGCTGAGCAGAAAACACAGGGCTCCAGACTAACCTTTTTCACAACCATCCCAGAACGGTCTCAAACAATAATTTGAACTGTGCCAAATTCTAAATGTTGTCCTTTTACTTTGTTATTGTCATCTATACTGGTTATTTGCATAAAAACACACTTTCAATTGATTAGAAAATAAATCATTGTATTTTTATTTAAATAATTGCTTTGATCAAAAAAATCTTGACATTAATAGTTTTAATTATGTATTATAAGCTGCTAAGAAATAGTGTTAGGAAGTTAAACATTTTATAATTCCCTTTCTAATATCTGTTTTATATTGCTGTGAAAATGTCAACAAATTTCTCCTTCAAACAGCTGTTTATTCAAGTTTCTAACAAAATACAAAATTTTACAAAACCATTTGAACACATCATGATAAAAGCTAGGTAAAGAGTAGGTAAAGAGCACTGTGCTTCTCTTACGGTCTCTTAATTTCCAAGGCTTTTTCCATCTATGACTCTGACATACATTCGACATTCGATCTCTTTATGTCTATCAGTTTAACTTCGCCCACTGCATCCTTAATTCATCTTGCCACATTGGGCTTTTCTGACCAAGTTCCACATCCAGCACCTTCTTTCAAACCCTGAAACTTCATTCCAATCATGTAGGCTTCTTTTTCATGTTCTCTCTCTATGACTTGATAAATCTTTTTTTTCCCTTTCTTTTCTCTGAGGCTCTCCTGTTTCTAAATTCAAAATTCTCAACTTCCATTTCCCTTACTCCCTCTCCATTTTCCTGCACCATCCACCTCCCTCGACATTGCCTTATATTGATTACATTTTGTCTTAGTGACTTTTATGGTTTATGTAAAGCACTTTTTATTCCCAATTGTATCCGGCCAATTACCCCACTCTTCAAAGCCATCCCCGTCGCTGCTCCACCCCCTCTGCCGATCCGGGGAGAGTTGCAGACTACCACATGCCTCCTCAAATACATGTGGAGTTGCCAGCCACTTCTTTTCACCTGATAGTGAGGAGTTTCACCAGGGGAACATAGCGCGTGGGAGGACCATGCTATCCCCAATCCCCCCTCCCCCCCGAACAGGCGCCCTGACCGACCAGAGGAGGTGCTAGTGCAGCGACCAGGACACCCACCCACATCTGGCTTCCCACCCGCAGATACGGCCAATTGTGTCTGTAGGGACACCTGACCAAGCCAGAGGTAACACAGGGATTCGAACTGGCAATCCCCGTGTTTTTAAGCAATGGAATAGATGGCTACGCTACCCGGACGCCCTGAATTGCCTTGTTGCTGAAATGTGCTGTACAAATAAATTTGCTTTGCCTTGCTTTAATTCTCTTTGCCGGCTGGCATACTTCTCTTGCAGTGGTTTTCTTATATCAGATAGGGGGTGCTGTCCTTGCAGTGTCCCCCTTTATAAGACATGCATTCTCAATACAAGATTCTCTCCCTCCCACTTCTAAAACCAAATATTTTATCACAAGGACACAACAAAGGACTTTTTGGTGACTTTGACAGCAGAGTAGTTTTGAGAACGGTTTCCTTCCTGTGAGTGTACAGTATGTGTTTGGGGAATGTGTGTATGCATGCACACGCATGTGTTTCCTTCAAAGTTTTTAGATCAATGGATGATAAAATGTTTCAATTACAGAGCTATTTCCATTTAAAGCATATGTGATTATTTTGTGTGACAGCGGGGTGGGCAGAGTATTCAGTTGGACAACCCTCCCTAGTGGAGCTAGTTCATTTGGTTCATTCAACCCAATTTCCCTCGGGGATGAATAAAGTATTCTGATTTGGAAGGGTACTGAAATGTAAATGTTTGTTATCAAACTTCAACCAAGTCAGGTTATATGTTCAAGTGAGGCATCCTGCATCCTTTTAAACAATCCTTTCCAATAAAAACATTTCAAGTAGTCCCTGCAAATCTTAGGTGTGGTGTTTGATTTTTTTTTTTGTGACAAACAAATTAAATATAGGTGCCTCACAAAAGCATCATCCAGTCTGTACATTTGGGTGTTGTATGCAACCACCTGAATAGGTAAATATTAAGTATAAAAAAGTGCTGAAATCAAATACTAGATATTAAATAGGATGAAGTATTTATTATTTCTATTGACTGATTTACTATCTGCGGAATGCATTTTCAATCTGCAGACAAACTTATTATCTAGCACAAAGTCCCACATTATCCCATTCATTTATTAGGACATTGCTACCAGGCAGTATGGTTCTACTGCGCCAGCTTAGTGAACCTTTATTGATTTTAAGGAAAAGTAACAAGATAGAGCGCTTGGGGATTTAACAGCGGCTCACTAATTCAACAATCAAGGTTACCCAACAGTTTAACTCACCGGAGCGGGTGCGTTGACCACCGAAAGGTTATAGCCATAGAGATAAGATGAACCCAGAGTACCGAAGAAGGCTGCACTCACCAGACAGGTTGTGATTGGCTGTTTCTAGAAGAGCACACATGCACACACACACACACACACACACACACATACACACATATAAACACACACACACATACACACACACACACACACACACACACACACACACACACACACACACACACACACACACACACACACACACACACACACACACACAGATGCATGTCAAAAGTCTTGCCATTGTACAATTAGAATGTTTTCTATCTGAGTGAAGGTCAGACAGGAACCTGGGGAATTACAGCAGAGATATGTCATATGGATCCAAGGAACTAGGTCAAGAATCCAGGACATGTCTCTTCTATGACCTTGAAGGTGTTACTGCCTCAACAGCAAAGGTTGCACCAACTCTATGATAAAATGGTGATAAATACAAGTTCACCATGATGTACTATACAGCAAAGGCTTTATAATACATCACTGTACTATACACTGATGGATGACTGGGTGGCACTGATGGATGACTGGGTGAAGACAAATATAAGAGAAACTCTATTGGTTCAAAAGCAATTACTAAACACCATAAGAGTAACTGCATTCTAGCCATTTATAAAAAGAGCTATTTAAGCTAACTACTCTATTTTCCTGTACTACATTACTAATGAAATACTGTGTTGCAGCTTTTTTTGTGGTATTGTATGAGACTGTATGAAAAATGCAGTACCATGAAACTCTCTTACCATTAATTTTCAAGGATTTGTTGTATTAAGCTCCCTGCCTAAAACAAACAACAGGGCTTGGTTCACAACCAACACCAGACGCATGACTATGCAAGACTATCATACACCTGGGACAGAATGTGGGAGAAAGATGAATAAGAAAAGGGAGAAAAAGAAGTAGGGGAGAGGAAGTGTTTCAGGGCATAGAGAAGGAGGTGAAGACTTCAATAAGGGATTGTTAAATAAGCAGAGGTGAAAACCATCATAGCTACTACTACTTTCGGCTGCTCCCGTTAGGGGTCGCCACAGCGGATCATCCGTTTCCATTTCTTCCTGTCATAGCAATGCCCACAAATGTCAAGTCAATTTTATTTGTATAGCCCAATATGACAAATAAAAAATTTGCCTCAGAGGACTTTACAGCAATACAACATCCTGTGCTTAGACCCTCACATTAGATAAGGAACAAGTTGCCAAAAAAAAAAAAAAACAGAGAGAAAAAAATAGGAAGAAACCTCACAGAGAGCAACTTCGTCTCTCTCGTCAGCAGATGACACTTGAAAGGTTTCAGCCGAAGCCTGGCCTGACGGATGGCAGCGAGGACCTGAAGCAGGTTGGACAGGGCTCCGTCGAAGGTGCTGGCGTGTACCAGCAGGTTGTTGAGGTACATGACGCAATGGCTCCGGGGTACGTTATCGGCCTTTCGAATGTAGCCGGTGCGTTACAGAGCCTGAATAGCATGAAACGGAACTGGCACAGACCCTACCTGATGATGAAGGCAGTCTTCAGTCTCACGTCGGAGGCCAGCTCCACTGCGTAGGTCGAGGGAGCTGAACCAGCTGGATCCTGTGATGTGGCTGAGGGTGTCATCGATTTGAGGAAGGGTAAGAGTACTTTTTTGCGATGGCTTTAAGGCCTCGATAGTCCACACAGAACTGCCAACCACCATCCTTCTTCCTCACCAAGACAGCTGGAGCTGCTGGACTGTCCGAGGGCTCAATCACCCCAGCAGCAGCCATCTCGCGGATTTTGTCCTCTGCCACCTGTCGCTTAGCAAGGGCCAGCCAATGGGGCTGCAGATGGATGGGCTGGGCGGGGCCAGTCTCGAAGGTATGCTGAACCAGCCCAGTCTGCCTGCAGTCTTCATCTCTAGCAGCGAAGACGTCCATGTAGTCATTGAGGAGATGTTTCAACTGGTGGCATTGCCGTGGGTCAAGGCCATTACTACTACGCTGCCACAAGTCATGTTTGGCCTCAGTCATCTCAGTGGAGGGTAGGATGGCAGGCTCAGCGAGCAGGGCTGAGGCAGGTTGGTGTGGTGCAGGGCCAATGATGGTGGGTGTGGAGACAGGTGGCTTAGATGGTGGTCTGGGCTGCTGAAGCATATGGGCTCTGTGCCTGCTGGCTGGCGGCTGCTTGGCGACTGGATCGTTGGTCTTGGGTCTGTCCCTCTCCCAACCGGACTAGAGCACCATGGTCTTCCTGCCGAGGGTGATGGTTGTCCCTGACAGGTTAACACAGGCCTCCCAGCAGGTTAGCAGGTCCAGGTCGATGATGCACGAGTCCGGATGTTGGCGAGCCAGAACTCATGTGCCAGCTCCTGGTCTCTGGCCCAGACTCACAGTGACTTCCTCCCTCTGGAGCTGCACCAGAAGAGAAAACACCAAGGGCGGTCTGACAGGACGTGGAAGTGGGGCAGGCTAAGCTAAGTCCGGCAGTTCCAATAACATCGAGGGTGGTCTAACGGCGGGCTCGCCTAGCGTTGACTGTGTCGAAGGTGTCATCATGTGGAGTGTGGAGAGGTGTGTCGAAGGTGTCTGGCTGAGAGAGCTGGGGCTGGATCGGTTGGGGGAGCCTGGTCTGCTGTGTCAGGTGGGCCCAGGGACCATGGCCCTGTCTGGAGCTGCACCCGAGGAGAAAACACTGAGGGAGGTCTGACAGGACATGGAAGTGGGGCAGGCTAAGCTAACTGCTAGCCCATGCAGACCAGCAGTTCCAATAACACAGAGAGCGGTCTAGCGGTGGCCTCGCCTAGTGCTGAGTGTGTTTTTGGATGAGGTGTAAAAACCAGGTCCAGAAAGTAAATGTCCAAACCGTGTATTTGCGCCAACCATGTTACTAAACCAGCTGATTTCATTGGCTAGTTTTCCCTACCCAGTTGAGGAATGCTGTTGACTAGAATCTGCTGGTGTAGTGCATGAGTGGAGCAAATATATGGTTTGGACCTTTACTTTCTGAACCTGGTTTTTACACCTCTGGCTTTGGTGTTGTTGCGTAGAGTGTAGGAAGGTGTGTCGAAGGTGTCTGGCTGGGAGAGCTGGCATTGGATCGGCTGGGGGAGCCTGGTCTGCTGTCAGGTGGGCCCAGGGACCATGGCCCTGCCTGGAGCTGTGCCCAGTGATTAAAGTGGGCCGGAGCTACCCGGATCCCGACACCGGCACTTCCCCTCCTCCCCCAAGTCAACCGGAGCTGAGATCCGGCACTCTGTAGACAGGAGTAATTTCAACCTTTTTGTCACAGTAAAATTTAAAACAAAAAACATGATGCAGCCAATTCACAAGCATTACGAAATAAATCGCAAATAAAGTCGTTCTATTTTTATACTACTTTACTTTTTCTAAAAGTTTGAACGATATCGCGTCCTCACGTGACCTGCACCTGCCTGCTGTCTGGCTTCACCAGACTTGACATCAAAAGAGACTGGCTTCACACTCACGGGTCAGGGTCAGTTCACCGCACCAGGCAGACAAGACTCGAGAGAGCGTCAACCTGCTACCTGCACTATTATCTTGGATTGGGGGGCATAAAGAGTGAGTATCTTCAGTGTATTTCCAATAGTATTTCCAATAGTTTTGTCTAGCTCTGCTGTGGTTTTCATTCAAGCAACTAACGTTAGCGAACGTAACGTTAGCTAGCTAGCTAACTAGCTATCTTCCACCCGGTAACGTTGCTAGCTAGTTGCTGACGTTGCTGGCTAGTTGTTTGAATGCTGCTAGGCAAGCTAACTATCGGTAGCATCCGGTAACGTTACCGGTAGCTAGCTAGTTATGTTTGTCCAACCTTAGCTCTGGCCATGCAATATTTTCATTCAAATAACTAACTAGCTAGCAAACGTTAGCTACCGGTAGCTATTATTACCTAACAATGCTAACATCGGGACTACTGGACCAGTGGTTAGCTAGCCTAACGTTAGCTAGCTACCTATCACTCCCGCACTTTTGCCCACCTCTCTAATACAGAGATCCCCCACTTACCAAATCCCACTTTAACCCCTGGCTGTGCCCGAGGAAGAAACACTGAGAGCAGTCTAACAGGACGTGGAAGCGGGGCAGGCTAAGCTAACTGCTAGCCCATGCAGACTGGCAGTTCCGACACTCATCCTGGTGTTCACTTTCTTGGACATTGACATAACGTTTTTCTTTTCTTTTTTTTCTTTTTTTTTTATATGTTGGATATATGTGTTTTTGTAGCTTTTTTTGCAGTTTGACTATACGTATGTGTTGTAGTTTGGATATGTGTTTTTGTCTTTGTGTTGCACTGCTGTGGGTTGGTCGAAACAATATTTCATTTCATTTCATATGCATAAGTGCATGAAATGAAATGACAAATAAATGCTTTTGATTCCTGATTAACCAACCTATTGGCTGGAACAACCAATAGTCTTGTTCCAACCAAGCAGTTACACACATTATTCTATTAGTCAACCAATAGGCTTTGCTAAGGACCTTGATTTGTAGACTCAGGTGTGCAACTGCTTGGTTGAAACAAAGACCTGCACCCACACCGGCCCTTTCTGGATCATGTTGCCCATCCCTGAGCCTTTCTGGGGCTTGTTGATACTTTTGGGTTCGCTCAGTTTGTTCAAGAGTCGGCTCATTGCAGTGGTAACACCCTTAATGTGCTTTTATCTAAAGGGATAGCTGTTTCTGATCTGAATGTCTTGCCAACCACATCTGCTGTGTCAGATCATTTTCTCATCAAATTTGAAGCATCATTGGCTTGTCCTGTTAATGTCAGCACAGACGTAATTGCCACTCGCCACGTTGGTCCATCAACTGTAGCTGCATTTGGCCAACAGCTGCCTGAAGTCTTGGCTCCTTTCACTGGAGAGACTGACTCTGTTGAAAATCTCACTAGTGACTTAAATGGCCCTCTCTAGTCTCCTCAATTCAGTTGCACCTCTCACAACCAGAACTAGGTGACTAAAGAGGCCTGCACCCTGGTTTGACGACGAGACACGTGCGCTTAAGCAGGCCTGCAGGAGACTAGAACATAAATGGCGAAAATCAAAATTGGAAGTTTTTTACCTATCTTGGCACGAGTGTTTATTGAAATACAAGCGTGCTTTATCTGCGACAAAAGCAGCGTATCTCTCTTGCTTAATCAATATTAATAATCATAACCCCAGATTTCTCTTTGACACTGTATCTAAACCTACTCAAAAGCAGCTATCTATTAGCTGCTCACCATTCAAGACCCATGAGTTTCTGGACTTTTTGTGCAATAACGTTGATGAGCTCATAAACAAAATCAGTTCTTCAACTCCAGCTACTCCTGCAGATCCTGTATTATCAAATTCATATCTATACAATGAGTCACTTATAGTCCCTCCCTCTCATTACAGTTTTTGAGACTATCTCTACTGATACTTTGACTAAGCTTGTCCAGCTTCTAAACCAACTACTTGCTTACTTGACCCTTTATCAGAAAAACTTTTTAAAGACCTCTGGCATTTTCTGGGACCTACAATGCTAGACATTGTTATCCCTTACTACTGGAACTATTCCCAGCAGTTTTAAGACAGCTGTAGTCAAAACTCTCCTTAATAAACCGCACCTCGATCCAGGGTCTCTTAATAACTATCGATCAGTCTCTAATCTTCCTTTCTTTTCTAAAGTACTAGAGAGAGTTGTGTATCAACAACTTTCGACCCATATAGAAGAAAACTATCTATATGAACCTTTTCCATCAGTTTTCAGGGCATGTCACTCCACTGAAACTGCTCTGACCAGAGTGGTGAACAATCTTCTACTAGCTATGGACTTCGATACCACTTCTGTGCTTCTACTACTGGACCTCAGTGCAGCCTTTGATACCACTGATCACTGTATACTATTAGACAGAATAAATTGTAATTTTGGTGTCTCTGGCTTAGCTCTCTCTTGACTTAAGTCCTACTTATCTGGAGGAACACATTTTGTCTGCTATAATAATATAACATTAAAATTCTCTTGACGTTAAATGTGCTATACCTCAGGGCTTGGTTCTTGGCCCTCTACTTGTCTCTCTTTATATTTCACCTCTTGGCCAAGATATATCATATGAAGTCATGGAATAAATTTCCATTGCTATGCAGATGATACTCAGCTGTATGTGCCTTTAAAGGCTGATGATCATACTCAAATGACTCATTTAGGGGTCTGCTTGGCTGCTGTGAAAAACTGGATGCCGCTAAATTTCCTGCTTTTAAATTCGGATAAAACTGAGATGCTGGTTGTTAGCTCTGCTAGACACAGACACCAATTTGATCAAGTAACAATAACAATCGACAACTCTGTGATTTCAGGAAGTGTGGCAGCCAAAACTCTTGGTATTACATTTGATCCCAGCCTTTCCTTTGATAAGCACATTAAATAAATCACCAAGACTGCCTTTTTTCACTTATGTAACATAGCTAAAATTCAGTCTTTCCTATCTACGGCTGACACGGAGACTCTAATACATGCATTTGTTTCATCCAGACTTGAGTATTGTAATGTTCTGTTTTCAGGTTTGCCACATGATAGTACTAAAAGTCTCCAGATGGTTCAAAACACTGCAGCTAGAATCCTAACTAAATCTAGAAAATTTGACCATATTACACCAATTCATGCCTCCCTTCATTGGCTTCCTATCCATGTTAGATCAGATTTCAAGGTGCTTCTGCTGACATAAAATCCTAAATAGTGGTCTATTCCATTGCCTACCAACACAGGGATCGACAGTTCGAATCTCTGTGTTACGTCCAGCTTGGTCAGGTATCCCTACAGACACAATTGGCCATGTCTGCGGGTGGGAAGCTGGATGTGGGCATGTGCCCTGGTCGCTCCACTAGCGTCTCCTCTGGTAGGTCGGGTGCCTGTTCAGGGGGAAGGGGGAACTGGGGGGAATAGCGTGATCCTCCCACACGCTACGTCCTCCTGGCGAAACTTCTCACTGTCAGGTGAAAAGGAGTGGCTGGCAACTCCACGTGTTTTTGAGGGGGCATGTGGTAGTCTGCAGCCCTCCTCAGATCGGCAGAGCGGGTGAAGAAGTGACTAGGATGGCTCAGAAGAGTGGGGTGATTGCCGGATACAATTGGGGAGAAAATCCAAAAGAAAAAAAAAAGACAATCACAGTCTGTCGAGTTCTTTAAATCCAAACTTAAAACTCATATTTTTGCCTTAGCCTACATTTAGTTGCCTTTAAGTTGAGTGCTGCACAACCTGTACTAGATGGCGGGTTGGTTTCTGTCTCAATGAATTTACCAAGCACTGTTCTGCCGACGAGATTATAGCGTATAGATTGTCGACTATTGCAAACTGTTCTCTTCTCTGACGTGTCTTTTATCTCTCACTGAATGACATCTTCTCTCTCTTCTTCTGTGTATGTGAATGGTGTGACTTGAGTTTCCCTTGTGTGCACGTGTAGTCTGTTCTCCTCCTAGTTCTTCATGGTGATGGCGGTCGCCGCCTGAACACTGTTTGGCATCCCACCTCATCATATTTTCTTTTTATATATCTTTTAAAGCCATATAATTTTGTTATACTGTTTCAATATTATATCCTTCTCTCACTCAGATGTGTGACTAATTTTTATTTTTTGTCTCTTCTCCCATGTATATCAATGGTGTGACGTGAGTCTCTCTTGTATGCATGTGTAGTCTGTCCTCCTGGTGGTTGCGTCACTCAGGTCCTGCGCTGTTCCGATGGCATCTAGACACTGCTTGGCACTTCCTCATCATATTCTTCATATATTTTATAATTCCATTATAATTCTGTTATCCTCTTTCAATGTTGTATTCTGTAAATTGTGTACACACAACATCCATTGCACATCTGTTGTCCGAATTGGGGGAGAGATCCCTCCTCTGTTGCTCTCCCTGAGGTTTCTTCCTATATTTTTCTCCCTGTTAAAGGTTTTTTTTTTAGGGAGTTGTTCCTTATCCGATGCGAGGGTCTAAAGACAGGATGTTGTGTTGCTGTAAAGCCCACTGAGACAAATCTGTAATTTGTGGTAATGGGCTGTACAAATAAAATTGACTTCTCTTTGAGGCTTTAAAAAAAAACAGGAATGATTTGTGATGCAATTACCCATTTCTGCACCAGCAGCCGTGATTCTTATCCAAAGGACCCTCTGAGATAAGTGGCCCTTGTCATTATTATCTTGAGTAGAGACAAACCATCATTTCCATGAATCAGAAACCTGCAGAGCTGCTATCAAGCTGAGCCAATCAATCGGCCCTCTCCTAACAGTATTTATTCAATCAATTTGACCTGAATCTTCCACATGCAAAAATGTATTTCAGCATGAAATGATTCAGTAAAACTGGAAAAAACACTAGTAAATTAGTGAAAAAGTGAAGTGAAGGGGGCAGCGCGGTGCACTTTCTCTCATACACATTATTCATAATTAGGAACTCCCTATTAAAACCTGTTGTCTTCTGAGGGCTAACGAGTCAGTCCACTGGAGCAGGTGCCCTACTGGAGTTTCCTTTGAATCTACTACTAATACTTTCAGCTGCTGCTGTTAGGGGTCGCCACAGCAGATCATCCATTTCCATTTCTTCATGTCTTCTGCGTCTTCCTCTGTCACACCAGCCACCTGCATGTCTTCTCTCACCACATCCATAAACCTCCTCTTTGGCCTTCCTCTTTTCCTCTACCCTGGCAGCTCCATATTCAGTATCCTTCTCCCAATATACCCAGCATCTCTCCTCCACACATGTCCAAGCCATCTTAATCTTGCCTCTCTTGCTTTGTCTCCAAACAGTCCAACCTGAGCGGTCCCTCTAATATAATCATTCCTAATCCTGTCTTTCTTCATTAGTCCCAGTGAAAATCTTAGCATCTTCAACTCTGCCACCTCCAGCTCCACCTCCTGTCTTTTCATCAGTGCCACTGTCTCCAACCATATAACATAGCTGGTCTCACAACCATCTTGTAAACCTTCCCTTTAACTCTTGCTGGTACCCTTCTGTTGCAAATCACTCCTGACACTCTTCTCCACCCTGCCTGCACTCTCTTCTTCACCTCTCTACTGCACTCCCCGTTACTTTGGACAGTTGATCCCAAGTATTTAAACTCAAATGCCTTTGTCACCTCTACTCGTTGCATCCTGACCATTCCACTGTCCTCCCTCTCATTCACGCATACGTATTCCGTCTTGCTCCTACTGACTTTCATTCCTCTTCTCTCCAGTGCATACCCCCACCTCTCCAGGCTCTCCTCCAGTAAAGACAGACAAATCCAATGAATGTGTGTGTGCGCGCACACACACAAACACACACACACACACACATTCATCTTTACTGCGGCTCTTACGTAGCCCCCATGTTATGGAGAAGTGATCATTGATCATTTGAGTTTTGCACACTCTAGTTGAGATCCCTCAGAAAAGTGCTTGTAACAGGCTGCCCTACTTTTTTAAATTAAACCAGCAGATTATTTTTTACAGCGCATGCTTGCAAAAAAAGGTTTTCTCAAAATGTTTTTTTTTTAGGGGCAAACTACATTTCTGAATGCTGGAAATCAATGCAGAGAAGACAGATCCAGTCTGACCATCAAATACATATAATCCAGCTAATGTGCAGAGGGGCCCAGATGTTACTCTGCGTGAGCTCAGGTGTGTGTGTACATTTTGATAAAAAAAACAAACGATATCAGATGACCTTCAGGGAAACTAAATTAGATGATGATGGCATGTTGTTCCGAAATTAAACATTTTCAAATTATACCACCATATGTATTCACCTCCTTTATTTATTCATACAGGTTCATATATACACATTATAGATGTGAGTATGTGTGTGTGTGTATGTGTGTGTGTGTGTGTGTGTGTGTGTGTGTGTGTGTGTGTGTGTGTGTGTGTGTGCGCGTATGTGTGTGTGTGTTGTATTTTCTCTCTCAGCAGTGGGCTGGGACTCTGAACAGGTTAAGAACATTTGTGAAAGTGTAATATCAGGTGCATTTACAGACTTCTTAGTGAGTGGCTCAAACAGATCCATTAGGTTGGTACAATCTCTGAACAGGAAATTGCTTTCGGTGCTGGCCCAGCAGGAGCACAATACTGACACCAATTTAAGTTTCATTTTGTTTTGTTTTAGTCCCCCCTGCCCCCCCTTTTTTTTTCTTTAGAAAGCTGTAAAGGCACTGTTTTTTTGGGGGGGGGGTATAAGTTCCAAAATACTTTAAATTTATTGTAACACTTGAAACTTACTCAATACCTCATTCCACTTTGTAAATCACATCTTAACAGCCACGGACATAAATTACAAAATATAAAGTCCTTTTAAAATACAATTATTTTTAATTTTGTAAGAAAATGTTTCATAATTTTCAAATATGTTCGTATGCATTGCTATTATCTATTATTTATTTATTTATTTTCTATTCTATTCTTCTCTATGGCCCTGTGGTGGACTGGCGGCCTGTACAGGGTGTCTCCCTGCCTGCCGCCCAATGACTGCTGGGATAGGCTCCGGCATCCTGCAGCCCTGAGTAGGATAAGCGGCTTGGATAATGGAATGGAATGGTATGCATTTCATAATGAAACGCCAAGTAAAAGGGACCAGCATTGAAGGTATTTGCTGAAATGCTTCAAATGATTCGCCCTTCCTCAAGTTCAGTCAACCTACTGACGCATACCACATCTAAATATGGTGGTGTGGTGACCCACATCTTTATAACGAGAGACATTCACCTAAGAGGACGGTGTACCTTTAAGGGAAGAGGCGAGGGGTCAGATAATGCACTTCCGCTTCCGGTTCACAGTTGAGTTCAGTGTCGTTGTCGAATGTATGACATGCTAAGTTGGAGCTAGTAAACTACCCCGACTACGTCTACTCTCACGTCTCCTGTCTCGTTGTTTTCTAACTCCACATTGGTGACCCCGACGTGATCGAACTACTAATACGAGTATGTCTGACAACGAAGACGCCGGGAATAATGCTGCCGCGGTACCCGCTCCCGACGCCGGTGCTAACAACATGGCTATTGCTAACGCTAGCATTTACGCCGCTACTGTGAAGCTACCCGACTTTTGGCAGCATAATCCACGGCCGTGGTTTCAACATGTGGAAGCCCAGTTCCAGCTGAGAGGGATAACGCAGGATGCAACGCAGTACTTCCACGTAGTGGCGGCGTTAGACGCATCGACAACGGCGCGAGCAATGACACTGTTGGAAGCTCCGCCAGCTGCTGGCAAGTACGATGCTATAAAGACATTCCTCCTGAAACTATTTGAACTGTCGGAGCTGGAGAAGGCAGACCGTTTACTGTCCCTGAATGGCCTCGGCGACGGCAAACCGTCTGAGTTAATAGAAAAAATGCTGTCTGTGCTGAGATCGGCTGATCCGGCCTTTCTTTTCACACACATTTTTCTGAGGCAGCTCCCCGCACCTGTACGCACAGCACTGGCCAGTTCTCCTCTCGCCGCCTCCAAGGACTACCGTTCTCTGGCTGCTGAAGCAGACAGGGTTTTCCTGGCCAACTGGCAACAGTTTGTGCATGCCCTGCTACCCCACCAGACCGCCCCACCACCACCTGTGTACAACTATATGGACACCGCGGCTGCGGTGACAGCCCGCCGCCAACCTGACGATGGGCTCTGTTATTACCATGCCCGGTTTGGGGCAAAAGCAAAACAGTGTCGCAAACCCTACAGTTACAGGGTTCAGGGAAACGCCAAGGCCGGCGCTCGTTAACGGCTATGGGCGCCGGCCGTGACTGCAAGCTGTTGTTCATCAGAGACTCCTTGTCGGGCCGGCGGCTGCTGGTTGACTCTGGCGCTCAACGCAGCAACAAGCTGTGGACACGATGACCGACAGTCACGGCCCCCAGATGGACGCCGCCAACGGCACGTCCATTCGGACGTACGGTATCAGACATGTGGACGTGTGTTTTGGCGGCCGACGTTTCGGCTGGGACTTGGTGATGGCTGCTGTATCCACCCCGCTCCTAGGTGCGGATTTCCTCTGTGCTTTCAACCTGCTGGTGGATGTTAAAAACTGTCGCGTGATTGATGCCGTCTCTTTTGCGTCATACCCCTGCACGCTTGGGGGGGCTGGAGCGCTGTACCTCGCTAACACACTCTCCACCGGGGATCCATACCAACGCCTGCTCGCAAATTTCCCCGAGCTCACCACACCCACCTTCTCCTCGGCGGTGGCCAAGCATGGCGTGGAACATCATATCAGTGGGCCCCCCAGTTTACGCCCGGGCCCGACGCCTCGACTCGGCCAAGCTCGCAATAGCCAGGGAGGAGTTTTCGACTATGGAGCGCCTCGGCATTGTCCGCCGTTCTGACAGCCCGTGGGCTTCCCCTCTTCACATGGTTACTTAGGCCGACGGGGGTTGGCACCCGTGCGGGGACTACCGTCGCCTAAACAATGCCACGACCCCCGACCGGTACCCCATACCGCACATACAAGATTTCTCTACCCACCTGGCGGGCGCTGCCATCTAGTCCAAAATCGACTTAGTGCGGGGGTATCACCAAGTGCCGGTCCACCCACTGGATGTCCCAAAAACGGCTGTCATCACACCCTTTGGGCTCTTTGAGTTCTTACGTATGCCTTTCGGCCTTAAAGGGGCGGTGCAGACGTTTCAGCGCCTTATGGATTCTGTGCTCCGCGACATGCCATTTTTGTTTGTGTACTTAGACGACATCCTCGTGGCCAGCGCGTCGGCGGAGGAACACATGACGCACCTCAGACAGCTGTTCGACAAGCTCAGCGAACACGGCCTCATCATCAACCCAGCTAAGTGTCAGTTCGGGGAGTCGTCCATCACCTTCCTCGGGCACCACATCACTCCACAGGGGGCCGTTCCCCTCCCTGCCAGGGTTGAGGCTGTCACCATGTTCCCCCGCCCCCGCACTGTACAGTCGCTGCAGGAATTCCTGGGCATGGTGAACTTTTATAACCGTTTCCTGTCCCGTGCCGCCCACATCATGCGTCCCCTGTATGAGGCCCTGCGGGGTAAGAAGTCTAAGGACGAGCTGGACTGGTCTTCGGGGATGGACGAGGCTTTTGTGGCCGCCAAGACCGCGCTGGGCAATGCTGCGCTGCTAGCTCAACCGTCGCCTGCCGCCCCCATAGCCCTTACAACGGATGTCTCCGACTACGCCGTGGGGGCCGTGTGTGAGCAGTGGGTGGGGGGGGGGGCTGGCAGCCGTTGGCGTTCTTCAGTAAACAACTCCGTGAGAGCGAGCGCAAATACAGCACCTTTGATAGGGAACTACTGGGTCTCTTCCTCGCAACCAGACACTTTAGGTTCCTATTGGAGGGCCGACAGTTCACCGCTTTCGTGGACCACAAACCGCTGACGTTCTGTATGGCCAAAACCTCAGAACTGTGGTCTGGGCGTCAGCAGCGCCATCTCGCGGCGGTTTCCGAGTTTACCACGGACATACAACACGTGTTCGCCGACTGCCTTTCACGGGCGGTTGTTAACGCCGTTCACTTGGGACTCGACTACGCCGCTATGGCAGCGGACCAAGCCAAGGACGCGACCGTTCAAGACTACCGGTCGACCCCTACGGCGCTACGGCTGGAGGACGTGACGTTCGACGCGGCCAACACCACCCTCCACCGTGACATCTCCACCGGTCAACCGCGCCCCCTGGTGCCTACTTCCTGGCGGCGCCGAGTTTTCGACACCGTCCACGGCCTTTCCCACCCGGGAGTGAAGGCCTCGACCAAGCTGGTGAGCGTCAAGTTCATTTGGCCGGGGCTCCGTAAGGATGTTAGAGCCTGGGCCGGCTTGTGTGTGGCGCGCCAAGGTGCACCGCCATACCAAGACCCCTTTGGCGCCGTTTGTGGTTCCAGAGAGGCGGTTTGACCATGTCAATGTTGACCTGGTGGGTTCCCTGCCCCCCTCCCGTGGTTATACGTTCCTCCTCACTATTGTGGACAGGGCCACCAGGTGGCCAGAGGCTATTCCCTTGTCCTCCACAACGGCAGCAGAGGTAGCACGGGCGTTCATCGGCTGCTGGGTGGCCCGTTTCGGCACGCCTGGTGACATCACGAGCGACCGGGGCTCCCAGTTTACCTCGGAGCTCTGGACGGCGGTCGCTGAGCACCTGGGGGTGAAGATCCACCGCACTACGGCGTACAACCCGCAAAGCAACGGACTTTGTGAGCGGTTCCATCGGGACATGAAAGCCGCTCTGCGGGCAAGCCTCACTGGCTGCGACTGGATGGACCGGCTCCCGTGGGTCATGCTCGGCCTGCGTTCAGCCCCGAAGGAAGACCTCCAGACCTCCTCCGCTGAGCTGGTGTATGGCCAGCCCCTGCGGGTTCCGGGGGAGTTTCTTCCGGATGCTACGGCTCCCTGGTCGGCCGCCTCTCACCTCAGTGTGTCCCGGAGCGCTGCCGGTGCCTTCGCTCCCGTTCCGATGTCTCAACACTGCCTCTACCGGTCCTACGTCCCCAAGGATCTGCCATCGGCGAGGTACATCTTCATTAGGCACGACAGCCATCGGTCCCCGCCGCAGCCCCCATACAATGAGCCTTTCCGCGTCCTGGAGGCGGGGGATAAGAACTTTGTGGTGGACATGGGGGGCAGGCCGGAGCGGGTCGCTATAGACCGTCTTAAGCCCGCTCACTTGGACATTGGGGAGCCAATGCAATTGGCCCTACCCCCATGGCGGGGGCGCCCTCCTAGGTCGGCCCCGGCACCTGCCTCTGTTCCTGCTTCGGCCCCGCCTATGGCCCGGGTTTCGGCCCCATCTGTTTCCCCTCCTGTGAAGCGCAGCCGTTATGGCCGCAGGGTCCGCCCCCCGACTCGTCACCTGTTTTCCCCGTGACTTTGCACTATGTCATTGACTGTTCTGTTGTAGAGTCTATTTTTATGTTCATGACTTGCACTTTTGCTGTTTTGCATTGTTTTGTGTAGGTGAATTCTGGGGGGGCCTGTGTGGTGACCCACATCTATATAATGAGAGACATTCACCTAAGAGGACGGTGTACCTTTAAGGGAAGAGGCGAGGGGTCAGATAATGCACTTCCGCTTCCGGTTCACAGTTGAGTTCAGTGTCGTTGTCGAATGTATGACATGCTAAGTTGGAGCTAGTAAACTACCTCGACTACGTCTACTCTCACGTCTCCTGTCTCGTTGTTTTCTAACTCCATAGTGGCGTATTAACCAGCCTCTCCTCTTTTTGAAAACATTCACAGCAAGTTCAAGTTGTGTTCACGGGTTAGCTTTGGGAGGTTAGTCAGACCCTCACGAGTCAAGATCAGGAAATTTGTGTAGGTGGCTACACAAGCCAAGCACGATCGCCCAATGAACGCCCCCTGTCTAAACCTATCATCAACTGAGTGAGGGTACGAGCTTGCAGACACTGAGCACTGACAACAGCCATGTCAAGCAATCATGACCCTTAATTTGCCACAGTGACAAGGCCACCAAGATAACATCTTAATTCATTCCTGCTTTATTTGGGAAAAAATAGTCATGTACCTGCAACAACTGGGGCAAACATGCACATAACGTTAGAGAAACATATACCCAAATCTATGAATAATATTGGAAATAGAAATAATAATCCCACACTAACCTTCTTGGTGTCATCTTTGGAGGTGCATGTTACAGGGCTGTTAGTATTTGTGACAACTTTGTGATCCTGTCCCGAGCGATCCATCTTAACTTTTCTGGAAACTGAAATGAGAAAAAGGTGGTTATGTGATGTCACTCAGGCAGTTCACACAGCTCCTATATGGAGGTCAGAAGACATGCAGGGAGAGGACGAAAAGGTTTTTTTTCCTCTTGTTTTTGTTTAGGAGTCATAAAAATACCTCAAAGAGAAGTGACAGACGTCGAAAGAATAAGTGTCAGTTCTGCTGTATGCTGACCAGGGCCACCCATAAGGGGGGGGGGCTTTCAGGAGCCCCTCCGCTGGGGGGGGGGGCATAGAGACCAGCAATAATCATGTTCATCTTAAATATAAGCAATGATAATGTCAATATTTGCCACTGAGTGTGAATTGGCTAAACAGATGGACTTTACAGACATTATAAAGGACTTTGCATCCAGTAAGACAAGAACAAGATGGCTGGATGATGCAGAGATGAAGCCATAAGGTAAGAGGTTGCATTTTCTACTAAGAAATGTGTGGTGTAAGTGTAGCAGATCTTTGTTGAACTTGGTGTTTTTAAGTGTATCAAAGAGTTCTGTTATGGTGTGTGTGTGTGGGGGGGGGGCTCCGTTACTGAGTAAGTCTCTCTCAGTTTACATGTATGTGTTTAGTATGAGAGACAGAGCAGACGCATGCGTTGACATGCATAAAGGAGTTGGGGTTTTTTGGGGGGGGGCATTTGCTGGACCTTTTCAGGGGCACAGCCATTTCTGTGGACGACCCTGATGCTGAAATGTACTAATACAGGATTGTTGGCTCAAAAACACACTGACACATTTGATTTAAAACCGTGATGTCAAATTTCCCATGCAAACTTTCTCTGAAATCTCCCCCCATAAGGTAGCCCCCGACACAGCTGGTGATCATTTTAGTCTTAACCATATATCCATACAAAAGGAGAACAATACTGTTCTATGACGCTTTAGTTTTATAACACTTTTCAACTCATAATGGTGGCTAACTTAACTACCAGATATCACAGAGATAGGCTAAGTCTACCACCTAGTGGCCATCAATATATCAATGGGGGGGGGGACATTTGATGTTCACGTTTTTTGAATTGCCCTATTTTTTTCACAGTTACAGCACAATGTATTTAATTTTATAACTTGTGGATTTACTGTCATTACTCTCTTTCAGAGTTCACAATCATGAAGTATGGCTTGAGTTGTAGGAATGCAACACACTTTCGTTGTTAGTGCACGGCAACAATAATCAACAAAGCACATTTTCTGAAGCACCTGACATACCATCAGCATCCAGTGGCCCCTAAAGAGCACCCAGATGCCCTTTAAGAGTGCCCAGATGCCCTCCAAGAGCACCAAGATGCCCCCCAAGAGCTAGTCTTTATATGCAGGCAATTTTTATATTCCAAATGTACTGGCCTAATATGATTCCTAGCTTGCCGTGGTCACAATTTAGTATTTCATGCAGTATGCGAGACAGTCATTCCATAATTTTACAAATACAGCTTAAAGCACCAGCAGGCTGGAGTTCAAGGATGAATCAACCCCAGTGCACTAGTTCACAAAGGTGAAAAGTACTTTCCAGTTTGAAATTAACAGGGTCTAGATTAGGAAACATCTGGAACTGGCCAACTAATTGTTCACCCGGGAGAATATCTCCTGTAACAGATGTGTACTGTTGTTACCATCTAAATCTACTCTTAAACGATAGAGGCTTGGACGGTTTTTTAATTTTTTTTAAGCAACCAGTTTTGAGATTATTACTGCAGTTAATTACAGGAATGCTCATTCAGTGGGGACTGCATTTTGAAAAATCTTTTTTAAGAAAAAGAAATATCCTATATCAGTATATTAAAGTTGAGTTTTAAGTTTTAATAATAGCTGCATAGAAATTATATTTAGTTGAAGAATGAATTAAATATGAGCCATTGAGAATGTTTTTATCAAGTTGAATAATTTAAAATAAACAGTGAGATTAAACTGAAATGAGTACATTTTCTATAAACCACTGACCCCTCTTACCTTGTTAAATGTAACAGAAGACTTTGGTGAATTTAGTGGTTCAGTATGTTTGATAAATACATATGACAGAAGTTAGAAAACCAAACTTAATATTTCTCTTCTGATCCTTGGTTGTTAATGTTAAGGGACTACTTACAATATTCTCATTTGTGTGTAAGTTATTATGTATCCAAGAAGTATAAGATGACATTGAATATGGCCTTTTAATGAATAATCTACATTCTGACAAACAAAAATACCATCGTTGTCTTCCTGTGATATGACTGTATTATACTGATATTACAATTAGTACCAGATATGTAAAATAAGAAAAATCAAATTACTTAGAGCGACAAATAGCGCCACTTTATGTTGTCATTGTACAGTTGTATGGCTACAATGAAATTTGTCTTCTGCATTTAGCCCATCCTGTTGTATAGGAGCAGTGGGGAGCTGTGGTGCAGGTGGTGGTACAAACTTTTTATAAGAAAAATCAACTGAATTAGAGCAACAATTTAATAAATGACTTTAATGCACATTAAAATAGCAATAAAAATATTTTGGGATCTATCAATACACAGAGGTGGCCTGAGGTCAAGGTGAGCTTAACTGTCCTAAGACAAATTTACATACTGAAATGAGGTAGTAGGCTTTCAGTGCTACATCACAAATAGTAATAAGCTTCAATAAATAAAAACAGTTGTCATAATATGGATAGGGATAGTGAATCAGGAAGTGCAGTGGATTAGTAAGGAGGAAGTGAGGGCAACTATGAAGAGGATGAAGAGTGGAAAGGCAGCTGGTCCTGATGACATACCTGTGGAGGCATGGAGATGTGTAGGAGAGATGGCAGTGGAGTTTTTAACTAGATTGTTTAACACCATCTTGGAAAGCGAGAGGATACCTGAGGAGTGGAGAAGAAGCATACTGGTACCGATTTTCAAGAATAAGGGCGATGTGCAGAACTGTAGTAACTACAGAGGTATACAGTTGATCAGCCACAGCATGAAGATATGGGAAAGAGTAATAGAAGCTAGGTTAAGAGGAGAGGTGATGATCAGCGAGCAGCGGTATGGTTTCATGCCACGAAAGAGCACCACAGATGTGATGTTTGCTTTGAGAATGTTGATGGAGAAGTACAGAGAAGGCCAGAAGGAGTTACATTGTGTCTTTGTGGATTTAGAGAAAGCATATGACAGGGTGCCAAGAGAGGAGGTGTGGTATTGCATGAGGAAGTCAGGAGTTGCAGAGAAGTATATAGGAGTGGTGCAGGATATGTATGAGGGAAGTGTGACAATGGTGAGGTGTGCAGCTGGAATGACAGATGGGTTCAAGGTGGAGGTGGGATTACATCAAGGATTGGCTCTGAGCCCTTTCTTGTTTGTAATGGTGATGGACAGGTTGACAGACGAGATCAGGCAGGAGTCTCCGTGGACGATGATGTTCGCGGATGACATTGTGATCTGTAGTGAGAATAGGGTGCAGGTGGAGGAGAGTCTGGCGAGGTGGAGGTATGCACTAGACAGAAGGGGAATGAAAGTCAGTAGGAGCAAGATGGAATACCTATGCATGAATGAGAGGGAGGACAGCGGAATAGTGAGGATGAAAGGAGTAGAGGTGAAGAAGGCATATGAGTTTAAATAATTGGGGTCAACTGTCCAAAGTAACGGGGAGTGCAGTAGAGAGGTGAAGAAGAGAGTGTAGGCAGGGTGGAGTGGGTGGAGAAGAGTGTCAGGAGTGATTTGCGACAGAAGGGTACCAGCAAGAGTTAAAGGGAAGGTTTACAAGATAGTTGTGAGACCAGCTATGTTATATGGTTTGGAGACAGTGGCACTGATGAAAAGATAGGAGGTGGAGCTGGAGGTGGCAGAGTTGAAGATGCTAAGATTTTCATTGGGAGTGACGAAGAAAGACAGGATTAAGAACGATTATATTAGAGGGACCGCTCAGGTTGGACGGTTTGGAGACAAAGCAAGAGAGGAAAGATTGAGATGGCTTGGACATGTTTGGAGGAGAGATGCTGGGTATATTGGGAGAAGGATGCTGAATATGGAGCTACCAAGGAAGAGGAAAAGAGGAAGGCCGAAGAGGAGGTTTATGGACGTGGTGAGGGAAGACATGCAGGTGGCTGGTGTGACAGAGGAAGATGCAGAAGACAGGAAGAAATGGAAACGGATGATCCGCTGTGGCGACCCCTAACAGCAGCAGCCAAAAGTAGTAGTAGTAGTCAGGAACTGACGATGGCAGAAACAATATTGTCTAATATTCGCCTCTGTTAGCTGTCTCGGACAAACGAATTTGGGTTTATTTTGCAAAAGGACCGAGCTGTGTGCACCCTGCTGTGAACATGTTGTGTGTCGAACTTCAAGTGTAAAACATCATTTTGAAAGCAAACAAGGCATGAGAAAAACTTCACAGGCTGATAAAGCTGAATCAATCAAAAGGGCAGTGGCCCAGTACAGGAAGCAAAGCAGCGTGTTTCCAACCCTATCTTCTTCTTTCAGCCTTTTCCCTGTTTTTCAGGGGTCGCCACAGCATCTTTTACAGTTTCCATCAGGACGCTGTGAGGGCACAGCACCAATGCCGGCCGTTGTTAATATTTACAACCCTATGTGCCGCCAAAAAAAAAAACCAAGGGCAGCTATAAAATCACGGTGTATTGCTTATCACGGGGAGCCATTCTCTAATGGCCACTTATAAAGGAGGCTTTCCTCAGCAGTTCACAGGTCACATCTGATGAGTTGCCAAACAAAGACTCGATCATCAACAGGATCAAAGAAATGACCATTTCTGCGAGAACTGTAGAAGCGCATTACAGACATGGCTGAAAATGTAAGGCACCAGCAAACTATTGCATTGAAAGATGCATCGGTATTCAGCATAGCTATTAATGAGAGTGTGGATGTAGACCATGCTCTACGTCTAGCAGTGGTTACCAGATATTGCGACAAACAAGGGTCGCTCTAAATCGGTAAGATTGAATTGATTTGCTTTTGAGCCCCGGTAATTTTCATACATTTGTACAAATAAAGTGTGTGTGTGTGTGTGTGTGTGTGTGTGTGTGTGTGTGTGTGTGTGTGTGTGTGTGTGTGCGTGCGGAACGCAGATCTTTTGGCAATCTAGATGGGGAGACAAGCAGCAGCAGTAAATAAATAAATAGATAAATGCTCATTATGAAAATGAACTGATTTTTTTTTTTTTACTTTGTAACGTGGCACAGGACATCCAAAAGGTTGCCGACCCCTGATACAGAGTAATGAATACAGGTCATGACATACGGTAACAATAAATCTAACATCTGTTTAACATGCAAACTCAAATTTGTCACTGTTTTATCACAGCTACAACCTCACATGTTCTACCAGGTGAGCTTCTGGACCACCGCATGGCCCTGAAATTTTCGTTATAATGCAGTTGTATAACCCACACTGGGTTATGTGCTCCATGACAGTGCAGCTGTCAGACAAATCCCAAGCCACACAAGTGTCAAGTCTGTCTGGCTGCCATTATGGATAGTGGAGAGCCCTTGACGGTGTAGACAGTCAAGTTGCTACTGGGGCACATGCCAGCAGCCCACATGGTAGTGAACCTAACTCTAACCCTAACCCTAACCATTATCCGGAAAACAAAAGCCCACTGATTTGAATAACATAACATCACAATAACATAACATCATTATTTTTAAGTGACAAAGTATACAATGAGACAGCACCAGTCTAGTCTATGAGGGGTAGGGGGACCATGGCGCCAAAGAAACAATTATCGCTGAGTGGATGGCATTAAAACCGACGTAAATATATTTGGCCATATTTAGATTTTCCTCAGTTTAAGGCTACTGTTGTTCAGTATTGTCACCGAACAGTGTGGTATTGCAAAACCTATGTGGTATTTCATAATCCATCGTCATGCCTGTGGTGGACAATCTCTTGGTCACCCCACAAAACAGTCTCTTCGCTCATTGATGCCATACAATCTGTGACACAATCACAGCTTATTTTCTACTGCAAACAAAACCCATTTGCTCACCATCAGAACCAAAGTGTACATACACACTATACCAACATTTCTTAACAAATTCAACCAGCAAACACATGAATAACTGCCGTTATCGATTTAGGATGCATTCCTTCCTCTACCTTTTTCATTTCATATGACCGAAGTGACTTTTTAGAGATAAGCTGTATTTGCTAAGTTTTGTACAAATGTTTGAATTGCATAACTGATAAGGAATACAAGTTCACCTGTTGTTTTGTGACACACAAAACAACAGAAGAACTTTACATTGGGCAAAGAGAGGACATGTACAGTAAAACACGTACAGTAACTCTTGGACAGTTTGACTCATCTAACCTATATTATTCACATCTGGTTTGTGGTTTGAAAAGATCATGCAGCATTGCGTGGCAGAAAAGTAGGACTTCCACTTCCCGAAGCGCTATACAATACTTTTAAAATATATATTTATTTTTTTAAATAATGAAATTCATCTGAAGTTACAGTGTTAAACTGGAGTTATCCTTGGAGGATTTGACATAGATGGGACTGAGCAATCTTGTGTGTGTGTGTGTGTGTGTGTGTGTGTGCATGAGCTGTGTGTGTGTGTGTACATACACACAGGGTGTTGTGATGCGTCTAGTGCAGCAGTGTGTAGTTGGAGGGAAGGTGCATGTGTTCTTCCAACCCGCTTGTGTCCTTCCTGCCCTTAGCTTGCTGCCGCTGGCTAGCCTTTGTAGCAAATAGGGAAGCATGCTAGCGTGTAAGCCTTCCCTTGCCAGTACATAGCCTCTCCTTCACCAAGACTCCTGCCAGGCCTCCCCGTGGCCACACATGGTAACTGGGGTCTTGCGGCCCCAGGCTAACTTGGCAGGGGATCTCGGAGCAGCAGTGGGCCCCAGAGATATGGTGTGCAGGCCCACCCTGGTGGACATGCCCTGGCACCTATCAACCACTGCCCCGCTGCCTTGTGGGTGAGTCTGGGAAGACATAAGGCTAAGGGAGCTTACCCCAACAGAAAAGCAAGCTGTGGCGGCACGCTTCGAGGCGGTTTCCGAAAAACTGGATTTCCGGCAGCCCCCTGCAGTTGTGTGGAGGTGCCGGTCGTCTAGGGATCCCCCTTGCCATCGGAACCCTCTCCTCTACAATCAAGTCATGTGGCGTTGGGAGAAGCGCACCCCCCATGCCACTTTAAAAACCATCTCTGCGCAGGTATCTTCTGCTATCTGAGTCCTCAAAGGACCCACAAATAGAAGAAGATGGTCATCATCAGGCACGATGGACAACCAGCAAGCAAGCAAGTGCATGAGCAAGACTGAACACAAGGGCAAGAGAGAAAGTAAGAGAGAGACTGGCTATAGGTGTCTGTGACTGTATGTAATCTGAACGTGCAACATATCCCTCAAAGTCAATCATTTCCTGGAAACATTTCATTTTCATAGTCTTTTGCTGACTAACAACTAGAACTGGCTCACTGACACATTTCCCTCAGAGAGGGCTAAAAGGAACTCTTTCAACAAACATTTTTGTAGCACAGAGGCACACAAACAGATCAGAATTCACATTACCGCCAGATCTTACCACCGGCAGTAATACTCGGGAGTTACACGGGTACTTCCAGGGCTTTTCTCACTTCCTTGCCAGCAAGCGACCATATGTTCTTGGTGTTGATGGGTCAATCAGGGAATGAAAGTATGATGTTGATTTTTTTCTTCTTTTTTTTTTTTTACATCCACAGAGCCAGGTTGTATCACCTAGTCAGCCTGTGCTATTCTTATTCTATTCTATCAGTCTGTGCTATTCGTCTTTTTAAAGACAAGGATTGAAAAGATACTACACGAGATACTTATTACAAATAAATGCATATTTTTCACAACAAGATTAACAGTTCTCTTGGTTGATCCATCGCATGCTACTCAACAGATGATTGCAAAACCTCACAGTGTTAGTACTGTATATACAAAATGGTGAAGTCTAACACCAACGCTTTCAAAGAAAAAGAAAGAGACTTCACCCAATGAGCATATATTGGCAGATGAAAAGGTAGTTTTAAACTTGCTAAGCGAACTCTTCCCTGCAGTTGTGAAAAGATGCCAGTATGCATGCAATGTCTTCAGATAACAGTATGCATGCAAAGTAATGTCTTCAGATAACAGTAAGTGGCCTGGCCCATGTGCTTGAAGTCAAAGTTTAGCCAAAAAATTTTTTTTAAAAACAAATAAAATGCATGCACAATTTCTAACATTGTGCTAAACTGGGTTAACATTCTCCCCACACTGTAACTCACCTAGACATATGCTGAAAATCCAACAGCAACAGAAGCTATGACTCGTTACTTTCAGTCTCATCCAGGCTATGACAATGAAAGTCTAATGATTAACACCGAGGGAGGGACACGTGATGACATTAAATGGATATGCTCACAGACAGTCACAAAGTCTCTCTGCTCATTCTTACACACCCACATAAACACACAGTACACTAAAAAGACCAGAGACCCAACTTGCAAACATTGACTTTTATCTCAATGGCAGGAAATCCCTTATGTAACTCAATGTTATGTAATAACTGGCTTTACAAAGATAATGACTCTGCAGGTATTATAAGATATTATGTTTCCAAAAACAGCTGAGCATGATAGCAACGCAGGTGAGTTGTTGGCATTTCAGCTCAGAAAACAATCAACCCAAGATAGTGCAAAAGTTGAAATTCAAATACTCATCACCTTTCCTCACAAAACCAGACGAGATGGCTGAATCCTTTGCTGAATTTTACAAGATCATGTCAAAAAGCCTAGATAATTGATGATGATAAAGACCTGTCAAGCGTTGTACAAAATTAAGAGAATTAATCGAATGAACTGCAAAAGAACTAAATGAACCAATTGAGTAGTGGGAGATGAAGTTCTAACACTAAAGCTCGGGCCCGATGGCTTCATCAGTGAATTCTATAAAACATCATGTGTCAAGGACGTCTTTAATTCAGCCAATGAAACCACTCAAATGTGGACTCTTTAAAATCAAGTTGCAGGACAACTCATTGACCCCCTTATTGTTTGCTGTCAGCATTGAGCCACTTGCTCAGCTCATTAGGGAAGACAGTGACATAAAGGGCATGAAGATAAACTCTAAATCACACTATTGCTTTGCACATTTTTGGCTGGACAGGAAGGTCCAGACCCACACACTATAATCTTCCAGAGTGAGAGAAGAAAGTGTAGTGGTCTTCGGAGATCAGATTAAAAATCTGACTTTAACGCACAATGACACAGTCCCAATTTAAGAGTGCTGCTGTGTGGCATATTCGTAAAGAAAAAAAATGGACACTATAGAAATGTCTGAACACTCAATTACATATTTGGTTGCGTTATTTAGGCAAGATCTTTGGCCATAAAAATTGTTTTGTTAGTCAGTCAGGACATAGATTGTTGGGAAGGTAGCTGCTTTTTGGTTTTGCTCTGTAACACTTTTTTACCCCATGAGTGAACTCTGTACATAGACTTTTGACTTGTTGCGTTATTGAGCCAAATAAAACCCAATAAGGCCTTTTCTCTGATTCTCATTCCAAGAATCAGTAGATACACCTATTTATTTTAAATGAGTTCAATACAAGCTGTTCTGATGTTAAGCAAACATATTTTATTGCATTTATTTAGCATGATGTAGCACAGACTACACAGCCTTCACTGATGAGTTGAACAGTTAGTATATGGTATGAGTATGCACACATCCAGACAGGTGACAAATTAAAGGAAAAACCTGAATGCTTGACCCCTACAATGAAGGGGTCCGGGGGCTCTGTTATGTTGTAGGGAACATTTTCCTGGCATGGTTTAGGTCCACTTGTCCCCTTTAAGGAAAGGGTCACAGCAAATCAATACAAAATTATTCTGAATGACAACCTTAACCTATGATGAAACATTTCTATCCTGATGGGAGCGGTCTCTTCCAGGATGATAATGCCCCCATCCACAGGGCACGAGGGGTCACTGAATGGTTTCATGAGGATGAAAATGATGTAAATCATATGTGCTGGCCTTCACAGTCACCAGATCTCCACCCAGTTGAACACCTATGGGAGATTTAGGACCGACGCGTTAGACAGCGCTCTCCACCACCATCATCACAACACCAAATGAGGGAATATCTTTTGAAGGAATGGTGTCCATCCCTCCACAAGAGTTCAGAGACTTGTATAATCTATGACAAAGAGCACTGAAGCTGTTCTGCAGGCTTGTGGTGGACCAACATCTTGATAAGACACTTTATGTTGGTTTGTCCTTTCATTTGTTACCCATATACAAATCATTCTATGAATCATTCGTAAATAGTCTGCCTGCCCCCCCCCCCACTTCTGAAAAGATGGTTGAATGTAATATACTGTGCTGTTTCTCAAAATTAAAGTTCTGCTAAATAGGGTACCTTAAATATCTTATGGATAATGCAGCTCTCAAAAGGATGTTTGCCTAATGATTTGAGATAGCAGACCAGTTCAACATCAGGACTACATCATCGTCAGAGGGCCTTATGCACCGCTCAGCAGTTGCTCATTGAGACTCTCCATTACAGGGAGAGATCAGCAGCTAAAGATACAGACTACAACTGATGCACATGGCAGCAGTCCACCCCACTACCGCCGTTGTTTTGGGCAGACGTCATAAACGTTCACTTTATTGCTTGCAAATGAGAAAAGCGGACAATGCCATATGGGTTTCACTTCCTTTCAAGGCTGTCAGTTATCTCCATTTCTCAGTTACAAGATGTTGTTTACCTGATGGAGAAAATGTCATGCTTCTTTCTTGCCGTCAGAAGAGGGCTTGTGCTGTCACAGTAGTCCACATAGCCAGCACACGTTGTTACAGACTCTGCCTTTAAGTACACTTCTAGGAAAGCGAAGCAAAGGCCAGGGCCAATAGAAAAATATATATACTCAGCACAAAAAGTAAGGAAATTTGTGTTTGGTAGATTATTTCTTTGTTGTGACAATGCTTCTTGGCAATAAATCTTATACCGTTGGAAAGCCTGTTTATTTCCCTTTTAAATGGGGCCACATTTGTAAGGAACATGCATTTGTGGGATGAGCAGCAGAGCGGAGTATGTGGGTTGCGCCCATGAAAATTTTGCCAAATCTTCTCTGCCAATGCCAAACAGCTTATTTTGCTGTTGCTACTGACTCTTGTTTTGAGCTTCTGGTACCCCAGGTGCTGACAATCAGGTGCCTGATATAAGATTTATTGCCAAGAAGCATTGTTACAACAAAAAATAATCTACCAAACACAAATTTCCTTACTTTTTGTGCTAAGTTTATATATCAGGTCAGGGGTCTGAAGGCTTTCATACAGATCTACATCATCATCATCATAACGTTTATTTGCACAGCACTTTTTAAAAACCTATTGTGCTTCACAACAAAGTGGAATGGAAATGAAAGAAAAGAAGTACAGTTGGGATATGGGATGATTGTATTTCTTTGAGAGCACTTAAAATTTTGTATGACAACATAATTTGATAGAATAATTGATAGTAATAACTTAGATGTGAAATACGTCATAAATAATTGAGGACGCATTAAAACGAGGCTCGAGTGAGCAAGGATGTCTCATTTTGTCAAATGCCTGTTGCTGCAACTCCTGCCTCCTCGCATATCTGTACATGTTTATTTACGTGATTGTGACACGTGCCACGGGGAGGGTTTGAGATGAAGGCGGACACGGTTTTAGGCGAGGAACAGACAGAATTTATTTCATTAAGTCTTTCATTCGTTCACTTGCACAGGCCGGTGCACTGCTCTCCTGCGAGCCACGCTCCCTCTCTCCACTTGCAGCCGAGGCTAAACCACACCCCTTACCACAGTGACCTACGTGCTTATTTGCATAAAGAGTGGGGAAGTGAGATCCAATCCCCAGTGGTCACTCAAGACACGTGTGGAGACGCATTCTAATGCCAGGTGTGAACTGACATTTTTAGAGCTGTCCACTTGTGATCTGATTACTCAAGATGGACGTTAATACCAGGTGTAAACAGCCTCCTTTTCTCATGGTGTCCATCAGCAGTAATTTATCTTGGTAAATCTAAATACATTATTATTCTCAAAGCACAAGAAAGCGAATTAAAAAAGGTAATGCAAATTGTGAGAAAGGGGTGACAATGGGAAAAAAACAAGTGTGGCTACTGTTTTATCCATTAACAACACAGTTGTTTATAGACTAAAATCTACTACTATCACGTTTGGCTGCTCCCGTTAGGGGTCGCCACAGCGGATCATCTGTTTCCATTTCTTCCTGTCCTCTGCATCTTCCTCTGTCACACCAGCCACCTGCATGTCCTCTCTCACCACATCCATAAACCTCCTCTTTGGCCTTCCTCTTTTCCTCTTCCTTGGCAGCTCCATATTCAGTATCCTTCTCCCAATATACCCAGCATCTCTCCTCCACACATGTCCAAACCATCTCAATCTTGTCTCTCTTCCTTTGTCTCCAAACCGTCTAACCTGAGATGTCCCTCTAATATAATCATTCCTAATCCTGTCCTTCTTTGTCACTCCCAATGAACATTTAGCATCTTCAACTTTATTGAAGTCTAAGATATTATCAGAACTATGCTATCTATGCTATCAGGTGATAAATCAAGTCTCAAGATGGCTGTTGATATTTTTAAACATACCTTGTTGTGATGATGACCAATGGGGGGGGGCAGTGGAGGTGGCGACCGATGTGGGGAGGGCACTGGTGGTGGTGATGATGACCGATGTGGGGAGGGCACTGGTGGTGGTGATGGTGACCGACGGGGGGGGGGGGGCAGTGGAGGTGGCGACCGATGTGGGGAGGGCACTGGTGGTGGTGATGATGACCAATGGGGGGGAGGGGCAGTGGAGGTGGCGACCGATGTGGGGAGGGCACTGGTGGTGGTGATGATGACCAATGGGGGGGAGGGGCAGTGGAGGTGGCGACCGATGTGGGGAGGGCACTGGTGGTGTTGATGATGACTGATGTGGGGAGGGCACTGGTGGTGGTGATGATGACCAATGGGGGGGTGGCAGTGGAGGTGGCGACTGGTGTGGGGAGGGCACTGGTGGTGGTGATGATGACCAATGTGGGGAGGGCACTGGTGGTGGTGATGATGACCGATAGGGCGAGGGCATGGTTCTTGCATCCTTTGGGAGATCGGGGTGGTATAATCTCAACAAGCTTAAAAGTGCTGTAAGAGCAACTAGGGAAATTCCAAAAGTTAGGGCCCAATTACAGATACTGTCATTGAAGGTACATGGTTCATCTAAGGGCTAATCAGAATCCTCATCCGAATCTTCCTCAGATAAGTCCAAGCTATCCCCGAGGGTGATAAAAATGTTCGTGTCCATATAATTGTCCTCCTCTACCACCGATTCATCATTGTCAATGTCCCCCCTCTTCCACAGATTCTTCATTCTAGATTTCCTCTACCACCCTTTCTACACTCCCAATGTCTTCTGCCAGCTCACTGCCGGCATTTAAAGCCAAGAAATCACTGTAATCATCCCTTATTTGCTGAAGTCTTCGGTCAATATCTCGACATGCTCTCCATGGAATTAGAGACCAAAGCTGTATCCATGTTAAACTCACTTGTTGTCCGTCACAGTTGAACAGCGAATTAAAGGAGAGGTCAATGCTATAACAAAGAGCAAGTATATGTAAGTATAACTTTCATCATGGTATAACTTTCAACATAAAGGCAACTTTCAACATAAAGTATAACTTTCAACATAAAGGCAAATATCCATTTCATCTGGAATACCCTTCAGGTAAGTATAAATGTTAATAGGAATGCACTGACTAGTGGTAAGTAAACAATATAAGAACATGCGTCAACTTGTGTCTCACCTTTTCCTGTTGTTTTGACTGTGTTTCTACTCGTAAAGAAAACAAAAACAAAATAAAAAAGACAAAATTGATTTGGTTTTATGACAACTTAAATCCAGCAAACTAATGCTCAATATCTAACCAGTGTAGCCAGCCACAGATACATCCAATAGCTTCCTTGATAGCTTCCTTGTTGAATGGTTAGCTCAGCTGGTGGTAGTGTTGGTAGTGGTAGTGCTGCCAGGGAAGAGGAAAAGAGGAAGGCCAAAGAGGAGGCTTATGGATGTGGTGAGAGAGGACATGCAGGTGGCTGGTATGACAAAGGAAGATGCAGAGGACAGGAAGAAATGGAAACGGATGATCCACTGTGGCGACCCGTAACAGGAGCAGCCGAAAGTAGTAGTAGTAGCTGGTGGTAGTGTTATCATGAATGAATGCACAGATAGAACAAAAATGTAATCGTTTTCATTTTCAAACTAGGCCTCCCTAATATTACAAATATAGCCTAACATTACACCTCGTTTGAATCATGCAAATCTCATTTTATTCAATGATTCAATGTTGATATTTTGAGCTACTAAGACAATACTCTAACACAGGGGTTCCCAACCTCGGGGTTGCGACCCCAAGTGGGGTCACATGGAATTGAAATGGGATCGCTAGTCTCCCCTTGGCTAATGCGAAGCTGGAGTTTGTGCTCCCTGTTCATTCCCTGTATTTCATTCATTCATTGTATGGAAGAAAACAATCTAAGTTGACCAAAGGAATTGAATCAAGTGCAACTGGACTTGGTTATATATCTGGATATATAACCAAGTCCAGTTGCACTTGATTCAATTCCTTTGGATAACTATGACCTGGATGAATGAGAACATTCACAGACAATCTAAGTTGACATCTTTAAACAGATAATAGGTAAACATAATGCATTAAAGATGTCAACGTAGATTGTTTTCTTCCATACAATCTTTCATACAAATTTTGGCGCCCCTCAGGGACTGGGGAGGAGGCACCATAACTCGCCTGGGGCGCCAAATATGCAAGGGCCGGCCCTGCAATCACATGTGACCAGCAGGCCATGTGCATTTCAGCGAAGTTAGCAAGAAAATCAGAGCGACAGAAAAGGAAAGATTTCTTTGCCCACCTGCGTCCCCTACAAATTAATTAGCAAAAAACTGTGTTTTGAATGTCTGGGGTCACTAGAGTTTTGTGATGTCAAAGTAGGGTCATGAGCCAAAAAAGGCTGGGAACCACTGCTCTAATGTTGTGTGGCTGTGCCTCAACAGCCCACATCAACCTGCTTCCAGGCTACAAAACTGTCAAAACACGTGTGAGCTCAGGGACAAAGTGGAGTAATTTATTTTTCCCACAAAATAAAGAAATGTCTTTAACGTCACTTACATCTATATAACTTTAATTGAAACAAATCTGGAAACAAAATTTTTCTCAATTTTCCCTACTTATTCAGACCTGGCATTTATCAAAATCATTTTTCACAGCCAACTTTCTAGACCTGAGTACAAACCCAGAGCTACGAGCCGTGTGGACCATGAGCTGGAGCCGATCTATATAGACCTTAAAAAAAGGGTTAACGTTAGCAAAAGGAAATCTCATAATCTAGAGTTTCAGTAGTTCACATCCCCAATTTAAATATACCAAAAGCACCTATGGCATGGCTAGGGCGAGACATTAAACCTGGCGGAGAGCACTCGTGCACCTGTTCCGCCATTTCAAAAACAGACAAGTCTCAATAAATCAGAAAGGCTTTTTAAATCAAAAACTATTGGATTGATGTTTCATGAACAAAAATAAATAAATTGCTTTACAAATCCCAAGATACGGTGGATCATATTTATTATTGAATTTATTTATTTATTTATTGGACTCCCCCCCCCCCTTTTCTCCCCAGTTGTAACTGGCCAATTACTCCACTCTTCCGAGCCATCCCGGTTGCTGCTCCACCCCCTCTGTTGATCCAGGAAGGGCTCCAGACAACCACATGCCTCCTCCGATTCCGATACATGTGGAGTCACCAGCCACTTCTTTTCACCTGACAGTGAAGAGTTTCACCAGGGAGAAGTAGCGCGTGGGAGGATCACGCTATTCCCCCCAGTTCCCCCTCCCCCCAAACAGGCACCACGACTGACCAGAGGAGGCGCTAGCGCAGCGACCAGGACACGTACCCACATCTGGCTTCCCACCCGCAGACACAGCCAACTGTGTCTGTAGGGACGCCCGACCAAGCCGGAGGTAACACAGGGACTCAAACCAGCGATCCCCGTGTTGGTAGGCAATAGAATAAACCGCTACACTACCCAGACGCCCTATTATTGAAAATTTAGCTAATCAGATTAAAATAAAAAAAGGAACCTGGCATAAATCCATCCATCCATTATCCAAGCCGCTTATCCGAATTCGCAGGGATGCTGGAGCCTATCCCAGCAGTCAATGGGCGGCAAGCAGGGAGACACCCTGGACAGGCCGCCAAACCATCACAGCCTGGCATAAATACTTCACCAAAATGAGTTGTGCGTCTTTAGTAAACACCATCCAAGTAGGCTTATATTTGGATTAAGACGTACCATAGTTGCTACTTACCTATGCATTCAACGTAGGTTGTATTATGGTGAAGAAATTGATGCCAATTAAAGCTAATTTTATAATTTAGTTTTTTATCAGTGTACAGTTGGTTGGTGCACTTGGTAGCTACCTGCATCCAAGAATGGGTGCGCAAAACATAGGCTAGCCTATGCCTCACATAATTAGGCCTGTGATTTTAAAGAATTGAATGTTACTGTGATGTAGCCTAACCCCATAAAGCCAATGTGCTGTTAAGGCTCTACTATAGTGAACACAGCAATTGAAGCTTATTTACTGCATTTCTGGACAATTTCAAGACTATTTTAATCTGAAAATCATTACATCTAGATTAGGCAAGGAGCCAAGTACGTGCAATAGGCCTGCATTGTCTTTCTGTCTGATCAGGTAATTTCTTGACAACATTTTTGTCTATTTCAAAGACCTTTACAAACATTTTTAGATATTTTTTGCTCATTAGTCACACTTGTATACCAGTGAAAAAACTGCTTTAAGATATATCATAGAGATTTAGGAGAGGTTCAAATTTCAGTTCCATACTGCAGCTTTAAATTATGTGTCTACTACTACTATTACTTTCAGCTGCTCCCTTTAGGGGTCACCACAGCGGATCAGCCGTTTCCATTTCTTCCTGTCTTCTGCATCTTCCTCTGTCACACCAGCAAACTGCATGTCCTCTCTCACCACACCCATAAACCTCCTCTTTGGCCTTCTTCTTTTCTTTTCTCTGGCAGCTCCATATTCAGCATCCTTCTCCCAATATACTCAGAATCTCTCATCCACACATGTCCAAGCCATTTCAATCTTGCCTCTCTTGCTTTGTCTCCAAACCGTCCAACCTGAGCTGTCCCTCTAATATACTCGTTCCTAATGCTGTCCTTCTTCATCACTCCCAATAAAAATCTTAGCATCATCAACTCTGCCACCTCCAGCTCTGCCTCCTGTCTTTTTTGTCACTGCCACTGTCTCCAAACCATATAACATAGCTGGTTTCACAACCATCTTGTAAACCTTCCCTTTTAACTCTTGCTGGTAACCTTCTGTCACAAATCACTCTTCTCCACCCACTCCACCCTGCCTGCACTCCCTTCTTCACTTCTCCTCTGCACACCCTGTTACTTTGGACAGTTGACCTCAAGTATTTAAACTCATAGGCCTTCGTCACCTCTACTCCTTGCATCCTCACCATTCCACTGTCCTCCCTTTCATTCAAGCATATGTATTCAGTCTTGCTCCTACTGACTTTCATTCCCCTTCTCTCCAGTGCATACCTAAACCTCACCAGGTTCTCCTCAACCTGCACCCTACTCTTGCTACAGATCACAATGTCATCCGTGAACATCGTCCATGGAGAATCCTGCTTGATCTCATCTGTCAACCTGTCCATCACCATTGCAAACAAGAAAGGGCTCAGAGCCAATCCTTGATGTAATCCCCCACCTCCACCTTGAACCCATCTGTCATTCCAACCACAAACCTCACCACTGTCCCACATCCCTCATATATATCCTGCACCACTCCTACATACTTCTCTGCAACTCCCGACTTCCTCATACAATACCACACCTCCTCTCTCGGCACCCTGTCATATGCTTTCTCGAAATCCACAAAGACAATGTAACTCCTTCTGGCCTTCTCTATACCTATCAATCAACATTCTCAAAGCAAACATCATATCTGTAATGCTCTTTTGTGGCATGAAACCATACTGCTGCTTACTAATCATCACCTCTCCTCTTAACCTAGCTTCTATTACTCTTTCCCATATCTTCATGCTGTTGCTGATCAACTTTATACTTCTGTGGTTGCTACAGTTCTGCACATCGCCCTTATTCCTGAAAATCGGTACCAGTATACTGCCTCTCCACTCCTCAGGCATCCTCTCTTTCCAAGACTGTGTTAAACAATCTAGTTAAAAACTCAACTGCCTCCTCTCCTAAACATCTCTATTTCTCCATAGGTATGTCATCAGGACCAACTGCCTTTCCACTCTTCATCCTCTTCATAGCTTCCCTCACTTCCTCCTTGCTAATCCACTGCACTTCCTGATTCACTATCCCCGCATCATCCAACCCTCACTCACTCTCATTTTCTTCATTCATCAGCCCCTAAAAGTACTCCTTCCACCTTCTCAACACACTCTCCTCACTTGTTAGCACATTTCCATCTCTATTCTTGATCGCCCTAACCTGCTGCACAGCCTTCCCAGCTCGGTCCCTCTGCCTAGCCAATCGGTACAAGTCCTTTTCTCCTTCCTTAGTGTCTAACCTATCATACAACTCACCATATGCCTTTGTCACCTCTCTATTCACTTTACGCTGCATCTCCTTGTACTCCTGTCTACTTTCTTCATCTCTCTGACTATCCCATTCTTCTTTGCCAACCTCTTCCTCTGTATACTTTGCTGTGCTTCCTCATTCCACCACCAAGTCTCCTTGTCTTCCTTCCTTTGTCCTGGTGACACACCGAGTACCTTCATAGCTGTCTCCCTCCCTATTTCTGCTGTGGCTGCCCAACCATCTGGCAACTCGTCACCCAGTGCCTGTCTTAACTCCTCCCTGAACGCCACACAACAGTCTTCCTTCTTCAACTTCCACCATTTGATCCTTGGCTCTGCCTTCACGCTCTTCCTCGTCTTTGTCTCCCAAGTCATCCTACAGACCACCATCTGATGCTGCCTGGCTGCGTTCTCCCCTGTCACCACCTTGCAGTCTCCAATCCCTTTTAGATCAGCCTTCTACTTAAGATATAGTCCAACTGTGTGCACTTTCCTCCACTCTTATGTCACCCTGTGTTCCTCCTTCTTCTTTGAAATATGTATTCACCACAGCCATTTCCATCCGTTTCGCAAAATCCATCATCTGTCCTTCCACATTTCTCTCCTTGACACCATACCTACCCATCACCTCCTCATCACCTCTGTTCCCTTCACCAACATGCCAATTGAAGTCTGCTCCAATCACCTCTCACCTCCTCTCCACTACTTCATCCAACGCACTCCAGAATTCTTCTTTCTCTTCCATGTCACACCCAACTTGCAGGGCATATGTGCTGATAACATTCATCAATACATCTTCCATTTCAAGCTTCATACTCATCTCTCTGTCCGACACTCTCTTCACCTCCAGCATACTCTTCCTTCAGAATTACCCCTACCCCATTTCGCCTCCCAATTACAGCATGGTGGAAGAGTTTGAACCCACCTCCGATGCTCCTGGCCTTACTCCCCTTCCACCTAGTCTCCTACACACAGTATATCTACCTTTCGTCTTTCCATCATATCAGCCAGCTCTCTCCCTTTACCAGTCATAGTGCCAACATTCAAAGTTCCGACTCTCACCTCCACACTCCTACCCTTCCTCCTCTCCCGCTGCTTCTGGACATGCCTTCCTCCTCTCCTTATGTGTATGTTACAATAATAAAATGTTAGCTATGTAAGGGCTTCATTATAGCATTAAAGCAAAAAACCAAATCTGCAAACCGGAGGAGTGGATGTCAAAATCAACCCCAAAGATGGCAGTATGAGCAAGGATTTAAAAAAAAAAAACACTGACTGACTACTGTCAAATTAGCTAATGTACTGAGTGCCTAACGTTGGCTAACAGCTTGCTGTTCTTCTGCTGCCCTAAAAGTTTAGCTAACTATCAGACTTGCCAAGCTAACCTATCTAACGTTAGCTAAATAATTTCTGAATAAATAATTATCACTCACTGTATGCGAGTGTATGTTGTATGTATGGTGACAAAAAGCAACATTTATATATATACGTATATATATATATATATATATATATATATATATATATACAGTGCTGCGTGAAAGTATGTGAACCCCTTGAGCAGTTTAGATGTTTCTGTTGTTTTACCATGATTTTCTTATTCTATCATCACCAGTTTTTATGTATGAAATGTCAGATATATGTTTATCAGTTGCAGGTACTTGTTTAGTGGGACTTGTTTAAGTAGCCCAAAAACTACATGAAACATGGAATTAGTGTATGTGCAAAAGTAAGTAAACCCCCAGCTGCATTGGTTCAGTCAAGCAGGTAACAGACTCCGGTGAAACACATTTGGGTGCTTAATTAATCATTTAAGCAGACCAATGAAATGAGACATCTTTGGGAAAGGGTTTGGCCTGCACTAATTAAAAGAGAAAGGAAACCAACCAAACCACTGTGGTCCCATACAAATCAACAATGCCGAGAGCAAAGGAGATATCCGAGGACATGAAGAAGAGGGTAGTGATAGCCCATCAGTCTGGGGAGGGATATAAGACCATCTCCAAAAGATTCCAGCTCCATCCATCCACTGTAAGACAAATAATTTACAAATGGAGGGCCTTCAACATGACAGCAACTCTGCCTAGAAGTGGACGCCCATCAAAACTATCACCCAGAAGCACCAGAAAAATAATAAATCAGGTAAAGGCCAACCCACACATCACCTCTAGAGAGTTGCAGACCTCTCTGGTAGCATCTGGGACAAATGTGCATGCGTCTACAATCAGACGAAAATTGAATAGCCATGACATTCATGGGAGGGTTGCTAGAAGGAAGCCTCTGCTCTCAAAAAAGAACAAAGCTGCCCATTTCAACTTTGCCAGAGAGCACTTGGACAAACCAGAGACCTTCTGGAAGTCCATTCTCTGAACAGACGAGTCCAAAATAGAATTATTTGGTCACAATCAAAACCAACATGTTTGGAGAAAAGCCAACACTGCATATGAAGAAAAGAACCTCCTCCCAACAGTGAAGCATGGTGGTGGAAATGTGAAGGTCTGGGGCTGCTTTTCTGCTTCTGGACCTGGACGACTCCATATTATCCAAGGAACCATGAATTCTCCGGCATATCAACTAATTCTTGACCAGAATCTCCTGCCATCAGTCAGGGAGTTGAAGCTGGGACGAAAATGGATTATGCAACAAGACAATTACCCAGAGCATTCCAGCAAAACTACCAAGGAATGGCTTCAGAGAAAGAGGATTCGTACTCTGGATAGGCCCAGTCAAAGTCCGGATCTTAATCCAATTGAAATGTTGTGGCGAGACCTGAAAAAGTTGGTACATACCAGATGTCCCTCCAACCTCTCTCAACTGGCTGAGTTCTGCAAGGAAGAGTGGGCAAAAATCCCCATAAGCAGATGAGAGAGACTGGTTAGTGGTTACAGAAGATGTTTGGTTGAAGTAATGGCTGCAAAAGGAGGAGCCACAAGCTACTAATACAAGGGTTCACATACTTTTGCAAATATTACATTTTCAGTTTTTGTGAAATAAACTACCTTTGTTGAATTAAATAATGAAAATATATCTCTTTTTGTGTGCGTGTCCATTATTTGGAAGGTGTGCTTTACAAATTGGGATTTGGATGTATGTGTAATAAGCTTATTTTCATGTTTTTTACAAAAACAGTGACCATGTCTGGAGGGTTCACAAACTTTCAAGCAGCACTGTATATATATATATATTCTCGCGCTCCATTTTACGAGAACATTCATGCACTCAGGTAGCTGGTTGCCAGCCTGTTTCAGTATCGGGGCAGCTACATTTTTCGCTTCCCTACCAAACAGTTAGCTATATTCAGACCAAAAACGTAGCTGACCTAGAAAGAATGTTAACAAACGCATTCAGCTAGCTAGCTAGTTAATATCTACTCTGCCCAGTCAGTAGCTAATGTTGTAGCTAGCGAGCTATCTTGATAGCTATCTTGATAGCTCGCTAGCTATTTAGATTAACTAGGCTACAAGTTAGCTAGCTGGTTAATCACATTCAACCAGACCAAAAACGTAGCTAAGCTAGAGAGTCAACATACGAATTTTAGCTAGCTAAAACATTAAGACTAAAAGTTGTGTTCAAATTATTATCATTTGTACATTACGTTTCGATGGCTGCCGATTTAAACCGGGATACCTCCATGAAGCCATTTTCAATAGTGCATACATTCACACATTACATCACCTTCATCCCAGACAGTTAAACGAGTTTTTGGAGGGCCGCTTTTTTTTTTTTTCTAAGTATCGACTGTAGCTGCAGGCTAAGCACCCACAATACTTCATTCAGACAAACACTCTCTTGGAGTAGCTACAGCCATCGAAACTGACTTCAAACAAATCATAATTTATATGTATGGCCTTCCTTGCGGTTCTCTTTTTAACCTGATCCTAGGAACCCCTTATCGCGTGACGTAAAAGCTGCGGCGCAAACAAGATGCGCGCGCAGAACGTGTGGGAAAACATGGCCGAGAAACAACGTGCGTACCCATGAAACTCACAGATGAAAGCGTATAAAACTTAAAATTAAACGGAGAAAAGTGAGAAATTTGAGAAAATCGAAATATCAGAATATGTTGAAGGTGTAAGCAAGGAAGACAGAAAGCATTATGAGCCGAAACTTACACTAAGCACTGGAGAAAAACGTCCCGTTCTGTTTATGCTTGCTGAAGCTCAGTGGACAGGTGACATCACGAAATTGCCAAACACCGGCTGGAGGGATGTGACTGAATACCTCATAGACACACTAAGCATATTTACGAAAGAATCAATGAAGGCATTCAAGTCTTTAGAAGCATACGATTACTTTGTTGGTGGACATGTCCAAGACTGCTTTTACCATCCATTATCGAAGGAAAACAAGTTTTGCTTCATCAAATCAAAGGTAAGCCCTCGTAGTTTAATTGTTTGTACGGTCGAATTGTTTGTATTCAACAAAAGTTGAATTGTTTGTACGGTTATGAGATCGAGGCTGGAGTCAAATTATGACCTTGTGGTGGACACGTATTGGGGACAGAATTCAACCCAGGAACTAAGGGTTAAGTCATGGTTGCCCTGGCAGGTTAACGCAGGGTTAAGTTATGGTTGTCCAGCCAGTTTTCTGGTTATTCTTGCCACCTTCGCTCAGTCGAGCTGTGGGTTTTGTTTGTCTCGCTGATTTACCGTGGATTAAAGAAAGTTGCCTACACGGCTAAAGTGTGAACCTACGGTCTTCTCCGTTACTTCGGCTCTACACTGGTGACCCCGACGTCGGTTTTCGGATAAGTTTTCTGAAACCACACACATTATGGCTACGAACGCCGTTGCAATTAAACTGCCGGAGTTTTGGGAGTCTTCCGCGGCTACATGGTTCGCGCAGGCTGAGGCACAGTTCGCGCTCAGAGACATAACAGCAGACGAGACCAGGTACTACTACGTAGTGGCAGCGCTGGGGTGCGCTACGGCTTCCAGGATAAGCGGTTTCATAACCAACCCACCGGCCGATGGTAAATACGCCGCACTTAAACATCTCCTCCTTGAAACTTTTGAACTGTCAGCAACGGAGAGAGCACGTCGCCTCTTCGCAATTCAGGGCTTGGGAGATGGCAAACCATCGGAGCTAATGAGCAGGATGTTAAACCTACTGGGTCAAGAAAAGCCATGTTTCCTGTTTATGGAGCTGTTTCTGCGCAACATGCCGCCCCACGTCCAGACTGCGCTCGCTAACTCCACCATCACTGATCCCCGTGAGCTGGCAAAGGAGGCTGACCGATTCTTCGTCGCTACACAACGTTCCTCCCATGCCGGGGTGCTGGCTCCTACCTTCACTGGCCCCCCGCCGACATCGCGGGCGTGGCCCGACGGTGGCGCCACAGCATCAGACCGCTTCAAGCCCTCTGGACTCTGTATGTACCACGCTCGATTTGGTGCGAAAGCTAAACGGTGCCGTTCCCCCTGCAACTACAGGCCGACGGGAAACGAGAGGGCCAACACTCAGTAGTGGCCATGAGTGTTGGCGATACGAGCAGGCTACTCTTCATCCTCGACACCATCTCCGGTCGGCGATTTCTTTGTGACACGGGCGCACAGAGAAGCGTGCTCCCTGCTACTGACGTCGACATCATGGGCGGGGAGCGGGGCCCCCAGTTGGCGACGGCTGACGGCAGCCCTATCCACACCTACGGCGTGCGGTCTGTAGAACTGTGTTTTGGTGAACAACGTTTCACGTGGGAGTTCGTCATGGCCAATGTAACGCTTCCCCTCCTCGGAGCTGATTTTTTTGTGCGCTTACGGTTTGCTAGTGGACATTCAGAACAGCCGTCTGGTCGATGCCTTAACCTTCTCCTCCTTCGCATGTACGCGGAGGGAAGCGGCCTATGCAGGTCTAGCCAACTCTCTCTCAGAGGCAGACAAGTTCACCCGCCTCCTCGCTGAGTTCCCTGACCTCACCCAGCCTACCTTCTCTGCACCCACCGCTAAGCATGGGGTGGAGCATCACATTGCTACGAAGGGGCCCCCGGTCTACGCCAGAGCCAGGCGTCTCGACCCCGCCAAACTCGCCATTGCCAAGTCTGAGTTCGAGCACCTGGAACGCATGGGGATCATCCGCCGCTCTGACAGCCCGTGGGCGTCCCCACTCCACATCGTCGCTAAGCCTGATGGAGGTTGGCGCCCATGCGGGGACTACCGCCGACTAAATGACGCCACCACGCCTGACCGCTATCCTGTCCCGCATATCCAGGACTTTTCTGCAAACCTGTCTGGCAAATGCGTCTTCTCAAAAGTCGACCTGGTCCGTGGTTATCATCAAGTTCCCGTGCACCCCTCAGACATCCCCAAGACAGTGGTGACAACCCCATTCGGCCTATTTGAATTCCTACGAATGCCATTTGGACTCAAAAACGCGGCCCAGTCCTTTCAGCGGCTGATGGATTCAGTGCTCCATGGCCTTCCTTTCATCTTCGTCTATTTGGACGACATACTCATCGCCAGCGCCTCCGAGGAAGAACACCTGTCCCATCTTCATGCCCTCTTCACACGCCTCAGCCAGCATGGGCTGATCGTCAACCCGGCGAAGTGCCGGTTCGGGCTGACAGCCATTGATTTCCTCGGGCACCGCATCACTGGGGACGGGGCAGTCCCCCTGCCCTCAAAGGTGGAAGCGGTGGCGGCCTTTCCGCGCCCCCAAACAGCTCGTGCGCTCAGGGAGTTCATCGGGATGGTGACATTCTACCACCGCTTCATTCCTCGAGTCACCTTTATCATCCGGCCACTGTACGAGGCGCTGAAAGGCATGTCCCCCAACCAGGCGGTCGACTGGACAGCAGAGCGGGACCGTGCGTTCACCGAGACTAAAGCTGCGCTCTCCCAGGCTACCCTGCTAGCGCATCCTTCACCTACAGCGCCTATTTCCATAACCACGGATGCATCGGACTATGCTGTTGGTGCGGTTCACGAACAGTGGGTGGGGGGGGCTTGGCAGCCTTTGGCCTTTTTCAGTCGCCAGCTTACACCCCGAGAGCGCAAGTATAGTACTTTTGACAGGGAACTCCTCGGTCTCTGGCTCGCCGTCCGGCATTTCCGTTTCCTGCTAGAGGGCCGCGAGTTTACTGCGTAAGTGGACCACAAGCCCCTCACGCTTGCCATGTCCAAGACGGCCGAGCCATGGTCCGCTCACCAGCAGCGACAACTCTCCTACATTTCGGAATTCACTACCGACATCCAGCACGTCGCTGGTAAGTCTAACCAGGTAGCTGACTGCCTGTCTAGGGCAGTGATTGGAGCGGTCCACCTAGGCCTTGACTATGCACAGATGGCTGCTGACCAGGCCACGGACCCGAGCATCCTCCGTCTCCGGGCCTCCGACACGGGGCTCCGCCTGCAGGACGTTCCTTTCAGCGACACAGGTGTCACCCTCCTGTGTGACGTCTCCACAGGACAGCCCAGGCCCATCGTCCCGCACAGCTGGAGACGCCCCGTATTTGAAGCTGTGCACGGCCTCTCTCATCCAGGCGGTAAGCCATCCGTGCGCCTGACCTCTGCTAAGTTTGTGTCGGAGGGACTTAAGAGAGACGTGAAAGCGTGGGCCGACTCGTGTGTTGCCTGTCAGCGGGCTAAGATACACCGCCACATTAAGGCGCCCCTGGAACGCTTCGCAGTGCCGGAGAGACGATTTGACCATGTCCACGTCGACCTGGTTGGTCCCCTACCCCCCTCCCATGGGTTCACCTACCTCTTCACTGTGGTGGACAGGACTACGCGCTGGCCTGAAGCTGTTCCCCTGGCATCCACGATGTCTGCTGATGTGGCCCGGGCTTTTATTGGGTCGTGGGTCTCACGTTTCGGTACGCCTTCCGACCTTTCATCTGACCGTGGGCCACAGTTTACCTCAGAGCTATGGAATGCTGTGGGTGAGGCTCTGGGCGTCAAGCTTCACCGCACTACCGCCTACCACCCTCAGGCGAACGGCCAATGTGAGCGCTTCCACCGGTCCATGAAGGCTGCGCTTCGGGCTACTCTCAAGGACTGCAACTGGGTTGACAAGCTCCCATGGGTCATGCTGGGCCTGCGGACCGCTCCGAAGGAAGACCTACAAGCCTCCTCTGCGGAGCTGGTGTACGGCACGCCGCTGCGAGTCCCAGGCGATTTCATGCCCAATGCAACGCGTCCCTGGTCAGCTGTGGACCAACGCGCCTCCTTGCTGGACGGGGTCAGAGCTTTCACACCCGTCCCTACCGCCCAACACGGCGCTCCGGTGTCCCAGGTGCCCCCAGGTCTGCAGTCAGCGGACTACGTGTTCATCCGTCACGACGCACACCGCCCCCCTCTGCAACCCCCTTATGACGGCCCCTTCCGCGTCCTGGAACGGGGAACTAAGCACCTGGTGGTGGATTTTGGGGGCACGGCCGAGCATGTTTCAGTGGACCGAGTTAAACCCGCACACCTGGACTTGACGCAGCCGTTGGATTTAGCCCAACCTCCTCGTCGCGGTCGTCCCCCGGCTCCGCCTCCTCCCCCCGTGGAGGCCCGAGCTGCCTCTTCTGCTCCTCAGGCCGACCTCCACAGGCCCGCGTCAATGCCTCCCACAGACACTCCGGCCCCTGTTATCCGGAGCCGCCGCGGACGGCCTGTCGTCCACCCGCGCCTGCCTGACTTCGATTACTAGGGCGAATTCTGGGGGGGCTCATGTGGTGGACACGTATTGGGGACAGAATTCAACCCAGGAACTAAGGGTTAAGTCATGGTTGCCCTGGCAGGTTAACGCAGGGTTAAGTTATGGTTGTCCAGCCAGTTTTCTGGTTATTCTTGCCACCTTCGCTCAGTCGAGCTGTGGGTTTTGTTTGTCTCGCTGATTTACCGTGGATTAAAGAAAGTTGCCTACACGGCTAAAGTGTGAACCTACGGTCTTCTCCGTTACTTCGGCTCTACAACCTCAAACATCATGACACAAGAAAGCTGATGGAATCGTTGTCAAACTTGAGGAAGGCTAGGCATTAACAACTTAGACTGGTTTGGCAGTTGCTCTACTAGGACAGTATCACATTTAGAGCTGTTACTTACGTATGTTCAATCACAATACTTATTTGAACAGCGGGTGGAGCAACAAGGAGGTTACACCAAATACCCTTGTTTCCTATGCTACTGGGACAGTAGGGCTAAGGAGGAGCACTGGGTGAGAAAGGAATGGCCATCAAGGAATAGTTTGATACCTGACGACAAGAACATCATTAATGAACCACTGGTTGATCGGAAAAATATCATCCTTCCACCATTGCACATCAAACTCGGTCTGATGAAGCAGTTTGTTAAAGCTCTTGATCACACTAGAGACTGCTTTGGCTACATATGTTCAACCTTTCCGAGTCTTAGCGACGAGAAGAAAAAAGCAGGGATATTCGACGGACCTCAGATCAGGACATTACTCAAGGACCCACACTTCGTTATGACAATGACCGCTGTCGAAGCTCGAGCATGGAATGCATTCACTAATGTGGTGTAGAATTTTCTTGGGAACAAGAAAGATGACAACTACCGAGAGATTGTGGAGGAGCTGCTCCTTAGTCTGCGAGTGCTGGGGTGCAGAATGAGCATCAAGGTGCACTACTTGCACAGTCACCTGAGCAAGTTTCCAGATAACCTTGGAGATGTAAGCGAGGAACAGGGTGAACGTTTCGATCAAGACATTAAAGTGATGGAAGAACGTTATCAAGGTCGTTGGGACTCAAATATGATGGCAGATTACTGCTGGAGTTTGATGAGGGATGTCCCAGATGCTGTATAGTATAAGAGATTGTCCACAAAGAGGAAGTTTACCATGTTGTAATATGATTACACCTGTGCTTTTGGATATTTACGCTTTCAAGTACCAGTACTTATTTTCTTATATTCGCAAATTTTTACATTTATTGCTGCGTTTTGAATGTCGTGAAAAGTCACAAAACTGCTTTGAGCTTGAGTGATGCCTTGTATTTAGGTGATGTACACCATGTTAAGGGGAACTTTTTCCGTCTATATATTAGTTTAGTGAAATTTGTAAACTTTTCATACATTAAAAATATTGAGAAAATGTGTAAAAATATGTGCAAGCCAGCATGGATTAAATGTTAATGTATCATTTAATATTGTAAATGAAGTAGGTACCTTTCATTGTAATCATGTTTGCATCTATCGATCTTCTTATGCAACAGTGTTTTTTAACTTCGAGTGTAAAATTGCTGTTTTCTCAAAAAGAATGATTTTTCATAGTTTAAAAACCTGATGTGATAGGCAAAAACTAATGCCAAATTTGGATTCAGCACCCAAAAGTTAGCTAGAATCTGTTGAAAAACCCCATGCAAGAAAAATGTGTTGACCAGTGTTATTATTATTAACAGCTCACTGCCATTTTCAATGCAAGTTAAATAATACAAGCCATCTGGTCCCTGTATAACCAAAGTGAGAGCTGTGTCTGTGTTCTTGGCACAAAGTCAAACACGTTTTCAGTAGGTGTTGGACTCCGCCAAGGTTGTCTCTTGTCTCCAATTCTGTTTGTGATAGTCATGGACAGGATCTCAAGGCGCAGCCAAGGTGAGGAGTGTGTCCATTTTGGGAACCTCAGAATTGCATCTCTGCTCTTCGCAGATGATGTGGTTTTGTTGGCTTCATCAGAACGCGAACTCCGGCATGCACTGGGGCGGTTTGCAGCTGAGTGTGAAATGGCCGGGATGAGAGTCAGCACCTCCAAGTCTGAGGCCACGGTTCTCTACCGGAAAATTGTGGATTGCTCCCTCCGGGTTGGGGATGAGTTGCTGCCCCAAGTGAAGGAGTTCAAGTATCTTGGGGTCTTGCTCACGAGTGAGGGTAGGATGGAGTGGGAGATTGACAGATGGATTGGGGCAGCATCAGCAGTGATGCAGATGTTGTACCAGACTGTTGTGACAAAGAAGGAGTTGAGCTGGAAGGCAAAGCTCTCAATTTACCAGTCAATCTTCGTTCCAATCCTCACCTATGGTCATGAGCTTTGGGTAGTGACCGAAAGGGTGAGATCGCGGATACAAGTGGCTGAAATTAATTTCCTCCGTACGGTGTCTGGGCTCAGCCTTAGAGATAGGGTGAGGAGCTCAGACATCCGGAGGGACCTTGGAGTAGAGCCGCTGCTCCTTCGCATCGAAAGGAGCCAGTTGAGATGGTTTGGGCATCTGACTAGGATGCCTCCTGGGCGCCTTCCTTTGGAGGTTTACCGGGCACAGCCAACTGGAAGGCGACCCTGGGGTAGACCCAGAACTCGCTGGAGGGACTACATGTCCAATCACCGCGACCCGACCCTGGAAAAGTGGCTGAAGATGAGATGAGATGAGATGAGACTATTATTATTATTGGAGTCAGCCTTGATCCTCACTGAAAATTCGACTCTATTTTTGGTGAGGCTCAAATAGTTTCAGAGCAAATGAATTCAGTTTCATAATATTACATTGTTTCAAGTTTATTGGAATTCAGTTCCAAACTAATAAATTCAATTTCAAATTATGCTATTCAGATTCAGTTTTTCAATTCAAGTTAAATAATACAAATTCAAATTATGTGATTCAAATTCTGTTTTTTAATGCAATTATTAGAGTTGAGCAATTCAAATTCAAATATAAATGATTCAAATTCAGTTTCTGGTGACACATATTATCTCTGCCCATAGGTGAGACAGAACAGGGAGATTTTGAAACGACTCATCCACACAGATGTTTTGGGGGAAGCAGGAACTACTGTTTAGAGGACATGACGAAAGCAGAAAATCAGTGAACAAGGGGAGTTATTTGGAGTTGTTGGACTACTTTGCTGAATATGACAGTGAGCTGAGATGCCACCTGGTAACATCTAAGGAGTTTGCTAGTATGTCAAGCAAATTCCAGAATGACCTGATCAGTGCCACTGCCAAGGTGTTATGGGATGCAATAAAAGATGAGATGAGGAACACACCATTTGAAGTGGTCGTGGTTGATGAGACAACCGACATGACTAACTCAGCACAGATGTCACTTGTATAATGTTACGTCACTGACAGTTGCGTGAAGGAGAGATTTTTCAGATTAGAGTATGTCAATGCGGACAAGCGGGCGGAGGCTGTTGCAGCTCGCATTCTTGCCTTTCTTAACGAGGTCAGATGCACTTCAAAAGTAGTTGCTCAGTGTTATGATGGAGCTGTGGTAATGGTGTCTGGTCTACATGGAGTTCAGGCCAGGGTAAAGGAAGCAATCCCACAGGCATTGGTTGTTCACTGCTATGCGCACACACTGAATTTGGTCATGTCTGAAGGTGCTGCAAAGATCAGGAAATGCAAAATCTTTTTTTATTCATCTCAGTGGCCTGGTAGCATTTTTCTCAAGATCACCTAAACGCACAAAATTATTGGATGACATATGCCAGGGCCAACTACCCAGAGTTGCCCCAACACAGTGGACGTATTCATCTCGCTTGGTCAACACAATGTACGAGAGGAGAGAAGAGCTACAAAAGGTGTTCGAGCATATTGTAGATCATCACGAGGACTTTGATGCTGACAGCGTTTGCTGTGCAGATGGGTATGTCAACCTTATGTCCAGCTTCAAGTTCCGTTTCCTTCTGTCTACCTTCAACTCCATCTTTGCACACTTGGATGTACTGTTTGACATTCTGCATACTAAAGTGTTGGACATGCAGTTTTGTCTGAAGAGGATTAATGACTTTTGTGACACCATTGAGAGGGAGAATGTGAGCTTCCATGCCATCTATGAGGAAACAGTTGGTGAGACAGGGGTACCCAGAAGGCAGCAGGCTGGAGTGCAGTATGACATGCACACTCATTACTAACAACTACACAGTGGGATAATGGACAACCTGCACACACAGATGAGGGACAGGTTCAAAGACCACGAGAGACTCTTATTTCTTGCACTGCTAGACCCACAGCAGTTTACTGCATATAGGCAGAGCTTCCCCAACATGGCTCTCTGCAGTCTGGAGGAAAGTTATGGGTGCCACTTCGACATAGCCTGTCTGAAGACTGAGCTATGTGTAATGTACGCTATGTCTGACTTCGAAGGACGGAGCCCTTCTGATCTCCTCCACTTTCACCAGCAAAAGGGACTGACCGAAAGTATACCCCAACTCCACCTTCTCACTTGCCTGGTCTTAACCATCCCTGTGTACAGCTTCCATGGAGAGAATATTGTCAGCACTGAAAAGGATAAAAACATAAACAAGAAACAGCACTGGACAGGCTCTTCTGTCAGCCTTGGCTTTAATCTCAGTTGAGAAAGAACATTTTATGGAGTTGAAGTCAAAGGACAAACTACGGCCCAACAATTGCACACTTTGTTAAAAAGGATCCCAGGATGGAATTTGTTTTCAAGTGATCTTCATTTGATGAGTATGCAGCTTTTTTCTATAATTGGCTGGTTTTCTGTTTTTATTTTATATCAAAATTATGCAACTTTTGCTGACATCTGCTATTCTAATGAGGCATCTGTAAATTATTTTTATTGTATTTGTAAACGATTGACCTGAGAGGTATGCTAGAAGCTGGATTATAAGGTTTTCCGGGATCACCTTTGTGTGTTGTGGAGCCAGTTAGGGCAAAGAAATTTTTAATATGCTGTACTTCCATGTGACAGGGCTATTATTCTGGCTCTGGCTATTATTTTTATTGCTATGTTTGATTTTTTTTTTATTGCCACATGTGGTTCTACTGAAGGCCCAGGGTCCAGGGCCAAGGTTCGCCACTGGTGTGTGGGTGTGTTGTGTTGTGTTGTGTTGTGTTGTGTTGTGGGCGTGTTGTAGTTTTTCCTCCCTTCTCCAACCAGCGCCCAACATGAGCGTTTTATTCTCAAAAAAAAAAACAATAAAGCCAACTTGAAATGGCTGCTTCACATGAACAATATTAGTTTAACTGCTTCACATGAACAATATTAGTGTAACTAAGAGATTTGCTGAAAAAAAATATTCTTTTAAATGGATACATTGTTAATTGTCAACTACAATATACATTTCACGAGTATTTCCTAGTTGTAAACAGAACTGTTCAATTTCTCTCTGACCACACATGCATTGACCAAAACCACAATCGCAAATTGATGATAAAGCTGTGTGTGTGTGTGTGTGTGTGTGTGTGTGTGTGTGTGTGTGTGTGTGTGTGTGTGTGTGTGTGTGTGTGTGTGTGTGTGTGTGTGTGTGTGTGTGTGTGTGAAAGAGACAGAGAGTGACAGAGAGGAAGAGAAGGTGCACTAGTAATGCACAGCCTAGCCTATTGCACGAAATGTTTCTGTAAGTTATCCTATTTGTAACTTACTCGGAACGCTGCTTCATCGCTTTTTGACCCACTCGCCGAACCCGTGATATTTTCTACTAAGCTTACTCGAACCCAGTTGTGGGTCGACCCTGCGCATCACTAATAGAGACCAATGTTATTCGTTCAGCTCGTAGGACGGCTCGTTTTGGTGAAAACTGCAGGTCGGACATGTCCCGTGGGGAGAAAGACGAAAATCACTGCTGTACTATACCTTTCTCATAACATCTGGCATGATGGGTGACTTAGGAAGGGAAAGATAACACTTTGTAAATATCGATGCTGGAAACGTTGAGGCAATATTATGAAAGTTTCAAGATAACGCTTATACACTATAAGCAAATGTCTAGAGGAGAAAAATGTCAAACAAGGGAGGTAGAGAAAATAAACCGTCCATTTGAGAAGGTTTTTTTATGAACCCAACTGACGTAGTTTCCAGATTAATTGCACGGAGTCTAATATGTTTATCAAAGGTGTTTTGACTAAGATAAGTCAACAAACCAAAGTCCAATGACATGAAGCTGTTAAAAGCAAAGTCTCTGTATACCTCTGTGTTCGTTATCTTGTACAGAAACATGAAAATAATAGTTCAATAGAGGAAGAAGAGAAAAGCAGTCAATAATCAAGGAACGCTAATACTCACCTAGTTGGATAGCGTACCATATAAGATAGAAAAGGTCATTGATCATCTGAAATCCTGCACTGTTACTTCATGTGTGGCTGAAATGAGCCACCGATGTATGACTAAAAACACTATACTACAACACCCCCCTTTTCCTCTGTCACACTCACTAAGGGATGTCTCAGAAACAAATGTCTCCCCAGCTAATCCAAGCTACATTGTTCAGCTGCATTCCTTGATCACTGGCATGCATGAGGGTCACTGCCACCCCAGCAGAGGAGGCTCAAGTCTGGTAAATCTCCTCAAAGATGCTCACGGATGAAAGTTACTCTGCTATTCCAGGTGTCAAGGTAGCAAACTGCAAACTATTTTTTTTTCTTTTTCTGGCACCTGGACAACATGCAGCAGTGCATAAATTACTCCTTGCTAAAAGTGTAAAAATACCATTTCAGGAGCTAATTTTCTATAACCTGATCAATAACTGAAAGCATTATGAGGACACCACAGCTTGTTGTATGAAGGCAGTGTGACTGTCTCTTACAAGAGCTTCATTATCGTCAATGAGCTTTCCCCAGGCTGCTTTATTCTTTTGTGGCTTCTAAGTATTTGTGTTGTTGAAATTGCTGGCTGTCAGCTTTCAACCCTGCAAACACTTTTCCCCATGTGAGCCATGCTACTCTAGAAATGCATCTGCCGTAGATGCAGAATATCCCTGGCCAAAGAGAGATTTTATATATGTATATACCGTGACACCTAATGTTGGTGTCTTGAGAACTGAGCAACACATTCTGCATGTGCTCTCCTGAGTCAATCTGTAGATGAAGAGCTGCCATGGGAAGAGACATCAGCCAGGTAATGGATGCAGGGTTTGTAATCTGAATACTCCCTTTGGGACATCTCTTATTCAGCCCTGGACACTATTTCCTAAGGTGTGGTTTGAAAATGTCCTGGTAGAGAATCCACAGGCAAAGAGCAACAAATCAAGTGGCAATGAGAGTTAGCGTGAGAAATGATACATCTTAAAAATCTGCTAGCTCTATTAAAGACTCAATTTCCACTAAAATAAATAAGAAGAAGAGCAAAAACCAATGAAGGTGTCTCATCACATTAAGATAAGACCATTTTGGTTGCACGGTATCACAGCCTTAAATATCTTGTTCAGTGCACTGAAGTAGCAATTTTTCACCAAACATACTTTTAACTGAACAAAAAAATTCCTCATCATAGCCAACTGGCTGTCTTTTTAGAAACATAAGGACATAAATGCTTTTCAGCATGTCCACTCAAACAGCATGTTTTCAATTCACAATTAGCATTATGTGATACTATGCGTGAACCTGATTTATTTAGCGTTATCCCTAAACCTTTGCCCATTTTCAATCTCCACTAGTGTCACCAACACAAAATTCTGAACATTTATTCCATTCAGCGATCAAAGTTATTCTGGATTTGTAGTCTAGAAAAGTTACAAGTTTCTTCTAACAGTTTAGCATACACATCACTGTTAATTTTCAATATCTCGAATCGGTTTTATTCTTTCGTCTGAGAGTCAAATAATTATTAAACTATCAATTACCAAATGGCATCTATCATGTTAAATATTAACATGTCCTCACATCACCCTGTTGCCATAGACGGTTCCCTGGATTGTCTTAACCCTGTTCCAATCAAGCTCGATGTTTTCAACATTACTTTACTTCAGGATAACATCACACACGCTTTCAAAAGCAGAAGGGAAACTTACCACGGACCGTCCCTTTCAAAACACCAACTGGTCAGAATCAGACTCATGTCTTGCAGATTGCTCCAGCATAATAATTACATATTGTTCACAATTTGCCATCACATGAGCATTGGCTGGCTAACTTAATTTGTAGAAACTGACACAGGGACGTAACCAGGGGGCGTGATCTTACTGAAAGTTACTGTTTTTTTGTTTTTTTTTTGGAGGGGGGGTTTATGAGATATCCCAGAAAAATTGAATCAGTTCATCTGGACACAAAGTTTAGTGAGAAAAAATTTCATCGTTCATCTAATTGACTTTGACTCCTCATCACATTTTCTTTTTATATATCTTATAAATCCATATAATTTTGTTAAGCGGTTTGGATAATGGATGGATGGATGGTGATGCTGGTCGCGTGGCTCGGGTCCTGGGCTGTTCCGGTTGCATCTGGACACTGCTTAGCATCCTCCTCATCATATTCTTCATATATTTTATAATTCTGTTATCCTCTGTCAGTGTTGTATTCTGTAAATTGTGTAAACACAACATCCATTGCACATCTGTCCATCTTGGGAGAGAGATCCTTCCTCTGTTGCTCTCCCTGAGGTTTCTTCCTATTTTTTCACCCTGTTAAAGGGTTTTCTTTTCTTTCTTTTTTTTTCTTTTTTTTAGGGAGTTGTTCCTTATCCAGTACGAGGTTCTAAGGACAGGATGTTACGTTGCTGTAAAGCCCTTTGAGGCAGATTTGCAGTTTGTGATATTGGGCTATACAAATAAAATTGACTTGGCTTGACTTTGTCAATCTCAGCTGACTGCAGGTATCCCCACTAAACTTTTTGTCCAGATAAACTGATTCAACTTTTCTGGGACTCCCACATCTGGATTACTGAGGATGCATCATGACATTTAGCAGAGACAGTATACAACTGTACAAATCTATTGGTGTAGACAGAAACAAAAATAAAGGCCCTGAAGATTTTTGATTTCCGTATAACCCTCTTCTTTATCAGATATATTTTCAAAGCAATATGACCATGCTATGTTTTAAAATGGCTATAAGCCATTTCAATTCAGAAAAAAAATTATGAGATAAAACTCCAGTCTCTGGCCACCATCAGCAGTGTAAACAGACATAAAATGTTCCCTGTACCCACTCCTTATCAGTCAATCAGGAGAGTTCTTTGCGAGCCAGCGTCTATTTTGGTCCCTACTTGCTGTCAATCAGTTTGTGTGGAGGCTCTTAGGCAGAAGTTATTCCAAAGCCAGTCTACGGAGAGCCTGTCCACTTCCTATTAATCCCATTTTACGAAAAAAACATTACTGTAATGCATCATCGAGGCACTAGGGAGAGTGCCTGAGAGAGTCCTCAAATGAATGGGAGACAATGGTGCTAAACTGCCAAAATCAATTATTGACTGTATTACTGGTGATTAATGTAGCAATTTCAAAGACGTATACTATCTATTTACCATCAATGCTGTGTTCGCAGAGCCTCCAGCATCATTAATGCCCACCACCCTTCTCACAACCTGTTTTTCCTTCTGCCATCTGGGAAGAGGTACATGAGCATCTGTGCTAAATTCAGCAGAATGCTAAAAAGCTTCTACCCACAAGCAGTCAGGATCATTAACAAACCTACCCACCCTCTAACCCCGATCAGTGCTGGTCACTCATTGACAGAAGCCAGCTGTCAACATTGAACTGAAATTGCACTTTAATGGACTGTGTTGCACGTGAATGGACTGTGTTAACTGTGTTTTTTTGTTTTTTGTTTTTGTTCTTGTTGTGTTCTTATGGACAAAGTACCCGGAGATGACTTTATGTAAAGGAGCTTTTATTCATATCTCTCGGCTGTACATGTCCACCTGACTGTCAAGGCATTGGAGAGCGCAGTTCTGGGTTTTGGCGCTTTTGCACCTAATATTTATATCCTTTCTGGGCGGGGTTACATCCGGTCAACAACATGTAAACAATAAGTAGTTCCGTATCCACAGTGAATGATAGAACATTTATCAATACACCACATTCCTCCCCAGAAACTTTAAACCTCTCATAGTTTCATCTGAACAAAAAAAAAAAAAAAAACCCGTTTTCCACCCACAGCAGTGACATTTTTTTTCCTATTACAGTCAACACTCAATGAACAGTTGTTTACAATCAATGTTTCTCCTAAGCAGATTATAAAGTTAACCTATCAGGTGCTCATCTGTTTCGCTGTGGTCTGGTGCGTGGTGCTTCCGTAGCGGCAGATGCTTCATCTCTTTCCAGTTCACCACTGGGTACCACCTCTGTTTCTGGAGCCCTGACAAACACATGTTCTGCAATGTCAAATTCTGGGTCTCCTGTGTTGTCTGTGGTCTTATCTGTGATCAACTGGTCAATGTGTTTCTTGAGGGTTTGCCCCTCTACCTTGACTAAGTAAGTCACTGGCCCTAGAGCTCGCTCTATCACCCCTGGTTTCCATTTCTTCCCATCCCCTCCCCGAAAATCCCTAACCTTCACCTTCTGATTGGGCTGGAGGATTCTAGGCCTGCCTGTAACCTTTGTGTGTTTCTCTTGCATCTGTGCTGAGAATTTTGGCTTTATCAGCGACAACCTGGTTCGAACCTGTCTTTTCAGAAAGCGCTCAGTTGGGGTTTTCCCTGTGGTTGTTGATGGAGTGTTCCTATAACTAAACAAAAAACTATCAATGCACCGTTGCACTGGATACCCATATTCCTTCTGCTTCTCTAAAGACTGTTTAAAAGTCTGGACCAACCTTTCTGCCTGTCCATTGGAAGCTGGATTGTAAGGAGCGCACTTGATGTGTTTGACACCATTTTGTTCTAAGAAGGTTTCAAACTCCCTTGACACTAGCTGTGGGCCATTATCTGAAACGACCACTTGGGAGAGCCCCCACGCTGCAAAGAGGCCCCTCATTGCACCTACTAGGGCTGTAGCTGTAGTACTGGTCATAAGCTTGACCTCTGGCCAGCGCGAGTATGCATCACTGACCAAAAGAAACTGCTGTTTCCCTTTTTCTGCAAAATCGATGTGGATTCGTTCCCATGGCTGCTCTGGCCATTTCCATGGGTGTACGGGCGCTTTGGTGGGCAGGTGTCTGTTTGCTTGGCATAAAATACAATTGTTTACCATATTTTCTATTTCCTGATCTAAGCGTGGCCACCAAAAATGGCTTCTGGCTACTGCTTTTGTCTTCACAATGCCCAAATGCTCTGCATGCAACTCTTTCAAGAGTGTAGGTCTCAGTGTCATGGGTATGATTACCCGTAAACCCCATAACACACAGTCGGCTTCCACTGTGAGCTCGTCACGTCTGTTCCAGTATGGCTTTAATTCTTCATCTGCTACATGTTTAGGCCATCCTGTCTGTATCTTTTTTGAGCACCCTGTCTTTATCTGTTTGGATTTTAATATCTTTGGCTGAGACTGGCATTGCTTCTAACCAAGACACTCTGTACTCTGTGTTACTCGTTGGTGCTTCTCCCTGTACTGGGAGCCTGGACAGACCATCTGCATTTGCATGCTGTAAGGAGGGTTTGTAGACTATGTCATACTGATAGGCAGAGGAGTAATGCCCATCTCTGCAGGCGGGCAGCGGCTAACGCTGGCACCCCTGGTGTTGGCCCTAGAATCTTTACTAAAGGCTTATGATCCGTCACTAATATGAATTTCCTTCCATATAAGTAGTCCCTAAATTTTTGTATCCCAAAAATTATGCCTAGTGCTTCTTTCTCAATTTGAGAGTAGTTGATCTCAGTCTTGCTAAGCGTGCGTGAGGCATATGCGATTGGACGTTCACTACCATCTGCCATTCTATGTGCTATCACTGCTCCTAACCCATAGGCACTTGCATCACACGCTAGTAATAGTGGTAGCTGGGGGTCAAAGTGAGTCAGCACTGTGTCTGATGTTAACTGGCTCTTGGCCTTCTCAAAGGCTTCCTGGCACTTAGTAGACCATACCCATGGCTTGTCTTTCTGTAACAACTCAGCCATAGGCTTTATGATAGTGGATAAGTTGTCCATAAACTTCCCATAATATGTCAGTAGGGCTAAGAATGCTCTCAGTTCTGTGACATTCTTTGGGGTGGGAGCATTTGCTATGGCTGTTACCTTCTCTTCTATGGGGTGTAACCCTTCCTTGTCTATTTTGTGCCCTAAATATGTAACACTTGGCTGGCAGAAGGCACACTTGTCTTTGTTCACCCTTACACCTCTGTCTTGTAACCGCTCCAGCACTCGTTCTACATTTTCCCAGTGTTCGGCTTTTGTTGTCCCTGTGATGAGTATATCCTCTAAATAGCACACCACCCTTGGCAGCCCCTGTAATACCTGATCCATGATGCGTTGGAATATTGCTGGGGAGCTTGCTACTCCATATGGCAACCTGTTTAGACGATACAGCCCCTTAGGCGTGTTTATAGTTAGGTACTGCTTGGATTCATCATCCAGCTCTACTTGCTGATATGCTTGTGTGAGGTCTAACTTGGTGAAATACCGGCCACCTGCTAGTTTAGCAAACAGGTCTTGTGTCTTTGGCAGAGGATATTTGTCTACCTCTAGCCATGGGTTTATTGTCACTTTATAATCCCCGCATATTCTGACTTCTCCATTTGTTTTGGGGATACATACTATGGGAGTAGCCCATTCACTATATTCTACCGGGGTCCATACTCCTTTTTCTTGTAGTCTGTCTAGCCGCTGTTCTACTGCTGTAGTCAGTGCATAAGGCACTGATCTTGCTTTGCAAAACTTGGGCGTGGCGTCGCTAACCACCTGTAACCTTGCTTTTACTCCTGAAATGACCCCCCTGTCTCTCTCAAACACCTGGAAGTATTTCTGATACATCTCAGTCAGTGGATCTACTACCACCGGTACATGGTTCACTCTAGACCAGTCTAACTTTAAGAACTGGATCCAGTTTCTACCCATCAGTGTTGGCCCATGTCCCTTACACACTAACAAAGATAGCTGTTCTGTTTGCTCCCCACACTGTACTTTCACTTGGAATTTACCCAACAATGGAATCGGCTCTGAAGAATACGTTTTTAAACTTACATCACATGGCATTAGTTGACACTTGCTAAACCTCTGTCTGTACAGTTTCTCATTTATGATACTCATGGCTGCGCCTGTATCTACCTCCATTTTGATCTTTACACCATTACATCTCACCATGACCATAAATGGTCTGACATATTCATCATCATTTTTAGGCCTACCGGTAACGGAAAACAACCCCAAGTCTTTTTCAGTCCCTGTTACCTCGATGATGGTCAGCTTGTGGGTTTTGTTGGAGGCCCTGTAGTCCTCATAATCAGTCTCTTCCTCCGATGCACTTTGCTGCTCGTGGGGAGACTCCTCCCTGGTGATGTAGCGAGTCTGCCTCTCTGCAGGAGTGGCCCTCCTGCTCGTCCTAGGTCCCCGTCTGGAGCTGCCGCCTTGGTTGGCCGTCTCCGACTCCGATGATGCAGTGGACCTGCACGCCCTCTCCAGATGGCCCTTCCGGTTGCAGGCTCTGCACTGGAACTCTTTGTACCTGCATGTCGCTGCCTGATGTCCCTCTCCGAGGCACCGGTAGCACGCCGTGTCCCTGGCGCCCTTTTTCATGTCGTGTGCCGCGTTTCCGCGCGCACTGGCGCTCCCTTTGTAGCTGCGGGCTCTCACAATGTCTGTTCTCAGCGGAGCTTGCTGGAACGCTCTAAGACTCGTGGATGTGCACTCAAAATTGTTCACCGTGTCCATCACTTTAGCCCAGTTTAGCTCTTGTCCATAAGCAGCACTCAACAGCTTAGTTCTCAGCTCTTTACTACTGATACCATATACTAGCTGATCTCTCAGTTGTTCTTCTAGCGTCGCGCCAAATGCGCAAGAGGCTGCTAACCCTTTTAGCGCGGCAACATACTCGGCTAGAGACTCACCACTTTGTTGCTTGCGGGCACGGAAGCTATAACGTTCGCTCAGGACATTCTTCTTTGGCACGTAAAAGTCCCTCAATGCTTTAAAAATATCAGCTAATGGCGTTTCCGATGGCTTCTTTGGCGCTACCAAGTCAGTCAGTAAAGTGAAAATCTTTGCACCCACCACGGATAGGAACACAGCCCGTTGCTTCCCCTCCTCAATCCCGTTGGCTTCGATAAACTGTGCAAAACGATGCTCGTACGTGCTGAAGCTTTCGTTAGCCTCGTTGAAGCACAAACCCGACTCACTGCTAAACACAGCCATTTCGTGACTGACGTTGCTAGTTGCTCCGGTTAGCTCTCTCTTCTCTCACACCTTTTTCTCCGTCTCAGAAGGAAAAGTTTTCGTGGAAAAAAAAAACGAATCCCCCTCGTCGCCAGTGTTGTGTTCTTATGGACAAAGTACCCGGAGATGACTTTATGTAAAGGAGCTTTTATTCATATCTCTCGGCTGTACATGTCCACCAGACTGTCAAGGCATTGGAGAGCGCAGTTCTGGGTTTTGGCGCTTTTGCACCTAATATTTATATCCTTTCTGGGCGGGGTTACATCCGGTCAACAATATGTAAACAATAAGTAGTTCCGTATCCACAGTGAATGATAGAACATTTATCAATACATCACAGTTCTCTCTGTTTTTATATTTCTTTATTGGTATTGTTTTAGGGAAATGTTAGATATATATTTTTATCTTGCCTGTTGCACTGCTGTGGGCTGGGAGAAACGGCTTTTTTATGTACGCAGGTATATATAATGGAAATAACAAACTAAATCTTGAATCTTAAACACTAATGAAAGCAGACCAACATTTTCTTGTTTTTCTACAGCAATGTTTTATTTATACTCAAGTAAACGCTAAAGTTGCAGCCACTGGCTGCTGATTGGTTGGCAAGCTGATCCAAAGCGTTACGACCGGTTACGACAAAACAACTCTGCTTGCTGGAGAGTGGACCGACATGGCCAGGGCTGGCATGGTGACTGCTACCGTAAAGCGGCTTGTTCTGACGTCACCAGACCAGCGCATAAAGGAAATGACAAAATCCTGAAAACTGGTTTTAAAAAACGGTAAAAACTATTATACAAATGCAACTTATAAGATATTCCTTATGTTCCTTTGTGTTTATAATAGAAATAAAATGGTCCGTGAAGAAATTATTTACATGAGAGCAGGATAAGTGGTTCGGATAATGGATGGATGGATGGATGGATGAATTTGAACTATACAGTACAGGGGGAACTGAGTTTGAAATGTATAGTAGCTGAATTAACATAAGAGTAATGTTGTGTAGTCGGTTCATTCATTGTTCATGCATTGCAATACCACCACGCCACCAGAGGGCGCAGTAGCCTAATGATTGTTGCTGAGTGTAGTACGGTGCTGAGGGTGATGAAGAAGTGAGATAAAAAGAAAGGAGTTGAAAACGTACGGTGCTCGTCTCTTGCCTCGTTATTATTTTACAGCTATACTAATGTGATAAAGTCTAGTATAGGACAAATTGGCGACGAGAAATGGCGACTGCAGCTGTGCCCTTACCTGCTTTATTTCTGCCGTGTGCCGGACAACCTACAATTCCGTTCGACATGTGGGCTAGGATGTTCGAGAACTATCTGCTAGCCATTGATGCGGATGGAATACTCACAGGACTGTAAAGATTCAGAAAATGTATAATATACCCATACTATTTCATTGTGTGAGGTGATTGTGAGCCTTAAATGAGAACTAGACCAAAGCCAGTTAGGTCACAAACTGATCTCTATACATTTGTTTAAATACACAATCAAAATACATGATAAAAAGGAATACCATAGTGAGGTAATGAACTATTTTAATATTTTAAACAACATTGACATTTACATATACTTAGTCAATGATACATGTAATCCCATATCATTAGTGGGTATATGTAATGGTAATGAGTAGGGTAATGGGTATATGTGAATATGGTTACATTATTGTTATCAAGCTCTGGGTAACCAAGTCCAGAATCAACATCCTGTGCATCAATAGACTACTACCACAGTAATACCATCAGAATCATCACACTGTCATTCATCAAACTGCTCGTTTCTCTCATCATCTGACTCCCCAAGTTCAAAGTCCAGTTCTGGACCATCCTGCTGTTTTTGGTTACTGCAGGTCTGTAACCTGCACATGTCTGTGCATGGAAGTCCATTTGACAGGCACATGCAGCTTGGCATTTTGCATGAATGCACACACTTGCATGTTAGCATTTCCAAGACCACATCTGTTGCAGGTGGGGAGCGCATCCAGTAAATGGCCAACTTGCCTTCATCGTCTGTCCATCCATACTCAGTAGGGCTTGGCACCACAGGGTTAGCCTGCAGACAGCACTTCCATATTGCTGCCTGATAGTTGGCTCGTTGAACATGCATAAAGAGACAGTCTCTACATGGTGGCAGCTGGCTGGACACTACCTCTCCCCTTTTGGTGCAGAAGAGCTGGTAACGCAGTTTGTTCACCTCAGCAGTGCTGCTATTGGCAACATACATCCGACAGGTGAACTGCTCAATTTTCTGGAACAGCTCATCACTCACATTCCATGTCTGTCCCAGTTGACTAAAAGTCTCTTGGCAGGAAGTGTGCTTTCTCACTATCTTCAGGGCATTCAGCTTCCCTCGACCAGCGAATGCACTGACAGTGTCGCAGCCTGTGAAGGCATGTAAGCCAATTAGGCTGTCACAGATGCTGTCTCCAAGTGAACTTGCCAGTTTGGTGATGTCGACAAACCGTGTGCGGTTCTGAGTCCCACACTTCTGGTAGATGGGACAGGTGATGTCCTTCTGGAAGCCAAGACAAAGCACCATGACATCAGTGTCCTCAGCTGTGATGATAACTGACTTTGAGCCCGCATTTGCTGCATGTAATGCATGCAGGAGCAGACGGGTGTCAGCTTCTTCATGTGTGGAGTGCAGTTCTGCTGCTTCCTCACACCCATCTTCTGTCAACTTGTAGCAGGTTTCCTCACAGGTCATGTACAACACCTTGCCATGCAGAATAGCTCTGTATCGTGGGAGTTTCCACTCTTCCACCAGAAACTTGATGAGACTGGTCTTGTTGGAGGAACTGCACAGAAATTTTCTCCACTGCTGGACGTGGTGTCCCCCTGCAAGATTCTTGTACTGGAGAGTGATGTCTCCACCCCGGTTCAGTCGTTCAGCATCTTTGATCGAAGTCTGGTGATAGACATCAAAAACAACATCAATCCTCCCACTCTGTGCTCCCTCATGGAGGACCTGGGTCAAGGCTGACTCTGCCACCTGTGCAAAGGTTTTGTTGTTGCCATTCATTTTTTGGACCAGGCTCATCCCATCAATGATGGAAGTAGATGGGATTGGGATGTCTTCTGCAGGAGATACATTCTTTTCAAGCTCTCTGGCAAGTGCAGCCTTGTTTGTTTTTCGTAAGGACCCATCAGCATTTGCCAGTGCCCATGGTAGTGGGCCCAATGGGTAGGCAAGGACATCCTTCAGATTCACCTTCCTGCTTTCAGCCACCAGGATCATGTGACTGAAAAGGTTTCTATCTGCCTTCAGAACCACATCCTGTGCTTTCTTTCCATGAGCTTGTTTTGTGCTGACATTAGAGAATGTTTTCAGACTTTGCTTGGTCATCTTGTCGTGGAATTTCACAGGTGGTGGGTCTGCATCTAACCTTGTTTGCTGGAATGCTTGGTAGGCCTCTTCTCCTTTCTCAAGAGCTCTCAAGAGATCTATGGTCACATCAGGTGGAGCCATGTTGCCAGTGGAGAGGCTAACCAAATCAATCTCATCAGGGGACATAGGATTGAGCCAGTTATTCTCCATAAGGTCCATGAGAGACTGGACATCTGCTTCATCTCTCTTGATCCTTGGACTCTGTAGATCTGGATGAGACCATTTGCACCTGCCTTGACCTGTCAGGTCTCTCAGCTGTCTGAGGTACAGGCTTCTATACTCAGCTGTGAGATAATATTTGGTCACAGCTCCTGGCTTCAAGCTGAATCCCTTTGTCCCTCCAGCTGTTTGGGTGTCTTTGTTCACCGTTTCTTCTATAGCTTGGTCAACAGGGATTCGGCCAAAGGGATTGGTGGAGCCCAGTTGGACTGAGAAGCCTCCTTCCATGAATTCTGTGTACACATCTGGGTGTGTGATGGGCAGCTCAGACATCTGGGCATAGTAGTAGGGGAGGTAGCATGCATAATTCATCCTGTCATAAGCAAAGCACCATGGGATCATTGCTCGAATGCTAGCCAAGTGTAGCATCCAGTCTCCCTCTCTGGATGCTCGGATGAGCTCCAACAAGATTTCAACCATGTCCAAATAGGACATCCAGAAGTTCGAGAGGCTGCCGTTTCCACCTCTAAGGAACTCACGGTAGACTTCAAATAGATCCATGATGCGTGTACAAGAGCTGTTCTCGAGGACCTCCTTCAAAGCATGTTGTGAGACTTCTTTCCCAAGGCTGTCAATGGTCTTCAGTGTCTCATTCAGGTGAACCATGTCATTCCTGTGAGTTTCTTCCAACCAGGACAGGAAACCATTCAAGGTCAGTCGCATGAGAGCCTCATACAGGAGCTTGTGTAGTCGCACTGCCCTGTTGTACTTGCGGCCATCCATAACACCAGCAATTGAGCCTTCTGCAATCATGCCAGACTCAATGCAGAGGTCTTTGAGTCCAGCATCTTGGAAACGCTTTCCTATTATTGCCAGCAGTGTGCAGATGGTGTGGAATACCCCAAGCCTAACGATGATATCATGGAACTTGTCATGGTGTTTCCATGTGATCTCGACAGCCTTCGCATACAGGGCTTGGTCAAAGACACAGACAATCTTCCTCAGGCCTAAGCACTGCATGATGCTCAGTGACTGGTTAAGCACCTCGTTGACAGTAGACATTTGTGTCGCTGGAGCATTGATGGTAGGCAGATAGCCTATATTGTCGGGGATGACCGTCATCTCTCCTCGAGTCAGGATGTTGAAGCCTGTCCAGCTGCTGACTGACTGTTCTTCTTGTTGTGACATGCGTGCTAGGACCCAAAGAAGGTTTTTCTCTCTGGCAAGCTTAGTATTGGCTGCAGTATCGGCATCTGACTTTTTGCTTTGTGGTGGCCCTACCCGTTGTCCAGCATTGTAAGTTGGTAACATTGGTGGGGGTCCATCAATGCTTCTCTTCTTTGTTTTGGGAACAGTGGGCATGGGTTGGACAGGAAGTGGGTTGACTGGCTTTGCTTGCACAGCAATCCCATTGACTCTGTGAGATGTTCCCTCACCACTGACAGTTTCTTCAAGACGGTCGATATTGTCCCAGGCTAAAGTTGTGAATATGCCAGGATGGATGTTAGCTGGAAGGGCAATGCCACTCCCTGAAGATGAGAGTTTCTGGAGACACAGGGCAGTGTTGATCTCTTCCATCTGTGAATAGGACACACTGTGACCAAGTCGGTTGAGGATGTTTATCAACTCTACATTTCCTGTCAACGATTTGACACTGAATGGCAGAACAATGTGCTTGGAAGGCGTGGTATTTCCACATGTCACTGCATATACTATGTCATGGCCAAATGACTGCAGAATGCACTGCACTCTCTGGGATGCATGATCAGGATCATTTGAGCCTGTGAGTAGAGAGTACAGGAAGATAATGAGCGACTCTGGAATGGTAGGACATTCTGCTTCTGGTTTGACTTCAGGCGGCCAGGTTTGAGGAACATCTTGACTTTTAATGTCTGCTCTCAATTTGATGGCTGCTTTGGCTATAACATCTTGTGCACTGACACTTTTCAGGGTCTGCAGCTCCCTTTTGAGAGACTGATTTTCTTTGGCAAGTTCCCTCATGGACAAGTTATCGGGATAGAGGAGGAATTTTCCTTTCTCATCAGGGAATATCTGCAAGGCTCCAGCAAACTCACTCTCCAGGTTTCGCCTTATGTGCTTCTTGGTTGATTCCTTGACTTGGGCAATGCCTTGGGAGTTCATTGAAGCTACCAGTCTAGAAGAGAGATCAGTCATTGTCATCACTTGAGGATTGCCAAAAAGCTCCATCCTGATGAAGAGGAACAGCTCATTGTATGCCTTATTCACAGCAGCTTCATACTGGGCTGCAGCATCATCATCTTCATTGCTGGCAACCTCCTCTTTGGAAACCTCTTCTTTGGTGTAAAGTCTATAGCATGACCTGTGGTAGTGCCCTTCAGCTGCTACAAGGTCTCTACTCACAATGGCAAGGATTCTGCTGTCCCTTTTCTTTGTGGCTGCACTCTTGATCTTTGCATCAGCTCGCAGTTCTCGACACTGCACCAGTACTTCTCTCGTATTCTGTCTCTTGGAATATTTGCTGTTTTTCTGACAAAATATGCACTCTGCATCATAAGTCCTAGATGTACTTGGAGCATGTCGAGCTACTCTCTTAGATTGTTTCTCTTCAGCAGAGACACAACTTTTCTTTTCTTTTGCAAGGAGGCCATCAAGAATTTGCTTCATAGTGAAGATACTGCGACACTTTCTGTGGTAGTAGATTGCTGGAATCTGTCCCTCAGGAATGTCTTTTGCCAGTTTCAAAACTGGTGCATGATTTCGTATCTGAGCTTCCCTGAGCAGAGTTCTCCATGAGTCGACACTTTGTAGTGAAACCAGCTTATCTGTATCATCAGAACAGTGGATAATGCCCTCCACCCGTGGGCGCTTTGGTATTGGGTAAAAACTTGCTTGTTCACCAGTGGCCATATTCAGTCAGTTTTCACCTATTCCACATACAAACAAATACATGTAACTTAGGTGTATGAACACTACTAAAACAAAGTTTACTTTGCTTCACCAGCGTCATATTACCATTATTTATCTTACATAGCCACAAATAGATACATTACCTAGTTGCTATGCAACAGCTGTATTTTGTCCACATGAGGCCGCTAAAATCAACACAAGATGAAAGTTCCTCGTAGCCACTTTAACTAATCATATTAACATATACATTAAAAGAACATGCTAACATTATGGGAAATTAGCTTACAATCTTCTCCAGAGTGAGACAAGAAGATAGATACCAGTTTCCTCTATATGTGTTTAGTAGAAAGCTATCTGGCTGCACGTTAGCCTAGCTTAGCACAATGAATGGAAGTACACAGTACTGGTTATCCTTGGTTGTTGGCCAACTAAGAACTGTCCCAGAGTTTAAGCTAGGCTAATCAGTACCAGGGGTGTTGAAATGCTATATTTGTAAAAATCTGGGCAAATACACAATCGTGAGAGGCACAGAAACAGGTTTCCTGAAAGAAAAATGAAATAGCTGCTCATTTGGAAAGGTTATCATGTATTATTTTACTTCTGTTAGTGTACCAAATAAAATGGCACCACTGAAGTTGTGTCACCTTGGGTGATATCGATATCTGGTCTGACCCATGGACTAACTGGCTTTGGTCTAGTTAGTTTCTTAGTAATAATGCCCTTCTAATTTAAGGTTCACAATCACCTCACACAATGAAATAGTATGGGTATATTATACATTTCCTGAATCTTTACAGTCCTGTGAGTATTCCAGTTTTTGTGTTTTGTGTCCCTGATATTCCTAGATGGCACAGGGCTAAAAGAAAGTATATAGTTTAGGCGAACATTGCAGAAAGATGTGTGTTATTGACGGGTTGAAGAGCTCAAGTGACCTCTATATTTGTGAGAAATATCCACAACAGGGCTTGAATGAAAGCTAAGAAGGTCCCCTTTAAAATGATACCAAAGACAATATTATAGAACATTGAAAAATGTCCTGACCATGAGGCTAAACCAGGATATGCACCAGCGTCTAAAATGCAATTTACTTTAGGGGGTGGTTAACTTCATGAGCTGATAACTGTGATACAGCTGCCACTCAGGAATGGTTGTCATACCAAAATATCATCTACAGACATGGATCCTTTCAAAAATTATAAGTTTTGCCACCTTGAGTGTACCGAAATAGGAAATTTTGGGCTCTGGCCCATGGACTAAAAGTATTAGTCTAGTCTTCTAACAGGTTATGGGCCCAGATAACGTTGGATTATTTAGTAGTTTGATAAAAGAAGTACACGAAGTGTGATAACCTCGGATGGCGGGATGCGCGCATGTTAGCACGGAGTAGCAAGTTAGCAAGTGTGAAGCTAGTTAGCATCGAGAGAGGCTATCGGGAAGCTAACGGAACGCTAAGCTAGGCTAACGCTACCTAGGGAGATGGAGCGAAAGAAGAGCAGGTGGCCCACATTCAACGGACAGGCCGATGAGTATGAACTGTGGGAAGAGCGAATGCTCTGTTGCATGCATGGTGTGGGGCTGAAAACCACCATTCTTACCGAGCCCGTGGGACCTTTGACAGCGGAAGAGCAGGCCCTAGACGAAGAGCGGAACGCGGACGCCTACTGCGCATTGGCGCCTTTATTTCACAACACAAGCTTGGGACTGATCTTCAGAGAAACGAAGAACAACAGTAGAGAGAGTCTACGGGTGTTGCGGGAACATTACATTGGTAAGGGCAGACCCCGGATTGTCACTCTGTATGTAACATTGACTGGGCTAAAGAAAGCTGATAATGAGACGATAACCGAATACATTATCCGAGCTGAACAAATCATTACGGCTCTCAAAGGGGCGGGAGAAGCACCAAGTGAGGGACTAATGATGGCCATTGTGATGAGGGGGTTACCCGAGAGATATAAGCCATTCACTCTAATGGTGACACATGGCGACAGTGAGTTGACATTGGGACAATTTAAGGCCAAATTGAGAAACTTTGAGGCGGCAGAAGATGTAGCTAATGCTACAGCATCGGACGAGACGTCCGAGAGGGTGATGAAGGCCCACGCAGCGCCTAAGAAAAAGCCAGTGAAACGCTGTGAGGGAGATGATGAACAAACGGTGTGCTGGCGATGCGGTGACAAAGGCCATCGGAAATCGGACTGTTCACGCAGCGTGTGGTGCAGCTTCTGCCGGATCAAGGGTCACACGGACAAAGTGTGCAAGAAGAAGGACCGCGCTGATGGAGCCAGGTGTGCACGCGAGCAAGGTGGCGGCGGCGGTGGTGGTCACGGAGCAGGTCGAGGTCAGGGACCGGGGAATGCTGTGGAAGAAGAGAACTACATCTTCAGAGTGCAGGCTGGAGAGACCAGCTCAGCAGGACCAGGACGACGGCAACAGTTCAAACCAGGATTGATTGTGGACTGTGGGGCTTCTTCCCACATAGTCAATGATAAGAAATTCAAGAGCTTTGACAGCTCGTTCGAGCCAGAGAAACACTGCGTGGAGCTGGCGGACGGTAAGCGCACCTTTGGTGTGGTGCGGGGCAGGGGAGATGCTACGGTATGTCTGCTCGACAGTGAGGGGCGACGGTGTAGAGTGACACTGCGGAACGCACTATATATTCCATCGTACCCCCAAGAGCTCTTCTCTGTGAAGTCTGCGACAGCCCACGGAGCCAGTGTGTTCTTCGAAGAGGGCAGAGATGCCCTGATGTCACCGGATGGTACCAGGGTTGACATTTTTGTACAGGGGAAAATGTACTATTTGCAAACTGAATATGTTGTTGAAAAGTGCCATGTGAGCCATGATATAGAAACTTGGCATGAGATAATGGGCCACTGCAACTATGACGATATCATAAAGCTACAGGATATCACTGATGGTATGCATATAAAGGGTAAAGTGTGTAAACCTGACAAAGAGTGTGCAGTATGCCTAGAAGGGAAGTTTACCCAAAACAGGAACTCTATAGACAAAGCCAAGACACCACCGGAGTTGGTAAACACTGATTTAGCCGGTCCTGGGGCAAACGAGTCCATTAATGATTTCAGGTACATGCAATCATTTACAGATGTGTGCACAGGGGCAGCGTGTGTTTATTTCTTAAAAACAAAGAGTGACACAGTGCAAGCGACCAAGAAATTCCTGGCAGATGTAGCTCCCTATGGGACAGTGAAATGCATAAGGTCGGATAATGGAACTGAGTTTACAGGCAAGGAGTTTCAAACCCTGTTGAGACGGAACAAAATAAGACATGAGACGTCCTGCCCATACTCTGCCCATCAAAATGGCGTTGCAGAGAGAGAAGGACGCACACTATTCGAGATGGCAAGGTGTATGCTAATAGATAGTGGTCTACCAAAGAGCCTCTGGCATTATACTGTACAGGAGGCAGCCCACACCAGAAACAGATGCTTCAACAACCACACAGGCACTAAGCCATTGTTACGCCCCCTAGTGGCCAGAGGACCAAGACGCAACATTTACCACAACAGAACAAACCAAATGTGGGTGCAGCCTCACAAAACCACAATTTAAGCAGGATGAACCACAACGTGAGCAGAAAGAACCACAACTTAAGAAATATTTATTTAATACAAAAACACAGCAACACGGGGACATAGGGCGCTAATCAGTGGCACCAAATAAACTATAAACTGAAAAGAAAACCCCTCCCCCCTTAACAGGCGTCAAGCGCCCCTAAATACATGGGTTGGTGCCCACCGCTAAACTAATGAAGAATAACAAACTACGTGTAAAGTAAATGTAGACCCCAGGGTGTCTAAACTTACCAACTTACCCAAATGTCCCCTATGAGCTTAAACAAGAAAAGACAAACTAACCAACAAACAAACATAGGTTGATCAGAGGTAAACTAACTCATAGTCTTAATCAAAAACAAGACAAACAAACAAACAAAACCCAACCAACCAACCGCTCGCCTCCTGATACTGCCACTACCCAGGAGAACGAGAGGGAACAATGGAAAAGCTAGGACTATATATAGGAGGAGGAGCAGGAGGTGGCTAATTGGTGATACGGAGCAGGTGTGTTGATAGACAGTGGATCCAAGCTGCAGCTTCTGTAAGAAAGGAATTATGGAGACACTAGGGGGAGACAAAACCACAACACACCAGGACAGAGTGACACATCCATACAACATGCAGGCCTGCATACATTAAACACAAAAACAATACGGGACGTAACAGCCATACACGGCAATGACAGGAAAAAAGTGCAACATGGCTAGAATGCAAAAATTCGGGACAGAATGCTATGCTTACCAGCAGGACAAGGGAAAGTTAGATTTTAGATGTGAGAGGGGGCGTTTTGTAGGACACGACAAGAACAGCCCGGCCTACCTAGTCTACTACCCTGACCAAGAGAAAGTACAGAAACACAGACTAGTTAAATTTGTACACAAGGCAACTAGTGAAAATGAGACTCAGACACCAGGTCTGCACCCAGAGGACTGGGTAAGAGAGAGAAAGTCTGTTGAGACAGCTGCAACTCAGCCTAGAGTACAGAAAAATGTACAGACTGACGGTACACAGTCAGCACCCGAGGATGATGACGAGGAGCACCCAAGGGTGACGTCACAAGCCTCAGCCAGTGGGAGGTACCCCCAAAGGGAACGCAACCCTCCGAGATACCTGATTGACTATAGTCAGGGCGACAGTGATGACAGCTCACTCACTACTATAGATTATGCATACAGGGCAGTGTGCGGTGTCCCTCTGACCTTTAAAGAGGCCATAGAATCGCCAGAATCAGAAAAGTGGTCCAGGGCAATGGACGAGGAAATGGAGTCTCTAAGAGACAACAAAACATTCACCCTTACGAAATTGCCAGAGGGCAAGAAAACAGTGGGAGGAAGGTGGGTGTATGCAATAAAGACAGATATAGACGGACACGACAAGTACAAGGCTAGGTTTGTAGCAAAGGGATATAGCCAGAGAGCTGGGGTGGATTATGGGGGAGACATTTTCGCCGACAGCCAACCTAACAAGTGTTCCGAGTGCTTCTACAGAAGGCGGCTCAATATGACTTGATTTTACACCAGATGGATGTAATGACAAAGCCCGCATCCAAGGTAAAACTGAAGACATTTGCTAAGGCAATGTTTGGTGTGTGAAATGTGAGTGGTATGGGTTATACTAAGTTTTTTTTGTTTTTTTTGTTCTATGAATATGAAAAGGTATACAGTAAGCTCATGATTCATAAGTGGGAGTGTTGAGATATGACACCAGTGTATGTGTATGACTATGTGTTACTGTGTCCTCTTATTTTGTTTACGACTTTGTTTGTCCACAAGTGGGCGGTGTTGCGCTTGCATGCGTGGATTGATTACGTCACTGAGACGCTGTTCATTTTCTTCTTCTCCCAAAACGACCGAATAAACGGAGCCTGCATTATGTCCCTCCAGCAGAAGTTCGGTAGTCAGTACGATTCTTTATAACGGTTTAATAATCCACTTCATCTGCGCAGAGATAGACATAAAGTATTAGTCTAATCTTCTAACAACGCGAGAGACTGCTAGGACAAGCAGATGCAAATTTGACACTTGAAAAAACACTCCAGATTGCATGCCAGGCGGAAGCTGCCATCGGGTATGCGCGCACGCTAGGTTCAGAGTCCCAGGTTCCCGTGCAAGCTGTAACGGCGAAGCCTAAACGTCCATTCGAAAAGGAAATACAATCGCTCTGCAGAGCCTGCAAACGCCACTCCAAGACAGGACAGATGCTGTTTTAGGTGTGGGTCGTCTACTCATCTTGCAAATGCTCCAGACTGCCCTGCCCTGAAAATGACTTGTCGGAAATGCAATAAAGTAGGTCATTTTGCCAAAGTTTGTAAATCTTCTGAAAGGTCAGGTGAAAAGTCTACCAAAAAAGTAGGTGAAGTTGTTGTGCAAGTGCTGGGAATTAATGCAACCCAACCAGCTCAGAAAATATCATGTGAAGTGACTATTAATGCCAAGTCAACTTCTTGCCCAGTAGAGCTAGTGGTGGATACGGGCGCCGCTGTGTCCATCATTCCTGAACCCGTCTACAGAGAGCATTTCAGCGATGTGTCCCTGACAGAACCAGAGGTTAAGTTAGTGTCATATACAAAGTCGGACATCCCAGTAATAGGCTGTCTATCAGCTACAGTGCAGCACGAAGATACTACAGTTCCGGCTACACTATACATTGTGAAAAAGACAGGTACCGCTGTCTTGGGGATGGACTTATTCAGGGCACTGAGACTTTCTATAGTAAATAATACTGTGCTCTCAACTGCGGCTCCAGTGACAGAGGTTAAAACTGGACCAGTGAAACTGGGCTTAGCCAAGGGTTTTGTCCACCATGTTAAAGTGAAGGAGGGCAATGAAGCAGTACAGCCCGTCCAACAGAAGCTGAGGAGACATCCCCTCTCCGTGAGACAAGCTGTCTCCACAGAACTTGAGAGACTGTTGGAAATGGACGTGATAGAGAGGATTGATGCATCTCCATGGGTTTCACCCATCGTGGTCACGCGACGGAAGAACGGTGCAGTGAGACTGTGCGTGGACTTACGTGAGCCTAACAAGGCTATAGTGATGGACAGTTACCCGCTTCCACACATGGATGACTTGTTCTCCGAGATGAGCGGTGCTACTGTATATTCTTCCATAGATCTCGCAAACGCATATCATCAAGTCCTTTTAGCGCCAGAAAGCCGGGACTTAACCGCATTCATAACGCACGACGGACTTTTCAGGTTCAAACGGGTCCCATACGGGCTGTGCTCCGCCCCAAGTGCGTTCTCCAAGATGATGTCGCTCGTACTTAAAGGCCTCAAGGGGGTCCAGTACTACTTGGACGATGTCATAGTGTATGGCAAGGTCAAGGAGGACCACGACTGCAACCTGCAGGAGGTGCTCGCCGCTATCAGGGGCGCCGGCCTCCAACTAAACGAGGAAAAATGCCAGTTTAACCGGTCCAGCCTGCGGTTCCTTGGGCACACGATCTCTGCCCAGGGCCTGCAGCCACTCACCGAGCACGTCAGAGCCATTACAGAGGCTCCAGTGCCAAGTGATGCTACAACACTTCGCTCATTTCTAGGGCTCACGGCGTGGTACCAGAAGTTCGTAAACAACTACGCGTCGCTCGTGGAGCCTATGCGAGCATGTCTGCGTGAGGACACATTTCAGTGGACTTCAGCAGCTCAGGAGAGCTTCGAGGCGGTGAAGGACCATATTGTAAACAGCCCAGCGCTGTCCGTCTTCGACCCCAGCCTCCCCACCTATGTGTCTACGGACGCATCCGATTATGGCTTGGGGGCCGTACTGACACAACTACACCCGGATGGGACAGAACGTACAGTTGCATGTGCCTCACGCACACTTAACCCCGCTGAACGCAAGTACTCTATTGTTGAAAAGGAGGCGTTGGCCTGCGTGTGGGCCGCTGAAAAATGGAGGACCTTCTTATGGGGTACTAGGTTTACACTACGCACGGACCACCAGGCTTTGACCACACTACTTGCAACAAAAGGCCTGGGCCGCGCAGGGATGCGTATTGCGCGTTGGTCTGCGAGACTACTGTGCTTTACATACAACGTGGAGTACCGTCCTGGCTCACAAAACCAGGCGGCCGACTGCTTTTCCCGGTTGCCCCTCCCTGCAGACGAGGATACAGAGCCAGTGACCGAGCCGGAGCTTGTTGCTCTGTTGGACACAGAACTGAAAGCTCTTTCAGTAAAAGACTTTACGGAGGCATGTGAGGCGTGCCCTGAGCTCACAGCTCTTAGAGCACAGATAAACAGGGGCTGGCCTAAGACAGCGAAGTCCCTACCAGACGAGCTCAAACCATATTTCGCCACGAGAAATGAACTGTCAATACAGGATGTGATTATTTACAGGGGGCCTCACCGACGACTTGTGCCAGTTGCCCTACGGAAGCAGCTGGTGGACTTGGCACACGAGACACACCAAGGGGTGGTCCGCACCAAACAGAGGCTGCGGGACTTATACTGGTGGCCCGGTATGGACACGTGTGTGCAGGAGACTATCCGCTCATGTGGATCGTGCCAGATGAATGATAAAAGTGCCAAGACGCATTCTGCTCCTCTCCAGCCCATCCCACTCCCAGATGCCCCATGGCAGAAAGTGGGGATAAACATAGTGGGACTGTTCGAGTCAGCTACTTGGGACTGTCGCTTTGCTCTGACGCTGACTGACTACTACACAAAGTGGCCAGAGGTCGCTTTCACTTCAACTATCACTACCGCTGCAATCACTACCTTCCTGTCTGCTGTGTTCTCCCGGTTTGGAAATCCTATCAAACTGGTGAGTGACAATGGAACACAATTCACCTCTACCGAGTTTGCAGACTACCTTGCAGCGAGAGACATTAAACACAGTAGAGTGTCTCTTTACTATCCACAAGCGAATGGAGCCGTAGAGCGCTGGAACCGCGTTCTCAAAGAAACACTACTCTCTGCCGAGCAGGAGAGAAGGCCATGGAAGCCATATATACAGGATTTCTTGTCCACCTACCGTGCTACCCCACATGGCACCACCGGGGTGTCACCATATGAACTCATGTACAACCAACTGATGCGCACCAAAGTGAACATTGGCCCTGCATGAAAACCTGACCCACTGTCGGAGGAACAACTACGCAGTCGGGTTGCTGCCAAACAGGAGGCATCGAAAACCTACACTTGACAAGAAAAGGGGAGCACGTGTGCCTAAGATCAAAGAGGGAAGCTTAGTCAGAGTGAGGAAACCTTTCCATGTGAAAAAGGGACTGTCTAAGTTTCAGAGACCTACCCGAGTGATACGCAAAGCTGGTTCGAGTGCTTATGTGCTAGAGGATGGGCGTACATGGAACGCTGCCCACCTCTCTCTGGTCCCTGAAAGCGGAACAAACAGGGAATCCGATCCAGAGCCAGTTGCCAACCCTGCTACAGTGCCGGAGTCGGCCCGACAACCTGAGCCGCCCCAACAACCAGTTGGCACTGGGGTCATGGACAGACCTGTGAGAGTAAGAAAGGAGCCTGCTTGGCTGAAGGACTATGAACACTAGTTAGTCCAATGGATGGTGAGAAATGAGGAGAGAATAAGTGGATGTGAAAATGTGAAAAAAAATACTGTTGATACTAAAATGTGAAAAAAACAATGCTGTGACTAAGAAAAAAATGTTTGTTTTGCACTGATTTTGATTGATACCAGGTTACTGTGATTTTAGTGCCTTGTGATTGAAAGTGCCTATGTTACACTGATTAACATTTTTGGGATTACAGGTTCAAGATTTCCTGCTATATTTTATTTACAGTAATATTACAGTGGAACTGTGGTTGATGGTTATTGTGGTTGATGGTTATTATAACATTTCTATTGTGGGAAGTTGGGTTGATGCTGATAGCACTGGAGTTATTGTACTACTGATGTCTGTGACATGGGACATAGTATTTTCATGTACGGGTAAGCTTCTTAAGAGAGGGGGAATATGTTGTGTAGTCGGTTCATTCATTGTTCATGCATTGCAATACCACCACGCCACCAGAGGGCGGAGTAGCCTAATTCTTGTTGCTGAGTGTAGTACGGTGCTGAGGGTGATGAAGAAGTGAGATAAAAAGAAAGGAGTTGAAAACGTACGGTGCTCGTCTCTTGCCTCGTTATTATTTTACGGCTATACTAATGTGATAAAGTCTAGTATAGGACAAGTAAGGTGAGAAGGAGTAAGAAAAGTTAAGCGTATACTTCTTCCTACTCCTTTTCGAACATGTAACAAATAATCTGATGCATACGGAGATTTGTTCGTTCAAGATTTGGTTTTAAGGGAACAATCTTGTATGTACTATTGTTTTTTTTCTTCTTCTTCTTCTTCTTCTTCTTCTTTTTAAAGTGCAACTTCTCCCCCAGGCCTAACGTCGCCTGCTGCATAATTTTGAAAAACGCTCAAAAGTGGGCAAGGGGCTGAGAGGGGAAAGACTGAGGAGGGGTGTGGATGTGTGAGGCAGGAGCAGTTGGGGAGATGGGCCCGGCGCGAGTCCAGAGTCGCCGCCGCACACCGCCGTGGTCCCCTCCACCCGGCACGGCGTCGGGCACCGCCCCGCGAAGACGCCCCAGCGCGTTGCGACACAGACGGATGGGGGAGATTGGTCGCCCGCCTCGGATTAGAGGGCGTTAACTTTTTTTCGTGACGTAATAAATCCCAACTGGTCCACTCTTGGCCTTGCAAGGTTCAGGGCTGATTTAAAGTAGATGGCATGTTGAGCCATTTTCAACCAGAGATGCCGATTTTTATAAATTTGGTCAGAAATGTCAATATTAACCCAGTGTGTTTCAGCTCAAAAAACACGTTTAAGTGTTTAGTACCTCTTCAAAGAATTTGGATTTGGAGGTTAAGTACTTGAGGCGGCACGGTGGCGCAGTGGTTAGCGCGGTCGCCCCACAGCAAGAAGGTCCTGGGTTTGAGCCCCGGGGTAGTCCAACCTTGATGGGTCATCCCAGGTCGTCCTCCGTGTGGAGTTTGCATGTTCTCCCTGAGTCTGCGTGGGTTTCCTCTGGGGGCTCCGATTTCCTCCCACAGTCCAAAGACATGCAAGTCAGGTGAATCGGCCATACTAAATTGTCCCTAGGAATGAATGTGTGTGGGTGTGTCGGCCTGTCCAGGGTGTCTCTCCGCCTGCCGCCCCATGACTGCTGGAATAGGCTCCAGCATCCCCGTGACCCTGAGAGCAGGATAAGCAGCTAAGATAATGGATGGATGGAAGGATGGATGGGTTTACTACTTGGTTACATGATCAGTCACTTAGGCTCATACGCAGTGTGATTTCAAGTATATTTGTATTGTTTGTTTACAGTAGTTCAATTTTGTAAATTTTTTCCTGTTTGCAATTCTGTGGCCTCATACCGAAGCACCGGGGGGTTAAAAAAAAGAAAGAACCTCTCCGACTAAGTTCAGACCCTCACACTGACAATTTGAATGTTTTCATCATCTTATTCTATAACACTTCAAAAGACTTAATTTTATCTGATGTAGTTTATCTTAGCATCATACTGCAATTACAATATTTTTTTCCCTTGGCCCCTCATCACTTGATGTACACCTAACTGTTGGGGTGGAGTGCTGCTCATTACCCCAAGCTGATCAGTACACAAACCATGTAAAGTAGCATCTCATTCAGAGAATAAATTCCAGACAATCTGCACTGCAATATACATTTCACAAGAGTACACATGTACATGAATGGGAAAATGCATAAAAAGTTTTTATTATTGTCATAACTGTGAATGATTTCCTTCTTTGAAGAAGGTGATGAGTCCAAAAAAAAAAAAAAAAAAGACAAGGGTGAGGCGAAACAAAAATGGCAAAACTACCAGAGCGTCATTGAATACACAGCATTTCATACACATTATATTAATTGTCTTTTAAAATGTCCTATTATTGCGCCCCTGATCACCACTATATTCTCCAAATGACAGACATAACATGGAGCTTAAGATGCAGAGAAAAGCAGAATGCCCACCCCTATGAAACATGAACATTTACCAGTTTTACTGAAAGAAAAAAGGAATTAAGGTGCAGTTAGGCCCAATTCCTCAACATTTCAGGAATGTAATCAAAACTTCCAATATTTGACAAGACTGAGCTATTAAAACATTTCTGGTTCACCCATATTGTGCTGTGCCCAATCAGACAAGCATTTCAGTTTGAACAGAGAGAAGGCTCTTGCCTATGGAATGTTGAGCCTACAAGGTTTGTAAGCTGTGAACCTGGTTCCATTGAGCTCAAAAAGATGTAAAACACTTAACATGGCATTTCCATCACCTTGCTCCTGCGTTAACCGTCACTACAAACATAAAGAGACAAACCTCCAATACCTTTCTTAATAATAGCCTTTCCCTGCCATATTGATAATTTACAATTGAGGGGTTTAACTGCAGACAGTAGAGACCTCATAGACACAGATATAAAAAGGAAGAGAAAAAAAAACAAGAGTGAGTTCTACAACAGTCCTTGTCCCTGGAGATGTGGATGTGTCTGCACGAGGCCTTAGAATTTAACAGTCCACTGCTTGACGCTGGCATCATGGGAAGTGGTGACGAGAGTGTGCTCATCTACCCAAGACAGACTGCTGACATGGTACAACCTGTGAGCATCTGCAGTCATCAAAAAGGGGAAAAACAAACTAGTCACTTATCGGTTACATCAGGTGTACACAGCATACAGAGTGGCAGCTTGTTGTTTACACCAAACACGGAGCAGGCACAGAATATCTGTATGCCTCTATAATAGGGTTGAGCTGATAAGAATACATCAGGAATCAGCGATGGGCTAAATCCATTGCTGATGGGGGTTTTTTTTTCCGGCCAATTTGAAGTCCTTTAGTTATTCAAGGTTCTGTATCCTCGTACATTCAAGGTATCACGTGTGAGGTAAAACCAACATGTGTGCCATGTCACAGTGGAACATGCAGCTGGGGCTTCGTTCAGGATATGTAGCCTACGTCGGACAACACAAGCCCCCGTTTACCAATCAAGGCGCAGTCCTCTCCACACATTTGTTAGGATAATGTGGATCATTTGACAGGCTGGCAGGTTAGCTCTGTTATTCCCATTTGTTTCAATGGACCAAAATGCACTTGCTATTTCTTAAGTGACAGCAGACAGACAAGCAGAACTTTCAGCCAAAGGCGATCGTGAGTGCTGAAACATCTGCTTGTCCATCTGTCTCCTGAACACATTAGCAATCACAGAGTGAGTGGTGGTTGCCAATAGGAAAACTGATATCGCCCAACCCTACTGTGCAACAACCTGGAATGACTACACATCTATTTTCACACATCATTTCCAACTTTCACACATCATTCATAATTCAGTGTAAAACATTTCAATTTGGAAAGTGGTTCAAGAATCAAGACATTTTGGCTCTATAGTTACCATTAATTTACGTTGGTTCCATATAGGTAATAGATAGCCAATATGAAAAAAGGTAGAGTCCGCTCATGCACACACATGTATATCTGTTTCCACTGTGTTTAATGGCAAGGTCAATGTTTCATTCCCAAAAAATGTTGCTCTTGCTATTAAACAGTGGAGGCAGATGTACAGTGTACAGACGCTACCCATTTTCATTTTGATGCCCCATTTGTCCTGCACCTGATTAGATTGGATGTGCAAGCTCTACTTCTTGTAAGCAATAAACAGCCAATAACCACAAGTATAGGCTGCTTGATAGTACAGTATGAAGCTTGGGTCTATATGGTTATTGAATATGATGCATATGTGCTTATAAAGCGTATTTCAATAATGTGGTTTTGTGAAAGCCACACACAGCAAAAATATACTAGACATCAAAACCATACTTCATGCAGTGCAGAATACACATGTATTTTGCGGCCGGTGTAAACGCACTGATCAAATAACATGGGTGTCAACTGGGAGTGAACTATGCTCCACAGCCATTCTGCATGCAGTGTAAACCATGCCTTAGTTGTTAGGTGCTCAGGAAAATCATGTTTAAAGCACAATGACTTCACAACTATACCTTTGTTTTTATGGGGGGGGGTGCTTAGTTTAGAAGTTCGATTTTTTTTCCCCATTTTAATCATAGTAAGGACAAGATCCACTACTGAAACATTAACACCATATGATCTAATTTAGTACATCTTAAAACAATATATAGATAGAGATGGATGGGTAGATAGCCAGATAAAAAATGTGCAAAGTTATCTGTCCCACCTTGGATCTTAATCCTTTTATCTGCATCAGCAACTGTCCAGATGATCACCATCATATCCATCCCACCAGTGGCAAAGTGTTCATTATCAGGAGACCAGGCAATGGTCATTATTTTTGCATGATGACCATAATGCTCATTTTTGACCTAAGAGGAAAAGAGGGAATAACAGTTAACATAAAAGAAAATAAATAACTTCTTTTACACTAATCCCCATGACTCTATTCAAGTTTTTTTTCCTAAAATACATTAAGCAAATTAATTCAGTTAATTCATAAACATTACAGGCTGAAGAGCCTCCTAAGGTGAAAAGATGGAAGAGAAGCGTATTTACCGAGTACCCATCTGCCACGATGAACACTGTTATAACTTTCCTCTCATCTGTAACAGCAAGATAAGCACCATCGTTGGAGTAGGCTATATCTGTGATTGGCCCTTTGGCCTCAAGAGTCTGGCCCTCTTCTTTTAAAGTGTTGCCATTAATGGTGTACAGATGGACCTTCCCATCCTAAGCAGGAGACAAGGCAAGGGATGCAACACAAAATGGATGATATTGAGTCAATGTCACTGTGGTCAGATAGGAATGCTTGCAATACAGCATCCTGTGTTGCCATTTAACTGAGCCAATATACTTGATGAGATGGCATGCAAGCGATTTACTCCTCCCTCCATTTCTGTGATACAGATAAAATGAGTGCATCTTGTGTTTAAATGAGATGATCTGTCTTGTCTGACGTCAACTTACTGCTCCCCCTACAGCAACAGTGCTGCCCCCAGGGTGGATTGCTCCAACCTCTGGACCATAGTCCAAATTGTCCAACGTGAAAACTTTCTTCTTGTCCTTCAGCAAGACCAGCTAGCAACACCAGATGACAGGAACTTATGCACATACATATATGTAACAAACGAGAAAATCTGACAGGAAACTGTTGATTTGTATCATTGAAAGCAAGGTCGGTTAACTGAGTTTACAGATAATTGTTGCAACGGGATTACCTGTTCAATGCACACAGCTAGTGTCAGCCCCCCTGGTGCGACTGCAACATATTTCGGCTGAACATCCATTTTCACCACATCAGAGGCACTGCAAAACCATAAATTGTAACTTTTGTTAAAAAACAAAACAAAAGACTGGTGAATCATCTTGGTGTTCTTATTGGCGTTTTCATAAACTACAAACGTTGTTTTTTTTATTGGCGTGGGGGGTTACAATTCTCTTTCTAAACAACTACAGACTTAGGACATTATAGTATGCATATGAAAACATACCATGCTTTACACAAGCAATTAAGACAAGATATGGCTTCAGACCACTAGTCGGCCATCGCTCTAATGCCGATTGGTTTGGAAATTTTGAACTAGCTGAAATAAATTGATGGGGACAACAAAAGAACATGTAGGGCTATCATTTGGAATTATTTTTTGATATTCTAAATACTGAAAAAATTCAACCAAACATCTTAATTTAAAATGTGTTCCCCCGGTGGCTCCCCTTAAAAGAAAGTCAGCTTCATGTTTACTCCTCAGTTAACAGACATCCAAAAAAATAGAAGCTTCCTGTTGACCTTGGTTGTTTTGACATCTTGGAAGCACAGTGCTAAAAGAAATAAAATGGATATCAATTGAGGTCAGGGTTTTTACACAGAACAGCCTTGGATCTTGTTTAGCCGATGAATTTTAAAATGCATTCTAGCTATAGTTTGTACCTGCAAGTCTACAGTTAATTTTAAGGCTTTATAATCTGTATGGGGGGGGGGGGTAGACCATATTCCATTTTAAAAGGGGAATCAAGATGGCGCATTATTTTGACTACTTTAAAAATGTGCACCAACACAACAATACTCACTCAGCCCGATTACAAAAAGGCCATCAAGCGTCAATTAATTTTTCCTCCAACTGTCTTGGTACCATTTTAAACTCCAACTCAATCGTCCTGAAGTTAAATTTTATCATCCCAAAGCTATAACTAATAGTTTTTGTATACCATTTGTATTACAACTACTGAATGTTTCTGCAGCTGCAGAGTGGATGTGAAAGTGATGTTGGTGAGCAAGACCTGCAAGCAATAGTAAAAAAGTCAGTTCTTTGTCATTTGTCTGGTTTGTGACATCAGGATTATTGATGGAGGAATTTTCTTTCGTCCATTGTAATTTTAAAATTGTCCCTAGTCAAATTTGAAATTTAAAACAAAACAAAAAGGGCCCTGGAATGACACGACACTGTTAATTTTGAGCAAGAGCAAAAGCAAGTTATTAAATATACTAATAAGCATAAGAATGACAAGATGTGCAGTTTTGCATGACTTAATGGATTGCAAGCCAATACCAAAAGCGGGGAAGGGAAGGCCATTTTTGCTGAGCTAAAATCACTACCCAAACCCATCCAGCCCAGTAGCTTAAGCTGGAGGAATATAGATCATTTTTTTGATCATACACATGACATCCACAAGTTTTCATACCAATCAAATAATTTCCCTTTAAGTCCGCATCAATGGTTGCCTGAGACTTTGCGCAATGGCCCCACCTGTACTCATTCTTGCTCAGGTTTGTGAAGCGCACTGTATCGTCCATGCTGCAGCTGACCAGTTGGCCCACTTCATCCACCACCATCTTGTTCACCTGATTGCTGTGCCCCTTGCCCAGGAAGTTATCGTTGTCACCTGTGTCTGCATCCCAGTAACGTGAGAACAGGGTTAAGGGACAGTTCCATTATACAGATGGACAGGAAATATATCCGGTTAAAACTGAATCTCCAAGTTTATGAGCACAACATTACAAATACCCCCTCCAATATGAACCTTATCCTCCTTATGAAGCGGCTTGCTTCTGAGAGGAAATGTTCTGCCAGAAAGTGTCCCATTATTTAATTATGTATTTGAAGATGAGATTAAGAGTGCTTTCACACCTAGGCTATTTGGTCCGTATTAATCAAACCCTAGAGCATTCACCCCCTTGGTTCGGTTTGTTTGGGCAGGTGTGAACACAGCAATTGCACTTGGGTGCAGAAAAACAACCGGACCGAGACCTTGTTGAAGAGGTGGGCTCGGTGTGGTTACAAACGAACTCTAGTATGGTTTGTTTGTGGTATGAACATGGTCCAATCTAGATCTGACCCAACTGCAGGAAGCAGTGTGCATTTTTTTGGATTAAACCAGCTCCCATTGCCAGCTGCGCTGTACATTATGGGCTGAGGATGAGCTTTGTCAACACAAAATTGCTGACTCAAGGCAGCACATCTTTGCGTAATATGAAGTAGCAAATTATTCTCTAGACGTTGCCTTGAAGTGCGTTCAAATGTACCATTCTACTCACATATTTTGGCTTGGTATATGGCCCAAATGATGACCGCAATTATGAACGAATGCCAATTCTGTTGATGGTCCATTTTGGATAGCTATCCCGGAAGAAAAACAAACAAACTCTTTCTCCACCCGCCCACCCCATGAGATTTCTGACCAATGAATGGAGTGTCAGCTCCCATATGGCTTTTGTTGATACATTTTGTCCACTTGAAATTTTGCCATGTGAAACCAAACCAAAGGGAAAATGCAACAAAGTAGAAACTCATCAACTGAGTCATACCAAAGCAAATAGACGATAGGTATGAAAACACCCTAAAGTGCTGCTTTTACATTGTCAATGGTGCTAGGCCTGTCAAAGTGCCTGTAAAAAGATGGTGGTATTCTTTGAAAAAGTAGTACACTTACTTACCTTTCATGCAATTCAATAGCCCTTGTAATCATACATTGTCATTACTACCTAAACAATAAAAGGATATTGATGTGTCCATCATGACTCCCAGAGTAGATGCATGTCTTTCCTTCACTTTTATGAACCGTTACAGAGTGGATTGACTTGCTGTGACCCTGTAGGATGAACAATAACTTGCCTTAGTTTTTCAAAGTGACAGGTAAGACCAAGAGCTTCCCATTTTTGTAGCGTTATACTGAACAGAAATAAACAGCAGCAAAATAGCAGTAAAGTATTTGAGTAATGGGCAATCACAAAGATTAATCAGTTGATCTGGACACAACATTTATTGAGAGAAACGTTTATGAAACGTTTCTCTCAATAAAAGTGCCCAGATGAACCGATTCACCTTTCTCTGATTTCCTTATCTGGATTATTGAGTATGCGTAAAGACAATAAAAAAAGGCAATGTTGCAATTCCAAAAGAAGAAAAACTCTTCCAGTATGACTTTGCAAGTTTCTGAAAGAACCACTTCTACAACATCCTTACTTTCTACCCAAAACACCATCTATCGTGAAGAATGAGCTTCAAATAATTTGCAGTAGGTCTCAAGATTGACGGATGTGGAATGTCCAAGAATATAAAGTGGATGTGGATTTTCAGATATTTTGAAGGGTGGGGGCTAAAGCAACTTTTTTGGCTGGACTGGACCAGCGGGCCAGCTCTAGAAACACTAATGTTGTTGACTGACAGACTGACTGACTGAATGATCATGTTTGACAAGATTGGGCTGCTGAATCAGGTGACCAACGATGTCACTGAAGTTACGATTGGTCGGCCGGCCAGCCCGACAACCGCCAATGTCGGTCAGTGATCATGCTATGGCTTGTTCTCAACTTGTTCTTTCAGTCACCCTAACATTATCAGTGACAGACATTCGTGGTCAAGCTGCACAGAGCATATCGAGCCAGGCAGAAAGTCAGACATAGGAATGACATAGAGCAACGGCAGAGCATCTGGTCAATTTTCAAAAGAAAACACCCTGTGCTGACTCCTGATCGTAGATTAGATCACATCAACATTACATCATAACGTGTGACACCAGGCCAGATGCTGGAAATAACAATAAACATAATTAAAGCAGACTAAAAAGAGAAACCATTTAACTACATAGCCTGCTTACCCATGCTAGAAACCCAAAAATCAAGGAAAAATTACCAAGTCAACAAAATCCGGCAGGCAAAACGCCCCATTCTGAAACACTTCCCGTGCCATGCCAAGTGGAATCAAGGCATTAGATGACTGCTTGAACAAGTCACACGATTGGGCCGCTACATCAGGTGATCAACAACGTCACTGAATTTACATGATTGGGCAGCTGACCAAAGATGTCACTGGTAAACACGGAACTATTGTATTGAACATTGCTTAACCAAGTCATATGATATGCTACTTCAGTACACTTTAACAACAGATACTGCTGGGACCACTACAGAATATTGCAAATGAACATTTGATATCCAAGATTTCATATTATAGACACTATCACTGACTATCCCTGTAACAAATTGGCCACAATTCCCAACGCTGACCAGACACAGTCCAGACAATATGCTAGGTTTTGACCGAGTCTTGTTTTCAAAATGGAAGGTCATGCCTCTGTCTACACTAGATAGAAAATGTATCAAATGCAATTAAATGACATTTTTAGAAAATAGAGCTTTACTTCCTTATTCTATGAATGACATCATGTCAAACATATGTGTTGAAAGGTGGGTTTTAAATTGCATCCTATTCAACCAACATGACAAATCAGTATTATTTATTAAGTTGCATCCTATTCAACCAACATGACAAATCAGTATTATTTATTAAGTTGCATCCTATTCAACCAACATGACAAATCAGTATTATTTAGCTTCATGCTGGCTACTAAAAAAAAAAAATCTATGTGTGTGTGTGTGTGTATATATATATATAGGTTGACCCTCAAGTGGCCTTATTAAAGAGAACTTGTGTATTTGAAAAAAAGCATCTCCTCAAACCTAAAAAAGGTCAGGATTCACAGTTGTAGAGTCAAAATGTTTTTAAACAATGGAAGAGAAAACAAGTGGTGAATCTTGTTCAGGTAAACCATCTTTGTAGATGAACATACTGGCTCCAACAAAAGGAATTGCAGCAAGTTAGTTACGAGAAAGGTTCTTAATATACAGAAGCAGTCTACCCTCACAGGCTGACCTTGATGGTGCGTAGAGGCCGGTCAGGGTTGTTCTTGTCCAGGTAATTGATATTTCCTGACAAGGAAATGCTGAGGAGGTGGTCTTTCTGCCATAGGCAGCCCAGCTGCTGGTCCACGACATCAGTGCCCATATTGAAAGTGGTTACAGCCGTGCCTGAGCCAACATCCCATAGCTTCACCGTCTTATCCCCCGAGGCAGAGATCAGCTGGGAGCTGTCAGGGCTCCAGCTCACCTGTAGGGGGAATCAACGAGAACTTAATGATTCACCAACCTGTATCTCCTCTCCAGACTGTAGCTGGAGAAGTTCAGAAACCAAAGTGGGAATAATCCTAAAATGGTACAAGAACACTGTTCAAATACAATATTGTTGTCATGTCCTTTATGACTTTCCACCTATAAAGTCATATTTTACATGCATTTATTAAGCTCCACTTACAGCATAGATGCCACCATCATGAGCTTTCTCTCCACCTAGTGAGCCAATCTTTTCACCTGTTTTTCCTTCATACAAGAGGATCTGTGGAAAGAATACCAGTTTGGAACATGTGATAGCTTTGACGTCTATGATCTTAATTGTTTACAAGTTTGTTGGAGGAACTGAAACATTACTACAGCCCCATTCCTCCTCCTCCTTCTTTTCAGCTTGTTCCCCGTTTCTCAGGGGTCGCCACAATGGGTTTTACAGTTTCCATCGGCACCCTGTGAGGGCACAGCACCAATGGCAGCCATTGTCAACCCGGGCCTTGACTAATCCTGCATGGAGCCTCGACCGATCCGGTATGACCTTGTCAATCCGCATGATTTGGCAAAATTTTACATCAGATGCCCTTCCTGACACAACCACCAACCCTACATCCCCATTCCTCCCGTATATTAAATTCAGCATGCTAATTCACAAACAAAAAACAAAACAGTTTCCTTCTAGGGAACTGATCCTAGTTGAGGGTTTATATGTAAAAATGGAACACTGGTCACAGTTAAGAGTTTATACATCAAATAGGATAACACTAGTCAAAGTCTGGATTCTCTTATGATCTGTTCCTGGCTGTGACCATATACTGACCTGCCCATCAGCACTGGCTGTGGCAAAGCGATTTCCATCTGGTGAGAATCGGACACAGTTGACAAAACGGTTGTGGCCCTTTGGAGGAAGGAGCAAGGAGATGGGAAAAGGAAAAAAAAAAGTCAAAAATTAACCTAACAGAAACATTTGAGACAATCGAATCAAATACAGTTGCTAAGATGTCTGCTGCTGAATTGGAAATTTCAACTACATAGAAATGTACGAAAGTTATAAAAACTACACAAGCAGTATCCCTCATTGCATCAATTAAATTACACAACATGTACAGCCGACTGCACTACCCATGAAAGGGATTGTGGCATCAGTGAAGTCATGAGCAGAATAAGGCACCATGATTTGAAATATGTGCCTGGTTCACGAGGCGAGTGTGATTGGCTTAACATACACACCATACCAAAATACATTTGGCCTTGTGGTGTAGACCATAAGTAGCCCATTGCCACACCTTTTGGGTATGGAGACTACTGTATACCCCCATTGTCTACGAAACCATAAAAGCCTTGACCTACAATAATGAGCGCCTATGTGTGTACCAGGCCCAAAACCACAAGTATTTACCTATACTGGCCCACTATATAATCAAGGCCAGGCAAACATGCATGAAGTCAAGATTTAGAGTGCAAGACAGAAATTTAGGTTAAGCACTCAAAATCCTGCTTTATGTTTGTAGAGGGACACACTCAAAGCAACTAAGACATATTCCAAAGCGTTTTTATAGAGGATGTGATTTAAGCAATATGGTAACGAACAAGGCTGCACTGTTAAATATCCTAGAATAAACTCAAACTTCACAGATGACTAAGGGGTACTAAAAATAAAATAATGGACACAAAGCATGGGTGCACTTCCTCAAACTAAAGTTTCCAATTTTGAAAATCAATCTCATTATTTTAAAATTAAACCTACTACTACTTTCGGTAAACAGCCTGAGACTGGTCTGAGTTTTGCTTCAGTTAGTAAAACATTTTGGCCAGTCCTTTGACTGTTCCAACTTTACTTAGTCAGCTCCAAAAATAATTTGAGATAGGTCATTTGTTTATACACAGCACCATTTCACAAACATAGTCAATTGGTTTGGGAGAGAAATGCAAATAAATCTCTGAAACTCACAGTTAATGTGAATTTGAACTTGAAGGGGGGCCCTTCAAGGAAGGCACCAGTGGTATCATCACTGCCAGTGATAAGGCGGTATGGGCGTGTCTGCTTGATGTCTACACTGTTGATAACTTTGAAGTGTCCGACAATTTCTCCAACCGAGGAACCGGAGTCCCACAGGAACACTGCTCCAAACCTGAAGTAAGCAGGAAGTCACAAGTTTCATGAGCATGATAAACTTTTCTTTTCCTGAAAAATATTTTTAAACGTTGGTAGCAAGACCGCAAAATACACCAAAACCAAGCCAATACCTATACAAAGGATTAGCTCTTCATGTTGAAACCTTTTCATGGACAGTTGCCCTTACCCTATTCTAATGGGGCTCCATGGTGTAGTTAGATGTCCATTTATTCAAGACATACACATATTGAATAAACTAGGTGGGGAGTAAAAGGCTTTGGGTGCCCACAAGCCAGACTCTGACCATGGCAGCTTTTACAGTATACACAGCTCTTAGTTCATATTGCATGAGCAAGATTGATGGGCAATTTTTTGTCAATTATTGAGATATCATTTGACCAAAAACAAGACTAAATCAAAACTCAGTATATGACTGGACCATGTGTAGTAAATGTTCGAAATTGTGGCCAATTTGTTACAGGGATAGTCAGTGGTAGTGTCTATAATGTGAATTCCTGGATATTAAATGTTCATCTACAATTTTGTTGTTAAAGTGTACTGAAGTAGCAGATCACGTGACATGGTTAAGCTACATCTGAGAGAAAAAAAGGCTATAAACACAGTTGCAAGAACAATACTTTCCACCATATCTTGGGATGTTTGATTTGAAAAAGAATTTAATTTTAATTATATCTATTTTAATTAGCTGTCAACTCCCCTTTTTCATCTGAGTCTATCTGTGAATGTCTTGTTTTTCTAGAACTCACACTGAGTGCTTTGTCAGAGTAATCGTTATTTGGGGTGCTTAAACTGTGCGCTCCCACATGCCTCTCGGTGCACGGAAAGCCGTTTTCTCTCCTACGCTGGACTGTTACAGTACATAACCAGATGTGGAAAGAGCAGCAAAATATTCCATTCTTGGCATTTCAGTAGTGTCCACGAGCAGCAATATATTCCATTCATTAGCGTGCAATAAATGTGGTGTGAGTTGGAATCGCTGCACTGATTCATTTTTGAAAGAGCAACAGCCAATAACGAAATTCATATTTGGTCACCTGATCCAGCAGTCCAGTTGTGTAACTTGTTCACTCAGTCACTCTAAACATGATCACTCGGGGACATTCGCGTTTATACAGTTGGCCCGGTCAAACCAACAATCAGTAAATGCCAAAATCAGGAGTCTCTGGGGAGATTTTGCTCTGCTGGTGTGAGGAGATTGTCTGCCCCCCCCCACCACACACACACACACACACACACACACACACACACACACACACACACGCCCCCGTTTCTAGACTATGATCAGTGAAAAACGAATTTATGCCATTTCATTTCATCTGGGAATCTTGTGACTCACTTCTCTCGTCCCTCCCCCACCACCGCAATCCTCTTGCTATCCTCCGTCCAGGCAATGTCCTTGATTATGCCCGAGAAAGGCTGGTACTCGTACTTGAGCAGGTGCTCCTTTTGAGTAGTGTCCCAGATTCTGATCTTACCCGACACATCTAAAGAGATTTAAACACGATTTGAAATTGTGGCATAGGAAACTGCAAATTTGATGACATGTGTACATCAGGTGTAACGGTAGGTCTCTTACCTGCAGAGGCAATGTAGAATCCACTGGGAGAGTACTTGGCAACAGTGACTTGATGTGGATGCTCTGTGTAGATGTCTGCTATTGCTGGGTTCTGTCAGAGATAATTTTATGTCTAAGAACACGTCACTGGGTAACTTCCTCTTAAATCATACACAGGCCACACGAGCAATACATTTCATTTTTGATAGTTCAAAAAATCCAAATTACTTCAATGTTCCTGATGATGACGCTCTTCCCATTGGTATAGAGAAAGTTGTTGCCTTTGGGATCCCCGCCGAGCACTTTGGCGACTCCCCTCTCCATCTGCGGGAGACTGGCGAATACATGCTCTACAAAACAGAAATGACACACACACACAAAAAAAAATCATTTTACTAATGCTGAGGCAAATCGACGAGACTTGACCCTATAATGCAGTTAGCCATTAGAAATGGTTTAATGGCTTCAACTTGGTATTAAGGGTGCAAACTTTGTGCCTTGGAACCAGTATCTCCTGCCAAAAAAATAAATAAATCGTTCAGCTAGTCCAGAGACATGTCATAACAAATGCACAAATATTTCGCCCCTAAACCAACACAAACTAAGCTGGCTAACGCCATCTAACCTAGCAGCTTCATCAACAGCTAGTGTCGAGTTATATTTCCATCTCACCAAATATTTTACATAATAACGGACTGTATAAAGACAAATCCAAGAGTAATTTCACAAGTCCTTTGCTTGCGCTGACACAGATTTTCACTGATATGTCAAAAACCTATATGGGCGAGGTTTGCTAGCTGTCTCGCGGCTAACTAGTTAGCCGTTTCGAGCCCCCTCGCTCATTTGGGCGTCCCAAATGAACGTTACACCAAACATTCCTTCGACAATCGAGATCTCGTATTAACACACTTACTCAATTCACATGACATGATTTCTGCTGCTTCTTCGCTTGTACCTCCAAACTGAATGAAACAGCTAACCCACCCCGGCAGCGGACTCCCTTATCGTACAAACACGGAAGCGAACGGAGCATTCCCCTACGCCTGGCTTTGCCCATATATGGTCAACTCGGCTCCTACGCCGCAGCTGTCAGCCACTGGCCCTGCGGCGCCCCGAGGAAACGGTGTCTGCTCTAAACGGGCTGATTAACGAGATGCCACAGCTACAAACTCATGTTCAACGCCGTTGTGCGCCAGCGTCGACCAAATCCTCCTTTTATACCGATGATGTAAAAATCCAAATGTGTAAGCCGAGATGAATTGAAAGCATCTTTTTAACCCGTCTAAGAATAGGATGGGGCGATGGGGACTCCCCCCCCTCCCCCGAACGGGAAGGTTATCTACTTCTCTTTCAGAGCTCAGATTGACTTGTACATCGCCCGCTTGTTTTGTTCATGACTGCATTTTTACAAAGGAAAAGAGCGGGAGTAGTGGATTTCACTCCATGTGTTAATGAGCGCTCATGTGTCCTGTAAAACGATTGCCAGGTTAACAAACTGTTTTGCTTTTGTTTTTTTTATGAGTCTTCACTAAAACTGGTTAAAGTCATGCAACTTGGTGTGGTTGATGACAGAAGACTGCCAAGTTGGCAAATTATAAACAATGACTATTCAATAACTGCATAATGTAAGTAAGTAAAAGAACACACAAAGTGCTTTACATTCAATCCAGAAAAATACTAGTAAATACATAAAATAAATTGAATGAATATAAAACAGGGCACAGGGAGTAACAGACCAAGCTAAAAGTGAGCGAAAACAGAAGGCAGGGATGCGGATCTATAAAAAGACTTTCCTGAAAAGATTGATTTTTAGAAGCTGCTTAAAACAGTCCAAAAATTCAGCGCATCTAATGGATTTGGGGAAGATTATTCCAGAGGCTTAGGCCTAAAACTAAAGACGCGGTCACCTTTTGTTTTGCAGTTGGGGTGGGGGATGGATAAAAGACTGAGGTTTGAGGATCAGAATGGTCGGGAAGTGGAATGAAGAATGAGATCAGAAATGTAACTGGGGGCAAGATCATGCAGTACTTTAAATGTAATCAATAAGATCTTATTGATTAATCAGTAATCAATAAGATCTTATGGATTAGTCTGAATTTTAGGGAAGCCAATGGAGGGATGCAAGAATAGGGGTAATATGAGACCTACGGCTGGTTCTAGTTAGTAGTCTGGCAGCTGCATTCTGAACCAACTAGATGATTTAAAGTAGCTTGGTTGAGGCAAGAGTAGGGGGGGTTGCAGTAACCTAGATGGGAGAAAATGAAAGTGTGAATTAATATTTCGTTATCCTTAAAAGACAAAATATTTCTGATATTTGCAATATTTCTTAGCTGAACAAAACAGGATTGGACAAATTTAGTAATATGGCAATCAGAAGACATATTCTGGTCAAAGATTATACCAAGATTTTTAGCAGTAGGTTTGATGTTTAAATGAAGTGGACCGATAAACTGAACAATTGCAGTGGCAAAGTTCTCAGGGCCAATTAAGAGAACTTCAGTTTTACCAGGGTTTAGATGGAGGAAATTAAGGGACATCCGGTCTTTCGTGGCAGCTAAGCAATCATAGACGGAGGACGGTTGATTCAGGTTATTGGGTTTGGCAGAGAAATAGATCTGAGTATCATCGGCATAACAGTGGTATGGCATGTCTTGAAAGTGACTAAACAAATGACCCAGAGGAAGCATGTATAAAGAGAAGAGGATTGGCACAAGAACAGACCCCTGAGGGACTCCACACAGGCGGCGATCTGACAAGGATACATGATTGTTAATACAAACATTAGAATATCTATTAATCAGGTGAGAGTGAAACCAATCTAACGCTGTACCAGAAATACCAACAAGTTCTCCATCATATCAAGCAAGATGGCATGATCGGTGGCATCAAAGGCAGCGGTTAAATCTAGAAGAATAAGAATAGAGTATTCACCTTTATCAGCATGCATAAGAATGTCATTGGAGACTCTCAGCACTATACTTGCCGGATTGAATTTTATCGAAAATGTTATGACCCTCAGTCAGCTGCAGGATTTGGTCTGCAACAATTTTTTCAAGGATTTTGGATAAAAAAAGAACGTTTGGAAATCGATCTATAATTCTCTACCCTTGCTGGATCAAGAGAGGGTTTTTTGAGGGGAGACTGAACACAGGCAATTTTAAAAGAGTCAGATACGGACCCAGATGTGAGTGAGCACTTGATAGCGAGTGGGCTGGGACCTAGGCCAGGGAGGATGGATTTTAAACATTTTGTCGGAACTATATCACAGGGACTGAAGGAGGGGCGCATAAGGGTTAGATCATTTACAAGGAACTGCAGAGAAATGAGAGCAAATTCCAACATTAAAATCGGATGGCTGAAAGGGGTGGGTGGGGGTAAAATTGGACCTTAGACCATCGATTTTGTCAACAAAGAAAGACAAGACATTTTCAGTCATTAGCAAAAGAGGCAGAAATGGCAAGAAGAAAGGGATTCACAAGCTGATTCATGGTACTAAACAGAAACCTAGGGTTATGTTTATTACCATCAATCAAGTCAGAGAAGTAAGCAGCTCTCAAATCTTTAATAGTTTGATTCAAATTCGGGAATAACTCCTTCATATGGAGCTGGTGAACTTCAAGAGTAGATTTTTTTTCCCATCTGTGTTCAGCCTTCCTATATTCCCATCTTTTTTGAGAGATGTTTTCATTGATCCAAGGGGTTGTGTTAATAACTGGGACAGGCCTGGAAGTATATGGAGCCGAAAAATCAAGGGCAGTTGTACACAAGTCATTAAACCAACTAACTTGGTCATTAATGTTGGCGAAGTGAGGAGGGCAGCTCGCCAGACTGGAAAAGTAACTAGAAAACATGGCTGCTGACTGCTTATTAAAGATGTGAGAGTGAATTATACATTTCTGGGGTATTGCAGTAGGTGGTAAAGAAACACCAAAGGTAATACATTTATGGTCAGAGAAAAAAAATCAATCTTATTCAGGGAATTAAGAGACATGTTCAGGGTGAAATCTAAATCAAGGGTGTGCCCATGGTTATGTGTGGGGCCAGTGACATGCTGCACAAGGTTAAAAGATTTAGAAATGTTTAAAAATCTATGACAAATGAGTTAAAAGGATCAATATGAATGTTAAAATCACCAACTATAATGGCCCTATCAAATTTAAGAACAAGAGAGGATAATACCTCAGAGAATTCATTAATGAATTCGGGGGTCCATAAATTATTACACAGTAAAGTGGGTTATCACACACAATTTTAAAAGTTTAGATTTCAAAACTGGTAAAAGAACCAAAGGTAAAGGGAATACAATTGTAATGGTTCTTAAAAGCAGCTACTATACCTACATCATGACCTGTTAACCTGGTTACATTCAGAAAATAATAGCTGGGTGGGCAGAGCTCCACTAGAGGGGAGCACTCCCCGGGTTTAAGCCAGGTCTCAGTAATAATAATAGTAGTAGTAGTAAGAAATAGAACGTTGTGGTTGACGGAAGTAATTAAATCACTGAGAATGAAAGATTTATTTGACATGGACTGGGAGTTTAAAAGATCAAAACCAACTAGAATAAGATGCTTAGTTGGACTGGAATCACTACAGTAGACTGTAATCAAATTATCTGCCCTGACAGTTGAAGACACATAATGCAAAGGGTAGTGGGTATTAAATCTTGGCCTACTCCTAACAGGATATTGTAAGAGCCATGGGATGAGAGAGAACTAACCTTTAGAAGAACCGGATTACACAGGGCAACAGGCAATAATGAACTGGAGACATCATGTTTTATGTAACAAAGGTTTTTGTTTTTTTTATCTACACCTATGGATGTAACTTTAACTTGGGGGTAACTGGGGGGCTGTGTGGAGTATAAATAGCCATTCATGAATGCAGGACTACACGGCATAATGAAAATGTGTTGCTAACATGCGGCTACCCAGCTTGTTGGGGTGGAAACCGTCTCTTTTAAAAAAGGAAAAGCGTCCCCAAAACAAATCAAAATGACCGATAAAGCCCAAATTATGAGCTCTGCAGGTGGACTGGAGCCAAGTGTGGAGGCTGAGGGTTCTGCTAAAGTGCCCTACTCCACGGACTGCTGTGGGAATAGGATCGGAATTAAAAATAGATTTTCCAGAAGAACTTAAAAAGTTAAATAGGTTGCTAAAATCCTATTTAATTAGTTCAGACTGTTGACAAGCTGCATCGTTTGTCCCCGCATGTGCTATCACTCGGTCGATAGAGGATGGGAGCGAGCTAAGCAGCCCCGGGAGCTTAGCCAGGATGACGGGGACTGTGGCTCCAGGGAAACTGTGTATCTGCATTAATGAAACGGGTGTTCCTGATTATGGAATCCCCCACTATTAATGTAGTTGGGGAGAAGAGGGAATGAGGAGCTGACTGCTTTGGGCTCTTAAGGCTGGAGAGTGCATAATCTGTTTCCGCAGGCTGTTTTGATATTGCTGGGTGATGAAGGGGCGTCTGGGCTGGCAAGTGTGGTGACGAGGCAGCGACAACAGACTTGCGAGAGGGATTCCCTGCCAACTCAGGGCAAGGTACGGCCTCTATCAGAGTCTGATGACGAGAAGTCATTGACCAGGATGAGGGCCAATGATTTGGCTCTACAGTGGAGCGGCAAGCCACCTGAACATTGCTAGCCACAGGAGGTGGGGAAGCTGCGTTGTCGGCAAACATCATTGTAGGAGAGGGGTTCAGATGAGGAGCATCGGCTGGGTGGACCGGGGTGTCATCAGACAGTGTCATGTAGCGGTTGGAGAGGCTTAGGCGAGGGTGGGAGGCAGCTCCGTCTGAGTCTCTCTTACAACTGCGAAACACCACTTTGGCCCAGGACGACTGGTGGTTAGGTGTCAAGCAGGAAGCAAGCCGTGGGCAAGTTGTAGCTACATTAAGCACATTAAGATATATATTATCTACATTTTTATTTACATATATATTATTTACACAGTATGCTACCTGCCACATTTTGCCCAAAAGCACAAGGCACATGTCTTTCTGCAAATGATCCTAATTTGCTTCTGACAAGACCAAAGGAAGATTCCTACCATGTATATGCAGCTTACCCCTTTCTAAATAGACTGGTTTCTTATTATATATCTATTCCTGTGGTTCTAAAATGATTGCAAAATAAAACCTAAGATTTCCTTGACAGGCGGCATGGTGGCACAGTGGTTAACGCGGTCACCTCACAGCAAGAAGTTGCTGGGTTCGAGCCCCGGGGTAGTCCAACCTTGGGGGTCATCTTGGGTCATCCTTTGTGTGGAGTTTGCATGTTTTCCCCGTGTCTGTGTGGGTTTCCTCCGGGTTCTCGCCACAATCCAAAGACATGTAGGTCAGGTGAATCGGCTGTACTAAATTGTCCCTAGGTGTGTGTGTGTGTGTGTGTGTGTGTGTGTGTGTGTGTGTGTGTGTGTGTGTGTGTGTGTGTGTGTGTGTGTGTGTCTCCTCCCTGTGATGGACTGGCGGCCTGTCCAAGGTGTATCCCCACCTGCTGTCCAATGACTGCTAGGATAGGCTCCAGCATCCCTGAGAGCAGGATAAGCGGTTTGGATAATGGCTGGATGGATGGATGGATTTTCTAGACATTAAGAAAAATGGATCAGTCCAAACTGATAATGAAATTTAGATTCAATAAATCAATCAATCAATCAATCAATCAGTCAAAGAGTGATATCATCAAAGTGATTCAATTTAGCATTGCCTTTTTTTGCTATTTGGTGAGAAACGGTAAAGGGATTTTCTTTTCATTCTAAATACTTACCAGCCACAACAGTACTTCTCATTAAATGAATGCTATCACTGTGATATGATTATCATGGCTTTGGTCAACATTCAGAGAGAGGCCTCTGAACGAGAGTTCAGGAAATTGGACTGACAAATGAAAGGGTTTTAGGTAAATATAAACTGGTCACCTCTAGCCTAACAATTATTGTACAAAGCCATTTGTACATTAACATCTTTATTTTTCTTGAAAATAGCATTTTTTAGAGTTGCTCCACTTCTGCTGAACATGTCAAGTGGGACAATTTTCTACAACTATTTAATACAATAGTCCTGTCGCATCACACATGAAACACCAGTATCTGCGTGCATGCCAATATTCATGGAAACATGTATTTGCTGTCATATAAATGCGACGTTTTAAGGGTTTTGGGGTGAAGGTTACATATAGGGTTGAAGATGGAAACATTTTGGACGGAGACAGTCTGTGCTTTTTTTTATCTTATTTTTAGAATTTACAGATAGATATACAAATGTATACATCAAACAAGAAACATGCATTTAAGATAAAATTATGTTTATATCAGACAAAATATAGACCAACAAATATTAAAAAGGTGAATATGAACCCTGGTTAGGGTGAAAACAAAGCTGAAATACATACATATATGGATGTATGTATGCATGTATGTAAGACTAATGGGTACTATTGGGGTAGGATACAGACCCAGGTGAGAGTATGATGGGAGTGGCGGTTGGGGTTTACCTCTGTTTGATACAAACCCTGTTTAAGGTAAGAGAGGAGTGAATGTGACAAATCATCCAAAATCAACAAATGGTCACAGAATTTAATTAAAAAAAAACCCCAAAACAAAACAAAACAAAACAGAGTAGACCTACTTGGACACCAAGGCTGAATACCAGTCTCCCCCAACACACACAGCGGCTGGCGACTCCACATGTATCGGAGGGGGCATGTGGTAGTCTTCAGCCCTCCCCGGATCGGCAGAGGGGGTGGAGCAACGACCGGGACGGCTCAGATGAATGGGGGTAATTGGCCAAGTACAATTGGGGAGAAAATGGGGGGGGGGTAGACTTACTTGGACACCAAGGTTGAACACCAGTCCCCCCCCCCCCCAACACACACACACACACACACACACACACACACACACACACACACACACACACACACACACACACCAATAACATTGTAAACCAATAAGGAACCAAATAATCTTCAGATTCTTTAGCCAAGAAAAAAGAAATGTGGCTGAAATGGGATTCCAGACATCATCATTAGTCACAATTCTCCTTTTCTTGCGGATGAAAATCAATAAAGTCTGCAACAGCTCTCCCGAGTTACCCTTTCCCGTTTTATACTCTCCTGGTTTCAGTCCCAAGATTAGCAACAAAGAATAATCATCAGGTAATGTTTCAGACTGGTGTGATGGTTGTGGTGAGGAGGAAACTGTAAATCATGTCATTAAAAAGTTTAGTAGAAAATATAATAGTGATAGAGAAATATTGAAGATTAGAATCTACAGGAGATGGGGGAGAGTTCAATGTAAATAAGATTCCGAATAAAGCATCGGGAAATAATAAATAGGAGTATCATATTCTTTCCACATTACTGAGAGCAGTTCTCCTGGATCGCCACCTTGTCGTGGTGGAGAAGCTTCCGTGTACCAATGATCCCAAGAGCTGTGTAGTCCAGAGCTTGGCTCCTGGTAGGGTCACCCATAGGTCAAGTGGGGGGTTCTAGACGAAGCGCGATCAACGAAGACCTCAACGGTGGAACTGGTGGAAGACACCTCCAGGTCACAATGCCAGTGAAGGTTGTCACAGAGGGTGGCTCCCAATCGTCTTGGTTCCCCATGCCATTGGACCGTGGCCACCCCCTGCCAAGGACCGAGCCACTCCATGTAAAAAGCTGTCACGCGCAGGCGTCCTAAATGACCGTCGAGTGACCGCCGATGATGATGATGATGATAACTTAAGCGCAACAGGGCTTATAAATAGAGTTTGCGGATTAAAAATAGATTTTTTTTCATGGTCTGCAAGTCTCCTCAGTTCATACTCCATTACTGTCGGTGGCGGTAATGTACCCTTTCGTTCTTTGCCAACAGCTGTAAACAACACAAGAAGAACAAGAAGCAGACGAAGAAGAAGAAGAATCAGTTGCTGTCTGTAACGATGGCGGCCGTCTTGAGAGGAAGCGTAGTAACATTGGCCAAGGTGAGTTTTTAAGGATGCTTGCCGGGATCAGCTATTCTATGGATACTTGCTTTTCTTACACACTTACGCGACTGTGTTATTGTCATTGTGCTTTTAAACCCAAGACTGATATTATGAGCTGTTAAACACTCACACCGTGTATCGTCGACTTCCTCGGTCCCAGGCAATGCCATCCAATCCCATGTCTTGATGCTGAGAAGCAAGCTAACATTGCAGCCGCAGTACTCGTAACTAAACGTCAGCGTAATGACATTGGCTCCATCTACTTGCGTTACCTCTGATACCAAATCTGTTCAATTTTTTTTGTGATGACACAATGGGTAGGCGTCCGTGTCTGTCGCTGTAACCAGCTATTTTAGATCGCTAACGTGAAACACCGTTAGGGTAGGTAATCATTTAACTTTGGCTCGACGAGCAGGCTAATGTCAGTAGCCAAGAAGTGAAAACGGTGTATGTTATTTGGGTAGAGCACGTTAATTATCCCCGTTTACTGCGAAGCGCCGTATGTCACCTGGCCAAGTGAGGTAGCCTAAGCCGAACATGCGGCAGTGAGCCATGGATTGACAAGTGTGCGGATTTTCCTTCTGACCTAGTGGTCCTCGTTCATGTGCCATGGGAGGTCATGTGTGCAGATCTTCTTTTCAACCCAACGCTTCACGAACTGATTTTCCGAATTATCACACCTTCAGCCAGCCAGAAAAAGGACTAATTGCTGAGATGGCCGTCCATGGCACATAATTGAGGTCCGCAGTTCTAACCAATGACTACACGAGGTGATTTCACTGATAGTGTGTGTACACACAGCCAGAAGACAGACTAAACCGTGACATCCCCTGGTCAAATGGTGAATTTGAAAACGACATCCAAACCCCTTGCAGCCCCATGGCGCATGGTCAGCCATGTCTGGTGTAGTTAGGATGACTAAATTTGTAAAGGCCAACCACAAGCTAATGATTTTGTTGGGAAGTTTTTTCCGAGATGAGAGCCGTTCCTTAGGACCAAGGCTTATCATATTCATGTTTGTGTTTTCAGTACAATCTTTCAGTTGCTAACTTAAAACTCTTCTGTGTAGTCAATGAAAATTTACCAAATAACTTTACAATGGTTTTCAAAGTCAAGGCCGCCGGGGGGGGGGGGGCTCTGCAAATTGGAGGGAAGATGAGCGGGAATTGTAAAAAAAGTGTTTAAATAAAATCGAATTATAATAATAATTATTTATTATTATTATAAAATTTGATTTTTAATATAGAACTGTTATTTATTATGTTATATACAAGCCCACCCCTTCAACTAGTATGCTTTCTCTCTCACTCCCAGACGCGCGCACACACACACACACACACACACAAATATGTCCTTGAATGTTGTTAAACTAAACTGAAAAACAATGCTTATAATGGAAAATAAATATTGAATCTAATGGAATTGTTAAAGATTTGAAATATAAATGTGTTATTGCATTGATAAAACTAAGGAAATATATTCAGGTTTTTTTTTTTTTTTTTTTTACTTTGCTGTACTATTGTCAATGGGTTTTTATGGTGTCCCTTTTCCTGTTCTCAGAGCCTGAGTGGTCCCAGGTGGCAACAGCTAGTTTCAAGACCCCTAAGTTTGTCTGCTAGTCTCTGTGCCCCAGAAGCCCCCCCAGCACGTGCAGATACTACTTTCAAGGTCACAATGGTGCCAGGGGATGGAGTAGGACCTGAGCTGATGACTGCCGTTAAGGATGTGTTTAAGGTATTCATTACCAAGGGTGGAGATGGAGTTGCTAGAAACTTATCTCTCAAAAGTTCACAGAATTTTCATAAAGTGTTATGTACGATGTAAATTAAGATTTTTAATGTTGACCTGATGTCCCCATAACTAGCCTCATGCGTGTTTTGGTTCTGGTTTTGAGTAATTTCAACCTTTTTCCCTAATCCTAGGCAGGGGATGTTCCCGTGGAATTTGAGGAATTCCACTTGAGCGAGGTGCAGAACATGGCCAGTGAGGAAAAGCTGGACCAGGTGCTCACCTCTATGAAGAACAACAAAGTGGCCATGAAAGGTACTTTCCCTTGTTTTCATTCTTTATTAATCTTAATTATCAAGAACCGCTTTCAATAACTCCGTCCTTTGGATGATCTGTGGAATGACAAAAGCACGGGCTTTTGTTCTTTCATAGTATTGGTGGGCCTAATTCTCCATATAGATTTGACACTTTAAGCCCATTTTATGTCATGTTCTTGAAGCTTGGACAAATTTGTTGTGGCGAAATTCCTAAGTCCTACGTGTTGTTTTTAAGTCTTGGCTCATTCATTGTGACAGTGTCTATGTCCGCAGATGGGAGGCTGTCTGTGGTTGTTAAAGAGTTCTGGCAGCTCCAGAATATTTTGGACTTGAATGTGAAGTGTGGTAGGGGTATCTAGCCAGTTATAGTGACTGGCCACGTTTCTTTTTTTTTTTTTGTTGATCCCCCCCAATTGTGCTTGACCAATTACCCCACTCTTCCGAGCCATCTCGGTCGGTGCTCCATCCCCTCTGCCGATCCAGGGAGAGCTGCAGACTACCACATGCCTCCTCCGATACATGTGGAGTCGCCAGCCGCTTCTTTTCACCTAACAATGAGGAGTTTAACCAAGGGTACGTAGCGCATGGGAGGATCACGCTATTCCCCCCAGTCCCCCCTCCCCCCCGAACAGGCGCCCCAGCCGACCAGAGGAGGCGCTAGTGCAGCAACCAGGACACATACCCACATCTGGCTTCCCACCTGCTGACACGGCCAATTGTGTCTATAGGGATGCCCAACCAAGCCAGAGGTAACACGGGAATTCGAACTGGCGATCCTCATGTTGGTAGGCAACGGAATAGAATGCCATGCCACCCGGACGCCCCTGACTGTCCACTTTTCCAACCACATTTCCAGAGACAATGTCATGCCTGTGTGTGGTGTGAATTGATTTTAAAAACAAATGCCAACATGTCTGTCGAGAGTGTTCCCTGACCAAGTGGAAAACTCTATCTTTTTCCTATGTTGTTTTTTTTCCTGCACAAAGTAAGGTTGGAATCACTGCAATTGGTTGTTGTTCGGAAGCCATACTTGTGAGTGACGCACTTCTTCTAATTGTCAAAATCAGGCCAGGTTGACATGAAGATTTTTATCTTGCCTCATTGCATAGTGTGACATGTAATAACCGGAAAAGACAGAACCTGTCATGAACTGTGATCACAGCTTAACAGAGCTGTGGGCCCCTTTCACAGCTCCCAGGACTCCCAGTGACTATGGCTACTGAAAAGGCACTTCCGATGATTTTGTGTACTGTGAAGGAGAACTTACATCAGACCAAACTCCTGTTGCTCTGGGACAGCTCTTTGAATCCTAATTGTTTGGTTGATGTAAGAAGGAACACAAAAGAGTCTAGGATGTACATTTTCATCCAAAAGTCTGTCGGTGATTGTAAGCTTTCCGTTCCCCTGAAAACTTAATAATTTTTCTCTTCATTCTTTGTCTTAAGTAGATCATATTTGAAGGAAGTTGGTTTCCAGATAAATTTTTCCATCCGTTCTTCTGTTCATCTTCCAGGCAAGATTCATACCCCCATGGAGTTCAAAGGAGAACTTGCCTCATATGAGATGAGATTGAGGTAAAACTGAAATCACTAAGCTTTGTGTGAGCAGGCATGTTAATTCTGTAAGTTGTCTTTCATCTTTTTTTTTTCTCCCCCATTTTGGTTACTCCTCCCTCTGTCCATGCCCCAGACGTAAACTGGATTTGTTCGCCAATGTGGTTCATGTGAACAGCCTGCCAGGCTATAGTACTCGCCACAACAACCTGGACCTGGTCATCATCCGTGAGCAGACTGAGGGAGAATACAGCTCTCTGGAACATGAGGTAGACAAGACCCTGCTTACAACACAATACAACACAACTGTATGTGTAAGTGGTATATTTGATATAAAGATACAGGGTGTGGAGACAGTCTGCAAAAACAGAAATGCCTGTCAGCACCCCTATTTGGTTGAAAATGAAGCACCGCGCCATAGAGCTGTATTGACACAGTCAAAAATCATTTCATACATAAATGAACACATAACAATTATTCTATATTCCAAATTGTGCAATTACTAATATCAGAAAAGTATTTTTCCACCTTGCTTGCTGCTGGATGTTTGTGGTATTTAGAAATCCAAACCTTATTAGGCTTATATCATACCACTTTTATTCTGCCTGTAAAAAGCTGGAAAAAATATCCAACAAGACATTGCTTACCCTGTCATCAACTCATATCTAACTGCAACTCCAGATAAGGTTAATCTTGTCATGTTAGCCTCATTAATGATTTCAACACATTTTTGATACATTACATGAATTCTTGTGTTTGCTGTCAAATTGAAGGCTTCTAACCCTTAAACATCCTCTTAAATTACAAACATGTTGAATATTTCATTTGGGAATTAGGAATCAGGAACACTTTTATTTATCATTTCATTTCATGTACTCAAGTACATGCCTCATTTCCCCCAGCCCACAGCAGTGGAACACAAAGACAAAAACACATCCAAAAACTACAAGAACTACAAGAACACATATATCCAAACTAACACATATATCCAAAATTTTAAAAAATTAAAATTCACAGAATTTAGCTATTTGAGTTAATGTTTTTAATTTACCACACACATACGTAGTCACTTCTTACTTATGATCAAGTATTTTTCCACAAATGTGCATGTATGTTGCTGCTGGTTTCCACAAATTGCCACCATTGTCCACACAGTGAATGGCTTGATACTGCAAGGATTTTTCCTGGACATGGTTTTTAGAGAAATTGATTGTGACATTGCACCAATTGTCTTTATAGTTGGTGTAAAGAAAACAACAACTGAACTTCTCTGACTTGATGTAATTGGATAATCTTTTTTTGCACTTGCATCTTGGAGGTGAAAGTCAGTTTAATCATTAGAAAGTTTTTGTTTTAATCATCTGAACCCTCCATTGTAATGAAAGTTAGTAGTGTGACCACAGAATTGTTTATTATTTTGTCATTTCCCAAGACAGAGTTTTGACTGTATGGCTCACTTTCTCCTTTTAGAGTGTGACAGGTGTAATTGAGTGTCTGAAGATCATCACAAGAGAGAAGTCACGCCGCATTGCCAAGTTTGCCTTTGACTATGCCACCAAGAAGGGACGAAATAAGGTCACAGCTGTACACAAGGCCAATATCATGTGAGTAGAACAAGGGTGTAGGGACCAGTGCTGCCTGTGGACTACAGTACCCTTAACTCCCTGCTCAACCTCACAGATGATCTCCACCCACCATCTCTCCGGTTACGCAATTTCGCCCTTAAAACCACGGTGAATTAGAAATTCGCTGTCTCTCATTTGGACCTGTGCACACCATACATTCAGGGATACCCTCTCCTGCAGAACAAAGAGAACAAAGGACCACGTGTCTTCACATAACCGCTGGCCACAGTTTTATTTGAAGACAACCTAGTCCTGTTCATCTGCTAATCAGCTGTTATAACTGGTTAAGTTTTCGTGCAAGACACACAGTTTTCACAGAAAGAGAAGGCGATAGGATCCCTTTTATTTTTTAAACGTCGACGCAATCGCAACTAAAACGCCTTCAAAATCCTTAGATGACAGATGGAGCTTTGAGGATTTTCAGCTGTCGGGAGAAAATAGACTTTGTTTTCCGTGGACCCGCCCTTCGACGCCGGACAACAAAGGACGCACCTCTTATCGCCGTGGAAGAGAGATCTCAAATAAGGCTGGTATCTGAGCATAGTTAGTCTTAATGGTGTAGATGTAAGATTTTGGGGTTGGTCTAATTATCTCACAGGAGAAAAGTTTTAGTTGAAAACATCCATGATCTAGATACACACTGATTCATGTAGGAAGAGTTACATGGGCCGATCATTAGTTTTTAATTTTTCGCTTGATCAATTTTTCTTTTGTTAGACTCTTCCCTTGTTACTTGAGAAAAGTACTATTGGTTGAATTCATTCACTGTTCAGTTGCGCACACTGATCCACATAGGGATTGTTAGATGGACCATCTGCTTTCTTTTGTTCATTTGCTCCTTTCATTTTGGGTTCTTTTGTTTGCTACCTTGGTAGAAAGATTGTGCATACCATCTCTCTCTCTCCCCCCTCTCTTTTTTTGTCTTAACCATACCACACTCTTTGCTTTCTCTCACAAACACATCTCCTCTCCAGTGTGTGGCAGCACATACACACACAGCCTCCCTTTGTCTTTTTGGTGCCATTTCCTTGCCATGTGCAATAACGCACACGTGCACCCCCCCCCCCCCCTTGGAGTACACACACACACATTGCACAGCCTCTCTACCTCATGACAACAACAACAACTTAGTTTTGTATAGTGCATTTCAAGGAACCCAAGGACGCCTTACAAAAAAATAAAAACAAAGATCAAAAGACTACAGACCATAGGCCTCAGTAAAAAGGTAGGTTTTCAGTAGTCTTTTAAAATTGTCCAAAGGAGCAGCGTTGTGGATCTCTGCTGGAATAGAGTTCCAAAGGGTGGAGGCTGCCACACTAAAGGTTCTATCCCCAAAAGTCCACAGGCTGGTGTGGGGGATAGAAAGCAGGCCCGTGTCTGAAGACCGCAAATTCTGGGACGAAATATAGGGGTTGATGAAGTCTGATAGGAACTGTGGGGTATGAGCATGGAAGGATTTGTAGGTGAGGAGGAGGATTTCATAAGAAATGTGGGATTTGACTGGGAGCCAGTGAAGGTGGACAAGGGTGGGAGTGATGTGTTGCTAGGGCTTGGTGCGGGTGAGCACCCTGATAGCTGAATTCTGCACATACTGAAGCCTCTCTAGGGCTTTTCTAGGTATCCCTGACAGGACTCCATTGCAATAATCCAGACAGGAGGTGATGAAGGCATGGATGAGGATCTCTGCCACGGAGTTTGAGGGTAATGGCCGGAGTCTGGAGATGTTTTCGAGATGAAAGAAAGCAGATTTGGTGACAGATTTGATGTGTGACTGGAATGAGAGGGTGAAGTCCATAATGACACTAAGGTTGCAGACTTGTGGGGATGGACAGATGGAGCAGCCATTCATGTCGAGGAGAAGATCTCCAACCTTCCGGAGCAGCGCCTTGGAAGCCACAACCATGAGCTGTCTTTAGTAGTATTTAGCTTGAGCAGATTTGATGACATCCCGTTTTTTATTTGGTGGAGGCAGTTAACAAGGGATTGTGGGGGGAGCTGAGAGGATGGTCTAGTGCTGAGATAAAGCTGCGTCATCAGTGTAGCAATGAAAACTTAAACCATGTTGGCGGATGATCTAACCAAGGGGAAGCATGTAGATGGTAAAGATGAGGGGTCCAAGCACGGAGCCTTGTGGCATGCCTTGGTTGACTGGGGCTAGGGTGGAACTGGAGTCTCTGAATGTGACAAACTGTTTCCTGTTGGTGAAATATGACTGGAACCAGGAGCGAGCTACACCAGTGAGCCCTAGGTATTCAGATAAGCTGTTGAGAAGAATGGGATGGGAAACAGTGTCGATGGCTGCAGAGAGGTCCAGGAGGATGAGAATACTGATGTGGCCGGAATCAGCAGCAATGAGGAGGTCAGTGGTGATTTTGATAAGGGCAGTCTCCATACTGTGACATGCTTTGAAGACAGATTGGAGGGGTTCATAGAGATCATGGTGTGGATAAAAGCCACTTTGGCCTGGAAGAAATCCAGGAACTTGGTGCAGAGGTCAGGGGCACCTGAAGGGTGGGGGGTATCAAGGGGGCAAAGTAGTCGGTTGATGGTGGAAAACAGCATTCTGGGGTGTTTGTGCTGGTTGCCAATGACAGTGGAATAGTAATGCATTATGGCCTGGGAGAGAGCTTCTTTATAGGTCTTCACGTGATCTTTGAAGGTGTGGACAGTGAGGCCACACCTTTTATAGAGCCTCTCCAATTGACGACCAGTGGCCTTCATGATGTGGGAGTTCAGTGGTAAACCAGGGGGCAGGATGGGAGAAGGAGACGGACCGGGTTTTGAGGGGGGCAAGAGATTTGAGGCTGAGTGATATGGCTGGATCGTAGTGGGCTACCAAGCCATCCATCATAGTGTCGGGGGGATCTGAGGTGAGATTGGACGCTATCATGTCGGTCAGGGCTGGTGAGCTCACTTGTCTTGATGTTCTTGAACGTGATGGTACATTTTGTGTGCTGCCTGGGCAGGGGGACAGGAACAGCAAAGTGGATGGCATGATGGTCAGATACCGTAAAGTCCAGGCACTTCAAATGGAGAGGAGTTGTACCAGTAGAGCACACCATAACGTTACCTTTTGTACCTTGATCATTATATTGCTGCTCATCATTGATTGTACCTGATCAGTATTAGTTAGATAATTAGTGTTGATTTGTATTAGTCAATTTTTAATTGATTGTTCTAATTAATTGCTTTCATTGAAGTAATACGTTGTCCTGCCTGTTTTGTGACAGTATTCACTGATGCCATCCTCTGCCAACTAAGTACTCCAATTGGTGCAAAATTGATTATTCCGTCAATTTCAGTAGTTTAAATATTATAAAATATTAAACATCAAAATTACAAGCAAGCAAGCAAAATTTTATTTATATAGCACTTTTAAAAACATACAATTACAAGGTGCTTTACACTCAATACACAAAATATGAATAAATACATAAAATAAGTTGAACGAATATAAAAATGTAGCATTGGGAGTAACAGACCAAGCTAAAAATTAAATAAAACAGAAGTCGGGTGGGACTCTATAAAAGGCTTGTCTGAAAAGATGGGTTTTTAAAAACCGTTTAAAACAGTCCAAAGATTCAGCGAATCTAATGGATTGGGGGAGATTATTCCAGAGGCTAGGGGCTAAAACTGCAAAGGTGCGGTCACCTTTTGTTTTGCAGTTGGAGTGAGGAATGGATAAAAGACCGAGGTTTGAGGATCGGTGTGGTTGGGAAGTGGAATGAGGGATGAGAAGATCAGAAATATAACTGGGGGCAAGATCATGCAGTGCTTTAAATGTAATCAATACAATTTTATAGGTTATTATAGGTAATGGGTAATTAGTGGTTAATGATTTAATGAGAATTATTGATTATTCCATCAATTTTAGTAGTTCAGTTATGAAATATTAGACACCAAAATTAATGGTTAGTACATTTATGAGGCTGATTATATGTGACTGATTTGATAACCCTGTTGCACTCACAACAGGTACAACCTATTTGCATATTGTTTTATCATTGATTTTCATGTATTCGTTGCACAGTGGTTTAGCAAGAGAGAGAGGAACCCGAGGTCAGAACCTGGCCCCTCTGTGTGGAGGTTGCATTTTCCCCCCTTACTGCCATATTTTTTTCCTCCCACAGCTGAAAGACATTCATGTTAGATGAACTAGAGAATAAATATTTCCAATGGGTATGAATGATGTGTGACTGATATATCTGGGCCATATGATAGACTGACATGTCCAAGGTATCTTCCAGCCCTCTGCTCAATGCCTGTTGGAATGGGCTGAGTTTCATTAAGCTGATCCAGTGAATTAATAAACACAAATGTATTCTTGTCATCCTGAGTGCCTGTATTAGTTAAGGTACATTTCAGAAATTATATTAATTATTGTCTTTATCTTACATCTCATTACAGGAAACTGGGTGATGGCCTTTTCCTCCAAAGTTGTGCCGAGGTGGCAGAACTGTATCCTAAAATCAAATATGAGAACATCATCATTGATAACTGTTGCATGCAGGTATTATACACCCCCACTTGTGTTTATTCCCACTGTTGCGAGTTTCATGACTGACCCATAAATTAACCAGAAAATTGGTTTAGTGTGTAGTGCATTTTAAATTTATACTTAACATTCATTCAGAATATTTTTTTTTTTTTTATAAATTTATTTCTGATTTTTCCCTTTTTTCTCCCAATTTAGTGGCCAATCGATCCCTATTTTAATTCAAACACCCACCCTCGCACTGTATGCGTTCGCCAACTGCATCTCTCTGGCCGGCAGTCTCGAAGGAGACCGCCTCGCCACTTTCGTGACAAGGCGACTCCAAGCCGAACCACTGTTTTTCCGACACACACAGAGATGCATTCACGTGACGAACACAAGCCGACTCCGCCCCCCTCCCGAAGACAGCGTTGCCAATGATCACTGCTTCGTCGAGTCCGGCCATAGTTGGATCTGACGAGACCGGGGCGCGAACCCCAGTCCCCAGTGGGCAACTGCATCGACACAGAGCCGATGCTTAGACCGCTACACCACCGCGGACCATTCAGAATATTTATTTTGTAGTCTCTAACAGTGCACTAACCTGGCACATTATTAAGGATCAAAGAAAGTTGAATCAGTTTATCTGGACACAATGTTTATTGACAGAAACGTTCTGTCACTTAGATGAGTGATGAAACGTTTCTGTCAATAAACCATGTGTCCAGATGAACTGATTCAACTTTGATTTTCTTACCTGGATTATTGAGCACGCATAAAGACATTATTAGGGATGAACCAATACCAATATTGGTATCGGATATTGGATCAATATACGTTTCATCACTCATCTAAGTGACGAAATGTTTCTGTCAGTAAACATTGTGTCCAGATGAACTGATTCAACTTTGATTTTCTTGCCTGGATTATTGAGCATGCATAAAGACATTATTAGGGATGAACCAATACCAATATTGGTATCGGATATTGAATCAATATGGAGTATCCGTATCAGAGATTTTACCTAAGACTGAAATCTGATGCCAAACATCGTTAATAATGTGTCATAAATGAAAGCAAAATGATTTACTGCATTTTTGGCACACGAGCCAGTATTTCTTTAATGTTGGAAAATTTTGATTGCCCATTGAACCTAAATGAATTGTCTTAACTGTGCAGCAAAAGCAGTGAATTGGATTGGTACTCG